>NC_086330.1:222018200-222643200 GCF_032445375.1 Bacillus rossius redtenbacheri | reverse complement strand
CAGAAACAATTTTGACTTCGACATCATCACTATCAGTACACTAGAACCTCGATAATCCGAGCTGGATGGGACCGGGGCCAACTCGGATTATCAGAACCTCGGATTATTGGAAATACGAATAAAAACACGCAAAATCAATTTCTAATACATATGTCGATGTTTTAATAAAAATAAAATACAAACATATTGAAAGGCAGATTAGAAATATATACATAATTATTATTTTTTAAAATAATATATTATTGTTTTTTGTTTTTTTAATGCTCCTCGCTTCTCAGCTGCTCGTGTGCTCCACTTCTTAAAAAACATTACGTCATTTGGCGTGACGTCATCTTGCTGCTCCACGTATTCGAGTGCCTTTTCTAAACGTAGAAACCCATCTGCATGGCTAATTTTTTTGTTGGTTTCTTCTTCCCCTTGTTCGTCTTTTACGGTGTCCTCATCCCGGTTGTTGACCATTTCAATAATTTTCTCATCTGTCAATTCTTCAATTTCATAACTGTCTAACCACTTCTTAACCTCTTCAGCACTGGATTCCATTTCGCAGCCAGGGATTGCCACCATTAAATTCAATAGAGTCATATTATCACAGTCATCTTCAACTGTTTCTTCTTCTTCACTTTGTGAAACTCTCGGTTTTATAAGTTTTGACCAGGATTTCTGTATAGTTTCCTGTTTAATTTCTGACCACGCATCAACTAACCAATAGATAACGTCTTTTATATTAACTGTTTTTAGCATATCTACTAATGAAATTTCTTCTTCTTGCAAAATATATGTCAGAAGCATGCGTCTGTACTTTTTCTTTATTGTCGCAATGACGCCTTGGTCCATAGGTTGAATGAGGCTAGTCACATTTGGGGGCAGGAAAACAGTTTTAATTTCATCACTTGAAAGCTCTTCTACGTTTGGATGGGATGGAGCGTTGTCAATAACCAACAGTGCTTTTCTCGGTAATTGTCGTTCTTTTAAAAAAGTTTCTACTGAAGGAACAAATTCCTCGAAGAACCAATTTTTAAAAATGGTCGTATTCATCCACGAGTTCTTTTGATTTTTGTATGCGACGGGTAGTGCGTTCATATTTACATTTTTAAAAGCTCTAGGTTTTTTTGATTTTCCTGTCACCAAGGGACGAAGCTTATGTGTCCCAGAGGCATTGGAACATGGCATAACAGTAATTCGTTCCTTGCTCTTTTTATGCCCAGGAGCGGAAATCTCGTCTTTGGATGCTAGACTCTTGTCAGGTAGCATTTTAAAATTTAACCCAGTCTCGTCACAGTTATATAATTGATCATGTGTGTAGCCCCCTTCTTCGATCATGCTTTGAAATTTTTGAACATAGTTTTCAGCACCAGCAGCATCAGCTGAAAGCTTTTCTCCTGTGATATGCAATTGCCGCACATCGTATCTTTTTTTCCATTTATCCAGCCATCCTTTACTGGCATTAAAATTGCTTTCACCTTCTTGTAATTTATTACGAAAATACTGCGCTTTTTCTTGTAATATAGGCCCAGAAAGAGGGACACCTTTTTGCCGCTGTGCTAAAAACCATGAAAACAAAGCTTCACTTGTTTTTTCGTACTCACTTTTTTTCATACGAGATCTGGATGTTGTAGCCTGAGAAAGATTTTTTTGAGTTTGCCATAACGCCAATTTCTGTCTGTTGCGCCTCCAGTCACCCACAGTAACAGCACTCACTCCTAAATCACGCGCAATTGTTTTTAGCGGCTCACCTTTATCAACCCGCGTCAGCGCTTCTAATTTATCACTTAATGATATTTCAGTATGTTTTCTTTTACTCATACTGGTTCGTAATAGAACTGGGACGTAACTACATAGATGTGCTCACGGCGAAGAACTTATGGGAACTAAAAATTGCCCTCTGGAGGGAACGCGGGGAAGTGACGAGGGGGCGGAGGATCTAGGCCGACGGAGAAAAGGGGTTTCCCCCAATGTTCTAAAAATAGATGCTTGCGACTTCTGCAGGGGTGAGCGGCTACCTGCTATGTACAGTCACTTACCCAACTCACCCCATCAGGCCTTCCTCCTCAACGTAGCCCTGGCCGTCCCTACGTGTATGTGTGTTTGCAAAATTCATATTTTTTTCTTTCTCATAACCCCCGAAACTGACTCGGATTATTGGGAACTCGGATTATCGGAGCTCGGATTATCGAGACCCTAGTGTATAATAAACAACAAATGGATGTAAGGTAACTTGAATGTTTTGCCAATGGAAACCTTGTGCAGCATCATGCATAATACAGGTGTAATTTTCTGCAAAGTCAGCTATAATTAGGCAAGAGTTTCTATCTAATTAAATTTTTATTTGCTTTAGGTACCGACTTTGCGACTTGGCTGTGAAATGATGTTTAGTCAAAACCACCAATTTATCTATTAGCAGATCAACAAAATAATCAGCAGACTTTGTCAATGTTTCAAGCGATTCACGGTCAGTGTAAATCCATTGTTTGAAAACAATAATGTCTTTTGTTTCAAAAATTTCTAATTGTATAAGGTACTCACGAAGTACTGACACATTTGGACAATTAGGACATGTGTGAAGCATGCATTCTACTGAATGCCAATACCAATTTATGCAGGAGCTCTTGATATGGTATGTTTAAATGAATACTCTGCATCATTAATTTCACATTTTGGTCATAGGTACACACACACACTGAATGAATACCACGACTGCTTACAGTTACACATTCTTTTGGACGCAATTCACAAAACTTAGTAAAACCTATTTTATCATTAGGGTTTTGTTCTTTAAAAGACAAATAAACATCTTTTAAATTATGCAAAATTAGCCTTTTTGTTTTCAATTCTCTTTTTCCATGTTCACTTGGTACAGACACACAGTCTTTTGTGTTGGAAGAAACTCTACTTATCTCATCGTCATAGTAGAAATCTTTCACCTTCTTTACTATCTTTTCACTTAGACGATGACCTTTCCTTTTGTCTATACTACCTAAAATTCCATAATTCTCTAGAACATTTCTAGCCTTTTTTTTTTACCATATATTCAGTTGTGTCAAAAAAAATGAACAGTTTGTTAAATATTCCAAGATTGCGGGACAAGTGTCAGTATTTGAAGTTTTTCAATAATTTCACATGTTTTAAATTTTTCTCTTAATCTATCCATGAGGCAACTGCAATCACTACACTGTATGCTTGAATAACTGGCAGTTTTTACAGAGTCTTCAATGGGAAAAGCTTTACTTGATATTTCTGTAAAACTAGCTGATATATGCTGGGCCTTACTTTTCAAGTATGCACTTCTTTCCTCCTGCTTCCTTTTAGTAACTTTTACTGGAGAAGAACCAATTAGTTTAAAACTTTCATTCAGTTTTTCCAGGACCTGAGATAAACTATCGAGCATCTGTCTATGTGATAATTATATTAATTGTTTCTCCAGCTATCTCAAAAATAGAAATTTTTTGTCTCAATAAATAGTAATAATTCTTTGTTATTTAATGCCAGTTCTGGTGTTCCCCAGGGTGGTACGCTGTCACCCCTGCTTTTTAATATTTTCATCAACGATATAATAATAATCCTTAATCACTCAACAGGCTCACTAGTTGCAGATGATCTAAAAATTTATAGGGAAATTATCGCTCTAAATGACTGCTTGTTATTACAAAATTACATTAATTCCTTTAAACAATGGTTTAAAGAATATCTGGTTAAAGTTAATTATAAAAAAAACCAAAATGATAACCTTTTTCAGGAAATATCTACCTATTAAATTTGCTTACACAATAGAAAATAACTTCATCTCTAATTCTCTAAAACATATTTCAAAGATCTTAGTATTTACCTAGATTCAAAATCATTGTTTCACAAACATGTTGACCATGTGTATTCATCTTCACGGAAAATTCTTGCCTTAATTAAATATATTACTTTTTTTTTGCAAATAATTCTGATTCCATTCTCTCTCTTTACTTTGCTCTGATTGTATCAAAATTAGATATTGGCTCCATATTCTGCAACAATATTTCATTGACTGATAGCAATAAACTTGAATCAATTCAAAATAAATTTTTTTATCTAATCAACTCAAAAAATTTTACTTTAACTACTTTAATTTCCCTCTCTGATCAAATAAATTACCTAAATGCTTTATTTGTAAATAATTGCTACTGTTCCTGACAAATAGGTCCCAGAAATTTGCATCTATAAATTCTGATAAAAATTTTTGGGGTGCTGGTTTCTTCACCTAAACTTCTTGCCAGTGAAAAGAAACTTCTTTGACACTATATTTACTTTCACCAAATGCTTTGACAATGGCTCGTCATCATCACTGTCACTACCGTTTTCTGAAGTTTGTTCAGAATTTAATGGCAAATAGTCATCACCAGAAGATGCCAATAAATCATATTCAGAATCTTTTATAACTTTCTTCAGGAAAATGTTAAGAATTTTTTTTTTTACATGTACCTCTACATGAAGTCATGATAACTAACTGAACAAAAATAACAAACGCAGGAAGAAATACTGTTGCCCTGAATGGAGTAAAAAAAAGTTTAGAAAACCTACACACAGTGTCACCTACTATGTAAATGTACTGCAAAATATCCTTTCAGTGCCTGGCGTAAAAGTACAGCCATATATTAGGTGCAGACGAAACAATGCCAGAACATGGTTGACCATGGCACTCCAAGTATCAGCATACAAGTCGGGCATCAAGAAAAGAAATTGTGATAAAGGCAGGCAACTAAAGAAAGTAACATATCATGATATCTATCAGCAAAGCATTCAACCAGGGGCAGATATGCTGCAGGAGAGTTCGGTGCAGCCATCTACCTGGTGTCGAAGGAACTACATAGTGAGGCGGCTGGCACATTGTGTCATAGTAAGCGAAGGGATTAACATGCTTCATGGCAGCTGCCTGGTTGGCGACTGTCTAACGGCAATCTCATCAGCGGCATATATATAACTGACAACAAGACCTAGTTGCCAACCAACTAACAGCAAGCGCATCAGCCACGTTCACGACTGACTACAAGGCATCTGCCTGGTTGACAACCAACAAATGTCAAACACATTAGCCATGAACAGAACTGACTCCAAGGCAGCTGCCTGGTTGAACCAACATATGGCAGACGCAAGAGTTATTGACAAAAATGATTCAAGGCAGCTGCCTTGTTTTGTCATTTACTAAATTTTTCAACATATTAAAAGAGCATTTAGTAAGACTGAACATTACAAATGCAGCACAGATAATAAACCTAGATGAAACTGGCTACTCGTCAAGCATCGGTACTAAAGTTTTAGCAAAGAAAGGCACACTATGTGTCTCACAAATTCATGGAGTCTCAGGTGAACAGACGTTTTCTGTTGTGGAAATAATAGCAGGTAATGGTCATGTATTTATTCCCCCCTTGCAGTATTTACAAAAGTAAATATTTTTATCATTTCTGGTGCTTAAATAGTATTAGCAAAATGGCAAAAGAAAACATTCACATTTTGTCACTGCCAGCTCATTCATCCGATAAAATACAACCACTAGATGCAGCCATTTTTGGACCAGCTAAGAAAGTGTGGATGAATATTAAATGTGGAGTATATCAGATCATCTGAAAAATCAATAAACAAAGAGGTGCCTTCCCAGCAGGATATATTATATTGGCTTTCATGTGGTATTTGGCCGGTAAGTCTAGAAAAAGCCATTGCAAAGTTGCCACCACAAATATATATCAACACACTTACACATAGGCATACTTTAGCAGGAAGAATCGATGCATCAGTGAAAGCTTCGACGCCTGCAGTAGGCCTTGAGGTGAATAATTTGCCAGCAACAGAAGCTGAACCAGTTGAAAACATTGAATTTTCAGTTTCTTGTTACAACTTCCAAGAACAAGAAGAGCAGTTAGGCCTACCATCTCAGAGCCCTGTAACGCACATACCTTTACAAGATGACATAGTTTTGCTGGGAACATCAGGTGTACAGCCAAATAGGCCTACGACTAGCAGCTGTAACAGAAGTCTATATATATCTTCAGGACAAGTTGTTACACGAACAACAATGACTGATAGTAGTTTCCATCAAGTAGATCCATTTCGAAAAGTTATTTCGATGCCCTTACTTCTACCGAACCTAAAACAACTCAAGTGAATGGCTAAGAAAAATATATTGTCATTTAATAATATTGCACTCACATCAGAAGATGTTATGAAACAGATTAAAGAAGCTGAAGACAATATTAAAAAGAAAAAAACTAAGACAATCAAAAGAGGAAAGGAAAAAGGAGGTCCTAAACAAGATAAAGTTACAGATAAAATCAAAGTGTAAAAATGGAAAGGGAAAGTGTTCAAATGCTCATTGAAGAAAAAACAGAAAACTCTTAAGACTGGATAAAAATAAAACCAGGAGGAGGCGTACAAAACTGTGTCAGAGACATCTACTGAAGACGATTATAGTTCCTTCGTATCGGATAGTTCTGACTTCATCCTTAACGACCTAAGCCACGATGAGGATGACAACCCATCCATGAGCATAGTTAAGCAACTGTCACCAAAACTACCAGAATCCAACAACTGCCAGAGCTTAAAACAGGTGATTTTTTGCAGCAATCTATGAAGGAGAGTGATTTTTAGCAACTCGGCAGTGGTATGTGGTGAGGCGAGTCACAGTTATTATCACCTTAGTTTTGCACAGATATAAGGCCAGAACAAATTCATTTGGCCCTAGAAGTGTGATGATATTCTTACCTTAGACGATGACATTTTGTGTGTAATCAATCTACCAATTCCAGTTAGTTCTAGGCACATTGGTCTTACTGAAGTGGACTGCAATAAAGCAAAGACATTATTGTAAACAAGCATTAACAGTTTGGATGTTTATTTTAGAGCTTATATAGGTAGGTTAAAAACATGGCCTACCATTGTATTTTTAAATTATTCTTTTCTTATAAGTACATTTCCTAATTTTAAAGTAATAAATTTAGTTATTTCAGGTACAAAAATAATGATTTTTCTCAAATTTTATAAGTTTATAGTAAAAATTCTGTAAAAGTTAAAAAAAAAAAAAAAAAAAAAAAGGGTTGGTTTTTCTTAATCCAATTCTACTAGTTAGTAACTCATAGCAATATCAATTATTTACTTTAAGTCTTTGATGTGGAGGCCTGCACAATACAAAAATGGTCAGAATTGGCAATTTTTATTATTTACATGTTTTGAAGCCTTAATTTTTAAAAAAAAAATTAAATTATGTTTTCGGTAAAGGTTTTGATTATGTTTTGAGCACAAATTCACCCCACATTTTTAACACGAATCTCAACGGGGTTTACAGCCATACCTCATGGGGTAAATGGGAGATAACTATTATTTATTTTTATTGTGGTAAAACATTTTTTAAATATATTAAACCATCTCAGCGTGATACTGCTGTAGCCATTTTTACAAGGGGAAAGTGTTGATAGTGTGAGCATGATTTATAAAAACTAAATTTTCCACCAATTTAACACCATCCTACCCTAAGTCAGCTTGCTTTTCGGCAACCAATAAACTGCGTAAAAATCATACTTGGCTTCACAACTGACTCTAAAGCATTTGCCTTTTTTTTTACGATAAGTAGCAATACGTCAACTACAGACACAACTGTCTACAAGACAGTTCCTTGGTTTTCTACCAATGAGCAGCACACACAACTGGTTACAAGGGAGCTGCCTGGTTTGCAACCAAACGAATGGCGAACGCATCAGCCACAGACACAACTGACTCCAAGCATCTGCCTGGTTGGTGACCATCTATCGACAAACATATCAGCTAAGTACACAACTGACTCCAAGGCAGTTACTTTTTGGAGTCCTACGAACCGTAAACTCTGTAATCCTAACCACCTGGACTCCACTCCAGATCATATCTTACTTAATTTCATTTTCCGATGGTGATTTGTTGCCATATCAGAATTATATCTGAAAATAATGATAATTTTTTTCGCTTGTTTAATTAATAATAATATTTTTTTTTGCTTCTTTTAGAGAGGTATGATTTCTCACCTTATTTTTGCCATATTTCACTTTTCAATACTACCATTTAATATGTTTACGTAGTTTTTTATTATTTTATTTATCAAACTTGAAAAGAATGTTAAAGGGTGGAAAATAATAGAATGAATGCTAAAATAGATGATTATAACATTAAGACAACATATATTAATAACATAATTTTTTAAAATTTTTATTTGTAATTTAACAAGGGAAATGGGTAGTAAATCCTGAGGGCTGTGTACTTCCTGGAAGCGGATTTATGGAGAAACAGAATATCTCCCTGTTTCGGCTCTCTTATCTGTCCATATCTCTGCACTGCCAGTGGCATAGATACTCTGTGTCTAACATTCAGAGCATTCACACGGTGATCATTTACATTCAAAAGAACCATGATTTATCTAGTACACCTATCCCTCACTTAGCATGACTAATTCGTTCCTAAAAATGCTCGTGTTATTCGAAATCGCGTATTCTGAAGCATTAGTTTCCATAAATAGCAAGGCTAATGTATTTTATGTGTTCCAAAATTGTCTAGGAAAATATACTTTACGTAATATAAATACGTAGAATAAAACTGAACAATAAATATGTCACACCATTAATCTTTATACGCCTCCTATCGCAGTTTGCATGACAAATACGGCACCGCGTAACGGGAGATACGTGGTTATGTACTTTATCGTCAGTCGGCTGGCTGACTTGCCCGCCCGGACGTGACCTTCAACTCACGTCGCGTACCTTTCCAAACCATCCTTTACTGACAGTGAAACCGATATTACTGTCAGGATAATTACATTTTAATTTTTCAAAAATTCAAGTGCTTACCATGTCTTATCGCATAATCGTCGAACAATTTATAATAAGATCAAGTTTCAAAAGTAGTGGTGCGATTTTTATGCGGAAAAAAAATTGTTAGGTCAAGTTATTCATAAAAACATAACCCATTCATAGAAAAGTACGTTTATTAAAAAAAGTAGAGTATAAAAAAGCACCCTGCCAAACAATTTAAATTAATAAGTCATGCAACAAAAACCTTTCATCAAATCTAAATAGAAAAACAAAATCTGTGACCCGAATGCGAGCCTGAACTAACGCATAACTATCGTCGTAGAACACTCACTACGAAAGAGTGCGGGCTATCAAATGAAGTAAACTCGGCACAAGACAGAGAGCGCGCGTTGCATGCAATCGGCGAGATATCAATATCGATATTCGACTACCTGTGCGAGCTTTATACGGGAAGCAACATAGCCAAACATGAATGGTGCCAACTAGCGCTGGCTACCTTTTTATAAACGGTATACCGCGGCGACGCAGATTAACAGATAAATGTTATATCGTTTTAAAACGTATTTAAAAGAAAATTGTGCGCACAGTTGACTTACTTGAAACTAAAGTGCGACCAACATAAGTGTGGCCTTCATGTAAATCTGCGCGCCGTAATACTTCTAGTTTTGTCTCCAATACTTGAACACGATGCATTATGAGTGATCAAGCACGCACAGTTACCGGCAGCTGAATGGGCAGACATTGCTTTTGTTTGTGTGGATTCCTTGCCACTGGCTAGACTGAGTTCACGGCCCGATCTGTGGCCAGGCGACAACGGTATGGCACGGCGGCATACGCGCGGACTTAAAAAAATTTGGTCCTTTACACTCCATAGCCGCAATTTAACTTGCCATAGCGGATGTTAGTACAACAGCCGATAGCGGTAGTCAATCCTGCGCGCGCATCTCTTCCTTTCCTTGTTTGGCTATCTGTATCCCACCGCACATCTGTTTACAGAAGTTGAAACAGACTTCGTGGCGTCGTGCCCGATTTTTTTTTGCCTGTGGAGATTTCGCGCTAACTGAAATTTACAGACGTGCTATTCAAGACTGGGGCAGTAAAATTAACATCGCGCTAAATGAATCCGTGCAATCTGAAGACGTGCTAAGTGAGGGATAGGTGTAATTGTTTTGTTTATACTTTCTTTTAAACAAGAGATTACTTGCAGTGAAAATGAATATACATTTTAGTATATTTGTAGTAATATGTGGAAAATCATCATATTATAGTGTCACTTTGTACATAGTAAATAAAATTTTTGAAAAGTTCCGTTCATGTGTTTTGTCAGAAATATCTGCAGTTACTTGTTGAGAGGCTTCTAATATGTTTTGTGACAATTTTTTATGTTAATATCTAAATAAAAACTGTATTATATTGTGCTCTGTTACTGAAATGGTTTCTTGGAGATTATATTAAACAGCAATACTGTAAAATAATTCCAGTTTTTCTGTGTAGCAGTAGTTTTATTTTCTTCCTATCCTAAAAAAAAATTTGTTGTCATTTAAAAGAAACATAACGTATGGTGATCATGACTGTTAGCTGGAAATAATTTATTTTTTTCCTCTTGTTAGGCACTTACTGTACATTCTCGCAGTTGTGCACATATTTTTTCTCTGTCCATTTGTGCTATCAGTAATGAGGTGCAGTGTACTTAACAACTTTTGGAGTACAATATTTTCATTGTTCACACAAATTTTTTCTAATCAATTTATATATACATACATACATATATACACACACACACACACACACACACACACACACATATATATATATATATATATATATATATATATATATATATATATATATATATATATATATATATATATATATATATATATATATATATATATATACTGTTATCCATACAGGACTAGTGGTTTTGCCGGATTATCAAAATTAAAAATATTTTTAACTGGAATATAAGAATATATTAATATAGACTACAAAACCATTATAAAGGCAATATTTACCCTTTATAGAAAGTAAATATTTAATTTGTTTAATATTTATTTTGTTTAATTACACTTTATTCCGTATGTTTATATTTGTAATCTATGATTAATTCAAACTGTAAATTTCTTTGGTTATCGTTTTGTCTATGTATTACTCTATGTTAAATTTTATTTAAAATTATGGTCAAGGCTAGAATAGCAGTATTTTTTTTGAAATCTCTATTAATTTAAAGATGAACAACGACAGTAATGGGTAAGGACCGCAGAAAATGGTAAATAAAACTGGCTCATTTCGGTGTAAAAAAATGACAAAAGCGTTGCAAAAAACTGGTGTAAAAATTAGCAAGCGGTGCAAAAAATCGGTGTAAAAATAAGCAATCAGTAGAGACCCCAAAAAATTGTGAAAAAATTATGCCATTGGCGGTGTATAAAAAACCTCATAGCCTTACTGCTTCCTTATTTGCCTGGCCAATTTTTGGGACATAAGTTTCTCTAAGAGTGTTGGCTGATGATGGCAAATCCCCTGCACCTAAAATGTATACATAACTTACAATATACTTATCAATAGGCAGCATTTATAAGGTTATCGCTGAAAATATTAATGGGCTAATTTATTCAAAACCATTCTTAGCCAAACCTAACCTAACCTTTTCTAGATTAGGTACTGCTGGATTACAGAGTCAAACCATCAATCAATCAGTCAAAAATATATTGTGGTGTGCTCACCATTTCACAATGCAATCCATCCTATTTATGTGTTTGTTAATCTGAGGTACTTGCATATTTATTTAAAGTAAAGGTAAGTTAATCAATAATATTGTAGGCCTACATATGCTTATGAACTTTTATTAGAGGGGGAAAACATTTCTAAATAACTAAGGCTAACCTTCAACATGGGTGTTACACCATTCCCTCATAGCTGGATGATCAGCTTTTTCCAAAGGAATGTTAACTTGCATCATATTAACAAAATCAGAAAAAAATTCTTGTTTTCTGCACTTTAAAGCTTGTTTGCTTTATTCACGCTGTCGCCTATCGAGATTTGTTTAGACACGGTAGAATGCTTGACAAAATAATTGTCTTTTTTGTTTTGTTTTGTGTGTCATTTGCCACATGCTTTTTGCACGTGTCTTTGCGTGTACAATCAACCCGCACGTTGCAGAACTTGCACATCATAATTTTGTCCCGCTGATCAAAAATATAAAAT
This sequence comes from Bacillus rossius redtenbacheri, assembly GCF_032445375.1. Classification (NCBI taxonomy): domain Eukaryota; kingdom Metazoa; phylum Arthropoda; class Insecta; order Phasmatodea; family Bacillidae; genus Bacillus; species Bacillus rossius. Next base: position 222,631,207 of record NC_086330.1, on the reverse strand, counting down.
CATCCGATTTTATCTCTCTTTCGCGATCAAACATTGTCGAAGTTTTCGGCATCTTAGCCACAAATTCAATTGTATCACAAAACTTACAAAATGTGGACGGTAGTTGTAAACACTCATAGATATGTGCACGCAAAAATGACTGCCATCTTAGCTCCATGCGATTAAATTAGGTTAGAAAAATCGACACCAGTGCGCCTTGCGGCAGAAACGACCATTATTCAAAACACGAAAACTGTGGAGTCAATTTGTTATGTTGGTAGTGCGCACATATCGATTGTTGACAATTTTTACATTTTGTTTTCATTTGCGATGGCAATATTTACTGTTTGTAAACAGAGTAATAAAAATACGTGAATATCAGTAACGTGTCAAAACGAAGATAATATCACGGCACTAGTCTTTCAGTCTATGTTTATTTCACGCCTATGTTTATGATGGCGTAAATAAATAGAACTTACGACATAAGGACATTATTTTGTGCGAAAAAGCGTGAATTTCGCGCGAAAATTCGTGAATTTCGCGACTATGTCAAAATCAAAGGAAAGTCGCAAAATTCGTTTAAACAGGGTGTCTACTGACCCTGGAAAACCTGGAAAACCTGGAAATTTCAGGGAATTTTGTAATCAGGGAAATATCAGGGAATTTTTTTTCAAAATCAGGGAATTTTTGTTTGGTAGGTTGTAGTAGGCAATACGTTTTTTGTTTATTGATCAGCTTGCATTGACGTGGCATCATGTTTATCCCCTCCCATTTTTATTTTTGAATGGCAAATAATGAATAGTTCCCACGTCAATTTTCTTTTATTTACCATCATATTCGGAAGTGGCATCAAATCACGTGATACAAACTGGTTCAAGCTGGTCTGTTATCCTGCTGACGTGACGTGCTGCAGCATTGCTTCCCACGTTCGGATTATACGGACAGGTGCATTTAATTTTAAGTATCTATGGATGCCCTCAACGTAAACTGGACATTTTTGTTAGCTTTGAAAATATGTACATACCACGGACACTTTTGGTGAAGATTTGCCATCGTTGCTAGAAATTGGTAGCTGTGGGCTTCATACGGTCCATGGTGCTTTCGAAACCTGGAATTTCTGCTACACAATGGGACGTTGTTAGTTTTTTGAGGCACAGTTACTATTTGTTTAAGCACGTTCCTGCAAGGAGGGCAGATTACACTAGAATAACTGGATCAGAGCTTTTTCCCAAGAAATTTTGTGCAATCAGATGGAATACTGCAGTTGCTGAGCGTGCCATGAAAACGTTACCCCACCTAAAGAAATTTGTTAGTGAAGTTTCAATTTCATCTCTCTCTTTCAGTGTAGTGAAAAGTGCTCTTGAAGATAATCTTCTAAAAGTAAAATTGACATTCTTCCACTTTTTGGCATCAGAGCTGGAATTGTTTCTCACAATGTTACATAGTGAAGCACCCATGGCACCTTTTCTCTATGATTCACTGGTAGACATTTTATTAGCTTTGGCAGTAAAGTTTTTGAAACCGGAAGTACTGAAGAGCTTTAGGGAGAAACGCAATGTATCTCGATTGGATGTAGATAACCAGGAAAATCTATTGACTGCTAACAATATCAAGTTGGGTTATGCAGTACGCCATGCCATCAAGAAAGAGAAAGTACCAGAAAAGTCTGTCCTGTTACAGAAAAATGATAGGACTTGTCTAAAGGTTATGGTAAAAAAACTTCAGGACAAAAGTTCCCTGAAGTACAATCTTACCAAGGGAATTTCCTGCTTATGTCCGTCTGTGGCTTTAAATTCGGGTGTGAGGAAACAGCGTGTGAAGTACAGTTTAGAATGTTGTCTTCAAAACAGGTGATTATCAGGACAAGAAGCTGATAACATTGAGTGATCATATCAGTTGGTATGTTCCTCGCAAGATTCTGCAGCACTGTTCTCGTCTTTTTCTCGAGAAGACGGGCGCCTTGATCACTTGTGGATGCTCATTCTTAAGGCACATACAGTAGCTTCCAAAACAGGCCTTCTAAAGTTTGTGAGGATGGTGTTGGTACTTTCCCATGGAAATGCATCATTGGAAATAGGATTTTCAGTGAATTCTAATCTGCTGACTGAAAACTTGCAGGAAGAAATACTGATCGCACAAAGACAGATGTATGACTTTGTTCAACGTTCTGGAGGTGTAGAGCATGTTGATATCACCAAGTCCATGTTACAGTATGTAAGAAATGTTAGTTGTAGGCGTAAGGAAGCCCTGCAAACAAAACAAAAAGAAAAGGAAGCTACAGACAAGACGAAGGCAGAAAAAAGAAGAGTTGAAGAGGTGATCAAGGCATTGCAGTTGAAGAAGGCTCAAATGTTGGATTTGGCTCGTTCTGAAGTAAGTGCAATAGATGCAAAAGTTGAGTCACTGCGAAATTGATGGGAGCTTCCTTTTACTAATGTTTTTTGCAAAAGGAAGTGTGTGAAATATTTGTAGCAGCATGTTTTATTTGCCATCAATTGAGTCACTTTGGCCACGTTTGGAAGAAGGTAATTTTTTTACTAATTTAAGTAAGTTGAAATACTTTGAAACCCGTCAATGTAATATAATGCAGTTTTTTTCAGTTTCTTGGAATGTCGTAATTGTGTTAAAGAAAACCTGGAAAAATTCAGTTTTAGACCTGGAAAACCTGGAAAAATCAGGGAATTTAATTTACTAGATCTGGTAGACACCCTGTTTAAAGTATCAAATTTTCGCGTTATTTCGTGAATTTCGCGCTTCACCATTTTTCGGGGTCTCTAGTAATGGGTAGTAATTTTAATAGTTTTGTTTTATCAACAACCTTAAGAAAGTCGTTTATTAGTAACGGGGAAAAGATTCTTTTAGAACGAATTGAGACTCGATGAAGGCAACATCTAGAAACGCAACGATTTCGACATTAAGTTAGAATTGAATATTTATAGAAGAATTGAAACTGTTTATTAATGCCAATATTGACGGAGATTCTGAAGGAACTAATAAATTTAATCAACGAGGATAAGACTCATACGTCAAGAATCTAAATAATTATTAAGAAGAGAAGTCGACGAATATCCAGATTCAAGAGATTGTCGAATGACTGTAAATTGCTTGGAAACTACGAAGAATAAATGCCATTGATCATCCTGAAGAAAGAAGAATCCTGTCGAAGAACGAAAAGTCGCAGTTCGAGCCCGGGAAGGATGACCGTCGTGCAGTCCAGCCCAGTTGCAGCCCCCAGCCTGAAGGATGGAGTCGTGACGGCGCGTATTCCTGCCGCCCGCTAGAGACCGGAGGAGCAACACCAAGTCCGCAGTCCTGATTGAGGCGAACCAAGGATTCTCCGAGAACCTACACGTCTCGTGGGTATCCTGCAGCAAGGTTTGGTCCCTTACCCCATCACCCGAAGACTCGCTGATTAAAGAAGTACCCTAACGAATTACGATTTAAACCAGACGAACATTTTTCACCGAACTAGAATATTTTGTGTTATCGAACATATTCTTTGTATAGAAAGACCGTGTACTTGTTCATCTTTAGATTTATCTTTCAAATCCCGGAATCGCGATCCCAAACTAAATAATATTAGATAGTATAGATGGAACTTGATATTGAAAGAACATGTTGCTATTTTGTTTGACGGGTACTGCAAGTTATGTACCCAGTAGTCCACGCTCTGCCGGACTGAAGTTAGTAAAATAAATAACATTCTAATAATTAACACTTTATCTTAAAGAGAACTTACTCAAATGAAAGAATTTTTAGAGGCTTTGAAGTCGAGAGTAATAACAAATTCCATCTGTATTTTAAAATAAATTATTTTAGTTAAATTTATTTATATAAAGCGTGATTAGTGCCTGTCTAAGTGTATTGTCACCGTCTGCATAAACATTACACGCAAATATAAATATTACATTTGAATTTGTTTACACGTTATTACAAGGTCTAGTCACGAGATTAGTATTTAACATACTTTTGACAGCCTGTAATTTGACTTTCAGACACAAACTTCTAGACACAATTCTTAAAACTGAGAGAGGTAGGCTAGAGAAACTGAAATTATTAACTACATCAAAGAATTTCAATATTTACACTAGCTGACTCTTCAGTTTTTGTACGACCAACGAGGGGCTTTCGAGAGGTTAGGACAAATAGATAGATGAGTTTTAACACAAAGTCTGTAGAATTTGTAGGATCAGAATTAGTATTGGTATATGAAAGGTTATTGCCTACAAGGAAATACCAAGGACTATAAGATAGGAACACGTAGAAGAAAATACCTACACCATTTTAAACATATTGTTATAATCTGAGTTGTAGTTATAAAATAAATACAAATTTTGTTCTTCTTAAAAACAAAAACATAAATGAAATGTACCAGGTAAATGTAACCTTATAGAAAACAGAAAACACTGTACTTAAATTAAAACTGAGAGTAAATCTAAATGTTGTGTGAAACTAAAATTCTAACAGCACAGTTATATTGGTGCTGGATTACAGAATGTGCTGAACCATAGAATTCCAGAGGAAATACTTTCCACTGTACTTGAACTCCATAGAGGTATTAATTCTGATTTATTTGCTACCACCTTTAAAGTTTTAACTAAGGATTTTGAAAGATTTTGTTTGTGAAATTCATGAGTTATTTATTTAAACTTCAATGTTATTAATTTACACATTCACTGATGTCAGTCAGAAACAAAAAGGATCACGTGAATTGTTGTGTAAATCTTTCTAACAGCATGTCGTGGGCAATTTTTTTAAATTCACCATCTACAGTAGAACCCCGATTATCCGTGTTATGAAGGGGACGAGTGAGTCGGATAATCGAAAATCGCGGTTAGCCGAGTCATGCTTGCCTCAAAGGTCATTAGCCCACAGACAGCCATCTGTGGACATTCGGAGATTACATATATACACATGCTTTGTGTGCGTGTGCGTTGTTGACATAGAAGCGGACTGCTTAGTGCTGGGCAGCAGTGGTTTTTAAGTCTTTCGTGTGCGGAGACGTGGGCACGCGAGTCGTTGTTGCACCGAGGTGTGTGACTAGCCGCCCGCCAGTCCGAGGGCCCAAGACAGCTGATGGCTGCCAAGGTCACGCATTCTTTTCATCGCCCGTAAGCGACGCTGCCACACTTAGCTCATTGCTCTGTTGTCAGTAACACCATCGGGCTGGTTATTGTTTTACAGAACGACTGCCTTGAAAATTATTTTCGAGATAAGATTTTTCATACCAGTGCATTGAGACTTGATTTGATGGTTTTGAAACGGTGTCTCTGTCTCGTATAATTCACGGTGTTTTTATCCCCCTTTATTTATATGAATTTTAAATGTTAGATTTTTTATTTTTAGCTTGCTGAACGTGGAATTAGTGCAAAAACGGCCTATTATGACTTAAGTGTTGCAGATGGGTCGGAAATCTTATAACGACCCTAATCTCGGGAACCGTGAGGGGTCGTTATATCTATTCTCCGTTCATTCTTAGCTGAGTTTTGAAATAAACAAACACCGTCGTATCACTGCGCCGCGTCAGCAAGTGATAGGCTGAATTTATCTTGCGTGCCAAGCACTAGTTGCAACACACACACTTCCGTACAGTCGGTGCTCATAAAATAACGGAGAAGTAATATTACAGGAAAATGGTTCTTCTGTCAAGCCTAGTTTTTTTTTTTTTTTTTTTTTTTTTTAATTTACGTCTGCTGTGATAAAATTACGCCACTTAATGGTACACCCTCCGACCTTTTCTGTTGAAACCATTCAAACAAACAAGTGTCCAAGCTGCTAAATGTGGATTCGTTCATCGTCTTGCGTTTATTTAATCCACTTGAAGTGTCAGCCTGTAAAGCAAACTGAAGGATTTTTTCGCGATTTTTTATGATGTCGCGCACTGTTGTGTTACCGACATTAAACTCAGTCGCAAGTTTGCAATCGTTTCTCCACTCTGAAATCTTTCTATAATTTTTGTTTTGCTGTCGATGGACAGTACCACTCGCTTTCTTTTCTGTTCATTTGATGACATGATGAAATGTTGCGCTCAACACTTCCGCACAACACAACGGTATAATCCGTAGGAATGCAGATCACTGTTACAATACATAAAATTATCACCACCTTCACGCTTCAACAACGTACACTAATGGAATGGACTGTCTCCATGCGCCGGGTAATCTCTGTGGCACGGCGCCGTGCTGCACGCGGGAGTGTACAGTCGGGTCATGCGGACGTGGAATCGCGCACCAGTGTATAATCTATTCACGTAACACGGAACACAAAAATATTATGTACATACGTATGTATGTACTAGTATTTTTTTAAAAACTTTGTGTATATAAACATAACTGAGTCAAAGTACTTTGATCAACATACATTTTGCAAAGTATTTTAACATTTACATACATTTTGAATCAATGGTTATATGTAACTAAAAAATTGGACTTGATGGACATAAATCGCGGTTAATCCGCGAATCGGATGATCGAGTCGCGGATAATCGGGGTTCTACTGTATTTGTCTTTTTTGTTTTATGAAAAAATAAACAATTTCGCTGCTATTACATCTGTTGTTGTTTATGTAACAATGTTTTCAATGAGCCCAGGACTTTCATATTGTCTATTTCCAGCCTTCCACACATCCGATTCAGATCCTTATAAATATCATAAATGTGATAACTTCTTTCCCACTCGTATAATTTAATGTCTTTCTTTATGATGCTATGGTAAGCATTATGTAAAAAAAGCATAATCATATATTGTCCGAAAAGTTCTTAGTAGCATTATCTAGGCCGTAAATCCAAGCCAACCCTCCCATTTCCGTCCCAATGCCTTTTGATTGTTTGTCTAGTTTATTGTCCTGTGTAGTTGTTCATCACCATATTCCTATAAGATTAAAGTATTTTATCATTAGTAGGGCTGGGCGATTCCACAGATTTCATTTCGATTCGATTCCGATTCAAATTACTGTAAAAAATTGAAATTTCGATTTCGATTCGATTCTTTAATTATAGAGCAAATGCGTAAGGTAAACAAGTGTAAAAAAATTTCTAACAATGTAGGCAAACATTCTTAGAATCATTACTTCGTGAAGTCCACTTGTCTGTGGTTAAAGCTATGGAATTTACTCCGCCGTCAATGTCTGTTGCCAGTTTTGTTTTTATTCTTTCAAGATGATGTTCATAAAGATCTGGAATTACACGCCTTGCAAATGTTCTACGGTCAGGGATGCTATATTTTGGTTCAACCAGTGACATGAGGTCTCTAAAACCTGTATCTTGGACCATGCTGAATGGTTGAAGATCTGTTGCCAACATTTTGCCTATTGCACTGATAATGGAAACTGCTCTGGGATGATCGTTTGGATATTTTTTCTAACCTAGAAAATGCAGTTTGCTGGACAATTTTCTGTTTGGGTACAGATGAAGATGGAAGTATCACAGATTTCATTTGAGATTGCAATTTTAAAAATTCGGAATATACGTCAGTGTGTTTTGCGAGATGTTTAGCCATGCTGGTTGTGCTCCCATGAACTTGTTTAAGTTTGTTGCCACATGTTCTGCATTTTGAATGCGTTTCTGACACTTTTTCGTAAAATTTCCAAACCGCACTTCGACCTTTAAATGCACCTTTCACGTTTTCACTCATTTCTACAATCTGCACAAAGATTGTTTTCACACTAGAAACTCAACACGATATTGGATGTGAGGACGTGACAAAATAAAATAAACATGATGGATCATTTCTCATTTCCACAGTACTAACACTCTTGCATTTTCCATTAATGTCGTTGGCATCTGTGATGCTGCAGTGAAGGCAGATATGTTAAGACAAAGAAAAAGAACACAACTACCACATGTGTAGCTATCAAACTTCCTCACTTAAAAAAAACGTATAAAAGCGGAACCCAGAACCAAAACAAAGTGGTTATCACAGATATAGTGCAACAACTGCACCATGGAGGTAAGAAGTTAGGGAGTGGTTGTTTGGCGTGGATGCTGAAGTCATTTTGCTTTTTGGGACACGCCCACTAATGCGACCAAAACAAACGGCGAATACAAGTTTGAAATGGTGTTTTTAATGAAATAAAACAATGTCGTGTTGTGCTTATGGTTGTACGAATAGGCTAGCGAAAAAGCAGACGGGAATTACATTTCACAAGTAAGTTTATATCAAACCAGGAGCTTCTATTATTGAAGTGGTGAGATGAATAAGAGAAGACAAGACATGTCTCAAGAAAGATGAAATAGTTATAGTAGCAGGTGGAAATTACGTGTTCAAGAAAGAATAAAAAAATTTGTGTTGTGCTTATGGTTGTACAAATAGGCTAGCGAAAAAGCAGACGGGAATTACATTTCACAAGTAAGTTTATATCAAACCAGGAGCTTCTATAATTGAAATGGTGAGAGGAATAAGAGAAGACAAGACATGTCTCAAGAAAGAAGATGAGATAGTTATAGTAGCAGGTGGAAATTACGTGTTAAAGAAACAATCAAAAACTGTGTATCTCAGTTTGAAATATGTATTACCTTCATTATGTAACACAAAAGTGGCGGTATGTACAATCCCACACAGATTTGACTTGATGGATAACTCATGTGTAAATATAGGGATAAGGAAAACTAATGAAAAAATTCTGACTCTGTAGTAAGTACAATTTTGTACGAGTAGGTATCTTTTGCTGATGACACAAATCTTCTTATAACTGCAGAAAAATATTGGAATTAAAAAATAAAACTGAATTTGAAATAATTAACTTGAATAAGTGGTTTGATGCAAATAATTTAAAACTTAATATAAATAAAACAAAATTTATTAAATTTGGTAATAAAAGACTGCTCGATCAAGTATTATCTGAATTTCAGAATCAAGCGATAAGTCAAACTGAATCAACTAAATTCTTGGGCTTACATATTGATGATAAACTAAAATGGAATGAACATATCAATCAAACTATTCATAAATTAAGTAAAGCTTGCTACGCCCTCAGAATTCTTAGCCAAATTATAGACAGAAATTCTCTACGAACTGCATACATTGCACTTTTTCACACACACATGGTATATGTACATAATTGAAATATGGGGTAAGTGTAGTAATAGTATTAAAATTTTTAGATTGCAAAAAAAAGCCATATGTATTATATGTTTAGCTGATACAAGAGCCTCATGTAAACCTTTATTTACTGAGTTGAATATATTCCCTTTTTTTTCGTAATATATTTATAGGTTGCTCTTATTTGTAAAATTGTAAATAATTTTGTAGAATCTGAACATACTGGACCATATATCACAAGATATAACTATAAACTGAAACCAAAATTCCACACTTAAGAGGTATAACACTATTTAATAAACTACCTAAAGAAATTATATTACTACAAAATTTTAATGAATTCAAAAAAGTTGTTAGAGAATACATCAAAGGAAAAAAATATTTATTTAGCTGGTGAAATAACACCTTGTAATGACAATATAAATAATATGTAATTTGCTGTATAATTAATAGGACACACTACAAATGATTCAGAGTATATTAAATGAAAATATGTACTGTTTGTTGTGTTGTGTAAATTGTGAAAATTATAAAATTTGTGATTATTTGTTGAAAGTGTAGATTAGCAAAATTCATTATAATTGTAAACTTGATTATTTTATTGCAATTTTAACTATGTTTAATTTTTGTTTATAATGTGACACGGTCAATATCCCTTGAGCTGTTGGCTCATGTAGGGATCTGCAGGTGGATTGAAAAAATAAAAAAAATGAAATAAAATAGATTGTGTTATCTGCATGAAACCATAATATATTTTCCATTGATTTTTGTTGTCCAAATTATATACATTTATGTAATGTCTTGTTATTTGTTAATAAATTATAGTTTTTACTTCAGTACGTCTTGTTTTGTAGTTGATTTCGCATAATTTCACCCTATTTTAAATTTGCAACACTGTGCTACCAGCTTGCTTTTACCAAAGCCCAATAATGTACCAATTTTATCGTCGACGATTATAAGACTTAACTTAAAAAATATGGTGAGGAAATGGATGAGGAGAAGTGATTTAATCTGTAAAACATTTCACTTTTAGTTTTATGCAGTGTGGTTTAGTATCATTTTGTTCTAAAATTCCCTCGGCGTAACTTTTCCGTAATTAAAGTAATAAAAATCAATTTCGAAAATATTTCTTTCGAAGTAGTAAAATGTGGATAGTGTTTGATTAGGCTAGGTTAGTAACAACACTAGATTGTAGGTTAGGTTAGTATAGCTACATTAAAAATGCTGTAAAATATTTTTAGTGTTTTTTCAGGAATTACCAATTTAAGATGTACCAGTTGCCAGAGGGAAATGCTGAAAATTCATTAATTGCACAGAAAGATAGAGGTGGAATAACATACCCGTCTAAGGACGTGCAAAGTATTTGTAAGACGAAAATACATTTTTTTCCTCTTTGAATCAGCATATGCATGACATGTCCCCATTGAATAATCATATTGTTTATTTGACAAAAGCAGTTTCTGATAAGTATGTTTGTATAAGGTTCAATTATTTTGCTAAGAATATAATTTAAACTAGTGATTCTGTTCAAAAGATGTTTACGAAGACAATTTTGTTTAAGGGTCAATAAGAATTTTTGCAGTAAAACTTCTAGTAGCTATGTATGCATTCTTCCTTTTGAGCTTCAAGTGATCTTGTTATTCCATTCAAGAATAACTGTTTTACCTATTACAAATCAGAAACATAAGTATTTTTTGTATTTATATGCAGTCTTAGTAAGTATTGATTGGTTATTGCTACATAGTATTTATGTGTGTCATCAAGTAAGGGAAACCAAGAAAAAATCTTGACAAAAATAATTAGGTTTCCTAGAAAAAATTTCTATGAACTAATTTTTGCAAATCTATAGTTGAATGGATATGAATATTAGGGAAATTGTGGGTAAATATTGCCCCCTATGAGAACAAAAAATACAAAAATATAATTTTCGATTTAAATATATCTTCACTAGCATTTTATAATCCTCACTGATCTCAAAGAAGCTTAAGGCACACATTTAAGGCTAAAATTGTGGGATGAAAAATAATTAAAACGTAGACAGTATAAATATATAACACTTGGAATCGCTAAAGTAAAAAAAAAAAGTTGCAAATGTAATCACTGCAACATTGCTGCAGGTAGGCATGTGTGCCCTCTGTTATTACTGTTACTTTACAGTACTGGCTCCTAAGGTGAAATATTCGTGCAAAGGACTAATTTAGCTCTGAAGAAACTACTGGTATGTTTACTATTGCGTGGCCACTGCAATAAATAAATAAATATATAAATAAAATGCAAAAGTTGTAGCATGTATATGTTAATATAGGCGAGTGGGCTCGTGACAGCTAATCCATCCATACACATAGGCCTAATAATTATGACGAGAATTTAAATATCAGTTAATTTGTTCATTTCATTTACAGTAACATGTAGGTAATAAGCTAATATCTTTAACAATGTAATAGTCCGATAAATGAAATGACGAAAAAAAACCTTCTTTAAGCACAAATAATGTAAACAAGGGTACTATAATGTTATTGACACAACATACTGCCTAAATAACATCAATGCACCCTACCTGAATGCTGTTAAGTAAGCAATAAATTAATTTTATAACCCATTTCGTCATTACATGTATCGGGATTTATTGCCTTATTTCTACTAAAAAATCACACGTTACAGTCTTGCAACACAACATTATATTTCATTTCATACACTTAACAAGATAAACTTGCACATATACGCCGTTGGTAGCTAATATCGGATTAACAAAATACAGTATTCTGCATTTAAATGCATTGCAACCAGTGATGTTTTGCTCTCACAAGGGGGCGTGGTCGTTTTTTGTTTTGACTTCAACTGTTAACACAGCAGAGATTACACACACCTACTTCCTAACTTCTTAACTCCATGAACTGCACAGCTTCGATGGAAGAATCAGACTTTTTTATGTCCAAGCCTTGGTACTGAAGTCTGCCACCATTAGCGCTCAAGTTACAGACAATTTGGCAGCCATTTTGTGGAAGTGTTGCGTGCACGTCGGTATCATATCTATGAAGCTAAGGTAGTGTTTATTTACCGCTTTCGGTGATTGAGGTTATATTCACAGCCCAGAAATGAAACTTATTGGACGATTGGTTCGTGGACTTTCCAATTGCATAATTAATGTGTTTCTCGGCCGTTTGTAATAAAGATTTTTTTTTTCCCCATTTTGAACAAAATGAGTGTTGTTATTTAGAGGATTGGAGGTAAATATTGCTTATGAATCATGAGTGTTTGGCAGAACCAAAGTTCGTAGATATGAAGAACGTCGCTAAATAGAATATTCGTTGAGGATTTACGTACATACAAAGTTTATGTGCAATTTAACGGAATTTGTGGAAATTGTCACCATGCAAATGACCTAGACAAAGTTCGAATTTTTCGAATCTTAATTTTAAAGAAGAAACGATTTCGATTATTTACGGAATCGAATCGAAATTGTAATTTTCGATTAATCGCCCAGCTTTAATCATTAGTACTCTTTTTTCTGCATTGTAATGGACACCAAAATACAATAATCTACAGTAGATGAACAAACACATAATTTCATAATCTTAGTTTAAAGTTTTTATTTATTTATATATTAACTTTTAGTTCTTACATTTGTTTCTTTTACTGGCTTCCAATATTTGGCTTGTAATTTATTTTTTTTAATCACAGCCAGTGCACATATTTTTACTAAAGAATAAATGTACTGAAATGCAAGCTGTAGGTTGAAATCTTAGTTAGTGAATTTTGGGTTACAGGTTTGTTAACTGGTTTTCATATCATCTAAGCAACTTCCAATTTCGATGGAGCTGGGAGGACTGGGAGGAATGCCTGCAGCTAGACCCTGAACACCCGCGCCCTAAGTTCGTGCGTGAGGTGCTACTCAAGTGCCTGCGGCTGTCGTACCACCAGCGCATCAAAGAGATGATGCCGGCATCTTACCAGGCGCTGCTGCCACCCAAGCCGGAACCATGCTTCAAGTATGCCGAGGAGGGCGCTGGTATGTACACCAATCCTGTATGCATTGTGAATCTCCTGACATTTGCAGTCATTAGTTTAATTGACATTGATTGAAATTATCTTCAGAAAATTAGACTCATAATTTGATAGTAAAATAGCAATACTTATGGTACTTATGTTGATACTACAGTGAAATTCCCTTACAACGTACTTCAGAATAACGTATATTTTAGTTCAACGTATGATTTTAAATTCCCGCTCAAAACAACTATGTAAACAATGTAAAAAAATTTCACTTTAACATTAAAAACGTATCCTACATTTCAATACAACAACCATTCTTTTCCATTTGTCAGGAAAATTTTACATAACTGTTACTGTGTTTGCGAAGGGGTCCTTTAATATAAATGTACATTATGATTAATTTTTATCACTTTCAAGATAGTTAACAAGTATAAAACGTAAACAAACACTGTCTCAACGATTCATACAATCATAGTACAGTATAATGTGCCATTCTTCCTCCATGGATCACACACTTAGTGCACGAGACGATCTAAACAATCAAATGCTGTCTCGCCCCTCTTCAAGACAATTGTTTTTAGCTGCGCCATCGTTTGGTTATTTGTAGAGCACTTTTTAAAAGTTTAATTAACGCAGATACAAACGTTAAATAAAAAAAGGGAGTTGTCTGTAAAGTCGGTTTACGGACAATAATTTTACGTGATAACGTCATAAGAAAACATTGATGAAATATTGCAGCCTTTTTAATTTTCAAATATAATTTACAGGTTTTTGCAAATTTAATTTAAATAATTTGTTTAAATATAATCACGAACAATTAGTTAAAAAGCCCGCCTTAACCTGTTTGATATTATAGACGATTTTCTCGCATGGTGGTTGGCCGGTTCTTGCACGCTCAGCTCAGGCAGAACGTGACACTTTTTCGTGCGTGCAGCCGGCGTTCATTGATTTATAAGACGTTAACACGTCAAAAATTATATTTTAACATATATACGAAATAGAAAATGCAATAATGTTAATTTATGCAGGTTAAATTTTGAACTGTTTGGTGTCACAACATACCTGACACGCTTTATTTGTGTTGCCATTGAGGTCGGAATGTCGCCTGGCACAGCCATGCTCGTGACACGCGCTACTACTAGTGCAGTGCTACGGTTATCTATGGATGCGAGGTTTGTTTACGTTTGACATGGCGTGAGGCAAACTATATTGTTGATTGAATATTTTAATCAGGATGGATGACCAAAAAGATAAAAAGAAACACAAGCAGTTCACGTTTAAGGGAAAAGTGGAAATTTTAAAAGAAGTTGACAAAGGCAGGAAAAATGCAGATGTGGCACGGTCGTTTGGTTTGGTGCCCACTACACCGTCAACAATAATAAAAGATTGCAAAAAAATTATTAAACTGTACGAACAGTCATCTTTATCTGCTGGTCGCAAGAGACTTCGCCTAGGACAGTGATGGCCAACTGGCGGCCCGCGGGCCAGATCCGGCCCGTGGTAACGTTTTATGTGACCCGCAAAAACTATCCGTCGAGACAAAAACACACTTATGCAACGACTGTACAATAGCTGAAAAATTTTAATTTAAGATACTGGCAAATACACAGTCGTCACTACACTCATTCTGCTTTGCATTGGCTTACATTTTATTACAATCTATACAAATGTCATAGCTCCAACCAAATTAATATTTTTGTAAAATGTAAGCCAATGCAAAGCAGAATGAGTGTAGTGACGACTGTGTATTTGCCAGTATTTTTCACAGATTATGTAATTGTTTATGTTTACGTTTCGCAAGTTATTTGATGTTGTAGTTAGTTTGAAATGTTTTCCAAATTTAGGAAAGTAGACCGTGAAAATCGTGTTTTCAAAGAAGAATGGGAACACAAATATTTGTTTATACTTAATAAGGACATGAAACCTCAGTGTTTAGTTTGCCTTCAAGTATTAAAAGAATACAATCTCAAACGTCACTTTTTATCAAATCATCAACACAAAAATGAAAATTGTTCAGGCGAGTCAAGAAAAAATCTTGTTGAACAACTGAAAAAACAAATTTCTCAGCAAAAGAGTGTATTCACCAGTGTGTCAAGAAACCAAGAAGCATGTCTTTTAGCCTCGTACTTTGTTAGCTACGAGCTTCCTCTTTCCAAACTGTAAGAAGCTCCAAGGTGAAGAAATGGTTACTTTCGTGCAGTTCGTGGAAAATATTAACCAACTGGCTTCAGAATTCGACAGGTGATTTCAAGATTTTGAAACATTCCGTCCTAGCATGTAACTTTTCAACAATGCTTTGAAGTGTAACATTCAGTGTCAGCCAAGAGAATTGCAGCTAGAACTCTGTGAACTCCAGTTAAAATGTCCACAGCAACTGGAGTAGAGTTTTGGAAACTACTTTCGCATGAATGTTATCCTTTGATAAGGAATTGGGCCCTGAAACTGTGTTCAATTTTCTCAAGTACGTACATTTGCGTTGCATTGAAGCACACAAAATCAAAGAGTAGGAATAGACTTTCCGATGACGTGTTATCACATTTGCTTCGTGTGGCAACATCAAAAATAGATGTGGATTTTAAGTCGTTGGTGAACAGTGTCCAAAAGCCACAGTGCTCTCACTAAGTACTAGAAAACAAAAAAAAATTTATGTGTATTTATAAAAGGTGTCTGTTTTTTAAGAAATTCTTAGAATTATTTTTCTCTATTTAGTCAATTGTAATAAGTAAAAGTAAACAGAACATACAAATAATGTTTTTTTTTAGAATTCCGTAAAATTGTAAAAATTATGTCAGTGCGTGGTTTGGCCCTTGAGTGTACTTTGAAGTGCTATGTGGCCCCTGAAGTCAATGATGTTGGCCATCTCTGGCCTAGGAGATAACAAGGGAATTCTATCCCGCTAAATGTACATATCTGCAAAATAGTTTAACCCATTTGTCATTTTGTGATCGACAGATATAAATTTTATATATGTAGGCCTAGAATTTAGGTTACTGTATTATGTTCAGTAATTTTTTTAAAATTCTTGTTGTTTTACTAATATTTGCTTCCAAGCTAATGTAATATGATCCCCTACTATTTTATTTTTAAAAATTCAATAATACTACATTTTAAAGGTAAATAAGGTAAATGTACCAGTAGCCGTCATGCTAAGAAGAGTTTTAGAAAAAAAAAATTGTGTACATAACCTCGTAGGTGTATTATTGCCCCTACATGTTTGTTTTTAACCTCAAACTTTACTCTACAATGCTATCCAACACTCTTCGATAAACACATATTATTTTTGTAGATTTATAATTTTGAAAAAAGTGTGATTTCGAGCCAGTAGTCGTCATGCAAATTTTCGTGTTTGCCAGTGTTCGTCACATGTTTGTGCCAGTAGTCGTCATGTGCGATTTCGGCTGCATTAGTTTTAATTCATGGATCCAGAATGATAGTATTGTACTATTTGGGCTTCAAATTTTATTGGGTACTATATTTTAAACATCAAAATGGCATTTCATAAAGATCGTTCAGTAATATAATGAATAATCCTCATTAAATTTTGAATTTACTTACAGCACTCACGGAACAAAGAGGGACAGCACAACTAACATGAAAATATATACCTAGAGCTGTAGCAAACCGTATGTATTCATTACTGAGTAACGGGTGTGCCGTCTAGTAACGAGTAACGAAACGATACACACGGCTGCATTTTGTTACTCGCATTTCTCGTATATTTTACGCATGCACGCGCATATTCGATGAAGTTACGTTACAAAGAACGATGTTTGTTTATTAATAAAGTATAATTTGGAAATTCCTCGTCCAAGTTTTTTTTACTGTTTATTAAAGGTATTATGTGTGTAGACAAAGTTTGAGATTGGAACAGAAACAACGTAACAAAGTATTTTTTTACAAATTAGAAATATGTATGTTGATGTTTTTCACTATCGCGTATTTTCACGTTTTTTTTTGTTCTTATCTTAAAAGAGATATAATAAAGCCGCTCTAATGAGATTTAATTGTTTCTTGGTTAACAAAAACTGTTTAATTATCAAATATTGTTAATTGTTTATATTCTATTTATTATTATTTACGCGACGTCATACTGTACGCGTACGCAATACGACTCAATTCGTTGCTGCAACATAACATAGCATGTTATGCGTTATCACAAGTAAAATTTAAAAATAAATCAGGGCTCATCTTCCTACCCAAGGGCGATTTGTCTTTGTGTTTATCGGACAATGTGTTCCTTGGCACACTATTTTTTTCCGCTGCTCATTTTATACTCATACCATTCGCTACATCTTTAAGAGCAGCTTCCATGGCTGACTCTTCATACAACAGTATTTTCCGTTTTGGCATTTTGCCCTGTAATTAAAGAACAATGTTTAATTTACTTATTAATGTCAAAATATATATCGAATGACCCCTAAATTAATGTAAACAACAATGCCTACACAATTTCGGCAATCAATAAAGTAAAGTAATTTCCGACCCAGAAGTCGTCATACACATGCATCGGAAGTCGTCATAGGTGACGACTACTGGATCTGATCATAATAACGTACTTTGTCTATTAACAACAAAGAACTAATATTATTTAAGAACTTTAGGGTGTAACTTAGCACAACTTTAAATAAAATATTAAATGTACCAGTGCTCGTCAGGTATGACGAACACTAGCAATACAAGGTTTTTATTGATCCAGTTTTCGTCACCCTAACTAAATCATACAAAGAAAACGAATTTTTTTAAATAAACACTTTCACCTCTTCAAGAACATTTAACTAACACATTCAGCACAAAACATCACGAATAAACATGAAAAATTACAGAATTAGAAGTAAAAATGTGCTCTAACGTCCTTAGTGTTTTAGTATAGGAATTCCCCTATTTATCTTCACTGCTCTACGAACTTTTGATGCACGGACTTTTTTTGATTGAAAATAGTGTTTGTTCCGAAAACTATTGTGGTAATTTCAGCTAGAACGTCGACCAAATTTTTGTCAATATTTAAGTTGGCGATATATTGAGCTACTTCTCTGTTATTTACATTTGAAGTTGCTAGTGACGACCATTGGAGCAGTGACGAGTACCGGTGCACTTACCTTATATAGACTTTCAGAATAAAGTACTTTCATTACTAAGTATAAAAGTTGAGGCTTTATTGATGTACTTTATAACGAGATTCTACTGTATATTTTTTAAAATAAAAATATATATCTAGTGGTGAAAAGTTCTTTAAAGTTCTGGGAACACTTTTTAACATAACTGTAGGACCCTCGTTACTAAACATGTGCTGTATGCACAAAAAAAACTGCATATATTCTTTCTTTATTTAGAAATGATTATTATTATAATTCTTATCTTTACAAAATTCTGTTATTCTCCTAGAAGTAAGTAAGTAAAGAGTTGACAGAACTGGGTTTGGGGCCATCATCTTCTTTTATCGGGTTCCTTTATGTCTTCTGGGCCTTTGCTTGGTGCTTGCGATTGAAGACCATGAACATCATGAGAGGTGGTGTTCACTGCAGATCCACAGTTGCCGTTGCTTCTGCTTTCCTCTGTCCACCCAATGGGCTCTGTGGTGCTGTCTGGCCTACTTGCATTGTCTCTAAGAGTGACCAAGGTCACCATTTCTACCGGGGCATAGGTAATCGCTTGGTTTATTTTTGAGATTGTTGAGAGAAATGTTGTGTATATTTTGCTGTTTCCCGCAGGCACTGTCGTCATAACTTCAGGAGTGGTTGAAATGCAAGGGAGAGAATCCGTGGTGAGCACATCATTACTTGTCATAAGACCGATGTGTGAGGGTTTAGAGCTTTCCATTGTTGGGTCACTGACAGCATCATATGAGCTGGTGGCTGTAGGAACGAGTCGTGATTCAGAGGGCCGTGAGAATGAGCGAGGCAGGTCAGTAGTAGTGACGGCTCGACTGGGCGGCAGCTGTGCGGAGATGGAGTCTGGGAAGAGCCGGGTGGTGAGTGCAGTCAAGCTGGTGTCGTGGGGATGGTCGAGTGTTGGTTGGTGAGGCCGTGGGAATGAACGAGGTGGGTCGGTACTAGTGATGGCTGGACTGGGCGGCAGCTGTGCGGAGATGGAGTCTGGGAAGAGCCGGGTGGTGGGTGCAGTCAAGCTGGTGTCGTGGGGATGGTCGAGTGTTGGTTGGTGAGGCCGCGGGAATGAACGAGGTGGGTCGGTAGTAGTGACGGCTCGACTGGGCGGCAGCTGTGCGGAGATGGAGTCTGGGAAGAGCCGGGTGGTGAGTGCAGTCAAGCTGGTGTCGTGGGGATGGTCGAGTGTTGGTTGGTGAGGCCGCGGGAATGAACGAGGTGGGTCGGTAGTAGTGACGGTTCGACTGGGCGGCAGCTGTGCGGAGATGGAGTCTGGGAAGAGCCGGGTGGTGGGTGCAGTCAAGCTGGTGTCGTGGGGATGGTCGAGTGTTGGTTGGTGAGGCCGCGGGAATGAACGAGGTGGGTCGGTAGTAGTGACGGCTCGACTGGGCGGCAGCTGTGCGGAGATGGAGTCTGGGAAGAGTCGGGTGGTGGGTGCAGTCAAGCTGGTGTCGTGGGGATGGTCGAGTGTTGGTTGGTGAGGCCGCGGGAATGAACGAGGTGGGTCGGTAGTAGTGACGGCTCGACTGGGCGGCAGCTGTGCGGAGATGGAGTCTGGGAAGAGCCGGGTGGTGAGTGCAGTCAAGCTGGTGTCGTGGGGATGGTCGAGTGTTGGTTGGTGAGGCCGCGGGAATGAACGAGGTGGGTCGGTAGTAGTGATGGCTGGACTGGGCGGCAGCTGTGCGGAGATGGAGTCTGGGAAGAGCCGGGTGGTGGGTGCAGTCAAGCTGGTGTCGTGGGGATGGTCGAGTGTTGGTTGGTGAGGCCGCGGGAATGAACGAGGTGGGTCAATTGAAGTGATGGCTCGACTGGGCGGCAGCTGTGCGGGGATGCTGTCGTGGAAGAGCCTAATGCTGGGAACCGCCAAGCTGTTGATGTGGGGATGGTCGATTGATGGTTGGTGAGGCCGCAAGGATAAACGAGGCGGGTCGATTGGAGTGACGGCTCGACTGGGCGGCAGCTGTGTGGAGATGGTGTCGGGAAAGAGCCGGGAGTTGGGAGCAGCCAAACCAGTGTTTTGGGAATGGTCAAGTGGGTCTGGCTCGGAGTACTCATTATAGTGAATGGAAGGACGGAAATAAGCATCCTTTGTAGACTGGCTGATCCTTGCTGGCAGTTGTTGGACATGATATGTGTGCAGAGCTAGCCTGTAGAGTGCCACAAAGCGGGGGTCGTAACTCCTGTGTGCTGGGGTGGCCTCGTATACAGGTACACCCTTGTAGAATTGTCGATGCTCTGGGGGTCGTTCGTTTGGAAACCTTATGTGGCCTGGCGGGAGACTGTGGATGACGTGAGTGACGTGCTGTTTCCGCCGATAGTCGTCAGGGAGGTGGTTTGGATAGGGCGTAGGTAGCAGCTGGAACCTATGCGGAGGCGGCGGAAATGTCTGCTGGTCCACTCTGTTGGCAGCCACTGCTTGATATAGCACCACATGGCCTGCGCGACCCCGCCATGGTATTGCCAGCTGCAACAATCATGCACTTATTTGTCTACCATCAGTGAGAAAACCTTGTGTGTGGTTATTTTGACCAATAGATTGACAACAAACAATATACGCAGTCAGATATTGTTGAGACCTTTCCTATTTTTTTTTAGGTAAAAACCCTATCAAGCATTTAGCTCTCTGCATTTAGGGTAGGTTATGTAAATGTTGTAATAAAAACAGATATTTTTTGTTAATAATATGAAACATGCATGATTTCCCCTCCTTGGTTTGGTACTTATCAAGAAAAGTGGTACATGTTAAAAAAATTCAAAAATTCTAAAACAAAAATTTTCTTTACGTTATATATTTTACCATTTTGTAAACTGACATTGCCACATTTCCAGTATTTACTGGTAATCTACTGTTGGTTATGTTAGCTACATTTAAAATATGATAAAAAAAGTTAATGGTTGGTTAAGTCAGCATCATTAATTATGTATTCATTACTAATTAAATACATTTTATTTATGTAGGTAACCTAATCCAACAAAATGTTTGGTTTCAATAATCTGCAACACATGCAAAAATCTAACCTCAGAAACATATATTACAAAAAAAATAATCAATTACCATTACTATAAAATAAAAGACAACATTAAATAACTCACCTCTGCAACAACTTAAAACCAATAAGAACAAGCACATGTGTTTCAAATATTCAACATAGTGAAAATAATATCATGCCATGAACATGATATTAGAAAATTAATTTGTCCCAGGTAATATAATAATAGGCTATAATTATAGTTTGGCCATTTGAGAGAATGATTTGGAAAACTGTAAAGATTTATAAAAAATATCCAAATTTTTCTTTTATCGGATGCACCCCTCTCTTAGATAATTACCCATGGTTGTAATTGATTAAGTTTCTTTTTTTTATATAATAATAATTGAAATTTAAGTAGTTTGTTTGAATATCTGTATCTCAGGATTGCAAAAAATTGGAAAAATTATTTTTAAGATGTTCTCAACTGTTATTTATTTTTGAGAGAAAACCTATACTTTTTTTTTTTACACGCACTGGCCCTGTTTTGGAATGAGATGAGACATCCACTCTTGGTACATTTAGATAAGAAAATTTTGTATTCAAAAACACAAACTGGATGTCTACAAAAATATAGTGAGCCAATTTCAAGATTTTTTCATTACCTTTTAACAAAAATTTCGTACAACTTGTTTCTTATCACACAGTCATTTTTTTTTTTTTTTACTTATAAGCAAATCAAACATTATATGAAACATTTTTTATTTATGCAGGAACATGCTGATTTTAATGTTAGAAAGCTAAAACATTGTCACAGATAATTTCTATATGATTTAAGTGGACAATTCCCACTATTTATATTTTATATGCTACTATAAACTGAAGTGTGGTGACGATTTAGCAAAAAGCTGCTATTGAAAACAAAGTCTCGTGACTTCCAGAACCATTACTATTTCGGGACTTTTTCAACCAGTTCTTTAGTTCCTTTACTTTTGCATGACTTTGGTGACTTTGGTGATCTGTAGACACTCTTACATATGACAGTTACTATATTAACCCTTTATCACCCAATATTATTTGTTTCAGTGTAATATTCATTCACTTGTACTTATCTGTAAGCATTAAATTTTTTTTTTATATTTATGTAATGCAGCACATTTTTAGATAACTAATTAGGTCAACATGTTTATAGAATGAAACTAAATGTATCTATGCTTACAAAAGAAAATTAGTAGATAGAGATGTTGACCGGGGCTTCGCCCAATAAGCCTGGTAGGACTAAAATCCCTTCTTTGACCTTCACCCATTCCTTCCCGGCATGGAATTACCAACGTACGTAGTCGTGTGTTTTCAAACAGCGTGCCACGAACTACTGGAAGACGGCGTTTTAAGCTCAGTGCTTCGGTAGAACAACTGCGCCATAGCGGACCGGAACTGAACTAACGTGGATCCTGTTTTTATGTTAGTTTAGTAATAACTGTATGTTTGCATGTAGCTGAGTAACGAGAGGTCATGCATTTTTTTATGTTAGTATTTTAAGAGTGCTTTTCTTGTTCACCCGCGGCACATAGCTGAACTAGTGTCACAGTTCTGTGGTTCGGCGGAAGACGCCATGTCGCCGGTAGGAGCGCGCCCTTCCGGCCCAGTCTGCAACTAGCAACGGTCGAGGTAAGACGCCTACGCACCCCGGGGACTTCATCCATTAGCATCAAAGAACTGAACTTAGATCTGTTAAAGTAATTCAATCTCAATCAATTTTATATTATCCTCGGGGTTCGCCTCGGCCGGCAGACTGTTCAATTCAGTATTTGTTTAACCCTTAGCGGGACTTTGCCATACAGCTAAGCGATATCATCTTGTGCGATCACCGCATGGTCCAGCTCTCGCCTAGCTCAGTTCGTGCCGTGGGTACTGTGTAACATAACATCGAAGTATAATAATAAAACCTTACTGAGTTCACCGTGTTATTTACTGACCACGTGCCAGCTCTCCCAGGTATCAGGCATGTGGGTCGCCTTTAGGAGCCCACTGGAGTGTGCAACCATCTTCGTCATGTGTAAGCGTGCCCGACGCTGAGAGTGGGCCAGGTCTGTGCGATAATTGGAGACTAGGAGGGACTGGATCTTGTTCCCCACACGGATGACGACGCGTCCTGAGACGAGTCTCTGCTGGGTCTGTGTGCCCTTATCATACGGTGGCGTCCAAATTGACGACCTTTGACGATTCACAACCTCTGGAACCACGACAAAAGTATTTAAAATATTTGGTTGGTACTAAATAATGCTTCTTGAAAATAATGGGTATCAAAAAGTAGATAGATCTACATTGTTACTCAATCACTCTCCCTGTAAATTGTACAGAGGGAGATAAAGAGAGAGAGAGCACACTCGGTGATTTCAAAAGTGTTTAAAGTCAGGAAGAGACAACACACACAAGACAAATATAATGCGGCTTGGCAGATTCCCCTAGATGGAGATGATATACTATTGAGCTTATATTTATTTTCTCTCACAACTAGGTATATTTAAAAGGAGTGACATAGTACACGTGCTTCCTTGTGATTGTTATTGATATTCTCAATGTTTTAGGAATTAAATATTGTTACGAACGCGAGACCACGATGCCAGGTTCGGAGCTGGCTGGCAGCCCTGTACGGTCACGTGTGGCCCGCTGACATACGGCATGCCACGCGCGCCTGGCCGTATCACACGTTTCCCATGCATTGTCCTGCCTCGGTGCTGTTATCTATCGCTGAGCGGCTTTGGAGATTCCGCGGGCTGCCGCGTGAGCGTGCGATGCTATTCTTGATGCGTCGGGTCGACGCGGAATGACGCGACTTGTCACACCTGCTCTCGTCAGTTCTAGAATGGCACCACAGACTACTTGAGCAGGAACGCCGGCCTCCGCGGGAGCTTGTTGGGTGAGAGTCCAGCGACGGAGTTCTGCAGCAAGAGTTTGTGGCGAGAGTTCCACGAGAAGTTTTTGGCGACGGAGTTCTAAGACAGTGAGTGCCGCGTGTGCGGCGAGAATTCGGCGACGGAGTTTTGGCTTCAGAGTCCCGAGATGGAGTTCCGTGTTGAGTTCGGCGACGGGTTTTTTGGCGACAGAGTTCCGCGGGCTGTGCCGTGTTCAACGAGTTCCGCGAATAGTGCGGACTGTGGAACTCGACAGACACTGAGTGATTTGAGAATAAACATTTTTAAGTGCTAGTGGTTGGTGATTATGTATTTTTAAGTAGGATTATTTATTATTAATGTAAATATTAGTAATCAATAAAACTGTATTAAAACTTAATTGGGCTATCCCTTACGAACTCAGTTCTCCCCACATTGTTAAATCGTAACAATATGTATTTAACTTACTTGAATTACAAGTTATGATGCATTATCCTGGTTTGAATTTATGATATTAGGGCTTTTAGTTTGCCCCAATTAATTGAAAAACATATCACTGTTGCGATGTGAATTTTTTTACCAGTATTTAAATAAAAATGAAGGCAAAGGCTGCACTTTCAAGCATTACAATGACCCAGGGCTCATGCCATATCTCCTTCTTGATAAATAAATTTGCTTTTTATTTATAATTTTTTTAGTTTTTTTTTAGTTAAATAAATTGTAGCATTGTTTTTTTTTTTCATACAAAAAAGCAAAAGATATTTGAACGTTTATATTTATAACAGTATTTTGAATAGTTACTAAGTTATAGTACATCATGCAAGGATGTTAAATTACATTATTAACAATTACATAATGTCACATAACATTTGATGATGTTTGAATACAATAAATTAAGGGCTTTTTTACATGGAGTGTATTCAAAAGTTCACAAATACATTAAGCTGGATACTATATTTCTAAAAAAATGTGCTTAAATTCAAAGATTCACAGCTCATTACGTGTGCAAAGTTTACTGACTAAAGTGGCAAGTAGAAAATAATTTGAACACAGGTGGTGGCAATGTAGTAAGTTGACAGGTAATTAGCACATTAGCAAATTTAAACATTTCAGGCATACATGTTATTAAGATGCTACTTTCATGAAGTTTAAGGCAAAATAATCTATATACCACAAAATATAGAAACTATAGCAGATTTTCGAGCGTCAACTATTTCCCCACTGGACTAAAGTTGTATTTATTCCAGCTTTATTCTTGTTCCCCTGCTTTTTCGCACCGAGTGGCCTCTGTGGGAGGAGTCAGAGCAGTACTGCACTGGTCATGAAAAATTTATTTGAAGAAAAGTACAGCATTGGCCATAAAAATGCATCAGAGGACATGCACAACACTGGCCATAAAGTTGCATTGTAGGACATGTACAGCACTAGCCATAAAATGGAGTATAGAAAGCCCTGTATATACTTGGTCGCGGGTGCATTGCGGCTGTTAGCAGAGCATTCTGGTGCCATGGTTGCAATTGGAAGCCATGGGCAAGTCCCAAAGTATTAAGAGTCTAGTTTAAGAGCATGGAAAAACCAGTACAATAGAGTAGGTACTGTGAAAAGCTGTGCAACAAGGCGTGGAGGGATTAAAGCTGCAATAAGCAGCAATAAATTACTGATTAGGTCAAGGATTCAGTAGTAAGTGGTTAGTTTCGTGTAATAAATATGTGAATAGATGAATGAGTGGCTGATATGTTTTCCATTGCAGGTAGCCACAGCCAATGTGATGATGGCATGGTTACTGTACCAGAGGTGCGAGCGCTCCTGGCTGTCGTAATGTGAACATACTAGTTTGTAGGTTTGTCTAATCTCCGGGCTCCTGCAAATATTCCCATGCGTCGGCTCGACAATATTCACAGCAGCAGGATGGGCATTTAACCGAGCCAGTAGACCAGTTCAGACTGCAGCCGCACGGTTCCAGGCAGCTTGGTAGCGCTCCCTTGTTGTCTACACTCTTCTAGGTCAACAACAGATCACTCTCATGCGGTGCAGTGGGGCGCGGCAGGGGCCGCATTTCTATCTGCAGGGGGGAGGGAACTACGTGCACCCTCGTGCAGAGGTGTGCGGGATGCATACACACTGTGCGTACATACTCATGCAAGAGATGGGAGACTACGTACACTCTCGTGCAAGTGTTAGAAGGCTGTGTAAACCCTCGTGCAGAAGGAGGAAGCTTATTACACCCTCGTTCAGGGGGAGGGGGCTGCGTACTGCGTACACACTCGTGCAGGGGGAAGGGAACTGCGTACATCCTCATTCAAGGGGAAGGAGGCTGAATACACCCTTTTGCAGGAGAAGGGGGCTTATTACACCCTCATTCAGGGGAAGGGGGCTGCGAATATTCTCATGCAGAGGTAAAGGGGTCTGTGTACACCCTCGTGCAGGCCATCTTGAAAGTCTGTAATAATTAATCTAGAAATTCAAAAGTAATTTTAAAAAATAATCAAAAAACGTTTTGTTAAAATAATGATTTGTTTTGTTGATAACAGTGCTTGGGTCGATCTTTGATAAATGCAAAATAGGTAATTTAGTTAAATATCACAAATTTACCAAAAAAGGTCATTTTCAAGGAATAAAACAACAAAATTAAAAGTACAAAGTTATTACAGAAATTCATCAAGTACAAAAACAAACAAATCACTAGTGTTTCTCGATTTCTACAGTCTTTTTAGAGCGTGAAGAAAGTCCTTTACATGTCTTGACATGTTTTTTATCTGCAGTTCAATATGAAAATTGATTACCACATTTTCACAAGAGTACACACAGAAGACGAACAGAAGTTTACATAAATCATGCTCTGTTAAATTAGTATATTTATACATAGTATTCATAAGAAAGAAAAATTTAATGAAATGCTTCACACACACATCTGTTACAAATATGTATAAATGTGTTTACAGAGCAAAATTTAGTTAAACATCTGTTGATTTGCTCTGTGTACTCCAGGTTATTCCTGGCAAGATTTTTGTGGTTTTCTTGCTGTGCTCCTGGTTATTCCTATCATGAATTTTGCTGGCTTTCTCCATGTGCTCTTGGTGATTCCTGAGCAAACACTATTCGGTGGATATTTTTTTGAGACGTGAGTACTATACTTTGGGGGCTCCGGCACCAGTAGTAGTAGTAGCAGCAGCGAGGAGGCCGTCCACCATCTTTTATTATGATGTCATGGTGGCCATATTAGTGTCAAATGTCCTCAAAATTCTTCGAAAATTATTCAAAACTCTTAATTGATTTTCCTATTTTGAGAGGAAAATTCCCATTATGAGGGAAAATTCAAATTTCAAAATGCCTCAAAATATATTCGCCTTAAAAAAAGCAAAAATTCGTAACAGTGGCTTAAATTACCCATCGGCAAGCCACCCTAAGCTGCCGAGTTCATGACCTTGACCTTGACTGTAAACTTGAAATTCTTTAATTTTTGACCAAAAAAATTTAAAAATATAAAAAAATTGTTTACTTTTAATTTTTAGTTACCAAAACCATCCCGGTCCTCTGTTATATTCCTGGCAAGAATAAACATGTAATTTATTAATAAAAAAGTTAAAATATACTTCATTATAATTTAAATAAAATTCTAATAAAAAATCTTGCTAATGTCACGCCCGCCATCTTGGATTCTAGAACCTTCTGTCATTTCCTCCAACTTGAAAAATCCCTAATTTTCATCCAAGATAATCTTAAAATTCATATAAAATTTATATAAAAAATTATCAAGATGGAGTTCTCGATTTGAACCCAGTGAAGTCGGAAGCTACCGGCAGACTGAACTCCCACTACTAATGCTAAGGCAGATATTATGTCAGCATGTAATGTCATGCAAGCCATCTTGTTTTCAAAAATATAAAAAATCTCAACTTGTGCTAGAAATCTATCCTTGCAGAACAAAGGTGAAGTTCACAAGCTGGCATATTTTTTTTTGTAATAAATGTTTAGTTTATAAATATAATTTTTGTGATTCATTGAGAATTAGCAAAACATGTGTTAGTTTCCTCCGTGTGCTCCTTGTTATTCCTGAGAAAACAACCCTAGCATGTATTATTTTTTTCAAGATGAGACACTCAGAATTTCGTTTAATATATGAATTCCTATTTCCATATCAGCACTTACAATATTTTTTAACATGTGAAATTCTGTCAAAAAAAAGTTCATACTGAGTCGATTACGATGCCTTAAAACAACTGAGAAACATTGTCATGCAAGACTAACTTCCTTCTCCTTGATGTCTAGCGAAGCCCTCCTTCTCTTGAAATTGTGTGAGCATCTCGCATCCCACATAAAAAATAAATAATATTTACCTCAACACAATACGTGGTGAAATCTGTTGGCAGAAATAGGAACTACTTGCAACAAGTTTCTTGTATGAGATAAATTAACTTTCACTGCAGAATGGAGCTATTGAAGCAATTGGAGCAATTATAGCATTGGATCACTTGGTGCAATTGGAGCTGTTGTAGCAATTCAAGCATTGAAGCACTTGGAGCTGTTGGATCAATTAAATCATTGGAGCACTTGGAGCTTTTAGAGCACTTGGAGCAATTAGAGCACTAGAATTTTTGGAGCTTTGGATCTCTTGGAGCATTGGGAAGTTTGAGCATTTGGAGGAATTAGAGCATTGGAACATTTGGAGCATTTGGAGATTTCGAGCATTTGGAGCTGTTGGAGCAATTGGATATGATGGGGCAATTGGAGCTGTTGGAGCACTTGCAGCGATTAAAGCATTGGGGCACTTGGACCTGTCGGAGCTCTTGGAGCATTTGGAGCTTTGGATTCATGGACAGTTGGAGCCATAGACAGTTTAAGCAGTTAGAGTTAAAAAAAATTTTGGCCATTGTATCCTACTGTATGTTAGTACCAATTGTATCCTACTGATGGATCCAGTGCCTGGTTTCAACAGGTGTATGTAGGTTATACAAGTCATTAGTGTATATAGCTTAAACTTCTTAGTTCACAAATTATAGTCCATGTTTTTTTTTTTATATATATAGGATGAATCTGATTAACTTTTCAATCAATATGTTAAGATATGTATCTCTTCTGCTGCTTTTCTGTTCGTTAAATGTGTTTTTTTGAGTGTGCTTCCCTTTTTTGATTGTACTTCGAAAGGTGCTTATTTTTTTAAAAATGTTGTTGACTCGCATATTAATTTAAATGGTTCTTGTTTTGACTCGCATATTATTCCAACGACCATGAGTATATAATTGAGGACTGGATGATGCGACTCTCAGTTTGTTACTGGCTACGATGGTGTAAGGATCATAGATCATATAGTTTGACTCACACTAGTCTTAAAGAAATTTATGGCATCTTTACCATCTTTAATGCCGAACTCAATAGAATTTGTACCATCATCTACGGGGACCCTGATGGCAGTGACGACAACAGCGGTGCAGAACTCAGTGGAATGTATCGTCATTGACAACAATTGAGGAGACTTCAACAAGTGTGGTTCCACCACCAGAAGAGACTTGAATTCCTGAAGTGCTGGTTGCAGAGGAAACCTCGATGAATGACGTTTCGCCAGCGAAGGAGACTTCAATGGCTGCAGTACCACTAGCACCGATGATGTCAACTGAAGGTGCATCGGTGTCTTCCCACCATCTATGTTGTTACTGTGGCAAGATTTTCTCAAAACAACAGTAATGCCCATCGAACTCAGAAGAGAGAATTTGCTAAGAATTCTCCTCACACAGTGTCTGGCTGTGAGAAATGCCATAAGCAGTTTTCTAATAGAAAAGATAATATGAAAACACACTTGAAGACACACAAAAGTCTTGCTGCATGGCATAAAGTAAAGATTTTGCTGCAGCAATGATGCATTGATGTGCATAAGAGTACACCAGGGATTGATTAATATCTGGTTTGGTTTTGAAATGTTTTTTTTTTTTTTTCATGACTAGACATCCTTGCGACTACTGTGATATGTCGTTCACATTTTCCTAAGACGCACGAAGACACGAGAGAAGTAAATATACGAAGAATCCTTCATGTATGAAGTTTTGCTGCGATAAGTGTCATATTTGGTTCACCCCTATTGACAGTTTGAGACGACATGCGAAAAACTGTAAAGGTGAAGTCCGTTTGCCTACCGCAGAACTACCTGCAGACATTTCGACTCCTTGGTTTAGGTTAGATACTTGTGTGCGTACAAGCGCAAAAACAGATGTTCAGCAACCAGTTTTAATAACGCCTGGACATGAATCTAAACCTTAGACTGTGCTTGGTGCATTACAGGTAAATGATAATAGATTTCATTTTGCGAAATCTGCATTACGTGGAATGTTGAATGACTACTATTTTCTGAATACATTTATTGAGTTAAAAGACATTTGTACTTTTCTTGACAATATCAAAAAGAACATTATCAATCAGCTTAACTGATAAAGTAACAATGCATGGATCTTTAAAGTATAACTGTTGGTTGGACTGCAAACATGGTAAACCATCCCTGTTTGAGGACCAGGGGAAGAAGTGAGTTTTCAAGACTATGAATACTTTCATCTACAGTTCTGACGATGTGAAGCAGTCTGTTAAATACTTATTGAGAAACACTGTCGGGAAGAGTAAGACTATGTCAGTAAAGGATCTGGCTGGTCTCTATCTTCAGTAAACCGAATGGAGCTGAGAATTAGTTCAGGCGAATGCGGAACTAAATGTTTTTTTATATTGATATATTTAGAGTATAATTTACATATAGTAGAGCACCCTTCAACCGTAATTCCCACAAACGGAACTCCTGATATCCGGAACTAATTTTCCAAAAGATATTAAAACATTACAAAACATCTCCAAAACATTTCCGCACTGGAAAGAGGCTGTTTTGCTTTTGCCTGACTGTACATGTCTTGTGGGCGCGCGCGCACGTCTGTCAGAGAGCTAATTATAGCCAGTCTTTCCCGCGCATTGCGTAAATAAACCGCTGGTTTTCTCGTCGAACGTGAATTACTATAAAGATGTTTATGTAAGTAGTTTTATTGTTTCACTATGTCAAGTAAACGGAAAATATCGGCCGGCCCGAGAGAATGTACACCGACTCCCACTACACACGCTGACAGGTGATAGCGAGTAACATTTACTTCCAACTTGTGTTGCTTTCAGTTTGTAGACAATAATTTAGTGTACATATGTATTATGTACATATTTATACGTTAATATATAGTTAAACAGTCTACATTTACCTGTATTTCTCTATCTCTGTGTTTTTAAACGAGATGCTTGAAGTGTTATTCTTGTGTATGTGAAATGTAAACTGTGCGTGGCAGTGACTATACACTCTCCAGGAAGTGTGAATCACTAGCACGTCAACACAGAAGTAACACAACACTGCAGCTGTAGTCGTACTACCTCCCCCGAACCCTCTTGTCCTCTTCGCTCACGCACGCACCCACCCACAGAGATAAGAAACACGTGCCTGCCAGCTTGCTTGAAAGAAGGTCATTCAACCAGCCCGGAGGCCGGCCCTACCGCAACTCCCCTTACCAGGAATTGACGTTCTTGGCAAAATTCTTCTTCGAAAATTTGACTTGTCATCCAGGCTGATTTATTATCTTTACAGGTCACCGGCAATTATTTGATGTTTTTAAAAAAACGTGGATTTTTGGATTTGCCTATCACCAACAGCTTCGTTTTCTCTGTGCCACTCATATTAGCAGCTACAAGCACTGTGATAAACTTTTTAGAGAGCTTTCCTCCCACACACTTTTCTGCTTTAAATTTCAATGTTTTATCGGGGGTCAACTTAAGAAAATTCTGGTTTCATCAGCGTTGAAAATGTCACTTGGAGCATACTTTTCTTTCAATTTGGGCCACTTTCTGTAAATCCAGTCGTGAGTCACATTCGTATCAACACTTTTTGCTTCTGCATTAATTTTACCATAGTTGATATGGTGATGTTTCTTGAATTTTCCAAGCCATCCTTCTGATGCTTTGAAAGTAGTTAATCCTAGTTCTTCTGCAATTTTTTCCACCTTAACTTTCATGATTGGCCCTGAACCAGGCATATTATTGTGGCGTTGTCTATAAAACCATGATAGCATTGCTTGATCCAGATCTTCGTATTGAGGTTTCTTTAATTTCTTAGCAGATTTTCCATCCTCCTCTGCTTTCAAAATTTATTCTTTGTTTTTCCATATTGTAGACACGGTAGAGCGGCTAAATCCAAAGCGTCTTCCAACATCACTGATCTTTTCTCCCACCTCTATTGAGCATATTAATAAATATTTTTTGACAACACACAAAGATTTTCATTGACTCGCCATGTTTACAGTTTGAAAGTCTGTAAGCAACTGCGATAATGACGTGTAACAACTTGACAAAAGTCTAGTGACCGAGTTAAAAATGTGCAATTTCATCTTACAAAAACAAAAGAAAAAATTTATTTGAATCTCCGCTACGTCAGTCGATGTAAACACGTGGTAGATAATATAAAAACAAAACAGCAAACAAAAGAATGTACACAGCTGCAGTTCGTATCAACTTCGGCAACTTAGAAAGTACTGCTTAATGATTTATAATGCCGTATTGTTGTCGTAAAATAGAGTGAGCGTGATGCTATATAGAGTGTATTATTGTATAAAAACAAGGTAAACCAAACAAAATCAAGCAATTTCGACATTTTAAGGAGTTTGTTGTTAAATCAAGTGACGTTATAAAGAGGTTACACTATAATATAGTATATATTTATGTGTGTATGTATGTTCCCTATGGACTCCAAAACGGCTGGACCGATTTTGATGAAATTTTCAGGCAATCTTCAGATTAGCCCAGTGGGTGATCCTGTGAAGTTTGTTAGCAATTGAATCAACTAAATTTTTTTTTTTTTTTTGCAATTTTTTGTCATACTTTTAATACAAATTAATACTAAATTAGATTTGTTATAATTTTTTTTTAGATTTTGAACATTTACAATTAAAAGAGATATTAGGGTCTGTAGTATTCTTTAACATTAAACAAATTTTATATTAAAATTATCTAAAATAGACCTCGTTTTGACTCATACTTATCAATACAAATGTATATTTAACCAAGTATTAGACTGTTGGGTTGAATGAATTAGCATTATCAATTAAGACTTCTATGGAAGGAGTTTCATCTTCACCGAAGATATGAATTTCAGGGACGCCGACAACCTCTGAGATCTCGAAGGTAGCAGCTGCAACAAGCTTAGTGTCACCTGCAGAGGAAACCTTGATGCCTACTATGACATCAACATTGGTCAATTCATTGAAGATGAACGTCGGTGGTCCACCAACTTCTTTTGAGAATTGATGTTATCACTGTGGAAAGATTTTCTCCAACAGTTTTAATGCTCATCGACGTGAGAAGAGCGAATGTGCAAATAATAGTTTGTGGATAATGTCACAAGTAGATTGCTAGGAAAGATAATATGAAATACTCTTGAAGACATGCAAGGGCCGTGCTTGATGACAGGAAGTAAAGGTTTCAGAACAACAGTAAGAGTACACAAGGAATTGGTACAACATCAGTAACATCGGCAGGTTTGTCATCACTAGACATCCTTGCAGATACTGCGATATGTCGTTCACATTTGCACATGATGCACGAAGACACAAGAGGAGCAAATGCGTGAAGAATCCTTCTAGTGAGAAGTTTTGATGTAATAAGTCTCATGTTTCATTTACGCATTTTAATGATTTTGAGACAACATGCGAAAAACTGTAAAGGTGAAGTCCATTTGTGTACTGAGGAACTACCTGCAGACATTTCGGCTCCTCAGTTGTCGTTGGAGACTAGTATGCGTTCAAGCACACAAACAAATGTGCAACAACCAATTGTGATGTTGTCTGGACATGAATCGAATGCTTGGTGCATTACAGGTAAATTATAATCGATTCCACTTAGTACTGGAGAAATCGAGATCCACTAAAGACTTACGTAATATGCTTGTTTTCGTACTTGTACTAGAGTATAAATTTAATAAATGTTTGTTTGTGTAAATATTTTGTTTTATTTCTTAAACCTGTCACTATTTTGGTACAATATTAAATTTAGTTGATAATTTTTAAAATATATTCTTAGGCTCAAATTAGCGATTTTTGCATTTATCATGGATTGAAACAAGGACTGAATAGACAGAATCATTCAATTTATTGATATTTTTTATTATTGGAAAATTTGCGACTTGAGGTGAGTAGTGTATAATAGCAGATTCGAACCTTATGTTATTCTTATGGGACTATGATTTTGTGGTGGCTTCTTTGGCGGCTTGCCTATCGTAAGGATTCGGCCATGTTCAGGCGTGTTTGCCTCTTTGCCTATGATTAGGAGGTAGGCGGCCATTTTAGGTGACTCCACATCCGCCATCTTGGAATCTGCTACTTCTTGAAAATCCTTAATTCAATTAGAAATTCAGAAAAAAAATCCTAAATTCATCAAAAAAATCTACCATTAAATTACTGACTGATTAAATTGATTTCCATCGTTGGTTTGATCCTTGCTCGAAGCAACAAAAAAAATATTTAATAAAATTTGGTGAAAAACCCTAAAAGGCATATATTTTTTCATCTCCCAGCCTCCGATTGATTTGATTGATTCCTGTACTTGGTTCGACCCTTGGTAAATGCAAGATATTTTTTTTTGAAATAACTTATTTAATAAAAAAGGTGAAAAATCCTATAAAAAAAACTATTTAAATTCCTCATCCACCAGCCGCAAGTAAGCTACCGATGCCATCTTGGAAATTCGTAATTATTAATTTAGAAATACGGGAAAAAAACAAAAAATCCTTGAAAAGATCGCTTGTTAAAATAATGAATAATTTGATCAATATCCGTCTGGTTTGATTCTTACTCAATTAAAAAATAATAATAATTTAATCAAAATTACCAAAACAAAGAGAAGTTCGAGAAATAAAAACAAATTACAAATAAAATTGTATTACTTAATTTCTACTCTACTACAAGAGCAAAAAAGGGAAATTACAAGCATTTCTCGATTTCTACAGTCTTCTTAGAAGGAAAAGCGAGTCCTTTACATCACTTGACATGTTTTTTAGGGCTTTTCCACATGGCGATTAACTAGACACATCCAGTTGATGGTTAGGCACATCAAGTCTGTAGCCAGGCACGTCTTGATGTAAGCTATTCATGTCATGTTGATGACCATGCACATCAGTCATTTGGCCAGGAACACACGTCCAGACGGCTGGACAGGCTAATACCAACTTCTTTTTTATGATGCAGGGATAAGTGATTCCACAAATTTGATGTATTGAATGTCCTAGATGATTTCCCACTACGCAATATTTCTTTACAGCAATAATTGCAAGTTGCTTTTGCCTTATCATTGTTTTTTACTTGAAAATGTAACCAGATGTCACTTTTCGGTGGCATTGCGCATTGTACTCACAAAACAATAATGCTTATAACCCGGACTGCTCTATACTAACAACACAGGCGGGAGTGTGAAATATAACCTAGCGGCAAGAGGCATGCCGTCTGACATCTATCGGACTGAGGTGAAAACAACGCCACGTTTTCACACAAAAATCTTGTAGCTGTCCGGTATTAGTTTCTAGTGTATTTGCTTATAATGTATGAATCACGAGTCACTGCATGTACTTAGTCCAGTGTCTCAACTGTAATCTAAGAAAAATACTGCCCGAAAAACATCAAACTTTTGTACCCTTTGTAAAATTTCATCACGGTAAACGACACGCTAGAAAGAAAGTGTAACGGTTCGTTACATACAAAAATAAAAAGATGTTCAACGCCGATTGTAATTTTTGTTGTTTTATTTTTCAAATAGAATGCACAGACGAATCCAAACACTTCCAATATTTCACTCACTCGTTCAACACGTACATCTGCCCATCGAAAAATGCTCGCAGCTCGCGCGATGAGAATTAACGAAAAATAGCGCCCTTCAGTAATATTTTACTGTAAGTACAAGAAGTCAGTGCGGCCTCAAACGTGGCCGCACCCAGCGAAATCGAACTTCGCCACGAGCCAAACGCCGACGAAGATGATCACAATTTCTAATTTGGTACTGTCCGAATGAAACAAAAAAAACTTAGTTTAGCTTAATACTCGGCATGGCTTGACCACCAACGTTAAATTATCTCTTCACAAATTCTACATCATTTGGCGAGAAGCCACCGAACGCGACCTACTTGTGCAGCGTTCGACGGACAACTGGTGAACTCATGAACCTGTCTCCTCCATGCAGGGAGGAGAAGTTACATGACCTCACCAACCAATCACACGCACGCTTCATTCACTCTACAAATCACAAGCCAATAGGAAAACAGAACACACATTGAAAACAGTTTTCTCTCCATAGAGCCAGGGACTTTACATTCTCCTTCTCTCTCCCACACCGTGAGACAGCAGTTATCACACATTTCCCACGACCAGTGTGGAATCCCAGCTTTTATCTCGGTTAGCGAGGAATCACAGTTTCTTTCTCACTCCCACTTACAGGCCTCTCATGCCTCTCTTTTTAACCATCACATCAGACACAGTCCCGTGTTCTAGAATCATTCCACACGTTAATGAACATTACAAACAGCAATTATAATACAAATTACTTTACAAAATTAAACTCATTTAGAAAAAACCTGAAAAAGTAGGCCATAATAAGCAAAAATCTAGTACAGCGACTTCTTTGTGAATAATTACATAAAAAATATTACTGATTGAAAACGTCTGTTAAAATACCGGGGACATCCTTAAAACACATAGCAAGTGTAATATCAACCCTTAAATACATAAAAACAGTAAAATATCATTAGAAAGACTTTTTAAGAAATATTTACATGCATAAAAATAGTTTAAAAGAAAAATATTTAACTAGGAGGGCAGGGTTATTGCAACATTACATTTACCCCCCCCCCCCCCCCCCCAACTTTTCAATTAAATTAACACTACATTTAATTGAAAAGTTACAAAAGTGAAAAACTTACCTGTACAAATAAAATACAAAAACATCCTGAGAAATAAATGCATCCAGTTGTTACTACCCTTGTTTATATAGAAATTCAAAAAACTGTTACTAAAAAACTGCAATAACATCAATTCTTCGTCAAAAACCCAAAAATTTGAAAACATTTCTCTTACTACGTGTCAACAACTCTTCACAAATGGTCATCTCCCTCTCACTAGTGCAAAATACAAGTTGTTTTAAAACTGGTTTCTCTACAACCTTCAAGCAGACACCCCCTGGTCAACGAAGAATCTTCAATAACAACAAAAAAAACTCTGAACAACTTACTTTTACAGCCGTGGAAACATCGACACCAGCTGCAATAAACTCCAGGAATTACGTCTCCATGACTACCTCAACGAGGATGACAAATACAAAAACTTCAGGAATTACGTCTTCATGACCACCTTGACGACGACAAATACAAAAACTTCAACTTCTTCAAAAATTATACTTCGGCATCAACCTCAATGATGACAAATTACCTCAAAACAAATTACCTCCTTTAAAAACCGCTGTTACTATAATTCTCTGCTGCTTATGACAAACTCCTCAAATCCCCTGGAACAACCACTTTAATACTAGAACTCCCAAGGCGGTCATTTTGACCTCTAGCGATTTTGTTTTTATTTTAATTTCTAAAGATTTCGCATCTGAGTGATGCGCTTTTATGACTTTTCCTAAATCATAGTTTTGTTCTAAAAATCCATAATTTATCAATAATTGGTTCACTTGCAACTAAGATATTTTATGTTATACCTCGAACTCCCACAGCGGTCATTTTGACCTTCCGAAAAAAAAATTCAAAAATAGCTGCTTTGAGTTATGCAATTGAATAAACCTTTTTCTCATCTTCTACACGAGTATATTATGTGCACATACACGTTATTTAACAATATTTTGCTAGAATAAATATTATTTAATGTGGGTTTATATAGGCCCACATAAATAATTTCCTTTATATTTTGTGTGTGCAGCTGTGTGCATATCAATTGTTTTCTTATCATCATGCATGTGCTCTACATTTGCGCATGTCGTAACAAAATGATGCCAAGTCCTTGACTTCTACCTATATCGTATTTCTTGTTCGGTAGAAGCTGGGTTTGTACTTTGGTATGGGTTGGTATGAATGCATTTCTTTTGTTCGCATTCTTACTCCCCTTCAGTGAAAATGTTGGCTGCCTTGTGCATGAGTCATCATTATTGTTGACCACTGCAGAGTGAATCATCTCTGTAAAGAGAGAACACGCATATCAGTAGTCTGGGTAACAGTATAGTTTCGCAATGAAGTAGGTCTTGGGTGTGAATTCCATTGGCGCTGTTGCTGTGTGTGTTTTACTGAACATTTATAATGAACCGACATAAACTCACACTAGAACAAGCTTTGCAGTATTTGCAAGACCTTCCTGAAGATCAATCTGAATGCAGTGACTTGCTTGAGAGTGATGAAGATTACATTCCGAATAATAGTGACTCAACTGGAAGTGAAGAAATCGATGAACCAGATGACCTTGTGTTTGAGAAAACTTCTGTAGTCGCAGCTAATTCATCTAGATGTATCACTGGTAAGTAAAATAATTTTATTGAATAAAGTATAAAAATTTAGTTCCGTAACAAGTGTCTAAGTAATATTTTTTCTCAAGAGTATCCCGGTATAAATGGATGTTTAGGGCTGAGACTTCTGATCTCAAGGGTTTTTGATCTAGGCCTGTATGGTTAGACAAATATTTTTACTTACTAATATTTACTAATTTACTAATATTTGGACATTCTATTATAACATACTTTTTTTCTATATTATATGAAATATTCAATGAAACATCTTAGGTTAGTTTTTTATGTGCACAAAACATATAGCAATAATATAAGATTTTTGTAATATACTCCACTCACTACCTATCTCAGCTATTACGATTCTGAGTTCCACGATATATTTGCTGCATCATAATTGTTATTGCGTATGTGTATGAATGAAGGACTTTCTAAATAAAAAATAATTTTTTTCCAGGCACTACTCAAGGCACATCAGATGGCATTGCTGCATTATCTGCACCAGTTCCGTATTCAGCAAATGTGTCAGGGCGTGCAGTACGGCAAGGAAGTAGGCGAGGCAGAGGACGAGGGCGAGGCAGAGGACGAGGGCAAGGCAGAGGAGAAAAAGAACCAGAACCAAGTGGTAATGAAATGCAAGATCATTCTGGACCAATTCAAGCTCAAAGATCTGTCGCACATTGCACTAAAAAGCGCGTTAGATGTGGACCTCAGCAATTTATTCCAGTTGTTGGTGTTACAATGATCAGTGCGAATGGAAAGCAATGGACTGTTGTGAATGCAGGTGATAGTGCTGTAGACAGGGTGGGTTTGCAGAATGTGCTACGTGAAAGGCCAGGACTTTCGCCTACTGCAAAACGTAGTATTGATGAGGCAAACGTTACAAGTGCATTCAGACTTTTTATTGATGAAACTATACTGCAGAAAATAGTAAAATGCACTGAAACAGAGGCTCGGTACAGGCTGCAAGACGAAACATGGTGTTTAAGTTTGGAAGAGCTAGAAGCTTTTATTGGTCTATTGTACCTGCGCGGTGTGAGTGGAGCCAAAGGACTTCCACTCGCTAGTCTCTGGTCAGCCAAATGGAGTATTCGTTTTTATGGAGACACAATGTCACGCAATAGATTCCAGGAAATATTGAGATTTATTCGCTTTGACATAAAACCATCAAGACCAGAACGTTTGGAGCAGGACAAGTTTGCTCTTATATCGGATATTTGGAATCAATTTACCAGCAATTGCATTTCCAGCTACAAACCAGGTGCTGATATTACTGTTGATGAGCAACTTTTCCCAACCAAAGCCAAATGCCGTTTCACTCAATACATGTCTAATAAACCTGATAAATTTGGAATAAAATTTTGGCTGGCTGTTGATGTTGCGAGTAAATACATTCCAAATGGATTCCCTTACTTAGGCAAACATGATAAACGGCCTGCTGACCAGTCTCTCTCTGAAAATGTAGTTCTTCGATTGGTTAGTCCTTATCTCGACACTGGCCGTAATATTACCATGGACAACTTCTTCACTTCAGTCGCTTTGGCAGAAAAATTGATGGCTAGGGGTACAAGTGTTGTTGGTACAGTGAACAGGGCTAGAAGAGACATTCCAGCAGAACTCAAGAATGCAAATCTTCCATTGCAGGATTCATTCATACTAAAGCAGAATGACTGCACTCTTACTGTGTACCAAGGAAAAGTAAACAAAAATGTACTTGTACTTAGTACCATGCATACATCTGTTTCTATTGGCGTAGATAAGAAAAGACTTCCAGAAACTGTCAGTTATTACAATGCTACTAAATATGGGGTCGATATAGCAGATCAAATGGCTCGACAATACTCAACTAAAGCCGCATCCCGGCGCTGGCCACTCCAAGTATTTTACAACATACTTGATTTTGCTGGAATTAATTCATGGGTACTGTACAAAGAAGCTACAGGTTCTAGTATCAGCCGAAGAGATTTCATCATGAAACTAGCAGAGCAACTTCGAGAGGGCCATGTGAGAAATCGAAGGGAAAACTTAGAGGACAACAATCTTGACACAGTTCCACATGAAAATCGTAAGCGCCGTCAATGCCAGATTTCCAAGTGCAATGGAAACAAGACTACCGAAGTTTGTACTGTATGTGCTAAATATGTTTGTGGCAAATGCACAGGGAAAGTCGTCAAAAAAACTGTGTGCTTAGTATGTAATGTAAAAGTAAATGTATGAAAAATAGAAAGTTGAATTGTATACATTATATCAAATGTACAATTTTATGTGTTTTGAAGTATGCAAAAAAAGGAAGGGTCACATTCATTTTCAATTTTAAAAAATATGATAATTATATTCTATTTTTAAATAATATTTTGAAATAAAATATTTTCGAAATATTACAAAATATATGTTACAAAAGTGTGTACGAATGTCTATATTATCTAAATAAAATCTTTTATAAATAAAATTTTATTTATTTTATCTCTCATAAAATGATCTTAAAGTAAATGTTATATTCTGTGTTAAAATCAATCCAAAAATATATATCATAAACAGTATTTTTAAAATTCGGTCAAATTGACCCTTCATGGGAGTTCTAGGGTGTAACAAACTCTGGGAGTCCTAGTGTTAACCCACAAATCAACCAAAATATCCACTCCTCATATCTGCACTAACAAATCTTTGACAACACTATCACTTCAAAACTGTTGACACAAAATTTTCCTATATTCCATCCAAAAAACAACTTCTAAAATTCCAAGTATTTTCACAATTCCTCTATCCTAACTTCAACCACTGGACAACACTTATTTCAAACTTATAACTAGCCTGCTCAACATTGATAACCCATGAACTATAATTTCTAAATAGATGCATCAACTCCTAAGACACTGAAACTCACATAGTAAACTTTCCACCACAAATACATCTCCCAAAAAACATTAAATTAGCTATGTGAAACTTTAAAAACTTTTTTATAACAAACTACAGCATCACCAATCATATTCAAACTTTCTTACACCAAATTACACCAAAAAAAAATACACAAAGTTTTACCAACTTCCTTCTCCTTCCTCCCTAACTCCTGAGCTAGCCGAAAGGTAAGGGGCGCCCAATTACAACCCTTTTAGCTGCTAGTCAGCTCGGCTAACCTATTACCAAATTACATAAAAAATACACAAAGTTCTTCCAACCTCCTCTATCATTCCTTCCTAACTCCCAAGCTAGCCGTAAGGTAAGGGACGCCCAATTACAACCCTTTTAGCTGCTAGTCAGCTCGGCTAAATTATTACCAAATTACATAAAAAATACACAAAGTTCTTTCAAAATTTACACAAAGCACAAATATCTGTTAACTTGTTACAAAAAAGAATTTCCATACTGAGTACAACTACATATCAAAACAGTGTGATTGTTTATCCTTAACACTTCTCTACCTTAATTTACAGTGTTTTCATTTCACTGGATTTTCCAAGGCTTAAGTAGTGATACATAAGTAGTGATACATGCCAATTTACACCATTACCCTTATAAACATTATGGCCTACAATACATTCTATTGCAAAAGGTCCATTGTACAAATGAAAAAAACTTATGTATTTTTTGTTCATACAGTGAAGAC
The DNA here is from genome assembly GCF_032445375.1 of Bacillus rossius redtenbacheri. Taxonomy (NCBI): domain Eukaryota; kingdom Metazoa; phylum Arthropoda; class Insecta; order Phasmatodea; family Bacillidae; genus Bacillus; species Bacillus rossius. The sequence continues at coordinate 222,589,096 of NC_086330.1, read as the reverse complement.
AATTTATGGGATGCTATCAGTACTTCGTCCCCTACTTTAAAAACACAAGGTTTAACTCCTTTGTCAAACCTACTTTTCCTTTCCTCTGCCTTAGACAACAGTCTTTTCCCTGCCTTTTCCAATTTGTCTTTTAACCTCACCGTATCATTGTCTGGATAATCAAATAGTTCTTGCAGTTTAGAAGTAGGTAAAATTTGTTGCATTAACTCTATTGGTGAAAAACCTGTGCTTTTGTGCCAAACATTATTTATAATTACTTCCACTTCACTCACAAGATTAGCCCATTGGCTATGGTTTTCACTGCAATACAATTGAAATAACCTACCCAGTTCCCTCATCACTCTTTCCACTGGATTAGCAGCTGAATGGTACACTGCTGTATGGCCTAGTTCAATACCAAGGATACCAGTTAATGATTTCCATACCTCTCCCCGAAACTGAGGTCCATTATCTGAAATAATCTTTTGTGGTATACCTATTTCCTTTACATACACATCCAGAATTTTCTCTGTCACCACTCGAGCTGTTGCTCGTTTTATCTGGTATAATTTAACATACAGTAGAACCCCGATTATCCGCGACTCGATCATCCGATTCGCGGATTAACCGCGATTTATGTCCATCAAGTCCAATTTTTTAGTTACATATAACCAATGATTCAAAATGTATGTAAATGTTAAAATACTTTGCACAATGTATGTTGGTCAAAGTACTTTGACTCAGTTATGTTTATATACACAAAGTTTTTAAAAAAATACTAGTACATACATACGTATGTACATAATATTTTTGTGTTCCATGTTACGTGAATAGATTATACACTGGTGCGCGATTCCACGTCCGCATGACCCGACTGTACACTCCCGCGCGCAGCACGGCGCCGTGCCACAGAGATTACCCGGCGCATGGAGACAGTCCATTCCATTAGTGTACGTTGTTGAAGCGTGAAAGTGGTGATAATTTTATGTATTGTAACAGTGATCTGCATTCCTACGGATTATACCGTTGTGTTGTGCGGAAGTGTTGAGCGCAACATTTCATCATGTCATCAAATGAACAGAAAAGAAAGCGAGCGGTACTGTCTTTCGACAGCAAAACAAAAATTATAGAAAGATTTCAGAGTGGAGAAACTATTGCAAACTTGCGACTGAGTTTAATGTCGGTAACACAACAGTGCGCGACATCATAAAACATCGCGAAAAAATCCTTCAGTTTGCTTCACAGGCTGACACTTCAAGTGGATTAAATAAACGCAAGACGATGAAAGAATCCACATTTAGCAGCTTGGACACTTGTTTGTTTGAATGGTTTCAACAGAAAAGGTCGGAGGTTGTACCATTAAGTGGCGTAATTTTATCACAGCAGACGTAAATTAAAAAAAAAAAAAAACTAGGCTTGACAGAAGAACCATTTTCCTGTAATATTACTTCTCCGTTATTTTATGAGCACCGACTGTACGGAAGTGTGTGTGTTGCAACTAGTGCTTGGCAAGCAAGATAAATTCAGCCTATCACTTGCTGACGCGGCGCAGTGATACGACGGTGTTTGTTTATTTGAAAACTCAGCTAAGAGTGAACCGAGAATATATATAACGACCCCTCACGGTTCCCGAGATTAGGGTCGTTATAGAGAGGTGGTCGTTATAAGATTTCCGACCCATCTGCAACACTAAGTCATAATAGGCTGTTTTTGCACTAATTCCACGTTCAGCAAGCTAAAAATAAAAAATCTAACATTTAAAATTCATATAAATAAAGGGGGATAAAAACACCGTGAATTATACGAGACAGAGACACCGTTTCAAAACCATCAAATCAAGTCTCAATGCACTGGTATGAAAAATCTTATCTCGAAAAGAGTTTTGAAGGCAGTTGTTCTGTAAAACAATAACCAGCCCGATGGTGTTACTGACAACAGAGCAATGAGCTAAGTGTGGCAGCGTCGCTTACGCGCGATGAAAAGAATGCGTGACTTTGGCAGCTATCAGCTGTCTTGGGCCCTCGGACTGGCGGGCGGCTAGTCACACACCTCGGTGCAACAACGACTCGCGTGCCCACGTCTCCGCACACGAAAGACTTAAAAACCACTGCTGCCCAGCACTAAGCAGTCCGCTTCTATGTCAACAATGCACACGCACACAAAGCATGTGTATATATGTAATCTCCGAATGTCCACAGATGGCTGTCTGTGGGCTAATGACCTTTGAGGCAAGCGTGACTCGGCTAACCGCGATTTTCGATTATCCGACTCACTCGTCCCCTTCATTAACACGGATAATCGGGGTTCTACTGTATTTTGTGAATACATCAAGAACAACAAAAATGTATTTTACTCCACTCCTTCCCTGTGGTAGTGGACCAAACAAATCGATACATACTACCTCTAATGGCTTGGTTGCTAACACATGTTGCATGACTCCTTTGCACTTACTGTTCATTACTTTTGTCTGTGCACATGGCAAGCATTGTCTGACTACCTTAGCCACAGTTCGGTACATGTCTCTAAATATACAAAATCCTTTTACATACTGTACAGTTTTTCTTACACCAAAATGTCCACACTCTGCATGCATAAGTTTACAAATTTCAGTACTTAAATTATTTGGTATACATAAAACCCATTGTGACAACTCATTATTTACATTCTGAAACAGGTAGCCCTCCTTAACCACAAACTTTTCTTTGATAATATCTCTACAATGAGTAGATTCCAATTCTTTAATTACAATTTGTAATTGAGGGTCTTTCTTAACCTCATCCTTAAGTTGCCCTGAAAATTCCTTCAGTCCTTTATTTACTTCCTGCATTTGTTTACAAATTCTCCGAATCTGAAACTCCTGTGCCTGAGTTGCCTCCATGTCTGCAATTCCCCTTGAAAGTGCATCAGCTACTGCGTTTTCCCTGGAACATGTTGTATGTCTAAAGTGTATTCCTGTAATGCTAAAATCCACCTGGTGATTCTACCGTGTAACAATTTACATGAATTTATATGGCACAAAGCCTTTTGATCTGTGAAAACTACTGTTTCCCTGCCATAAATATAAGTGCGAAATTTAGAACATGAAAACACAATACTAAGCAATTATTTTTCTGTGGTGGTGTAGTTTATTTCTGCGGTGTTGAGTGCCCTGCTTGTAAAACTGATGGGTACCTGCTCCCCCTCCTCATTCACTTGAAACAACATGGCCCCTACAGCCTCATTTGACGCATCGCAAGCAATGTAGAACTTTTCGTCTAACTTCGGATGGTGCAACAACACTTCCTTTTCTAACTCCTGTTTGAGTCTTTCTACTGCTTCCTCTTGTTCAGGTCCCCACTCCCAACTCTGTCCCTTCTGCATAAGCTTTCTCAATGGCCCACAGATCCCACTGAAATGTTGTATATATTTCCTAAAAAAATTTAAAAAGCCAATGAAACGTTCTAACTGTTTACAGTTTTTAGGGGAGGGATATTCCCTTACTGCTTTCAGTTTCTCAGGGTCAATATGGATGCCCTCTGCATTAACTACATTACCGAGAAACGTTATCTCGTCCTTCAGAAATTCAGATTTTTGTAAATTTGCTGTCATTCCCCCCTCTTGCAGTTTTCTCAAAACCATTTCAATAATATTACAGTGTTCTTCAAACGTAGCATTGGCAATCATGATGTCATCTACATAAATCGTTACCATATTAAGAATTTCAGGTCCTAAAACTGCCTCGAGCCCACGAATGAAATGACTGACCGAAACATTTAATCCAAAAGGTAGCCTTTTAAAACAATAGGTTTTTCCTTGATAGGGAAATGCAGTACAAAGCCTAGATTCAAGTGCTAACGGAATTTGCCAATAGGATGCAACCAAATCAATTTTTGAAAAATATGCACAACCCTCAAATTTTTGTAACAATTCATCCATTGGTTCTGGTGCTTCTCTGTTTGGGATTATAATTTGATTAACTTTCCTAGCATCCAAACATAATCTCACCCCCCCCCCCCCCCCCCCCCCCCCCATTTTTCTTTTTGACCACTACCATAGGATTCAAGTATTCTGAACTGCGTCTCTCGATAATGTCTGTATCTATCATATTCTGAATTTCTTGCTCCACAGCCGGTCTCAACTGATACGCTACTGGATATGGTTTTTGAACGAACGGTTGGTGCTCTCTTAAATTTAATTTACATTCATACTTATTATTTAGTCCTGGAAAATTTGCAAAAGCTTTGTTTTCTAAATGTAAAATGCCCCTTAATTTTTCCTGTTGCTCTACAGTACCACTATGCAAGGTTATCTGATCTACATCATTTTTTGTAATGTATTGTTTTTCCAACAAATTACATTTCAGCTCTGTTTCTTTTAAATCTTCCCCTCGTATTATTCTTAAACTAAATGATTGTTCTTTTATTTCTGTTCCAAAATCAATTAGTGTTCCTGCCACATGTATCCACTGCATAGAATAGTCGATTATAACATTATTTCGTTGCAGCCAGTCTGCCCCCAAAACAATATCAATACTGAGCCCTTTAACAATTAGGAACACTACCCACATTTTTATTCCTAATCCCTGTGGCTCCAATTATGGTTACATTTGAAACTGGAAACACTGCTGCTGATTTTGAAATTTCATTACCTAGCGACACAAAAAATTCTTCTGACATGGCAGTCACCTCACTACCTGAATCAACTAACATATTTGCTTCGTTACTGGCACAGACAATTTTACCTTTAATGTATGGGCATATACCTATTTTACCTTGAACAATGTTTGTAGGTCCCTCTGTTTCTTTTAATAGCTCTTCCAATTCATGTGTTATGCTAGGTTCATTTACCTGTATTGTGTGACATTGTGATTCAACCCCTGGCCTACACCCCTGGGAGGGATTTGGGGCTCGATCCTTCCCACTTACCCGTTTAAATTACTGTTTTCTTGCCTTCTCTGTCCATTCCCTTGTCTGTCCCCGCCTTGCCTTGGCCCTTGCTGACGTGGCTCTGGTCTCCACCTGGGCAGCTGATGGTTGCCCAGCCGTTCCTGTACTCGCAGTAGTCTTACCTCCTGCTGTTGACCCTCAGGATGGTGACCTCGATTTCTGAGTGGTCCTCGCTGGTCCCGATGGTCTGGATCCCTGCCCCTCAGTCCTTCCTCCCTTTCATTCCTCCTGTCCAGCGTCTCCAGCAAATCGATGACCTCGTCCACAGTTTTCGCCCTGGCCCCTAGAATGCAGTTCTGTACTTGCCGGTAAAAATGGTGAACAATATGCGAGATGAAACGTTCATCGGTTATAGGATTGTTCAAAAATTTTGACTGTAAATATAGCCTTCGTACATATGGTGCCATGTGACCATCCCTATGCCGGTATTTTCCTGTAAACAAGTACTGCAAGAAATAATCCTGGACATAGATCCCCCAATATTTGTCTAAAAAGGCTGTTTTAACTTCTTCAAAAATTCTCCACTCACTCTCCTTATGCATTGCCCATTGCAATGCTGCCCCATCCAATTTTGATACAAACAATTCTACTTGCTGTTCATCTGAACCCTTTAAATATCCAAAAACATTTTCACACTTTGTGATGAACTGTATTGGGGTTGCCCCTCTGTCATCCCCATAGAATTTCGGTACGCTTTTCTCAAAAATGTTAACTTCGTCAACAGTAAGCACTGTACTCCTAATCCCTCCACTAGAATCTCCCCGAATTTTTCCCAATTTTTCTTCTAATTTTTTCAAACACTCCTGTCCAACCTCGTCTCGAAACTTTTCAAATTGGTTACCAATCCACCTATTTTCCATCAAAACTTTTTCAACGTTAACCTCAAAATTGCTTTCCACTTCCTCTATATTCCTTTCATTTAATAAAATATTTCTTGCATTCTCATTAACCTTGAAATGTACCTCAATGAGTTCATTACGATCTTTACCCAAACTGTTTTAAATCTGATTTAGATTATCCTGTACCATATATATTTTCCCCCTATTTTCCTGAATCTCGGTTCCCTGAATTGAAATATTTACCTTCATTATGCTCATTTCTTCAACACATGTTCCTATACCAGCTTGCATTTCTGCAATATTATTTGCACACTCATCTACTTTGTTTGTACATGTGGCAACCTGTTCATAAATTTCAATTTTAAAGTCATTCATTTGGTTTTCAACCATATCAATTTCCTGTTGCAACTGTGAAGCTATTTCGCTCCTAACCTTTGCAATCTCTTGTGAATTTACCTCAATTTTGTGAGTTGCCTGATCTATTTTGTTGTTGGTTTCTTTCTGTCCCTGAGGAAGTTCATTCTGTCCCTGTTTCATTTCCTGTTTTAATTCCTGTTTTAACTCCTGTTTTCCCTTTCTCATTTCCTGTTTTAATTCCTGTTTTAACTCCTGTTGTCCCTGTCTCATTTCCTGTGTCATGTCCCGCATCATTTCTCTCATCATATTCTGTATCAACTGATCATTTGAAACTGACCCCCCCATAACCTCAACTGGGCTGCTAATTGTGCGGGATTCCATATCCTGACCTAGTTCGGCAGGATCTCCATGTTTACAGTTACTTCCTGTTGACATGAAAAATCCTGTTCAATTAAACTTATTTCCAAATTTGGATTTGACTGTTCTGAATTTTCTACATTTTCCTGAAAACCTATAAACTCTGATTCGCTACTACTGTTACTAAAATTTTCCATGTCGAAATACACAAATTACAAAATTCTACACGAATACAAGTGAAATTCTGAAAACCAATATAAATAAAACAGTTTTCTTAAATTTTCCCACTTGCTATTATCGGCGACTCATCCCACGTTGTTCCGGGAAGCTTGTTTCTGCTATCCCGCGATGAGACATGCCTGAAGTCCCACGGTGCCTTGGGTCGCTCTGTCCCGCGATGTACCGCTTTCCGCCGTTTCTCTGGAACACTTCACTCGCTGAAACAGCCCGTCGTCTCTCGCCGCGGAGAAAAACTGCATTCACCGCTCAGCTGCGCCGACAGTTCTGGATACACTTCGCTGTTTTCTTCTAAATTGTTCAATATTAGTCGTAAATTTCTTGTCCTTCGAGGTTATCGTAGTCACCAACTGTTATAAGAATGTTTATATTTGTTTCTTCTTTTTTATTACCGAAATGTCCTCTCAATCTCAGGGTCGTGTCCAAATTCAAGCCTCGCGGCCGGGCGCCAATTGTAACGGATCGTTACATACAAAAATAAAAGGATGTTCAACGCCGATTGTAATTTTTGTTGTTTTATTTTTCAAATAGAATGTACAGACGAATCCAAACACTTCCAATGTTTCACTCGTTCATTCAACACGTACATCTGCCCGTCGAAAATAGCTCGCAGCTCGCGCTATGAGAATTAACGAAAAATAGCGCCCTTCAGTAATATTTTACTGTAAGTACAAGAAGTCAGTGCGGCCTCAAACGTGGCCGCACCCAGCGAAATCGAACTTCGCCACGAGCCAAACGCCAACGAAGGTGATCACAATTTCTAATTTGGTACTGTCCGAATGAAAAAAAAAAAATTAGTTTAGCTTAATACTCGGCATGGCTTGACCACCAACGTTAAATTATCTCTTCACAAATTCTACATCATTTGGCGAGAAGCCACCGAACGCGACCTACTTGTGCAGCGTTCGACGGACAACTGGTGAACTCATGAACCTGTCTCCTCCATGCAGGGAGGAGAAGTTACATGACCTCACCAACCAATCACACGCACGCTTCATTCACTCTACAAATCACAAGCCAATAGGAAAACAGAACACACATTGAAAACAGTTTTCTCTCCATAGAGCCAGGGACTTAACATTCTCCTTCTCTCTCCCACACCGTGAGACAGCAGTTATCACACATTTCCCACGACCAGTGGGGAATCCCAGCTTTTATCTCGGTTAGCGGGGAATCACAGTTTCTTTCTCACTCCCACTTACAGGCCTCTCATGCCTCTCTTTTTAACCATCACATCAGACACAGTCCCGTGTTCTAGAATCATTCCACACGTTAATGAACATTACAAACAGCAATTATAATACAAATTACTTTACAAAATTAAACTCATTTAGAAAAAACCCGAAAAAGTAGGCCAAAATAGGTAAAAATATAGTACAGCGACTTCTTTGTGAATAATTACATAAAAAATAGTACTGATTGAAAACGTCTGTTAAAATACCAGGGACATCCTTAAAACACATAGAAAGTGAAATATCAACCCTTAAATACATAAAAACAGTAAAATATCATTAGAAAGACTTTTTAAGAAATATTTACATGCATAACAATAGTTTAAAAGAAAAATATTTAACTAGGAGGGCTGGGTTCTTGCAACGTTACAAAAGGTCTTCAATTAGCAAATTTTGTGACCGTTGTTCAAGTGTATCACTCCATTTATTGGTGCGAAAACACTTTAAAATCTTGAAAAGTAATTTCAATACAACTTTGAAAGGTACTGCAGAGTTTATAAAACCACACATCTTTATTTATGTTGTTGGCAATGCACTCAATATAGCCAACATAATACCTTTGCTGCAACTTGCCCTACTTAAATCCGTTTCATATTTTAGCTTTTGTAAAACTTGTGTAACGTCTTTGTATAGAACAGCAGTTGGCGACCATGAAACAACACGGAAAGAAAATGCCTGTTATATCAAGCAGCAACTTTATTCTTCATGTTTACTTATGGCTACACCACTTATTAAATTAAATATCGTAATTATTTTCGTTTATGTTTTCAATTTATGTACTCTTAGTGAACTTCGAAAATTCATCAAGCGAAAACATTTTGCAAATATCTGAAACGAATAAATATGCACTAATAACAGGGATTTTTGTACACATGGAAGAATTGTACAATGGGATGCATTGCAGTATCAGAAAGAAGAAATAGGCTTGAAATTGTTTCAGTGGAAAATATGCTTGGAATAACAAAGTGTTATGGTGCCGTGAAGAAAGATAAATTACGCCCGCGGAAAATAAGCTTGGAATTACGGTTAAGGTTATGTGAGAAGTATTATTGGCGAGAGCAAACATCGGTTATCAAAATATTGCAAGTATTTACCGATGTCCGATATTGAAAAATCTGCCGATATTATCGATCTCCGATATTGAATATCGGGCCATCACTACTTTCTGCTAAACATGATAGTTTTTTCACCTTGTTGTCTGAAACACGTTGCCTTCTTAATTCCTTCCTATCTCGACATGATGTGCAAAGTGAACCTAGTCTACCTGGAGCTGATAGTCCTGTGAAAGTAAGACTTCCGAAAATGAATATGCCTGTATTTTCGGGACAGTGGGACGAATGACCCATGTTTTCTCAACTCTATCAGGCTTCCATTCACTGTAACAATTCATTGGCAGATGTTGAGAAATTTCAGTATTTGGTGGGCTGTCTCAAAGGAGAAGCATTGCAAGTTGTGAGAAGTCTCCCTATTACGTCAGAAAACTATTCTGTAGCTTGGGAACTGCTGACCAATCAGTATCATAATCTCAGAAAATTAACAACATTATACATAAACAGAATCCTTGACTTACCCCCTGTAAACACAGCTAATCTGAAATTGTTGTGGCATTTCGTAAATACCTTCAACAAAAATGCTCGAGCCTTGAAGGGCTTAGACTGTGACATCACTACAGATAATCCACTGCTTGCTATTATCCTCATAAGAAAGTTAGATTTGGAAATTCGCTCAAAGTTTGAAACTTCTCGTGCAGGGCATAACGACACAATACCCAAGGTATCGGAAGTGATAGACTTTCTCCAAGCAAGGGTCTCCACCATGGACTGTGCAAGTGATGCAGGGACCGGGCCTGGTATCTGTCAAACAACACATCGAACAAACCAGTTCAAACGATCCTACTCTTCCCATCCACCTAAATCTGTATTTGTTGCCAGTTCTGAACCCCAAATGCCAAGGCATTGTGTGGTTTTCCAGCAAACATGTCATTCTATTTATCGATGTCCTGATTTTGTCAATTCTTCACTATCAGACAGATGTGCGATTGCACGACACAAGAAACTGTTTAAATGTCTTGGAACGTCTCATGTGGTAGCCTTTTGCTTGTCAACACAAACTTGTTTCCAATGTAAACAGAAGCATCATACATTTCTTCATATTGATGGTCAGACTGATGTTGAAGGTCAAAACTAGAGTTCAGATGGTATTCACAAGGCCTCTGAACAATTTGTTGGTGTCTCGTCAGCTCAAGGTCGCACTTCCGTTTTACTGTCCACTGCCTTGGTTATTGTTTATGATTCAGATAATCGTCCCCACGTGATGCGTTTTGTCTTATGGACAATGCTGCCAAAGCATCATTCATTACTGAGCCGGCTGCTAAGATTCTGTCGGTGCCTATCCAGAAGGTCAAAGAAAGGGTGTTTGGATTATCTCAAGGAGCAGTCCAATTGACTGGAATTATTGAGTGTACACTTCAGTCATCAGTAAAATCAAACTGTGCATTCAACCACTCACTGTATGTTGTATCCAAGTTCACAAATAACCTACCATGAATGACAGTTGATCCATGCATTCGTTCTCGGTTAGGTTCCCTAGCATAGGCAGATCCTCACTTTGATAAGCCTGGTCCTGTATATATACTACTGGGTGCCGATGTATATGCGCAGGTCTGCACGAGTGGGCGTGTGGATTTAGGTGACCACATGCCTGTTGTACTTGAGTCCAAAATTGTATGGATGAATATGAATATGGGTGAATACCCTGAATTACACGCGACTCCGGATTTGGGGCTTGTAGGGTTAGACAGTTCTCTTGATATCATCCTGAAACAATTCTGGGAAATGGAGGAACCACCTAGTGTAACGTCAAAACAACCAACTGAGGATTATTGTGAAACCCACTTCGCAACCACACACTTTCGAGACGAATCTGGTAGATACAAGGTCCGGCTTCCTTTAAACCCTCAAACAACCTCCTGGTAATTCTCATGTTAATGCTGAAAACAGATTCTATGCTTTAGAAAGAAAATTGGCAGCCCGACCCACTATGAAGGGTATGTACCAAGAGTTCATGGACGACTACATTGCTTCTGGGCATATGGAACCTTCTCGCTATTCAACCCAGGGTCGGGAGGATCAAAGATATGCCAGTTTTGTCATCCCTCATCATGGAGTGTTAAAAATGCCCAGCTCTACTACTAAATTACGGGTGGTTTTCGATGGGAGCGCTATAACTTCAAATGTTGTGTGATTGAATGACATCTTGCTTACTGGACCAAAGTTACAAAATGATACATGTGAGATTATTTTAAATTCAGTCTGTACAGTGTGGCCTTTTCCTGTGACATAAGACAAATGTACCGGCAAATATTGATCCACGAAGAGGACAGGCCATATCAGCTGATCTTCTGGCGTACTGATCTTCCACTATCAGTTTTTCAGCTGAACACTGTAACATATGGGTTATCGCCTTCACCATTCCTCGCCATTCGGACCCTACACCAGCTGGCATCTGATGAGGGTACCAAGTTTCCTCTAGCTCAAAATGCTCTCTTGAATCACATTTTCGTTGATGATATCGTCACAGGTGCTCCTTCACTGGAGGTAGCCCGCTTGTTAAAGGCTCAGTTGATTGAACTCTTAAGTCTAGGAGGTTTTGAACTCAGAAAATGGTGTAGCAACCAGCCTCATATTTTGGATGATGTTCCTGAACTACATCGCGAAACTCCAAAATTGTTGGATTTGTCATCTGAACCAGTTGTTAACATTCTTGTTTATAGTGGAATCCTGAAAAGGATGTTTTCTCCCATTGCCTTTCTGTTAGCACTGGTGTTGCAACAAAACGATTTGTCTTATCACAGATATCTCGGATATAAGACCCTATGGGCTGGTTGTCACCTGTCGTTGTGTGGGTAAAAATCCTGTTGCAGTGGCTGTGGACCCAAGGGTTGGGTTGGGATGAAGTGCTACCATCACCGAGCAAGGAGAAATGGGATCAATTCCGTGATAGTTTGACCAAATTGAAAACCCTTACTTTACCTCGGTTCATAGGTCCTTGTGAGAATACAGTCAAGTTGCATGGCTTTTCAGATGCTTCAGAACGAGCATATGCTGCAGCTGTCTATCTGCGGAGTAGCAATGTTCAAGGGGAAGTATGTGTTCGTCTTCTTTTGGCTGAATCACGTGTGGCCCCACTAAAACAAGTCTCACTTCCTCATCTCGAATTGTGTGATGGCCATTTATTAGCCAAATTATTACACTATTGTCGGGCATTACTAGTCCAACACTTAAACATTGCTGCTATTTATGCTTTAACTGATTCCACCATTGTTCTGTCCTGGATAAGAACCCAACCATATATTTTGAAGACCTATGTTGCCAATCGAGTTGCTCAAATTCAGGAGTATGTCTCCTCTCAGTGTTGGAAACATGTGGCATCCTGTGAAAACCCAGCCGATTGTGCTACTCGTGGGTTATTGCCTTCAGAGTTGGTGGCTCATGACCTGTGGTGGCATGGACCTGAATGGTTGGTTGACCCTCATGATCAGTGGCCTGTGTCTGCTATGACCCATGATGCCAATGAAGTTCCAGAACTAAAGGCATCATCATTTGTTTTGGTGAACACCAATGAACCTCCTGAAGAATTTGCAGTGTTCCGGAAACTGTCGTCTTTTCCCCAACCGGTTCGAGTTAATGCCTATGTACTTCGGTTTATCAACAACTGTCGCAAACATCATTGTAACTCTGGAAATTTATCCACAGCAGAATTGAAACTAGTAACACTTCAAATATGTAAGTGTATTCAACGTGAATGTTTTCATAAAGAGTTCAGACAGCTACAGGGGCAGGAAAATTGTTCCACGCTACTACAGCATCTGACCCCCTTTTTGGATGAACAGGGTGTTGTCAGGGCGGGCGGACGGTTGTCTAATGCAGATATTGGATTTTCAGCTAAACACCCTATTATCTTGCCTAAGGACCATCCTGCTGTTGAAGCCTTGTTGGATCATTACCATCTGAAGCATTTGCATGCCCCACCGCTACTCCTTCAGTCCCTGTTATCACCACAGTTCTGGGTTTTATCAGCCCGGTCTCTGATTCGATCCAGAGTGTTCAAATGTAATCGCTGTTTTCGATGTCGGCCTGTCAATAAATCCCCCCTGATGGCTGCACATGTCACGCCAGCTGACGTATTTGAGCAGCCTGGGATGGACTATGCTGGTCCACTCTATATCCGAACCAACAAGGTGTGGAAGTGTGCTGCCAAGAATGCCTATCTCTTCATTTTCATATGGTTTGTCACAAAAGCTGTGCACTTAGAGGTGGTTACCGACCTGACTTCAGATAGTTTTGTTGCTGCTCTCACTCGATTTGTGTCAAGACGAGGTCTATTCCCTCATTTGTACTCTGATTGTGGCACTAATTTTATCGTTGCTTCGAGACAGCTGGGATAGGTTTTTAAACATTTTCTTAAATCCCCCTTAGTGGAAAGCTTCGCATGTCGCATGAGATCACTTTTCATTTTTTGCCTCCTGCATCTCCTCACCAAGGAGGACTCTGGGAAGCTGCGGTCACATCAACAAAATACCATCTAAGGCGAATCATTGGCAGCCAAGTGTTGACTCTTGAGGAATTGATGATGCTCACTACTCGAGTCGAGGCTGTTCTGAATTCTAGGCATCTCACTCCCGTTTCTTCTGACCCGCATGACATGGCTGCCCTTACCCCTGGTCATACTTACATCAGCTGCAGCCTCGAGATAAATGACATATGACACAGCCTGGTCTTCAGGTGGGAGAGCTAGTCCTGGTGGGAGAAGAGCGTGTCCCACCCCTGCATGGTGTCTAGCGAGAGTCGTCAAACTCCACCCAGGGAATGATGGCATCACAAGAGTGGTAGATGTACGCACACAGAAAGAACTGTGGCGTTCGGTACATAAGTTGTATCGTCTCCCACAACAATAGTGATGGTGCATCAAGTGACATACCATACTGTATATAGTGTAAATTGTGTTATGATTATGCTGGAGACCTCAGCCGGTCTCGGCGGGTGGTAATGTTCGGTAAAATAATACACATGTTGTGCTTATCGTGGGATTCGGCGGATGGATACTACTCCTGCAAGTAGTCATCTGGCAACACTGTCCGTTGGTAGAGCAGCGGACTTCAAGATGATGCCGCGGTAAGCTGCTTGGTAATTTTGTCGGTGATCTGGCACAGTTTTTAAGTATATACACAACATGTTGTCTTCCTGCATGTCGGACAGTTACACTGGATGTGTCCTGGTTCACTGCAACCGAAGCACTGTGGGTGTCCTCCTGCTCTCCTGACCTGGTTACTTGGAGTATCATTCAGCAGCTTCTTCAATGCCCTGAGAATGTCTACTTCATTAGTGGTGTTTCTAGCATTTCCTGCATAGTATTGTTCCAGTTCAGATCTCTTTGTGCTACTGCTTGCATTCCTTGAGGCACTGTGTGCTGCCTCAATTTCCAGGGCATAAACCAAGGCCTCGCAACTCTTCTTGTGTCGGGCCAAACAAAAAGTTTGCTGAACCTCCGCACCTCTGGGTCCGTCCATAAAAGCACTAGTGGCTAGCTGCTGGCAGAACTCTGTTGGTGCTTCTGGGTAGGCGAGGTGCACGAGTCGCTCGATGTCGGCTTTGAATTCTTGGAGGGTTTCTGAAGATCTCTGTTGACATGTCTTCAGGGATGTTCTATACACCTCGCCCATGTGTCGGTCGCCATACCTCAGCTCAAGGGCCTCTACCAATACTCCATAATATTTCTGCTCTGTAACTGGTATGGTCTGCAACAGATCTAGTGGAGATCCTCGCAGGGTCAATACGACTGTCGTAGCCTTTTCTTCCTCGTCCCAGTTATTCACTTCAGCAGCTGCCTCGAACTGTCGCCTGTAGACAGTCCATGGCGATTGGCAATCAAAGGTGGGTGGCTTGAATTTTTGGTGACCAGTTACGCCTTCCACTTTCACGTCTACCGAATAACTGTTTCTTTTCGTAGCCGATGTAGCTTCCTTGATCATCCGACAGCACTCTTCAGTTACAGCTGCTACACGTTGTTCGGTGGTATGCTTGAGTTGACGTAGCTGTTGTGCCACCATTCCTTCATGTTCGGCTAGCTGTTGCTCCAAACACTGCACTTTCCCTTCAAACTGAATACTGGTTTCATCCATCTTCTTCTTTAATTCTTCTTGAGCAGCCACGAGTTCATTACGCATATCTTCCTGCCCCCTCTTCATCTCCTGTTGGTTCTTCTTTTTTGTCTTCGATCTCGGTCTTCATGGCATTCTTCATCTCTTCTTGGCACTTATTCTTTTGGCTCTTCATCTCTTCTTAGCGGTTATTCTTTTGGCTATTCATCTCTTCTTGGCAATTCTTCATTTCACGCTTAATTTAATTCTTCATCTCTTGGCAGTTATTCGTTTCACTCTTAAATTCATTCTTCATCTCTTGCCAGTTCTTAATTTGGCTCTTCATCTCTTCTTGGCTATTATCAATTTTATTCTTCATATCTTGGCAGTTCTTCATTTAATTTTTCGTCTCCTTTTGGCAGTTTTTTTTTTGACAATTCTTAATTTGGCTCTTCATCTCTTCTTGGCCCTTCTCTGTTTTATTATTCATTTCGGCCAAAAAAGTCATTACGTTTTTAAGGTTTTTAAGTTCGGTGGCGGCTACTGTCTTATGACTACACTGTAATTTTCTCTATGGGCTAACCTAACCCACTACTAAACACTAACACTAATTTTAAAACTACTACACTAAAATTAACTACAGTTCCTAATACTAATTTTAATACCGAAAATCTAAATTCCAATTTATTATTTTTAAACTAATACTAATTATTTGTAAATTATTTAATTAGGGCTAGCCCAATTATTTTTTTTGTAGTTTTATTTGCTGCTAATATATACAACACTAATACATAATCTTACTTAAAATGCCTACTAATCAATTACTCGCACTCAGTATCTCAAGTCCTTACACACGCACACCTCGCTGTGCCGCACCCCTCGCGCAACTCTCGCCGCAGCACTACTCGTGGACCTCCGTCGCTGAACTTTCGTCGTACTCCGTCGCCGCCGTCGCACTCCCTTCGCCGAGGAGCTCACTCCAACTCGCCGAGCCACTCCATCGCCGCCGCACTTCCCTTTGCCGAGCCACCCTCACGGAGGCTGGCGTCCAGGCTTATATAGACCCTGGCGCCCTTTTAGAAGTGACGAGCGTGGCTGGGGCCAGTCACGTCATCCCGTGCCGACCCGACGCCCAAAGCGTCAAGAAGGGTATCGGCAGCTCGCGTGATGGCCCGCGGAATTCACTCAGGCAGTCCGGCATCGGGGCAGGGGGTAGCGACGACCCTTGTAATCCGGGCAGGCACGCGTGGCATGTCTTACGTCAATGGATGGCGCATATCGTCAGTGATATTGTTGGGCCGCCAGCCAGCACCGAACCCGGCGCACGTCGCGGCCCTGCTTGCGCTTGTAACAATATGTAATAAATTGGTCTAAAACAGATAAATTTAGGAAAATAGAAATAAATTACCAACCATTTGTGTTTTAAAAGGGGTTCACTAAGAGATGCACAATAAAACAAATAAAATTATTTTTTTTATCTATACAAACTGGTACAATTTTTTTTGTCCTGAAAATATGACATTCCTTAAATTTCGAACATTTAAGATTACTTTTCATTATTTTAATTAAGTTTTGTTTAAGTAATACCAACTTTATTCCACGTTATATCTTTAATTTCAACACAGTATGGTGGATTAACTTGCATTTAGGTGTTATGTGGTGTTTTGACACGGGTCGTTACCACAACGCCCAAATACCACAACGCCGATTGTGCAATAACGCCGAATACCATAACGCCGAATGCCAAATAAACCGCAACGCCGACACTAGAAAACTGTCGTGTACCACAACGCCGAAATACAGTAACGCCGAATAATGTACCACAACCTAACCTAACCTAACCTAGGCTAGCCTAACCTAGCCTAACCTAACCTAACCTAACCTAGGCTAGCCTAACCTAACCTTACCTTTGTGGCAGTCCTGCAATGACATTTTTCGGCGTTAATGTATTTCGGCGTTGTGGTACACAGCAGTTTTCTAGCTGTCTGCGTTCTAGTCAATTTGGCATTCGGCGTTATTATACGTTCGGCATTGTGGTATTTCGGCGTTGTGGTGCGTTCCCTTTTGACACGCTTTTCGGTGTTATTTTGGTTGCATTTTATATATAATTTTGTCCCTACTCATAAGTTGAGTTTATGTTGTATAGTCTTGATTGAAAATTGAAAATGTACTAGAGTATTAATGACAGGATCCATAACATAATTATATGTTCCGTTGACCGAAAAGGTAATGTAATAATACTTTAACTAAGAAAAAGGGCAGTATTTTGTATTATTATGTAATGAAATTTTTTTTTTCGATTTTCTAGTTTAATAAGTACAGATTTTCAATACGGTGACCAAGATGACCGACAATGTGGCGGATGCCACGAAGATCTGATAATTAACACAATTGTACTCTCCTATGTAAAAATATAACTAGATGGTAGCGAACTCCTGTAAATGACGTGACACTAGTGCTCCTATTAGCAAGTAGGCTACTGAAAACAAAGATAGCAGCAGTAGCGAATATTAAAAAAAAAAGTCTCGGTTTCAAACAGATGCTGCTATT
The DNA here is from genome assembly GCF_032445375.1 of Bacillus rossius redtenbacheri. Classification (NCBI taxonomy): domain Eukaryota; kingdom Metazoa; phylum Arthropoda; class Insecta; order Phasmatodea; family Bacillidae; genus Bacillus; species Bacillus rossius. The sequence continues at coordinate 222,571,482 of NC_086330.1, read as the reverse complement.
TCCTTTGTATTAAAAAAAATACAAGTTTGAATATGTGTTATTTGTTTATATATACATATATATACACCGTATTTAATTATTTAATTCTCAGTATGGTAAATGTCTCGATGGCATGTGGTCACAGGCGTAAGTTTTCCATATCAGGTCCGAGTTTTCATAGTTCGAATCACCTCGCTGCCAATGTATTTTGTATCAAAATCTAATTGAATATGTCTATAAGATACATTACTGGTAGGTAATTGAACGTCGACCTTATGTACATGAAACATGGCAATGCTGGCACACTATAGAAACAACCAGCGGAAACAAAAATGGCGGACATTTCGTCATCTAAAATGGCGATCTCTAGCAGCTGAGATGTTATTCAAGATGGCGCCCTACAGTAGACGGAAAAAAACTGGTGGGAGGGTCTAGAATCAAAAATAGTAAAATCCAAACGGCAGTCCAGGTCAGGTTTAAAGGTGTAGGTGAATGTCAACCAAGATTGTGTACGCGATGTTATAATTCAAAATGGTGACTGGTGTCATTCAATGTGGCCATCGGGGTCAAAGTCATTCCAAATGACCTCCGAGATCATAGTCAAGGATCATGGCTAAGGTCATCTAAGATGGCAGCCATGGTGTCTCGATCCAAGGTGGTGGCGGACAATCTTCAATCCTGAACCTTGAATCTGTGCTCGGTGGAACATTTATATGCTATCACGCACATTGAGTGCATAAAGGTAAGGCGTTAAAGCTAGGGAAGATGAGAGCAGTCTCTAGCAGTATCGCACGAGAGCCTGGGAGAGAAGCGACGAGGTGTCCCTTGCCGTGACGGAGAGAGATGTGCGAGCATTGTGGCATTGTGTTATTGTGTCCGCGTGACTTGGTCGACCAAGCGTTGGGAAGATGGTCGCGCCGAATGCACAGACCTCAGTCATGTCTCGCCATGTCACTAACTGTCCCTGCCTTTACTCCTTTACACTCAAGTCTCAAGTGCAGTCCTAGGTGTCCACAGCAGTCGGATCCTTCCCCGGAATTATCTATGCTGTCTTGGCCTTTTACATTTGACATCAGCAGATTTGGCTTGTTTTTTATGTGATTATGAATTCGTTTTTTTTTTTTTTTTTTTTGCAGTCTTGTGATTTCTCTGTGAATACATTGTAAACCAGCTATGTTGTATTTGGTGAACAAAATATCAAAATGTTTGGATATTATATTGTTCGCGTTACCGATGTTTAGTATCTTCAAGTGTTTATTACCTACAATTCACACTATTTCACTTTTTTTCCTTCCTGTGACGCAACAGATAGTCATATTGAGTTTGGGTTGGTATTAAATGAAAGAGAAGATGATAAGAAACACTTTCGTATCCTTTTTTATAAAAATAAATAACTAATCTTTACATTTAGGAAATAAAAATATTACCTACAAATACATAAATTTTTTTGTCTGCTCTTTAATTCATATCCGATAAAAATACCTTAAACAACTGTTGTTCATTATATGCTCATTCCAGTAGCATATATAATTTCATTTTGCTATTGGTAGCTCTAAATATGTAGCCACTTACATATATGTCATTTACATTGTAAGTTAAATGAAGTGAGATATTATTTAGTTAAGATTTCTTAGTTCATATCAACATCTCATGTTCATTTACGAGAAAATAAAATTAACACGGGTAAATATTCTAAAAAATAAAAAGTGTAAATTGAGATTTATTTCAGTCAATAGGTAAAGAAAAAGGGCTTGCCTCACAGAAAACAGGGTGGAAAATTGTCAGGGTTGCCACAGGTGCAGGAAACAGGGGAAGTCAGGGAAATCAAAATCGTCTGAGAATACTTGGAAAAGTCAGGAAATTATAAAATATTTCTGGATTTTTCCTTGTGGCAGCAAAATTAATCGAAAAATACCGCTGCCGTGTACTTTTAGGCACTTAAAGTAAACAAATGCTAAAACATTTAATATTCTGAAATTATAATTTTTTTTTACTATAAACCCAAGGATTTTTTTGGGAGGGGGGTCTTATTTCCGCATGTTTAAATACCTTCGATTGTTTTTTTTTTTTTTTTTTTTAGGTGGATCTAAAGTAAACGTTTGCAATCACGTGTATCAATCTAAAGCTGCGTTAATTTTGTTACGCAGTCATCTATTTTGAGAGCCTGTGTCGCTTGTCGTTATCAATCCAACATGGAATTTATTTCCAGTAATTCAGGATTTAGTACAGCTTTTTAGTTCAAAAAATATAAAGGCAGAAAGCATGAGATTTGGCATGCATGTAGCCTATATATGTGTGCTATAATGTAGAAGTAGAAACACGTCGGGAACTGAATTCATCCCCCCCCCCTTCCCCCCTTAATTGGGTCACCATTCGTAATTTTTTCAATATTTAATGAAAATGGTTAAAGCTACAATAAAATTTCCCATAACCAATATGTTCTACATTAAATTATCTGAAGAAAAGTTCTTGGATGTATGTTGATAGGATTTATGGTTTTCAAAATATGACTGCATTTGTTCCAATGTTTTTGCAACAATCAGTGGCGTAGCCAGGATTTGTGTATGGGGGGTGTTAAGAGTGGTATATACCCCTTTTTAAAACCAGTTATACATGCGTCCACTACTAGCCTATTTTCTCGAGAATTATGATAGCTACAGCTTCCAGATTATTAATCTGACGAGAAAAGTAATGCAGTTTTTCCAATATAGTTTTATATTTTGAAAATCGTGACGCAAAATATATTTAAAAAAATGGTAAAAACAAGCAATTCGTTGACGAATTTCTAGTTATTCGATGAGAAAAATTAAAATTTGAATCTATATTGGAAAAGATTATATTTTTCTGAACAAAATGGTATATTAAAAGTATAAGGTCACCGCATTAAATATCAGTTTATTTGGTTAGGAAAACTGGCTAATTTGGCATTTTTAGTGTCTGCCTTGTGCTGCTCAACGTGAAAGTTGACGCCAAGCTCCGGGAAGACGAGCAGGGTGGGGATGACACTGACACGCCTCAACGTCGCCCGCTGTAGGGGAAGTGCTGATCTGTAACGGTGATAAACCTCCCTCCTCCCTTCAACCTCCTCCCGCTACACAGCAACACCGTTTCTCTGAAGGATTCATAGTCCAGGCATTTTATGAGAAAAAGGGGTCGATTTACGGAAAAATTGCAAGAAAAGGTTTTATTATATCAAAATTTGCAGAAAAATTTGTAGAATAACATATCCAAAATCCACCGAAATCCACTTTATTTTGGTAACGTTTTTTCCGGGATTTGTCCCGGAAAAATGCGGAATAAATTAATAACTGGAAAACGGTGCGTTCTACGAAGAAAGGTAGAGACACTAAAATTAAAGAGAGCCAAATTTACCATAACATACAAAAAATTTACAAAAATACACTAATAACTACTATTTTGTTTTCTGGAATTCGTCACGGAAAAACCTAAAATATTGAAATAAATTGAAAATAGCGCATTTTACAGCAAAATGTTTCAGGACAAAGTTAAAGTACACAACGATTTTCATAATATATTACAAATTAACAAAAATCAACACAAAATAGGTTTTTGGTTTTCCAGAAAATTTCCTGGAAAAAAAAGGACAAATCGAAAACGTATCGTACGTCAAAGAAAGTCGTGACTAAAATTAAAGACTTTTTTTTGTGTTAAATATAATTTAATTTCACCAAAATCTGCTCATATATATAAATGTATATATTTTTATATGTATAGTTTTTTTTGTGACTCGTCCTGGAAAATCTTTAAAAATTCAATAAAACGAAAACGGAACATCGTATTGAAAAAGTTTCGGTGGGACAAACAGAAGCACACAAGATTTCCTTTACCAGATCCTAAATTCACTGAAATCTGGTAAATAGATTTTATTTTGTGATCGGCCACGGAAAAAGTATTGAATATGTAGGCAAAATAACAGAAAGCATTGTATCCCATGTCAAATTGTCAGATCCGAACTATATTCATTTTCCATAATATATATTTAAAGTCACTTAAATTATATTCCTTTTTTCAGTTAGTGATGTGTTAAAACGTTTTTGAAATCTACCAAAATTATATTCCAGAAAACAAAATCAGACTCATTTCAACTGCTTATCGTTTGAAAGAAAAATTCGACACGTCCATTCTCACAAAACATACCATACAATTAAATTTACACAAGATTTCCAGTGACCTGTATCGAGAAGAAATAGAAAAATATACACACATTGGGATGCACTCTAACACACAATACTGAATAAACATGCATTAGGTAACATACATAAGTACTTTAATTTAAAATATAGGTTACCTAAACAAACATTAACGTGATTTTATATTTCTATTAATGTTAACAAACTGATCCAACAATTCGGAAAATTACCTACATATAAGCTCGAAATGTTATTTAACAGAATCATCCTGTTTAAGAGTGGTATATACCCCTTTTTAAAACCAGTTATACATGCGTCCACTACTAGCCTATTTTCTCGAGAATTATGATAGCTACAGCTTCCAGAGTATTAATCTGACGAGAAAAGTAATGCAGTTTTTCCAATATAGTTTTATATTTTGGAAATCGTGACGCAAAATGTATTTAAAAAAATGGTAAAAACAAGCAATTCATTGACGAATTTCTAGTTATTCGATGAGAAAAATGAAAATGTGTAACTATATTGGAAAAGATTATATTTTTCTGAACAAAATGGTATATTAAAAGGTCACAGCATTAAATATCTGTGTATTTGGTTAAGAAAACTGGCTAATTTGCATGGATATGTAGGAACACCCTACCTTAAAAAAGCCGTCACAGTAATTGCAGTCCTCGGGAGGTAATTCACGGTTTTTACAGGTTGATCCATGACAGTTTCCACAAGCCGAAGAACATGAGATGCCGTGTTTCCTAGAACTGTAGTTGGATGCACCGCAACCATCTTCCTTGCAAGTGCACCTGATTACCTTAAAAAGGCATTCCGGAACTGTTGGCTTGTCTGTCGAAATTGGCAAGAGAAGGTAGCCACATTTTCTCCATCCCCATTCTTCTGGATTCATCTTAATTCCCTTCCATTCTTGTATCTGATAGAAAACCCTTAAGAAATGGAAACGAGCTGAAGCACTAGTTGGAGGTAATTGTTCTGGTTGTACACATTAGGAACTAGTAGCTGCATTCTCACTAAACACTTTACAACGCAAAGTGTCGAGTGTGTCACTTCTTGACCCATTGTACAGGCGTACTACAGCTGTTCTGCCGATTTTACAGTGTCTTCTTTTGACACACTGGGAATACTATCTGAAATACTTTCGCAAGTTGCCTGAAGGCACTGTCATTCTGGAGCAGATCCAATGTTTTCCCCTTTCCTATACCATAGATGTGTGATGTGTCAAATCCCATGAATGCATGACAGAAAAGAATATTACTACAAATTTCATCACCGAGCTTCAGCTTTAGCTCCTTAATGTGATATGTTTTCTTCTGCCTTTGTTCACTTTTTAAACACAAACAGTTATGTGTTTGTGAGCCAAAGTAGTAGAGTAAAAGGACAAGTAAATCTGTGTCTGTTCCTATAACTATTGTCAACTGTTATTTTGCACATTTTAAAGCTTCTTGGACAATGTAAATATCTGCATCACCTGGTGCTTCAACAACAGGACATTCTGCTTCGCGTAAATGTATTGCTAATAACCTTACAAATTGTCCTTTATTTCGCTCGTTCAAAAGAAACATATCTTTACGGAGTGATAGATGCATTTCTCCTGTGAATTCAACTACGGGTGATGCATTACCTCTTGTTCTTCTCATATGTGCTGTGTCTTTAGTACTGTGAGTTTTCCCATATCCATCAAATACAGTAGTTGCTAATCCATAATTTTTCAAGATGAAACTCACGTACAGCTGAGCGATCTCGTTGTATGTTGCAGTATGGGGCCAAGGTAACTGATGAAGTAAATATCCTCCGTCAATGACATATTTAATTTAATTTTATATATTTTATCGTTTGCAGAGTTATAACACATGGATACATAAAATCACTCAGTACAAGGGAATGGGAATTCAATCGTATAAATAGTAACTACATATACCAGCCAGGACAATAGTACACAAATTTTAAGCACAATTTGATAAAGGTCAATTATATAATGCAATTTTTTTGCCCATATTTAATTCACGATTTATTTTGAAGTACAGTGCACGATTTCCGTTTTTTTTTGCTTTCGATAACTTTTTACCGGGACATTTCCTGAAAAACAAAAAAAAATTAAATGTTGATCTGTGTTAAATTCTCATATATTATGATAAACATTGTTTACTTTATCTTTTTCCTAAACCATTATGCTGCAAAGTGCACAATTTGCGATTTATTTCATTTTTAATATTTTTTCCGGGACTAATCCCGGAAAACGAAGCAGAATTTATAAGCTGATTTTCTTGAACTTTGGATATGTTATGGAAAAGTTAATCTTCTTTAATTTTTGCCTCTACAGGTTTTGTCGTCACATGCACCGTTTTTGAGTTATTATTTTATTTCGTGTTTTTTCCGGGACAAAACCCGGAAAAAAGTTACCAAAAGAAAGTGGATTTCGGTGGATTTTGGATATGTTATTCTACGAATTTTTCTGCGAATTTTGATGTAAAAAAAACCTTTTCTTGCAATTTGTCCATGTTTTTTTCATATCTTTCCTGGACTATCATGGGACAGACGATTTCCTTGGCGAGTAGCTTGAAAAGAATCTTCACTCGGTAGCAAACTACATTGTAAAAGATTTTTAAGTCTGCTGATTCGTTCAATGGTTCGTTAATGCTGTTTGTGAGCTTTCGCATAATATAAAAAAGACGCAATTATCTGTTAGTCGGTACGCATGGAAAAAAAGCAAGACAAATTAATCGGTAAGTTAGGGCGACTTTATTTAAGTGCGAAACGGAAGAAAAGAAGACCAACGGATCTGATTGAGTACCAGAAACAAAGGTAAGATATAGCGATACCGATATTAATTTTTCTTTTATCAATGTAAAAGAACACCGGAGAATTCCAAAACCGGCTAAAAACTATTTTAAGAAACATATTTTACAACTTAGTTTGTACAATGCATTTAATTTTTTAGAAAAATCCGAAGAGTTGAAGAATATGGTGCAGTTCAAGAGGAAGTCAACAGCACAATAACTGATCCCCAAACAGCTAACTTGACGGCTCATTTTTCTTTACCAGGATCAAGCAACGCAGGGAATGAAAATATGGTTCTGAATCCTGATGAGGAGTAAGTAGCCAGTGTTTTATACTACACAAACTGCGAACTGTATTTAACGATAACATTTATAATTAGCATTTTATTACGTTCAGAGTCTAATGAAAGGCTTAAATTTTTCATATAAATAATTTTCAGTTCAGTAATTGAACTTCTATGGATTTGTTCTTGGAAAAATATATATATAGGCCTAGTGTTACGGACAGATTAAAGAAAAGTTAGATACTCGGTATTACTGTTGTATGCAAGTCATAGGAAGTTATTATGGCTTGACGACCATACATACGTCATCGATTATCAATTTCAATTAGTAATTTTAAAAAGTGAACTAATAGGGCATTTATTCAGTCCAAGAAAAGTCCATGTGACGTGAAAAATACTAGTGCTATTATAAAACAAGCCGAAAGATAATTAAATTAATCAGTATGGGTGAAGTTATGAGGGTGGGGGAATAATTGCGAGAATGGAAGGCAAGCTATTGATAACTCACTGTGTTCGGTTCCAAAAGACAGTTTCTTCATCCCCCACCTCATTTCCCTTGTTTGAGCGTGTCTCAGTTTACAAATGCGTTCGACTATCAACAAATTATTGTGTTACTTGTGGTAGCCGCTAGCTGGAAAAACGCCAGGAATCCTTACTGCTGTATGTTGCAATATTCAAGTGCGTCATTGGGTGATTGTCCATGTTTCCTTATAAAAAATATTGAGTGCGAAAAATTTTCGCCTCGTAGGCTTTCTAGTAAAGGACGATATACAATATGGCTCTCCTGCAAACAAAAAACATTCAGTAAATATATGATGACATAAATTATTATTGTTCCACGTAGCCTTTCCTTTTTTTTGAATGTTACTTCTTTGTATGCAAGTTTGTACGTGCATGCATGTGTATGCCCGTATCTCGTGCTGTACCTACATTCTGGAATTAGACTTGTCATATTAGTGTACAATAAAACTCTCTTACATCATATCCCACATTTACTGATTAGTTTGCGAACAGTGGTAGAGTTTATAGGCAGGATTATAGAATTAACTGAATATTTCACTACCTTTAAAGAGTAATTCATCAACATTTTGAGCGGAACACACAACTATAAAATTGTACTCAAATATGAGAGCCAAAATAGGAAATTTCGTTACTTTTGGAATTTTGATACTCAACATGTCACAAATATATTTTGTTTTAATCTTTGCAGGACAGTCACCAAATCGTACGCCAAACTTCAGCCACCAATCCAACTGCTGGAAACGGAAGCCGGTGTTTTTCATTGGTCCACGGAAGTGTCTGACACCATCATCATAGAAAACATCAACATCGTTGAAAACTTAATAAAATGGCGTATGAAATGAGCAGTGTTCAACAGGAAAGAAAGGTATTTAGAACAAACATTTATTGCTGATTTAGAATTTTTGTAATAAAACGTTTGAACCTATTTGAAGCCAACAACAACCTGCTAGAACCTAGTAAGAGCCATAATATACTCTCATGACATACTTAATGTTCCAGCAGTACAACATGGCAGGCAGTCCGAAGAAATAGTCATCAAACAGCTAGAAGAACAGGAAAAAATTAATATAAGTAAAGCTGGTCTTTTTATTGACCAAGAACACCCATTTCTTGCCGCAACACCCGATGGCCTTGTTGGCGAAGGTCGTCTCGTAGAAATAGTGTCCTGCTTCGGCATATGGAATGGACATAAATGAAGCCATGCGAGAAGGCAAAATAAAGTATTTGAAATATTCTGAAGAAAGTCCTACTGTCATTTCATTTAAAAAAGATCCTGAATATTTCTACCAAGTCCAGGGTCAACTTCACATAACCAGAAGGGATATTTGCTTGTTTGGCATCTGGACTTCGAGCCAAAATAAATTAAAAGTACCTATTGGAAATTTTCAGAGACGACACATTCTGGAAAAAAAAAAAAATGGAACCAAAACTCGTTTTATTTTACACACAATGCGTTCTTCCGGAATTAGTTGATCCTAGACACACAAGAAATATGGAAATTCGGGATCCGCCGCACATAACAGAGGCTATCAGAAGTCATAAGATAAAATGCATGGGAAAACGAAGATCGTCCAAAACAAAACCGAATATTACACCCTGATTACATTAAACGTGAACATTTTTCAAGCTTTTGCAGAACTTTCAAGAAAATGTTGGTCTTGGATAATCATTCAAACTAATTTTTATAGTGACCTGTTTGATTTATCAATCTAAGTCGCCTGCTCACTTTGCTTCATAAACTATCACCTTTCATACTGGAAATTATTCTTGCTCATTGTTTCTAGAACGTTTAACCATGCCAAGCATTTTCATGAACCTTCATTTTTAGTATGCCAGCACCTACGTGTGCATTAGAAAGTATAGCCCGTGTGGTCACGTTCAGTGGATACCTAGAGAATCATTACCGTAATTATTTTGGATATGTAAAAAAATTAAATGTCTTACCTATAATGTAAATTTTAAAGCTGAGTTAAGCTTTCCAGAATGGTTAAATGCTCAAGTGAGCAATGGTGTTTAAAATTATAGAAGACATTGCTTGTTTAGGTGAATAAATACTGAGGTGTTCGTAACTGTTACTTTTGAAGGAAATTAATTCATTTGGCAGCCAATTGAGAAATTTTGTAAAATTTTTAAATGAGAAACAAGAGAATTTCATAAAAAGAGTGTTCGGTATGCATAAACTTCTTGTCTGGTAAGTCCTAACAAAAAGGAGAAACGAAATAAATGTATAATAGCGACCATAAAAATATTTTGCTTCAGTGGTAAGCTGAATTAAATTCTGTGTTTTGTTGTTTTAAAAGTGTGTGTGCATTAAATCGAATAGTATAAATGCCTGTCTAGTTAAAAATATAAAGCTTATGTACATTTTTTGTGCGTCACACGTAAAAACCAATTTGTGTGTAATTCTACTAAACTTGTTTAAATAATCTGTTGTCGTTTACTGTATCGGATTTGTAAAATTATTTCTATTTAAGCATTTGTTTCTCTTAAATACCTCTCTAAAGGCCATCTACATACTTTTAAGATTGTTGGACTTTTCTGCAAACTGTTTTGAAAAAGGTTTTTGTGATGTAAAAATATTTGTGTTTAAAATGTCTATTATACCGTACAGTTTTTTTTTTAATTTGTCTTTCTTGGAAGTAACTCGTGCCCACATTGGTTTAATTTATAGTGCTCTTTTTAAATTTATTTGTCTTTTATAACATAATGAACATTGTATATTGGTGTGAAACAAAATGTATGAATTACGTGTGAAATAAATACATGTTTTATAATGTGGAATTATGTAACGATTTTTTGTATAGTGCCTTTTTAAACCACGTCCAAATAAAATATATGCTACCTGCATGATAACTCATTGCCATGACACAAGTGAAACAATTACAAATGAGATTATTCCATGTTATAAAAACACGAACACTTTTTTTAAAAAAATAGTACATAATATGTATGTATTTCGAAAAGCTTTTACAACTATCATTGACAGATGCGAGTTATAAAAAATACATAACATCGATTCGGAAAATATATTTAACTTCGGCAAGATTTGTTTGCAGAATAAGGTAATTTCATGTTCCTTGGAGGATATGTAACGTTTAATATCCACGTGACTTCGAAAATTACGATGTAATATCACTTTTCCCACTTCATGTAAAAGTTTGTGTTTTTAGCAAAAACATAGTAATCCATTTTATCTTTTTTTTTTTTTTACTTATGAACTACTAAACACGCGTAAAAAAATGCTACCATTACGACAAACATACTTTTCGCGTTATTTGACATTTGTGTTGAATGAAACGTTGTGTGTAGCCACTAGCTCGCGCGGCGCTCCGCTCGTACGGGGAAGGCAGGCAGGCAGGTAGCAATGCTGTCGAGACATCCCGACCCGTACCGCGCCGTCATGAGGAGGGAATGACCATGGAGTGAGGGAGGGTAAACCGAGTCTATCCCCTCCACCGACATCATTTCGCCAGGACGCGCTCCTAGTAGGCCACTCCTCCAAGGCTAAACTCCGCCCAGGCTAGAAGTATTTTGTGCTGCTCGCGCCGGATTCTGAGTAGCCGCTTCTCTATATACCACTCTTAAGAAGCATGCGCCCCCCCCCCCCCCGCCCGCCGTATTAAAGCGGGGGGTCCGGGGGTCCTCCCCCGGGAAAATTTGGATTTTAAGGTGTAAAATAGTGCTATTTTAGCAGTTTTGGGTACTTAAATTTAAATATTGTAAGTATTGTAATTTATTAATTTTAATATGAAATTTGTTTGAGTGATGAATAAGAAATTAATTAAAGATTTGGTGCTAAGGGGGGGGTTCGAACCCCTAAAACCCCCCCCTGGCTACGCCACTGGCAACAATGCATACCATTTCCTTAATAAGACGAAAATATACGCAACTAACTGTAAGTAAATGGCCACGCATGCAAAGAATATCATTATCTTTCGCGGAGCTACAGCAGCGGATGCGATGGTGGCGGTAGCGGAAGAATTGTGGGTGGAGGTTGTGAAAAGTGTTATCATGTTGGACGAGGGGGGGAGGGGAGGAATGGCGTGTGACGTACCGAACAGTCCCTCGCCCTCTCACGCTTCGCGCCACGCCAGCGCTACTAGTCATCTTTCTGCGTCTGAACTTATAAAATGTTTAGAAGACAAAATTGAAGATGAAAAAGATTATAATGAAAGTTGTATAAACGAGACAGATAGCCAAGAACCCGTAGACTGCACTGCATCATTTCTGGATGGGTCTTCTGTCGTTCAAATGATAAGGCCGGGCACAAACATTACATTTGAAGATTACCGCAAATATTTTATTAGGTACGTTACGAACCAGAAGGGAAATCGAGTAGATGTAGTTTTTGATGCCTATCATGACGAGTGTCTCAAGAATTTTACACGAGAGAAGCGAGGAACAGGAGTTCGTCAAAGGGTCACATCAGCAGGTAAACTTCCAACAAACTGGCAACAATTTCTTCGTTCATTGGAGAACAAAGTTGAATCTTTCAACTTCTTAGCTGACGGACTCCAGTAGGTGCAACATGAGAAAATGATTGTTTCTACCGAAGGGGAGGAAGTTTTAAGTAATGGTGCCACAGATATGTCTTTCCTGAAGTCGATACAAGAAGAAGCTGATTCCAGACTCTTCCTCCATGTCTTACATGCTGTGCAACATCGTCACACTAGCTTTATAATCAGAACTGTGGATACAGATGTAGTCATTATTGAAGTTTCCCTATACGGTGTGCTTCAAAAAATGAAGTTAAAGGAACTTTGGACATCGTTCGGTGTTGGAAAAGCTTCCCGTGTTATTGCTGTCCACCAACTCGTGAATACACTTGGTCCAGACAGATGCAGTGGCATGTTGTTTTTCCATGTATTTACATGCTGTGATACTGTATCGGGATTCAGTGGAAAGGGAAAGAAGTCGTTCTGGAAAACATGGAATTCCTTCCCTGAAGTCTATAAAGTATTTCAGGAATTGTCACAGCCTGTAAACGCAATTGAACCCCATCAGTTGGATCGTTTGGCTAGATATGTTATCCTTACACAAGCGACACAGAAGACATCGATCAAGCAAGAAAGTTCTTATTTATCAGGGGAGGGGCTACGGATAGGCTGCCACCAACATTTGGTGTTCTACAGCACACAAAACGAGCTTGTTTGCAAACGGGACTGATCTGGGGTCAGAGCTTGATAGCAAACCCTGAATATCCTAACTTCGAGGATTGGGGATGGAAGAAAGAAGACTTTGTTTGGACTTCATTATGGAGTACGAAAAAAGAAACCTCAGCATCTGTGAAAACGTTGACGAAGTGTTCCTGTCACAGCTGCATTACAGGTCGATGTCTATGTAAGAAGTCAGGGCTTCCCTGCATTGGCCTCTGTAATTGCGGAGGAGATTTCTGCGATATTAATTAAAATAGTTAATATTTTATTTGGACTTGACTGGGAGTTTTAGTAAATTGATTGGATCAATTTGTTCGTATTTTTAAAACCATACGTCCTATTAACATACATCCAAAGACTGTCCTGTAGATAATTTAGAGCAGAACATATTGATCTTTGACCGTTGTATCGTAGCTTTAACCATTTTAATTTAATATTTAAAACCCTTGTTTGAGGACACAGTGTGCGATTGGGGGTAGGGGAGAATCAGTTCTCGACGTGTTTCTACTTCTACATTAAAGAACATATATATAAGCTACTATATTCTTTGCATGCGCGGCCATTTACTTACAGTTGCGTATATTTTCGTCTTATTAAGGAAATGGTGTGCATTGTTGCAAAAAAATTGGAACAAATGCAGTCATATTTTGAAAACCATAAATCCTATCAACATACATCCAAGAACTTTTCTTTAGATAATTTAATGTAGAACATATTGGTTTGGGAAATTTTATTGTAGCTTTAACCATTTTCATTAAATATTGAAAAAATTACGATTGATGGCCCAATAGAGGGGGGGAGGAAGGGGGGGAAGAATTCAGTTCCCGACGTGTTTCTACTTCTACATTAAAGAATATATATATAAGCTACATGCATGCCAAGTTTCAAGCTTTCTGCCGGATGGGACCGTATTTCAAGTTAAAAAGCTAATTAAAGGTTTCTGCATATTAATAAAGATAAGGTTCTGAATATTAATTTTTTTAAAAAGTAGAAAAATTATATCGTAAATAATAAATTTTCAATTAATACCATTATCTTGGGAAGAAGACCCACACCGAAGTGTTTTCAAATTAGTATATTTGTGATTTTTGCAGTGTTCGTGTTGACTGGATAAGTGAGTAAGACCTGTGTGTTTATCATATAATATAGCAAACAAAAAACCAGACCGCACATGTTTTGATGTCGATGAAAAAAGATGCATCGGAATCATTTAGACATTCAAAACTAAAACAAGTTTGAGACAAACCAACACGATGGGCTGTGAGGTGTGTGTGACATGACCGATCAGCAAATATTTAAGGACATCGTGATGACATGAGTGACTCGTCAAACTATCTTACGTTATCATGTAACTTCAACTTGTGAAACTGTCAACCAAAGTTTAGACGAAATTGATGATTATAGTTTAATATTGTTTGAAATCAAAATTACATTACAAATTTTGTAATACTAGGTATGCAATATAGTAGTAAGTTACCTATCTCCATACTTTTTTTTAACTTTTACATTGCATGTTTATTGTTTTTGTCTGATCTCAATGTCTATAATGTATAGTTTTATAGTTTATTTTGTTTATATTTCTTCCGTTTTTCATTTTCACATATGTTATCACCATTTGATTGTCTAATTCTTTCAGCTCAATGATGGCTACAGGCAGAGGAAAATGTTTTGTTAGTGAGATTTCGCCGTTATAACAAATACGTCCATGTTGCTAAGTTTTCGCTGGTCTCGCGGAAGCTTCGATAATATCGGGAACGAGTCGATACTGAAACTTTCTCGATGTAGAGCCTAAATGAATTACTTAGCTGGAATTCAAGAATTTGTGTCTTGAAAGCGTGAACAATTATAACTTATTGCATCCTTCTAAAACTAAAGTAATAAAATAAAATACTAAGTGAATAAAAGCAACTGAGACAAAAACATACCATCAGGTAGTACACATTTGTAATACAGTATGAAATAGCTTAAGTTTGATCTATTTTAAGTATTTAGATTGAATGTAGGAGGGCATGCAGTAACTCATTGCATAATGTTATCTTTTTTTTTATTAATGCAAGCTGTGTTACATCTCATACAAAGAGCATGTTAAAGTGTTAAATCCACTTTCGGACAACTCAGGTTAAACAATAAAAAACAATAAGAAAACTAGTATTGAAATGGTTGTCAGCACGGTGCATTGACATGCTATCACTCTGGCTAGAGGCGGTAGAGGATGTGTAAGAGGAACTGGGTACTTACCGCTAGCTGCAGCCAGCACGTGAGCAGAGCAGTGATCATGGTTGTGTCTGTTTACCGACGTACCCTGGCGAGGACTGTGTGTGCTGTCCCCACGCTCCGCTGTCTAGATCGTCACGCTACGTTCCTGCGCTCTCTCTTTCTTTCCCTTTCGTTTTTCTTGCTTTTCCGCTTCTGTTTACGTGTTAGCGGCTTCTCATGTATTTGGAAGTGTGCTTATGGTACCTGTTGTAGCTTCAGTCAATTATTTATTTCTCCAACGGTTAGCTGGATGTACTGAAAAATTGATGTTGGCAGCCATTTTCGGTGGGAGGGAGGGGAGAAAGAAATTAGATCTTCGCTGTAGCGTAGTATCTTTTTTTTAATTGATTTGATTTCTGACCTACGGCAAACTAAACAATCGTCACTCTCATTCTACTTAAAAATAAGCTGTTAAATAAATATTTTAACCATTTTATCATCATTACAAATTTTTCCAAACTTCTTTGCTTAGCAGGGTATTAAACCGCTAGATATGTTTTTTTTTTCTAATGTATATAAATTTATCCGTCTGCATTCATTCGTAGTGAATGACCAGATACTAAGAGTGTAGTTAAATAGTTACGAATTTATCGCAAACAAGTCATCTGGGGAAAAATTTGATTATGTTCAACAACTTGGATACTTTTGCTATGAATTACTTCAGAAAATACTTCATTATTCTCTGTTAGAGTGTACTAGTATTTTTGCATTTATAATTGTTTTCCATTCTTGAAACCATTTCTTAGTTTTTCTGGCTTGCTTAATTTTTTTTTTTTTTCAAATTCTTGGATAATTTTACATTCATTATTCAAAAATCTTGCACGAAAAATGTTATTTAAGTACAAGTGGTGTTTTGTTTTCTTTCCTTACTATGGGTGAATAAAAGACAACAAATGTATTTCTTTACATTGGTGTTGTTTCCTAATCAGGGTGGATATGAGAGTTGATACTAAATCTTTTCCGGCTTTTGCTCTATAACTTTGCTTGTAATGTGATTATCTGTGCGGTAAGAGTTGTCTCTGAATGAATGATGTATGATTTGAAATAAATAAAGTCCTGGATTCAAATTCCATGTTGAGAAAACGTATGGTTTATTTTAAATAAAAATAATAATTATGTAATTTATTGCATTAGAAATACTCAGTGCCTTCATATATCTGACTGGTTTCGTATGAAAACCCAACGCACGACTATGCAACAAATATCCCTGTTTGTTTCATGGATTACTTGTTGGCTGTTGGAATATTATCGGCACTAGCGATCGACGTCAAAACTACATATACTGCGATTGATACCTAGCAGTTGGCAACACTACCGTCACAGCGAACGACGGCTAGCAGTGACAAACCTACCTGCACTAGCGAGCGCGGCTAGCAGTTGGTAACACTAACTGCACTAGAGGAGACGACTAACAGTGGAAATACTACCGGCACTAGAGGAGATGGCTATCAGTGATAATACTACCTACACTAGCAAGCAGCGGGAAACAGTGACAACATAACCTGCACTAGCTAGCAATGGCACAGTGACAGCACTACCGGCACTAGAGACAGAGGTGCCAAGTTCTACGAATTGTCCGTAGTTTAAACGAATTATTGTGGCTTGCTACGGAAGTACGGATTCCGTTTTTAAGCTACGGAATAATCAGCTTCAGATAAAAAAAAAATGGGCCATTGTCTTGTGCACGTACGCATCTACAGCTGTGTATATCGTATGACGCATCATTTTCCCACGCTCAGGGAGAGTTTGTTTTCACTTTAAAATTGTGTGGAACTAGTCGAGTTAGCATATTATTGTGAATTATGTGTTTTGTGTATAGATAAGTTGTTTAAACGCGTATGGTGTACAACGTCCCGCTTCGCTTGTTCAAGATACTTTTGTATTTGTATAAGCACGAGAAAAATATCGATTATATACAATCGATCTGTGTATTACTTCGGGCGTGTGGATTGGATTTTCGACTCATTCATCGATACAGCGATCCGTCCAGTTGTTGGTTGTTCTTTGTGCGGGAAGCGTCATGTGTAGTTATCAAGTTTTACATTTGAAGTTACCTTTAATATTTGGGAAATATAAATGTTGCGTGCGTGTGAACTCAACATGGCTTCCAAACCAAAAAATTCACAAAAGTATCGCAAAGAATATTCGCAGTTGTGGACAAGTCTAGCCGTGTCTAGTGTATCTGAATACCACGTGTTTTGTAATTTGTGCAAGTGCGATTTTAGTGTTCAACATGGAGGTAAAAACGATTGCCAGCATCACGTAAGTAGTAAAAAGCACATGGACAATTTGCAAGTAAAAAATGCTAATAAAACTTTGACGTCTTTTTTTAAAACTGAGACTGCTGATCCCACTACAAACGCCGAAGTTCTTTTTACTTCATTTCTCATCGAGCACAACATACCACTTGCTGTTGCAGATCATTTCAGCCCTTTATTAAAATCAATGTGTCCAGATTCAAATATCGCACAGAATTATGCTTGCAAGCGAACAAAGACTACTGCAATTGTGAAATCACTTGCAGAGACGTCCCAAGCCGAAATAATTGATAACTTAAAGCATTCAGCTTTCAGTATTGCTACTGATGGGAGTAATGACAATGAAGAGGTTTCATTATACCCCATCGTCGTAACGGCCTACAGATCCGATCTAGGAAAAATCGTTTCAGAAGTTCTTGCTGTTTGTGCTTGCAAAGTTCAAAACACAGGAGAAAACATCTTCATTTTGATTAATGAAGAGATACAGAAGAGGGGTTCGACATGGAATAACTGCTTGTCATTTGGCACAGATAATTGTTCAACAATGATTGGCAGACATAAAGGAACAGCTTCCTTCATAAAGAAAGAAAATCCAAATGTGTTCATGCAGGGTTGCGCTTGTCATTTAATACACATTGCTGCACAGAATGCTGCAAAAGAATTGCCAGTATGTATTGAAGATCTTTTGGTTGATTTGTACCACTACTTAGATAGAAGTTCTCTTCGTCATCAGAAGCTGCAGCAATGTCAGGTTCTGTGCGATACTGCCACACACAAAATTCTAAAGCATACAAGCACTAGATGGTTATCATTAAAGAATTGTATTGATAGGTTTTTGGAACAGTGGCCTGCACTACTCAGTTTTGTTTTTGGTGAAAAAAAGTGTGATGAACGTAATTTGAAACATACTGCTTGCATTTCAGCTGGTGGTAATGAAGTAGGAGAGGCTGGGTGCATACCTGAAATTACTAGTACTTTAGTTCCTTTGAATGACAAAGCAAGGCAAAAAACTTCAAATGTTACCAATATCAAGTCCAATTCGTACGTTCTTGAGAGGCCAAATGCACCTGACAGAGACTCCATACCTCGAGATGTTGCAACGTCTACAACTAAGAAGCACGCTTCGTCTAAGTCAAAGAATGATGAAGCTCCAGCTCAATCAAAACGCAAGATTGACATCTCAAGCAGTCAAAATCCAAAATCAGCAAAAAAAATAGCAACCAAGCCTACGCATCACAGTGTGAATGTACGACTTGATAGGATTAAGCAGGCTTTGTCTTCGCCTGTTACAAAATTGTACTGTTTGTTCCTCCAAAACACTACCCCAGTGTTTACAAGAATTAATACGGTGCTGCAAAGTGAAGAACCGCTAATTCACATTCTCCATAGCGAGCTATTGTCACTACTTACTTAGCTTTTTGTCAGGTTTCTGAAGCCTGAAGGTATTCGGAGTAGCAAAAGTATTTTAGATGTCAAATATTGGGATAGGAATCAACAAAAAGACAACAAAGACCTAGTTATTAGTGCAAAAACAAGAATGTACATAAGTGATAAAGATGTGGGTTTAAGTGAAGAAAACATGGTGATTTTATTTACCTGTGTGCGAAAATATTTTGAATCTGCTTGCAAATACATTCTGACCAAGTTTCCACTACAGAATGAAACTGTAATCCATGCTGCTGTAGCTGACATACAAAAACGTGAAACAGTTTCCTATGAATCTGTTCAGTATTTTTGTGTGCAGCATTCATTCTTGTTGAATGAGCAGGAGAGCTCTGATCTGGAAGTGGAATTTGCTAGGTATCAGTGTGAAGATCTTCCTCAGGAAATCAAATCGTGTAACAGAAATAGAATGGATGTTGCATGGCATTTGATTACAAAACTGAAGAATGCTGATGGACATAAATTCATTGTCCTTCCTAAAATAATGTTGGCAATTCTTACGATACCTCATAGTAATGCTTCTTGCGAGAGAATTTTTAGCATGGTTAGGAAAAACAAGACAGAATTCAGGCCTACAATGGGTTCTGAATTACTAGAATCTTTGGTTATCCAGAAGACACACATGCTAACATGTGGCAAAGCTTGCTTTGATCAGAAGTTCTCAAGTGATGTGCTTATCAAAGCAAAGAAGGCAACACTCAATATGCTCCAGAAATCCTAGACTTAACTGTGAAGAAGTTTCATACAAACAACATGTGTAAGTTATATACCTTTCTTGTTTTATTATAGGTCATGTGTGTGAACTTTGTCGAACATCTACTTCCACCCCTCCCAAAGCTGGATCCGCCCCTGATTTAATTCACTACTGAAAATATTCTAAAACTACTGATTTTTTTTATATTTACTACTGATTGCATTGGTAAATGGTTGGCACCTCTGCTAGAGAGCGAAGACTCGCAGTTGGCGACACTACCGGCACTAGAGAGTGACGGTTATCAGTGGTAACATTACCGGCACTAGCGAGCGATGGCTAGCAGCAGTGTGTCTGTAACATTACCTTCACTAGAGAGCAATGGCTAGCAGTTTACAACACTACCTGCACCACCGAGCGCCGGCTATCAGTTGGCAACACACGCATCCTGGCCTTGGCGCCTGTACTTTCTACACTTGAGAAACACTTGCAGATAGTCAGCTCTCTCTCTCTCAGCCGGAGTGCTAGAAGCAACTTTACAACCTTATTGCAAAACAAAGCCATAACTACGCTCAACCAGGTCGGGGATCTGGTGCTTCATAGAGGAACAGGGGTGATAAATTAAAAAAAAAAAAAAAAATGGCACGGAGGACTAATTTTATTTCGAAAGCGAAAATATTACTAAGAAAATCAGAGAAATTAGGCACGTCTGACCTTAAAGATTTGGTGTCTGCAATATTTTACATTTGCAAACACTGAATGTTTTGCTATTTATAAGTGCTATTTTTTTAAAATTTATTTGACAATTTCGATATAAATAGAATAAATTATGTCCACGTATTAGTTTAAATTTTTGAATGAAATATTAGAATTACATTTCATTCCTTTGTCCAATTCTTGGTATTTGTATCTTATATAAAAATAACATTTGATATGATAGGCTTAACTGAGACGTCGCTGACTAGAAGGCAGGGGTGGCGAGGCGCGAGCTGACTGTTGACGCAGAGTTGTCCTTGCATGTCACTGAGGGCCCGGTACGCGGCGCTAGTAGCAGGCTACCAACCACCTTCTGGATATCTGCTCAAAACAAATTATGTATTTTTACAAAAAGATTTCTTTGAAAACGAGATGTCAAGAAATAATTTGTGATACTACAAGAAAAATATTGTAAATATGTACAACATATGGCTATGGTTATTTTGCGTATCTTCTTGTGCTGCTACACTTTAATAAAACCTGTAGAACCGTCATGTCTCTACTTTGAAAATATTGGACAAAAACTAATTGCGTGTAATGTAGGAAGTGTAACAGAATATAATAAGGCTATTTTTAAAAACTTTGTCTGTTTCTCTGTTTGAACACGCTAATCTCCCAAACTACTAGATTTTTTTTTTCCATGGGGTTTGTTACAGGTAACTTGGGACAACATATAGTCTTTATTTTATCAAAATCTGTTCATATAAAATAAAATATCTTAAAGTTTTATGAGTCTGCTCAGTTTAGTACCTACAGTTCATAGAAAGGTCAACAGATGGCGCTTCATTAGTTGATTTTTAAAAGCCGCTCACAAAATATTTTTCCTATGTTTACCTCAGTGACACGATCATCATGGCGTAATACACCAAAAAACCAATAGATGCCGCTGTTTGTTGTTTTACTTCAGAGACAGAATTAAACACCGCAATCTTATTTTTATGAATACAAACTAATATTGAATAATACTTGGCTAGGATAAACTTGCCTTCTGATTTGTATAGTAAAAACTTAATTAAATTGCTTTGTATTTTTTCGATAGGTTTTATTTATATTTTACCTTTTAGCTGGGATAAACAAATTTATTGAATTCTATTTGTGATTTAGGTGCCTACGTATTAAATTTTTATGAAAATTAAGTTTCACGAGTTTATAGAAATTTCTAAAACATTTTCAGAACGAATAGGTTCTTCAAAATCTACCTACGCCTGTAGGCTGTGCTGAAAGAGATTTTTTTTCATTTTGTGATCAGCCCTGGTAACCCCGGATACTTCAGTTTGTGTGTATGTGTTTTTTTCTTGTTTGTGTGTATGTTTTTTGTATGTTTGTGTGTGTTTGTGTATGTTTGTGTGTGTTTGTGTAGGTGTGCATCTACATAAAGAAGAGTTCTGTTTGTTTTTTGTACAAATCCATATGGCTTTACTCTAATTTTAATGAAATTTTCACACAACCTTCGAAACAAGAGGGAGGTCATTTTCTACATGAGGTTTCGGAAAACCACTCCCATCCCCCATTCCCATACCTCTTAAAGCAGAATGTTGGTACTTTATGATGAAATTTCGCTGTTGCATTGTTGATGGCAACGTCTATTACATTGTTAAGGGCGCGGTTGACAAAAGTCAGGAAATTCTGAGCAAATTTGGGTGGCTGTAATAAACATATTTAATAAGAAATAAAAAATATAATACTGACAAATTAAAAAAGAATGCTTTCTTTCCACACACACCATAGTTAGAAAAAATAAATGATCCATGTTCTGTAATAAAGTTAATAATAATACTAGTTCTTTACAATACTTTTGGAATTAAGTGGTTTAGTGTTCATTTTGCCTAAAAAATGTTAGATGATCGCTGTCTTATATTTACACGAATATGTAATAACCCTGTTTTCAAATTGTATTGTGTTAGTCATGCTGTGATTAAAAAAAGTATTTTTAATTATTTTTTTTTGTGTTCGAAGTTTGCTTTGACTGGTCACAAAACACACATTTTTAAGGATACAAAGCTTTTAAAATGTAATAAATTTGTGGTATAGTGGTTGGTTTGCATTTGCACTTTAATTCTGACTTAACGAAAAAATTGTATCTCCAGTAGTTTAAACGTAAAACAATAAACAGTGAGGATACGCGCGGGAAAGCTGTTCTCTAGTTGAGAGGCGCGCTACCAGAGCGCACTCGATGCCTTATCAGCAACCGCCTCGGCGCAGCTGCGCGGGCTCGGATAGCCCCGCGTTGCCATATCTTTCGAACCGACGTCTCTACTCACTGCTATAATCCAGTCAATTTGTTCTCAAAAGGGCCCCTAGCAGAAAGTTTTGGGGTAGTTTTGATTTCTTCCATGCTTATGTTTTTTGGGGTGCTGAATCCGAATTTGAGGTTTGCTAACAATATTTCGTGACGCAACATTAAAAAAAATTTAAAAAAAAAGGTAAAAAATCTCAATTGTTGGCAGTTTTTTGCTTATGCCTCGAAGACTATCAACTTTTTGTAAATAACATTTCTATTCAAAAGAATAATTTTTTAATGATATGCATACTCTTTGTGATCAAATTGTAACAATAATATCCACCCAAAATATTATACTGCATTAAGTTAAGGTTTTACAATTGGCTAATATTATTTACATTTTACAATTATTCTTTTTTTAACACGCTTTTATTAACTTCACTACATTAACTAACTAGCTAACTATGTAACTAGCTAACTATGTAACTAGCTAACTATGTAATCAAACATTGCAAGTTTATTTTAACCTACTTCTAATTGTCTTATCGCTTTTAAACTTTGCAAGTTTATGTAACCCAGATAACAAAACAATTTCGTACCATCGAACTGATCTCACCTGTAACTAAGTAAATAACGAGCTATGTAAACAAATTTTACAAGTCGGTTTTAACCAACTTATAATGGTCGTATGGATTTGAAACTTTGCAACTATCTATAATCCAGATGTATGTATGTATATATATTACAGAGTCAAGAGCTCCGTATGTCATGGACGGGACTTGTAAACCATGTACCGAGTACATAGCTCTCTACACAGCTCTACACAATTCATGCTGACATTGGCTGTACATTACTCCTGGTTATAATTATCCAGCCAGGTCCGAATACTCTCTTTCGAAAAATTCGTAAATATTGTCAGTATTTTATGTACTCATTTAAATATTTCGTCAGCGAGATTTAATCTACCATTAATGAAAGATATTAGATATAACTTAGGCTAGGAAAACAAAACTCACGATCGCAAGAGAATGGAAGCTTCGGTAGAACTCAAGGAGAAGGTCAATCATCTCGTATGCCAGTGTTTCTCAGCTGTTTGGAGGTTAGGTAATAATATACCTACTCGGTAATAATTTTTTTTTTTTTTCACTTTAGAATTCCATAAGATTTTGAGTTTATCAAATGTAATTTCGTAACATGGATTCAGAAATAAAAGGAAAAGCTAAATGAAAATACATGTCTCATCTAGAAAAAAAGTGTATTTAAGTTACTAACTGGAAGCACCCGTAGAAAATCAGCAATTTATGGTCAGTAATATCCATCAGCACGCGAAGAATACCAACAAAATATTGTCAGCAATAACCAGCAGCACACTGAGAAAATCAACAAAATATTGAACGGAGTAACAACAGCACGCAGAGAAAACCCAACGAAATATTCACAGGAAAAAGCAGAAGCA
This sequence comes from Bacillus rossius redtenbacheri, assembly GCF_032445375.1. NCBI lineage: Eukaryota > Metazoa > Arthropoda > Insecta > Phasmatodea > Bacillidae > Bacillus > Bacillus rossius. The sequence continues at coordinate 222,547,523 of NC_086330.1, read as the reverse complement.
CACGAAAAAAACACATCAATTTTTGCATGAAAAAATTGGAGGGCTTGGAGAAAACCTTCAGAGAGAGAATTTCAAATCAAATCCTGGCTTGTAAACTCTTCGCTAATGCAACTGGAGAGTCATCCAGATTAGATATACTTGCAATGTTTCAAATCTATATGACAGTTAGAAGTAGTTTAAAATCGACTGCCAAAATTAGTTTACAAAATTTACTAACAATAAATATATTAGGATTATTAATAGAAAAAAATGACAACGGGGATGCATGTCGCTAATTTATTCAATCGGATTAATATTCATTTTAATTATATATATATAAATATTATATAATTTGAAGTAGTTTAAAATGGACTTTTTAGATTTGTAAATACAATGTCTCGTTGAGAACCACGTAGTTCTATTTAATTTTGACATATCGCCCCAAGCTTATTATTAACTTAGTTATTTTCAGTAAAAAAGATATATTATTTTATACTTTTTGTCCATGATTTACAAAAGTGCAAATTGTAAAATTATTATGAATGAAATACTTATTAGTGTGTAACTGATAAGTGTGCTTTTTTGTATTTGAAACTGTATGATAATATTTTAGTTAGAAAATAAAAATTCATGATTTGCCAATATTTTTCGGTTATTCATTAACAGGAAAAATGAAACATTCAAGAAAATTTGTGTTGCACTTGTTGCAGTAAAATATGATAAAACCATCTTTGACATTACTTCGATATATACACATAGAGACAGTATGTGTCACCGAATGTGTTAATAGCATACCTATAAAACGAATGGTTTTCATATGTCGTTGGGTGATTTTTGTAATCAATTAACCAGAGGTGCCCACCCCCCCAAACACTATGACCCCCCCCCCCCTAACCTAATGATACGCCCCCCCCCCCCCCCCGAAATTTTTTATGCCATTTTCTCAATGATTTACTAAATTATTTTATAATATTATACTTTTTTAGTATTATATTTTATCACATTTTGCATTAATTAAAATTGATTTTCTAATAATAATTTTGGTCATATCAGGTAATATTTCCATCCTGAACCGACAGATGCCAAACTGCTTTTGTTGAGGAGAGTGCGGGGTTTCCAATTTGATTTGCAAGATCCCTTTCAATTATCAAAGCACCAGAAACGTATTTTCACATTAGAAGCTATAATTATCTAAATAATATATACATTTTTCTCGTCTTTTAACCACCCCCCTCCCCCCCTGAAATTTTAATGACGCAGTCTGCGTCATTACCCCCCCTTGTGGGCACCCCTGAATTAACATTAAATAGTACTTTCTGCAGCTGTTGCTAGTGCATGCTGGAGCTGGATGTCCACCATCTTTGATTGTGTTGTAAAGGCAGGAAGCCATTTTGAATGATGTCACATTCATCATCTTGATTTCCAACATTTTGGATTCATCTAGTTTTTATTTTATTTATTTTTTATTTAGAAATTTCCACCATTTGGTTTCTAAAACCTTTAACCATTTGGACAGCGCCATTTTTAATATTATGACATTACGTCCACCGTATTAAAAATCTTTAAATATTAACCAAAAAATTATTATAAATTAAAATTTATAAAAAATTGTTGAATAATAAATGTAATAAACATAAACTCATTTACATCATGAAGTTTGGAGCATGGAGACCTGGGTTCTAACCTAAGGAGAGTACAAAATTAAATAATTATTTCTCCATGGTGGTTGCTGGCAGACTGACCCACACCAATTTTACCTATGCATATATTATACCAACCAATATGACGTCATGCGCGGCCATCTTGGATGCGGTTACGAATGTCTGATAATTAATACTACTGCACTTTAACGGATAAAAACTAAACCAGTATAGCAGCAGCAAACTCTTTCAGCCGAAAAAAAAATGGTAGTTACAAGATGTTGGTTTATGTAGTCATACTAATTGACTAAATATAGGCTACACATTGGTAAACGTGGTGGGGATCAGTCTGACAGCTGCCATAATGGGGGAACGATTGAATATTGTGCTCTCACAAGGTTCAAAAACAGGTCTAGAATCTCCATGAAATCATTGTGTTTTTCTATTAAAATATTCTAATTAAATAAATTTTTAATCACTCCCAATATTTTTGGATAGTAGGTAATTAAAATAATCAATATGGTGCAAGTGATGTAATAATTAAAATGGCGAAGACCAAGATGGCAGAATATTCAATAAAACAAAATTGCTGATGTCATCCCAAATGGTCAAGGTCAAGATTTTTCAAGACGGACGCTGTTATATAGGCTACTACGAGTTGTTGTTATCCGGTGTGCAGGTAGGAACTAATATTCTTCTAGTTTTTATATTTCTGGTGCTGTTATTCAGCAATTGTTTTGTTATATATACATATTGAAATAATGATTTTATCTTCGAGATTTAAATCTTAAAAAAAAGATGGAAACACAATTTTGTGTTCTCAAGCATATAATATTTTCAACCAGTAATATTTGAAGTAATGTGTAAAATTTAAGATATTACATTTCTGTTAAATTATGTTTTAACCAATTGCAGGCACGTTAGAAAATTTATTAGGTTTCTATAAAATTTAAGAATTTTTTAGGTTGAAAAGCGCACTATATGTATGTGTGTATATATAAACAAGGGCACAAATTTTAAGGGTTCACTATAGGGCCCACGGAAATTCGTAAGGGGGAGGGGGGAGCGGTACGGCTGCACGACCCAAGAATTTTGAGTGTGGGTTTTAACCGACATAAGTCATCTTCTCTGTATAAGGTGCTCGAATATTGTATATTGCCAATAATTTGGCCTGTATCATGAATTAGAATAAAACTTGAAAATACATATACAGAAAGTTTTCCATAAAACATAGTTTTGATGCTTACGTTGCTGTTTCACAGTCGCTTTTTTTCCGAGTGGAAACAGTCCCCCACAGTGAAGGGCTTCTATATTCCGGGGGGCGGGGGGGGGGGCGGGCTTGGCTGCCCCCCTCCCGGGTTTTACTTATATAAATATACACACACATATATTTATTCACATCACACACACAGAGAAAAATAACTGAAAACGTATATTTCAGATTTACCGAACCCCTGCAGTTGAATTTAGGAGTGCTGAACCGAGTAAGTGTATGCACTCGTAAAGGCAGCATTGTCGCAGCTAAAGTTAAATAATTGTGGCAGTCGCATTTAAATTGAGCCATTCTTATGTTTATTATGTATCGACTTGCATCGGGTGCCTGGAGGACATGGTAGTACAGTCTACCTTGACTCTGGCAAGTGCCATATGATTTGAGTATCATTACTTGCCTTTTGAAATTTGAGTATAGTAACTGTAACAATTACATTGGATTAAAAATATTTTCAATTGTTTTATGTTGAAATGAAAAATTATTATGCAAAGAGACACTTTCTTTCAGACATTCTAGAACTGTTAAACATATATTAACATTTCCGACGAATAAATAGTCTCCATAACAGTTGCTAAATTGCATTACTAACTTTATAAATAATAAAGATTGGCTGGGTGGCGGATGACAGTGGCTATGGATACGCGTGGAAAGAGCCGGCGCGGTGGCCGACTATGAGCGGGGAGGTTTGGGAAGGCAGATGCCAATACGCGTGGTAACACTGCTACGGCTGTGTGATGCTGGAGGTGGGGGAAGGTCTGAACTACGCGGTTATCTGGGAGGCTTATCGCGAAGCAACCTGACACAACCTCCTCCTCCGACAGCCGGCTCTCAACTGAGCGCTTCCTGCTAGCCACACGGTATATATACAGTCTAGAGGAGTAGTAGGGAACATCACTTCGACACCAACTACCATGTTACACCAACAGAATACAGATTTGCGAGAGTGGCGATTTTTTATGCTTGAACCGCGCCCTTAATGTTTGGGTTTGCGATGCATTGGCGTACTCACGAGGGGCATACGTAAATAGCAGTGTGAGAGTGTTTTGCCTACAGACTGCAGTAGCAAAGCGCGGGCATATCAGATAGATAATAAAAATTTTGATAGAAAAACATAAATTTTCTCATAACAATTAAAGTTTCATATTGAAAGCAATACCCATACAGTTAGGGTTACCAGACGTCCGGCAAAAGGAGGACATGTCCTCCTTTTTATGTATTTTTTTGCGTCCGGCCGGATTTTCCTTAATGCTCCAAAATGTCCGGCTTTTTTATAAAGTGAGATAATTCCTGCAGTTACATTCTGAGTAAAGCGCGCGGTGCGCACTAATTCGCTGTCCGCAGAGTCACCCCACTAGTAAGTAGTTCAATGACAGCTTGACAGGTAGCAGCACATGCAGAAGCACGTGTTTTTAATATGCTGTATATGCGTAGTTTGTTTGATTCTTTATACTGAAACTGTATTAAATGCCAAAACATTGTAAAATATCGTACTCCATTGTAATTAATTCATGGCTTTTTAAGAAAATATATTGTCCTTTTTAGTGAAATGTCCTCCTTTTGCGAGATGAATGTCCTCCTTTTTTATTATCAGTGTCTGGTAACCCTGCATACAGTTAGTAAACACATTACATTAAATGTTAAAACCATTTATTACGCTTGGTTCATTTGTCTTGTCTATTTCATTAACTAAGAACGGAAGTTTTCGACATAAAAAGCCATACTTTCAAGGGCTGTCAAAACAAAATGGCTAGACCGATGTTACTTCCCAAGTTTTAAACACATCTACCAACCTTACTCTCTCGACCCCCCGTCCCTTCCCAAAAGTGCACCAGCATCGTATTAAAAAAAACAATATATTTGTTAATGATTCAGCTGCTAGAGAAGATTTGAACCATTCTGGTGTAAAATTTATTTTTTTATTTTAATAAAGTTATTGCTGATTTTCGGGAATTTTTTAAATTCAAGCTTTATTAAAAAAAAACTATAAAGAATTCAGTGGTAAAACTTTCGCTGATAAATTTTCAGACACGGGAGATATGACTGTGACCATTATTTTATCTGTAATCATTATTAATTTAACGTATTTACAGTTTGAATTTTAATAAATGAGCTGCTACGAAATTGCGTGATATTCATTTGCGAATTTAATAACATTCGCGTTTTCATTTGTAATTTAAACGCCAACATATCTGTCGGCTGAATGATTGACTTTATTTTAGTCTTTAGCTTATTGCAGTCGGACCTAAAGTCAAAACGTAGCTGTAGAAGTTTGAGCAGCGTGCAAGCTCGGATACGAGAAATTATGGAGCGCGCTGGACAGTAGTGACACCTTGCGACAGTTTCCCCAACTTTTTGCAGCCAGTGCTTTCTCTAGTTCCCACCCTGCCACAGCTGTCTGCTGTTTACGAAGGGGAGACGGGATTTCGCGCGAAACTTATATGAAGGTCAACGTATTCATTTTCAGTAGATAAGAGAACGTGTTTGGTCTTGCTCGGCGTATAATTGAATGGTTATTCTCTGTTATTATTTAGCACAGTGATTTAGCTAGATGTTTTTTGTTGTAAGCGTGAGATTTATTCAGGAATAAAATGCCGAAGAAACCTCCACCAAGCAGAGTACACAAAAGAACAAAACTATCGAAAGCCATTAGAGTGCTTAGAAAAAAGAATAATGAAAGATAAGATATTATTTTATTATAGCTTTTTTTACCATACATTTAATTTTCAGAGTTGCGTGTGTACAACGCGACGCGACAACAAAAAGATGTGTAAAATTGTAAACATGTTTTTTTTTTTCAGCAATGCGCGAACCGTTCATAAACTATACTCAACATGTATCCGTATAATTACGTTTGAATTTTTTTTATGACAGCCATCAATGTTAACAAGTTTATTAAGCCACGATGGACTTTTTTCAGAAAAATAAGTGTAGCAGAAAACACTCAACATAGTCTCACACAAAATCAGTTTACATGAATGCAGTTTTAAGAAGTAAGCTACGTAAATAATAGTTAAACATTATTTAATATCTGCTGGTAACGTTTCCAAAGTATCAGCTTCGCCTTCATTCACGAACAATATTCGTGAGCTTATTTATTTATTTTGCTGGCGTTTCGTTGGTGATTGTTAGGAATGCAAAATTTGTAAACATTTTTCACCCTATCCTGAGTTAAATCTAAGTGTGCGCGGTTAGATGAGGACCTAGATGTGTCTCAGGCTTACGCCTTTACACTCTACTCATGCGGGGTATTAACCATGCGCGTAAGGGCGCGTTGCCAATGACCTGTAGGATAGTCTCAACAATCCTCTACGGACTCGAAAAATGTCACCTGCTCATTGGCTACTTGACTTGTGACAACTGTTTGTTGTAATGCCTGTGATTCATCGTTGATTTTGTTGAGGAGTTTTCAGTGAATCAGAGCCTCCCATTTAACTGTGGCCGAATTGAAGAAGCAGTACAAATGTCACAGGCTTGAATTCATAGCGAATGGAAACCACAAATATTTACTGATGTAGTGGTTGGTAAAAAAAAATATTATTCGTATCGCGTCCATCGCTTCGCGCCATGTTGGCTCCTATATTATATGGATTTACAAAATATATCCATTAATTTACGACACTTAAGATAAGGTATGTAGGATTTTAAGAATTCACTTGAATTAATATTTAAGAACATATTTCAGGATAACTTGTGAAGACGCTTGTACAGACGGCACCGGTTGTAATGACTCATTGTTACCAGAGCAGGGGCCATCTCGTGTACACGAAGTGACATGTGAAACTTCAACACAACTCAAAAATCAGTAAGTGTTACATTGAAATGTGTCCGCTACAAATGTTCAGGAATTATAATTTTGAAATCGAGTAGAAATATTCCTGCAATTAGCATTAGGTATATTTTAATAGACATTGAAAGCGAATCATTAAGTAGCTTCAAAATCAAAATACCAGAATACAGATAGTCTGTAACAATACAGACCTCACCGACTAGATATGGTCCAGATTGTTAATACTAACACATTTGAAAAAAACTGACTAGTTACTGAATATGTTGAAATTTTGTAAACCTGTTACTTTAGATGATTGATGATGTAATAATGTCTCTTGGAAACTACATAAGATTTTTAACTGCTTTTATTTCTCCATAAATTCGCAAATCACCATAGCGGCCATTTTACGATCACGATTTAGTTCTTAAATTTTAAATTAGTTTATTTGTTGAGAGCCTGGTACAATGTGTCTGACCACTAAAGCGATCCGAGCCGCTTAGTGTATACTACTGCGAGGTTGTCGAAGTAGGCTCGGGTTGTGACGAATTTCGCTGTTAAGAAACAAAAATTTTTAATACATGGAAAATTATCCCAAAGCAAATATTTTGTACAGTAGTAGAATGAACATTTCTTAGTAACACGTCAAAAGTTTACCGATGAAACCTTGTGATCACACCAATAATGAGCAGTTGAGTCCTTAATGATAATTTCTACAATGATCCACAAAAATGTTTGGTAAATTTAATAACTTTAATACTAGTAGGTAAGTATAGTATGTATGAGGGCAGGAGAGGAGGGAGGGGGATTAAGGGATTATGTCACTTCCTTCGACCATGCACCCACGAAAAAGTGTCCCGTTACGTTCATCAACCATGTACGCACGAAAAAATGTCCCGTTACAGTAGTAGGAAATAGCCGGTTCTGGGACAGGCGCAGGATCCAGGATCCAACCTTGACCTTGAACCGAGTCCTTGACCTTTGACCTTGAACCTTTAACTTTGACCATGACCTTAAAATTTGACCTTGACCTTGCAATTTGACCCTGACATTGAAATTCGACCCTGACCTTTAGCCTTGCGACCCTCGATGTTGCCAACCTGATGACGTCATCTAATCCGTATGCTAATCCATATGCTAACCTAACCTAACCTAACCTAATCCATATGCTAAACTATGCTAACCTAACCTAACATAACCTAACCTAATCCATATGCTAATCTATGCTAACCTAACCTAACCTAATCCATATGCTAATCTATGCTAACCTAACCTAACCTAATCCATATGCTAATCTATACTAACCTAACCTAACCTAACCTAACCTAATCCATATGCTAAACTATGCTAACCTAACCTAACCTAACCTAATCCATATGCTAATCTATGCTAACCTAACCTAACCTAATCCATATGCTAAACTATGCTAACCTAACCTAATCCATATGCTAATCTATGCTAACCTAACCTAACCTAATCCATATGCTAATCTATGCTAACCTAACCTAAACTAACCTAACCTAATCCATATGCTAATCTATGCTAACCTAACCTAACCTAACCTAACCCATATGCTAATCTATGCTAACCTAACCTAACCTAACCTAATCCATATGCTAACCTAACCTAACCCAACCCATGCCAATCTATGCTAATCCATGCCAATCTATGCTAATCAGTATGCCAATCTATGCTAATCTGTATGCCAATCTATGCTAATTCGTATGCCAATATATACTAATCTGTATACCAATCTATGCTAATCTATGCTAATCCATATGTTAATCCATGCTAATCCATCCGCCATTTTGTATTTCTAGAAATTTCCACCAACTTCGAATCGTGATGTCACCGTTGCACTTTTCGTCACGGCCGCCATCTTGGATTAGAATTTTTTTTTCGAACTTCAACTTTTGGAAATTTGATGTAAACATCAGCCGCCATCTTGTTTCGTCTGCTAGTGGCCGCCATCTTTTTTCGTCTGCTGGTGGCCGCCATCTTGGTTCTGAAGTTGGCTGGTAGATGTCGCTAGTATGGCGCACCAAATTCAAAAAATTGTTGTCAGAGGCGCCGCCATCTTGGTTCTCAAGTTGGCTGGTAGATGGCACCACCGTCGCCATATTTTAGTTCATATAATCGATACCAGATGATGCCACCGTCGCCATCTTTAGTTCCTAGTGTTGCTACCAGAGTGTGCCACCGCCGCCATCTTTAATTCTTAAAGTTACCGCCGGAGTGCACCACCGACACCATCTTTAATTCTTAAAGTTACTGCCGGATGGCGCCAAGTGTTATGTAGTCAGTCGAGACAAGTCGGGAACGAGTCGAGACAAGTCTAGACAGTCGGGACAAGTCGAGATAAGTTTGGAACATGAAGCCATATTCTAAAATACGTTTATTATATATATGTATGCCTTTATATGTTTAGGTTTGATGATAGAGTCATGCAAGGGAATGGCTTTTCATTTATTTTTGCGACAAACAAACCATCCATCCGATTACATTATTCCAAGTGACCATATTGGATGATGACATCACCGTTGCAATTTCCGTTACGGCCGCCATCTTTAAATATATTATCAGAGTTTAATGAAAAAAATTTTAAAATTTATAAAAAAACAAACTTTTACGACACGGAGCTCGGAGTCCTCGGTTCGAACCTGGTGAGGGCAAAAAAAAATAGCGACCGATCCTTCCCTCGCGGTGGCTGCAGGCAGACTGACTCCCACCACTTTTTTTTTCAAAGTATATATAACGTCATCTAGTATGACGCCATGTCCGCCATCTTGTCTTCGATGCTGGAAGCCATCATCATTGTATCGTCAGCGAGAGTACGCTGACGCCATGTTAGTTTAGTTCTTATCTGCTAGAGTGCAGTAATAATTTATTACTGTGACACCAGCCATCTTGAAAGTTGGCCGCCATCTTGAAAATCCGTAATTATTTAGCTAGGAATTCAGGTAAAAGTTCAAAATTCATTAAATAAATCACTCATGAATTTACATATTAATTCGATCAGCTCCTGTCCTCGGTTCGATACCCGATCGATGTAATAATGTTTAATTTTATGTAAAAAATAATATCAATAAACCATGTTCAACATTCGTAAAGAGACTCTAAATCCTCTACGACCATCATCCTATCAGACATTAAGACCACCATATTGTAAATGCGTAATTTTAATGCTAGAGATCCGGGAAAAAGTTCAAAATTCATTAAATAATTTTGTAATCTATATACTGATTGATTAGATCGACTTAATTCCTTGGTTCGATCCCTGGCCGATACAAAACAACTTTAATATTTTAATAAAGTACCACTTAAGTGTCAGGTTTGAGAAAATAAAAAACACCACAAGTTCTTTTAAAAAAACTTTTATTACATAAATTATACACTACCACAAGTACAAAAAACACACAGACAAATTACCAAAGTTTCGTGGATCTCTCGATTCAAACAGTCATCTTACTATACGGACTATGTCCTTTACATGACTTTAAATGTCTATTCAGTTTATCAGCTCGACATATTGGTACACCACAATTTGCACACAAAGTCGAATTATCGACTTCATTAAAAGGACAGTGATATATTTCGTGTCGTTGTGCACTTCGAATATTTGCCAATGTTTTGTTACAAAATATACAGCTTGATTCCGATGAATGTACAGCCAGTCTATCACAATTCCTAAGGTGCCGTTTTAATCTTCCATATTATACAAACTTGCTTAAACACCTGTTGCACTGATATTTAATGCGTTCAGAGTTATTACTACAATTGTGTATTACATAATCCCATAATTTCAAGTTTTTGATCTTCTCACAGTACGTGCAGTCGGGTGATGGAACACCGCTGGTTGCTCCTTCCTTCATCAATGCCACTGGAACTGTTGACAACCATTGTAACACTGCTGACATGTTAACTTCTGAAGCCGTTGAGGTCTGCTCTGCGGAAGATGTTGCACGCGTAGAAATCTCCTGCTGTGCTGAGAGAGCAGGTGTAGCTGTAGACGTCGTTGTCATCGTGCTCTGCACTGATGATGGTAGACCTTCGATCCAGGTTGGTGTAGATAGTGGTAATGATGCCATCGAGTTCTCAAGAATAGCTAGATACAGGTCTATTATGTTATACAAGTCTAACTATCCGATCCGTTCATCACAGCAGCCAGAGACGGACTGAAGTCCTTATCACCAGGGTCTCACTTATATAGTCTCATCAGCTGGTACAACACACGAGTCAAAACAATAACCAGGTTCATTACACTCCCACTTTACTTTCTCGGAGCATTTTTTATAATGAAGATGTAAGCTATCAAGATGTGAAATTAGTTTTTTGCACTTATTACACTGAAATTGTATTCTTTTAACATTATTAGAACAACTGCTTCTTTCATGTCTGCGAGCATTTGAGGTGATAGTAAATGATGCGTCACAGTATTTGCACTGACGCAATGTACGCTCTTCATTAGTTGAAGAATCCATTGCTGATGATGAAACTTCAGCTGATGGTGGAACAGCACATATCGAAGTCTCCTCCAATGTTGTCAGAGGCGTTGCCAACGGGATCTGCTCCAACATCGTCCGCGCTGAGGTCATGGTTCCCGTAGTCGATGGTACATTCTCCATCGAGTTCGACGTTAAAGTCGGTAAAGATGCCATCGAAATCTCAAGAACAGCTAATTGACACGACTCATGCACCAGAAGAAACAAACTACGCGATCCTTATACCGCCGACGTCAGTAAAAAATTGAGCATCCTGCTGTCTAGGACTCGCTTATATACATGCACCGTGTGGAATAATACGCTAGTCAAATCAAGAACCATCAACAATAATACTAGAGTCAAAACAACATTAAAAATAGAAGGACCATCAACGAAAAGGCAGCACAATAAAAAAAAACAAGCACATTTGTAAACACCATCAACAAAAAGGAAGCACAATCAAAAAAAGGCAGCACATTATGGAAGCACAATCAAAAAAGAGAGCACATTTGGAAGCACCATCAACAAAAAGGAAGCACTTTTGGAAACACCATCAACAAAAAGGAACACATTTTGGAAGCACCATCAACGTAAAGACAGCACATTTTGGAAGCACAATCAATAAAGAGAGCACATTTGGAAGCACCATCAACAAAAAGGAAGCACATTTTGGAAGCCCCATCAACATAAAGGCAGCACATTTTGGAAGGACAATCAATAAAGAGAGCACATTTGGAAATACCATCAACAAAAAGGAAGCAAGTAGTATAGGAATGACGGTCCGAGATCAGGATGCAGGTAGTGGATTGTGATTGTCGGTCCGCCATCTTGGATTGTGACGTCACGGCGGCCATCTTGAATTGTGACATCACGGCGACCATCTTGGATAAGCATAACAGGACACAGCGTAACGGGACATATCGTAACGGGACATAACGTAATGGAACAAGTAGAGCACGGCGGCCATCTTGGATCCGCCATGTTGGATGACGTCATTGTGTTCTAGAAAATTCCGGTGATGTGTTTTCCGCCATATTGGATGATGATGTCACCGTTGCAATTTTTGTTACGGCCGCCATCTTGAAATTTGGACGCCATCTTGAAAATCTTTAATTATTATCCGATTTTAATGAAAAAAATTCCAAAATTCATCAAAAAATTAACTTATTCGAATTCTGATTGATTATATCGATCACCGTCCTCGGTTCAAACCCGGTGAGTCCAAAAAAAACTAAAAATGGCGACAGGCTCCTTCCTCAACGGTGGATGCAGGCAGACTGACTCCTAGCACTTTTTTTTCAAAACATATATATCGTCAGCTGGTATGACGACATGTCCGCCATCTTGTCTTCATCCGCTGGAGACCACCATCTTGTTTTCGTCTGCTAGAGTGTGCCGATAACATGTAGTATAATTATCTGGTCACCATACTTTTGTCCTCAACTGTTGACATTGAACATTGACCTTGACCTTTGTCCTTGACCTTGAACTTTGACCTTGACCTCGAACTTTGACCTTGACCTCGAAATTTGACCTTGACCTTGAAATTTGACCTTGACCATGAAATTTGACCTTGAACTTTGACCTTGACCTTGAAATTTGACCTTGAACTTTGACCTTGACCTTGAACTTTGACCTTGACCTTGAAATTTGACCTTGACCTTGAAATTTGACCTTGACCTTGAAATTTGACCTTGAACTTTGACCTTGACCTTGAACTCTGACCTTGACCTTGAAATTTGACCTTGACTTTGAAATTTGACCTTGACCTTGAAATTTGACTTTGTCCTTGTCGACCATCATGGACCCGACATTTAATGTTCAGTACGTGCTACCAGGAGCGACCAACTGCTGGAGTACGTCATCTTGTGTGTGTACTCATATTATAGAGTACATTTACATCTGGTTAATTTTATTTTACCTGCTACAGTGCAGTAATCATTTATTACCGAGGTGCCCCCCGCCATCTTGAAATTCGACCGCCATCTTGAAATCATGTAATAATGTAGCTAGAAAAGCGGGAAAAAATCCAAAATTCATCAAAAAAATCACTCATTAACTTACAAATCGAATCGATGGATCCCTGTCCACGGTTCCATTCTTGACCAGTGACAGTTGTAACTAATTATTAAATAAATGTTAGGTCCTGTTTTCCATTACTTTTCGCGGAGTTTATTAATCATTCGCTCTACGAAAAACAACTCAAGTCAATATACCTGACCAACGAATTAAATCAGTGCCGATTAGCCTATTATGAAAGTCTAATTTTTCAATAATCTGAATAACATATAAGCCGTTCATGTACAAAGCCACACATATAGATCAATTGTCTTCAGTCCATAAGACCGAATCATGACATTATCAGACGTATAGGCTAGTCATTTCAGGACCACATGAACTTCGTCGTTATCTAATTATATTCTATTAATCCAACGTGACATTTTTTAAACATACTAAAGGACCAAGTAACCTTGAAAAATATTTTAGTAACACCAAGAGGTTTTAAATTAGTAAATATTCAATCACTACATTTTGTACTACGCGCAATCAACAAAAGGGAAGCACTGACAACGAAAAGACAGCACCACCAACGAAAAGGCAGCACATTTGGAAGCACCGACAACGAAAAGGCAGCACATTTGGAAGCACCGACAACGAAAAGGCAGCACATTTGGAAGCACCGACTACGAAAAGGCAGCACATTTGGAAGCACCGACAACGAAAAGGCAGCACATTTGGAAGCACCGACTACGAAAAGGCAGCACATTTGGAAGCACCGTCATCGAAAAGGCAGTACATTTGGAAGCACCGACAACGAAAAGGCAGCACATTTGGAAGCACCGACAACGAAAAGGCAGCACATTTGGAAGCACCGACAACGAAAAGGCAGCACATTTGGAAGCACCGACTACGAAAAGGCAGCACATTTGGAAGCACCGACAACGAAAAGGCAGCACATTTGGAAGCACCGTCATCGAAAAGGCAGCACATTTGGAAGCACCGACAACGAAAAGGCAGCACATTTGGAAGCACCGACAACGAAAAGGCAGCACATTTGGAAGCACCGACTACGAAAAGGCAGCACATTTGGAAGCACCGACTACGAAAAGGCAGCACATTTGGAAGCACCGACAACGAAAAGGCAGCACATTTGGAAGCACCGACAACGAAAAGGCAGCACATTTGGAAGCACCGACAACGAAAAGGCAACACATTTGGAAGCACCGACAACGAAAAGGCAGCACATTGGAAGCACCGACAACGAAAGGCAGCACATTTGGAAGCACCGCCAACGAAAAGGCAGCACATTTTGGATGCATCATCGAATAAGGAAGCACATTTGGAAGCTCCATCAACTAAAAAAGGCAAAAAGGAAGCACAAGTTACGAGATCTAAGTCTTAGTAAGAAATCATAATACAAGAAATAAAAACATTACATTCTTATAATTTAAATTATTTATTTTATTGCTTTACATTATACAAATGCAAGTAAAACAAGTCAATATTGTATGTAGCCAACATTCCTCAGTTCCTTGAGTATGAAGTATATTTCTTTGATGCACGAATAGTTTCCTGCACAAAGCGAACCATGTAGTAGTCTTAGCCGGTCAACCAATATGTTTGGATCTTTCCATGATGTGTAATCATTCTCTTCTACCACCATCTTCCTTGCACCTTTATAATAAATATTATGATCTCTGGTGTTTTCCGTTTTACCACCAACCTCAGGGTAACTTTCATGTTTGAGACGGTGATCATCACAAGCTTGACCAGATTTATTTAATATATCACGTCGTTTCCATCGTTTCGGTCTCAGGACACCGCCACATTCTTCGATCTTGGCAGCTTTAGGTGCTTCATCATAGTCTATGTCTTTGTCAACAGCCTCAGAGTCACTGTAACAATCACCGTAGAAGGAATCGTCTTCACCCAATTTACCGTAATAATTCGATATTGATGATGTTGAAGTGTCTTCATCGTCTTCGTGCTTCCTTTTTAGGAGTCCATCATTTTTACAAAGTAGGAAAGATCTACTTGAATTCGGCTGGAATATATTCTCACTTTTCACGTTAAGGATTCTTCCATTGTCTTCATTCTTCCGTAAATCATCAACCTTCTTCAATTTAAGTTCTTTGTCGAGATCGGAAGAGCCAAGAAAATTATTGTCGTAATGCAGATCACTCTTCCTTAGGCTAGTAGATTCATCGTTGTCCTCTAGCTTGTACGCAGGCTTGGCGCTACAAGTTCTGCCATGTCTTTTTACTCTCTCTCTCCGTGTAAACGACTTGCTACATCGAACACTACTTATCATATTGCGCAGTGAATATTTAACACAGTCATTCTTTTCGTGTTGTCTTTTATTCTTTCTCAAGATAAATTCTTTACTGCAAAACTAACACCTATGTTCTTTTGAAACAGCGTCAGATCCCAAATCGGAATTCATATTAGTTACTGAGACTAATGCCAGATACCAATTGAGTGTTTTAAATTAGATTCAATACTTAAATAGAAATTTTTTCATATTTCATCAGCGAGAATTAATATATCTCATGCAAAAGTACTTTATGCATGCTTTTCAACAACAGATATCGCCACATGTCGCTTGCAGGTAAATAATATTTAGTTATTTTATGCGGGATGCGGGATGCTCACTAACGATCGCAAAAGAAGGATGGCTTCGTTAGACTCCAAGGAAAAGGAAGTTCGTCTTGCATGTTGGTGCTCCACAGATGTCTCATGGCGTAATATTAATTTGACTGAGTAATGATATTTGTTAATTCCACCTGATAAAAATATTGCAAGTTTTGATTTAGTAGCAGAAATTATCGAATTAAATGTAACTCCAAATAAAATGACATGTCTCTTTAGAACAAAAAAAAATCCATGCAGAGAGCGGTTTCTCAGAATAGTCAGAAACACTTGAAGAAACCACAGGAATGATTGCAAGAACACGGGAAAAACCATCAAAATATTGTCAAGAATAATCAGGAGCACACTGAGAAAACCACTATAATATTAACAATAATAATCGGAAGCACACGGAGAAAACCATCATAATATTGGCAAGAATAATCAGAAGCACACGAAGAAAACCGCCACAAGTTTTCTTTGATATCATTAAAATACAAAAAAAAATAAATAAAAAATAAAAACGAAAAAAAAATTCAAACATTCTGGCTTGTACTAGAACTCTATCTTTGCTCAACAATGAGAAGTTCACAAGCTAGCAGGTTTGAATTTTTTTTCGTTTTTATTTTTTATTAATTTTTTTTGTATTTTAATGATATCAAAGAAAACTTGTGGCGGTTTTCTTCGTGTGCTTCTGATTATTCTTGCCAATATTATGATGGTTTTCTCCGTGTGCTTCCGATTATTCTTGTTAATATTATAGTGGTTTTCTCAGTGTGCTCCTGATTATTCTTGACAATATTTTGATGGTTTTTCCCGTGTTCTTGCAATCATTCCTGTGGTTTCTTCAAGTGTTTCTGACTATTCTGAGAAACCGCTCTCTGCGTGGATTTTTTTTGTTCTAATGAGACATGTCATTTTATTTGGAGTTACATTTAATTCGATAATTTCTGCTACTAAATCAAAACTTGCAATATTTTTATCAGGTGGAATTAACAAATATCATTACTCAGTCAAATTAATATTACGCCATGAGACATCTGTGGAGCACCAACATGCAAGACGAACTTCCTTTTCCTTGGAGTCTAACGAAGCCATCCTTCTTTTGCGATCGTTAGTGAGCATCCCGCATCCCGCATAAAATAACTAAATATTATTTACCTGCAAGCGACATGTGGCGATATCTGTTGTTGAAAAGCAGAACTACATGCATAAAGTACTTTTGCATGAGATATATTAATTCTCGCTGATGAAATATGAAAAAATTTCTATTTAAGTATTGAATCTAATTTAAAACACTCAATTGGTATCTGGCATTAGTCTCAGTAACTAATATGAATTCCGATTTGGGATCTGACGCTGTTTCAAAAGAACATAGGTGTAAGTTTTGCAGTAAAGAATTTATCTTGAGAAAGAATAAAAGACAACACGAGAAGAATGACTGTGTTAAAAATTCACTGCGCAATATGATAAGTTGTGTTCGATGTAGCAAGTCGTTTACACGGAGAGAGAGCCTAAAAAGACATGGCAGAACTTGTAGCGCCAAGCCTGCGTACAAGCTAGAGGACAACGATGAATCTACTAGCCTAAGGAAGAGTGATCTGCATTACGACAATAATTTTCTTGGCTCTTCCGATCTCGACAAAGAACTTAAATTGAAGAAGGTTGATGATTTACGGAAGAATGAAGACAATGGAAGAATCCTTAACGTGAAAAGTGAGAATATATTCCAGCCGAATTCAAGTAGATCTTTCCTACTTTGTAAAAATGATGGACTCCTAAAAAGGAAGCACGAAGACGATGAAGACACTTCAACATCATCAACATCGAATTATTACGGTAAATTGGGTGAAGACGATTCCTTCTACGGTGATTGTTACAGTGACTCTGAGGCTGTTGACAAAGACATAGACTATGATGAAGCACCTAAAGCTGCCAAGATCGAAGAATGTGGCGGTGTCCTGAGACCGAAACGATGGAAACGACGTGATATATTAAATAAATCTGGTCAAGCTTGTGATGATCACCGTCTCAAACATGAAAGTTACCCTGAGGTTGGTGGTAAAACGGAAGACACCAGAGATCATAATATTTATTATAAAGGTGCAAGGAAGATGGTGGTAGAAGAGAATGATTACACATCATGGAAAGATCCAAACATATTGGTTGACCGGCTAAGACTACTACATGGTTCGCTTTGTGCAGGAAACTATTCGTGCATCAAAGAAATATCCTTCATACTCAAGGAACTGAGGAATGTTGGCTACATACAATATTGACTTGTTTTACTTGCATTTGTATAATGTAAAGCAATAAAATAAATAATTTAAATTATAAGAATGTAATGTTTTTATTTCTTGTATTATGATTTCTTACTAAGACTTAGATCTCGTAACTTGTGCTTCCTTTTTGCCTTTTTTAGTTGATGGAGCTTCCAAATGTGCTTCCTTATTCGATGATGCATCCAAAATGTGCTGCCTTTTCGTTGGCGGTGCTTCCAAATGTGCTGCCTTTCGTTGTCGGTGCTTCCAATGTGCTGCCTTTTCGTTGTCGGTGCTTCCAAATGTGTTGCCTTTTCGTTGTCGGTGCTTCCAAATGTGCTGCCTTTTCGTTGTCGGTGCTTCCAAATGTGCTGCCTTTTCGTTGTCGGTGCTTCCAAATGTGCTGCCTTTTCGTAGTCGGTGCTTCCAAATGTGCTGCCTTTTCGTAGTCGGTGCTTCCAAATGTGCTGCCTTTTCGTTGTCGGTGCTTCCAAATGTGCTGCCTTTTCGTTGTCGGTGCTTCCAAATGTGCTGCCTTTTCGTTGTCGGTGCTTCCAAATGTGCTGCCTTTTCGATGACGGTGCTTCCAAATGTGCTGCCTTTTCGTAGTCGGTGCTACCAAATGTGCTGCCTTTTCGTTGTCGGTGCTTCCAAATGTGCTGCCTTTTCGTAGTCGGTGCTTCCAAATGTGCTGCCTTTTCGTTGTCGGTGCTTCCAAATGTGCTGCCTTTTCGTTGTCGGTGCTTCCAAATGTGCTGCCTTTTCGTTGGTGGTGCTGTCTTTTCGTTGTCAGTGCTTCCCTTTTGTTGATTGCGCGTAGTACAAAATGTAGTGATTGAATATTTACTAATTTAAAACCTCTTGGTGTTACTAAAATATTTTACAAGGTTACTTGGTCCTTTAGTATGTTTAAAAAATGTCACGTTGGATTAATAGAATATAATTAGATAACGACGAAGTTCATGTGGTCCTAAAATGACTAGCCTATACGTCTGATAATGTCATGACTCGGTCTTATGGACTGAAGACAATTGATCTATATGTGTGGCTTTGTACATGAACGGCTTATATGTTATTCAGATTATTGAAAAATTAGACTTTCATAATAGGCTAATCGGCACTGATTTAATTCGTTGGTCAGGTATA
The DNA here is from genome assembly GCF_032445375.1 of Bacillus rossius redtenbacheri. Taxonomy (NCBI): domain Eukaryota; kingdom Metazoa; phylum Arthropoda; class Insecta; order Phasmatodea; family Bacillidae; genus Bacillus; species Bacillus rossius. The sequence continues at coordinate 222,528,348 of NC_086330.1, read as the reverse complement.
TTGACTTGAGTTGTTTTTCGTAGAGCGAATGATTAATAAACTCCGCGAAAAGTAATGGAAAACAGGACCTAACATTTATTTAATAATTAGTTACAACTGTCACTGGTCAAGAATCGAACCGTGGACAGGGATCCATCGATTCGATTTGTAAGTTAATGAGTGATTTTTTTGATGAATTTTGGATTTTTTCCCGCTTTTCTAGCTACATTATTACATGATTTCAAGATGGCGGTCGAATTTCAAGATGGCGGGGGGCACCTCGGTAATAAATGATTACTGCACTGTAGCAGGTTAAAATAAAATTAACCAGATGTAAATGTACTCTATAATATGAGTACACACACAAGATGACGTACTCCAGCAGTTGGTCGCTCCTGGTAGCACGTACTGAACATTAAATGTCGGGTCCATGATGGTCGACAAGGACAAAGTCAAATTTCAAGGTCAAGGTCAAATTTCAAAGTCAAGGTCAAATTTCAAGGTCAAGGTCAGAGTTCAAGGTCAAGGTCAAAGTTCAAGGTCAAGGTCAAAGTTCAAGGTCAAATTTCAAGGTCAAGGTCAAATTTCAAGGTCAAGGTCAAATTTCAAGGTCAAGGTCAAATTTCAAGGTAAAGGTCAAAGTTCAAGTTCAAGGTCAAAGTTCAAGGTCAAGGTCAAAGTTCAAGGTCAAGGTCAAATTTCAAGGTCAAGGTACAATTTCAAGGTCAAATTTCGAGGTCAAAGGACAAAGGTCAAGGTCAATGTTCAATGTCAACAGTTGAGGACAAAAGTATGGTGACCAGATAATTATACTACATGTTATCGGCACACTCTAGCAGACGAAAACAAGATGGTGGTCTCCAGCGGATGAAGACAAGATGGCGGACATGTCGTCATACCAGCTGACGATATATATGTTTTGAAAAAAAGTGCTAGGAGTCAGTCTGCCTACATCCACCGTTGAGGAAGGAGCCTGTCGCCATTTTTAGTTTTTTTTGGACTCACCGGGTTTGAACCGAGGACGGTGATCGATATAATCAATCCGAATTCGAATAAGTTAATTTTTTGATGAATTTTGGAATTTTTTTCATTAAAATCGGATAATAATTAAATATTTTCTAGATGGCGTCCAAATTTCAAGATGGCGGCCGTAACAAAAATTGCAACAGTGACGTCATCATCCAATATGGCGGAAAACACATCACCTGAATTTTCTAGAACACAATGACGTCATCCAAAATGGCGGATCCAAGATGGCGGATCCAAAATGGCCGCCGTGATCTACTTGTCCCGTTACGTTATGTCCCGTTACGATATGCCCCGTTACGCTGTGTCCCGTTACACTGTGTCCCGTTAAGCTTATCCAAGATGGTCGCCGTGACGTCACAATCCAAGATGGCGGACACCGGCACCGGCACCACAGCCTGAAGCCTGTCCTCGGAAATACTATCCTATTCTACTGAAGCACATTTTGGAACCACCATCAACATAAAGGCAGCACATTTTGGAAGCACAATCAATAAAGGAAGCACGTTTTGGAAGCACCATCAACATAAAGGCAGCACATTTAGGAAGCACAATCAATAAAGGCAGAACATTTGGAAGCACCATTAACAAAAAGGAAGCACATTTTGCAAACACAATCAAAAAAGGCAGCACATTTTGGAAGCAGAATCAATAAAGAGAGCACATTTGGAAGCACCATCAACAAAAAGGAAGCACATTTTGGAAGCACCATCAACATAAAGGCAGCACATTTTGGAAGCACAATCAATAAAGGCAACACATATGGAAGCACCATCAACAAAAAGGAAGTACATTTTGGAAGCACCATCAAGAAGGCAGCACATTTTGGAAGCACAATCAATAACGGCAGCACATTCGGAAGCACCATCAACAAAAAGGAAGCACATTTTGGAAGCACCTTCAAAAAGGCAGCACATTTTGGAAGCACCATCAAAAAGGCAGCACATTTTGGAAGCACAATCAGAAAAGGCAGCACATTTGGAAGCACCATCAACAAAAGAAGGAAGCACATTTTGGAAGCACCATCAAAAAGGCAACACATTTGGTAACACAAGTTACGAGAACTAAGTCTTAGTTAGAAATCAGAATGCAAGAAATAAAAACATTAAATTTTTACTTTTAATATTTAATTTATTTCTTAAGAATATACAAATAGAAGTAAAATAAGCCATTATTGTATGTAGCCAGCTTTCCTCAGTTATTAAAGTATGAAGGATATTTCTTTTATGCACGAATAGTTTCCTGCACAAAGCGAGTCATGTAGAAGTCTTAGCTGGTCAACCAATAAGTTTGGATCTTTCCACGATGTGTAATCAATCTCTTCTACCAACATCTCACTTGCTTGTTTATTATAAGTACTTTTAATATCACAATCGTCCCAGTGGTCATAATAAGCGTTATCAGATTTATTTATTAAAACACACCGTTTCCATCGTTTCGGTCTCAGGACACCGTTACATTCTTCGATCTTGTCAGCTTTAGGTGCTTCATCACAGTCTATGCTTTTGTCAACAGCCTCAGAGTCACTGTAACAATCACTGTAGAAGACATCCTCTTCACCCAGATTACCATATGAATTCGATATCGATGATGTCGAAGTGCCATTATCGTCTTCATGCTTCCTTTTTAGGAGTCCATCATTTTTACAAAGTAAGAAAGATCTACTTGAATTCGGCTGGAATGTATTCTCACTTTTCATGTTAAGGATTCTTCCATTGTCTTCATTCTCCCATAAAACATCATCATCCTTCAATTTAAGTTCTTCGTCGAGATCGGAAGAGCCACGAACATAATCTCTCTCAAGACAAGGAAAATTATTGTCGTAATGCAGATCACTATTCCTTAGTCTAGTAGATCCATCGTTGTACTCTGGCTTGTACGCAGGCTTAATGTTACAAGTTCTGTCATGTCTTTTTAAGCTCTCTCTCCGCGTAAACGACTTGTTACATCGAACGCAACTTATCATATTGCGTAGTGGATTTTTAACACAGTCATTCTTCTGGTGTTGTCTTCCATTCTTTCTCAAGATAAATTCTTTGCTGCAAAACTTACGCCTGTGTCCTTTCGATACAGCGACAGACACCGAATCAAGATTCATATTAGTTACTGTGACCAATGTTAGATAAAAACAGACAGTTTTACAATTGGAACCATTACTTAAATATATATATATTTTTTAATATTTCTTAAGCGAGAGTTAAGTTATCTCATGCAAAGGTACTTGTTGTAAGTAGTTCTGCTTTTCAACAACAGATGACACCACATATTGCTTGCAGGTAAATAATATTTCTTTCTTTCATGCGGGGATGCAGAATTCTCACTAACGATCGCAATAGAGGGATGGCATCGCTAGACTCCAAGGACAAGGTAGTTTGTTCTTCCAGTTAGTGTTTCTCAGATTTCTCAGGGAATATATTGTTATTTGACTGAATAATGATTTTTTTTTAATTCCACCTAATAAAAATAAAATATAAGCACTCAGAGAAAACCATCAGGGATGATGTCGTTTATAAACATCATAAATTACCAATTTTTTTTTAAAAAAGTCCAAATTTAATCCTGATTAAGCAAAGAGTTCACAAGCGGGCTTGTGCTAGAACTCTCATGTTGCTTAAGCAAAGAGTTCACAAGCGGGCTTGTGCTAGAACTCTCATGTTGCTTAAGCAAAAAGTTCACAAGCCCGCTTGTGCTAGAACTCTCATGTTGCTTAAGCAAAGAGTTCACAAGCCCGCTTGTGCTTGAACTCTTTGCTTAATCAGGATTAAATATGGACTTTTTTAAAAAAAAAATTGGTCATTTATGATGTTTATAAACGACATCATCCCTGATGGTTTTCTCTGAGTGCTTATATTTTATTTTTATTAGGTGGAATTCAAAAAAAAATCATTATTCAGTCAAATAACAATATATACCCTGAGAAATCTGAGAAACACTAACTGGAAGAACAAACTACCTTGTCCTTGGAGTCTAGCGATGCCATCCCTCTATTTCGATCGTTAGTGAGAATCCTGCATCCCCGCATGAAAGAAAGAAATATTATTTACCTGCAAGCAATACGTGGTGTCATCTGTTGTTGAAAAGCAGAACTACTTACAACAAGTACCTTTGCATGAGATAACTTAACTCTCGCTTAAGAAATATAAAAAAAATATATATTTAAGTAATGGTTCCAATTGTAAAACTGTCTGTTTTTATCTAACATTGGTCACAGTAACTAATATGAATCTTGATTCGGTGTCTGTCGCTGTATCGAAAGGACACAGTTGTAAGTTTTGCAGCAAAGAATTTATCTTGAGAAAGAATGGAAGACAACACCAGAAGAATGACTGTGTTAAAAATCCACTACGCAATATGATAAGTTGCGTTCGATGTAACAAGTCGTTTACGCGGAGAGAGAGCTTAAAAAGACATGACAGAACTTGTAACATTAAGCCTGCGTACAAGCCAGAGTACAACGATGGATCTACTAGACTAAGGAATAGTGATCTGCATTACGACAATAATTTTCCTTGTCTTGAGAGAGATTATGTTCGTGGCTCTTCCGATCTCGACGAAGAACTTAAATTGAAGGATGATGATGTTTTATGGGAGAATGAAGACAATGGAAGAATCCTTAACATGAAAAGTGAGAATACATTCCAGCCGAATTCAAGTAGATCTTTCTTACTTTGTAAAAATGATGGACTCCTAAAAAGGAAGCATGAAGACGATAATGGCACTTCGACATCATCGATATCGAATTCATATGGTAATCTGGGTGAAGAGGATGTCTTCTACAGTGATTGTTACAGTGACTCTGAGGCTGTTGACAAAAGCATAGACTGTGATGAAGCACCTAAAGCTGACAAGATCGAAGAATGTAACGGTGTCCTGAGACCGAAACGATGGAAACGGTGTGTTTTAATAAATAAATCTGATAACGCTTATTATGACCACTGGGACGATTGTGATATTAAAAGTACTTATAATAAACAAGCAAGTGAGATGTTGGTAGAAGAGATTGATTACACATCGTGGAAAGATCCAAACTTATTGGTTGACCAGCTAAGACTTCTACATGACTCGCTTTGTGCAGGAAACTATTCGTGCATAAAAGAAATATCCTTCATACTTTAATAACTGAGGAAAGCTGGCTACATACAATAATGGCTTATTTTACTTCTATTTGTATATTCTTAAGAAATAAATTAAATATTAAAAGTAAAAATTTAATGTTTTTATTTCTTGCATTCTGATTTCTAACTAAGACTTAGTTCTCGTAACTTGTGTTACCAAATGTGTTGCCTTTTTGATGGTGCTTCCAAAATGTGCTTCCTTCTTTTGTTGATGGTGCTTCCAAATGTGCTGCCTTTTCTGATTGTGCTTCCAAAATGTGCTGCCTTTTTGATGGTGCTTCCAAAATGTGCTGCCTTTTTGAAGGTGCTTCCAAAATGTGCTTCCTTTTTGTTGATGGTGCTTCCGAATGTGCTGCCGTTATTGATTGTGCTTCCAAAATGTGCTGCCTTCTTGATGGTGCTTCCAAAATGTGCTTCCTTTTTGTTGATGGTGCTTCCAAATGTGTTGCCTTTATTGATTGTGCTTCCAAAATGTGCTGCCTTTATGTTGATGGTGCTTCCAAAATGTGCTTCCTTTTTGTTGATGGTGCTTCCAAATGTGCTCTCTTTATTGATTGTGCTTCCAAAATGTGCTGCCTTTTTTGATTGTGTTTCCAAAATGTGCTTCCTTTTTGTTGATGGTGCTTCCAAATGTTCTGCCTTTATTGATTGTGCTTCCAAAATGTGCTGCCTTTATGTTGATGGTGCTTCCAAAATGTGCTTCCTTTATTTATTGTGCTTCCAAAATGTGCTGCCTTTATGTTGATGGTGCTTCCAAAATGTGCTTCCTTTTTGTTTATGGTGTTTCCAAATGTGCTCTCTTTATTGATTGTGCTTCCAAAATGTGCTGCCTTTATGTTGATGGGGCTTCCAAAATGTGCTTCCTTTTTGTTGATGGTGCTTCCAAATGTGCTCTCTCTTTATTGATTGTGCTTCCAAAATGTGCTGTCTTTACGTTGATGGTGCTTCCAAAATGTGTTCCTTTTTGTTGATGGTGTTTCCAATAGTGCTTCCTTTTTGTTGATGGTGCTTCCAAATGTGCTCTCTTTTTTGATTGTGCTTCCATAATGTGCTGCCTTTTTTTGATTGTGCTTCCTTTTTGTTGATGGTGTTTACAAATGTGCTTGTTTTTTTTTATTGTGCTGCCTTTTCGTTGATGGTCCTTCTATTTTTAATGTTGTTTTGACTCTAGTATTATTGTTGATGGTTCTTAATTTACTAGCGTATTATTCCATACGGTGCATGTATATAAGCGAGTCCTAGACAGCAGGATGCTCAATTTTTTACTGACGTCGGCGGTATAAGGATCGCCTAGTTTGTTTCTTCTGGTGCATGAGTCGTGTCAATTAGCTGTTCTTGAGATTTCGATGGCATCTTTACCGACTTTAACGTCAAACTCGATGGAGAATGTACCATCGACTACGGAACCATGACCTCAGCGCGGACGATGTTGGAGCAGATCCCGTTGGCAACGCCTCTGACAACATTGGAGGAGACTTCGATATGTGCTGTTCCACCATCAGCTGAAGTTTCATCATCAGCAATGGATTCTTCAACTAATGAAGAGCGTACATTGCGTCAGTGCAAATACTGTGACGCATCATTTACTATCACCTCAAATGCTCGCAGACATGAAAGAAGCAGTTGTTCTAATAATGTTAAAAGAATACAATTTCAGTGTAATAAGTGCAAAAAACTAATTTCACATCTTGATAGCTTACATCTTCATTATAAAAAATGCTCCGAGAAAGTAAAGTGGGAGTGTAATGAACCTGGTTATTGTTTTGACTCGTGTGTTGTACCAGCTGATGAGACTATATAAGTGAGACCCTGGTGATAAGGACTTCAGTCCGTCTCTGGCTGCTGTGATGAACGGATCGGATAGTTAGACTTGTATAACATAATAGACCTGTATCTAGCTATTCTTGAGAACTCGATGGCATCATTACCACTATCTACACCAACCTGGATCGAAGGTCTACCATCATCAGTGCAGAGCACGATGACAACGACGTCTACAGCTACACCTGCTCTCTCAGCACAGCAGGAGATTTCTACGCGTGCAACATCTTCCGCAGAGCAGACCTCAACGGCTTCAGAAGTTAACATGTCAGCAGTGTTACAATGGTTGTCAACAGTTCCAGTGGCATTGATGAAGGAAGGAGCAACCAGCGGTGTTCCATCACCCGACTGCACGTACTGTGAGAAGATCAAAAACTTGAAATTATGGGATTATGTAATACACAATTGTAGTAATAACTCTGAACGCATTAAATATCAGTGCAACAGGTGTTTAAGCAAGTTTGTACAATATGGAAGATTAAAACGGCACCTCAGGAATTGTGATAGACTGGCTGTACATTCATCGGAATCAAGCTGTATATTTTGTAACAAAACATTGGCAAATATTCGAAGTGCACAACGACACGAAATATATCACTGTCCTTTTAATGAAGTCGATAATTCGACTTTGTGTGCAAATTGTGGTGTACCAATATGTCGAGCTGATAAACTGAATAGACATTTAAAGTCATGTAAAGGACATAGTCCGTATAGTAAGATGACTGTTTGAATCGAGAGATCCACGAAACTTTGGTAATTTGTCTGTGTGTTTTTTGTACTTGTGGTAGTGTATAATTTATGTAATAAAAGTTTTTTTAAAAGAACTTGTGGTGTTTTTTATTTTCTCAAACCTGACACTTAAGTGGTACTTTATTAAAATATTAAAGTTGTTTTGTATCGGCCAGGGATCGAACCAAGGACCTAAGTCGATCTAATCAATCAGTATATAGATTACAAAATTATTTAATGAATTTTGAACTTTTTCCCGGATCTCTAGCATTAAAATTACGCATTTACAATATGGTGGTCTTAATGTCTGATAGGATGATGGTCGTAGAGGATTTAGAGTCTCTTTACGAATGTTGAACATGGTTTATTGATATTATTTTTTACATAAAATTAAACATTATTACATCGATCGGGTATCGAACCGAGGACAGGAGCTGATCGAATTAATATGTAAATTCATGAGTGATTTATTTAATGAATTTTGAACTTTTACCTGAATTCCTAGCTAAATAATTACGGATTTTCAAGATGGCGGCCAACTTTCAAGATGGCTGGTGTCACAGTAATAAATTATTACTGCACTCTAGCAGATAAGAACTAAACTAACATGGCGTCAGCGTACTCTCGCTGACGATACAATGATGATGGCTTCCAGCATCGAAGACAAGATGGCGGACATGGCGTCATACTAGATGACGTTATATATACTTTGAAAAAAAAAGTGGTGGGAGTCAGTCTGCCTGCAGCCACCGCGAGGGAAGGATCGGTCGCTATTTTTTTTGCCCTCACCAGGTTCGAACCGAGGACTCCGAGCTCCGTGGCGTAAAAGTTTGTTTTTTTATAAATTTTAAAAAAATTTTCATTAAACTCTGATAATATATTTAAAGATGGCGGCCATAACGGAAATTGCAACGGTGATGTCATCATCCAATATGGTCACTTGGAATAATGTAATCGGATGGATGGTTTGTTTGTCGCAAATATAAATGAAAAGCCATTCCCTTGCATGACTCTATCATCAAACCTAAACATATAAAGGCATACATATATATAATAAACGTAGTTTAGAATATGGCTTCATGTTCCAAACTTATCTCGACTTGTCTCGACTGACTACATAACACTTGGCGCCATCCGGCAGTAACTTTAAGAATTAAATATGGTGTCGGTGGTGCACTCCGGCGGCAACTTTAAGAATTAAAGATGGCGACGGTGGCACACTCTGGTAGCAACACTAGGAACTAAAGATGGCGACGGTGGCGTCATCTGGTATCGATTATATGAACTAAAATATGGCGACGGTGCCATCTACCAGCCAACTTGAGAACCAAGATGGCGGCGCCTCTGACAACAATTTTTTGAATTTGGTGCGCGATACTAGCGACATCTACCAGCCAACTTGAGAACCAAGATGGCTGCCTCCAGCAGACGAAAACAAGATGGCGGCCACCAGCAGACGAAAAAAAAATGGTGGCCACCAGCAGACGAAAAAAGTGGCGGCTGATGTTTACATCAAATTTCGAAAAGTTGAAGTTAGAAAAAAAAATTCGAATCCAAGATGGCGGCCGTGACGAAAAGTGCAACGGTGACATCACGATTCGAAGTTGGTGGAAATTTCTAGAAATACAAAATGGCGGATGGATTAGCATGGATTAACATATGGATTAGCATAGATTAGCATATGGATTAGCATATATTGGCATACAGATTAGTATAGATTGGCATACGAATTAGCAAAGATTGGCATACAGATTAGCATAGATTGGCATACTGATTAGCATAGATTGGCATGGATTAGCATAGATTGGCATGGGTTAGGTTAGGTTAGGTTAGCATAGGTTAGTATATGGATTAGGTTAGGTTAGGTTAGCATAGATTAGCATATGGATTAGGTTAGGTTAGGTTAGCATAGATTAGCATATGGATTAGGTTAGGTTAGCATAGATTAGCATATGGATTAGGTTAGGTTAGCATAGATTAGCATATGGATTAGGTTAGGTTAGCATGGTTTAGCATATGGATTAGGTTAGGTTAGCATAGATTAGCATATGGGTTAGGTTAGGTTAGCATAGTTTAGCATATGGATTAGGTTAGATTAGGTTAGTTTAGGTTAGCATAGATTAGCATATGGATAGGTTAGGTTAGCATAGATTAGCATATGGATTAGGTTAGGTTAGCATAGATTAGCATATGGATTAGGTTAGGTTAGCATAGATTAGCATATGGATTAGGTTAGGTTAGGTTATGTTAGGTTAGGGTAGCATTGATTAGCATATGGATTAGGTTAGGTTAGCATAGATTAGCATATGGATTAGGTTAGGTTAGCATAGTTTAGCATATGGATTAGGTTAGGTTAGGTTAGCATAGATTAGCATATGGATTAGGTTAGGTTAGCATAGATTAGCATATGGATTAGGTTAGGTTAGGTTAGCATAGATTAGCATATGGATTAGGTTAGGTTAGGTTAGCATAGATTAGCATTTGGATTAGGTTAGGTTATCTTAGGTTAGGTTAGCATAGATTAGCATATGGATTAGGTTAGGTTATGTTAGGTTAGGTTAGGTTAGCATAGTTTAGCATATGGATTAGGTTAGGTTAGGTTAGCATATGGATTAGCATACGGATTAGATGACGTCATCAGGTTGGCAACATCGAGGGTCGCAAGGCTAAAGGTCAGGGTCGAATTTCAATGTCAGGGTCAAATTGTAAGGTCAATGTCAAATTTTAAGGTCAAGGTCAATGTTAAAGGTCAAGGTCAATGGTCAAGGTCAAAGGTCAAGGACTCGGTTCAAGGTCAAGGTTGGATCCTGGATCCTGCGCCTGTCCCAGAACCGGCTATTTCCTACTACTGTAACGGGACATTTTTTCGTGCGTTCATGGTTGATGAACGTAACGGGACACTTTTTCGTGTATGCATGGTCGAAGGAAGTGACATAATCCCTTAATCCCCCTCCCTCCTCCCCTGCCCTCATACATACTATACTTACCTACTAATACTTTTTTAAGTCGGTTCTCATTATGGCACAAAAGAAATATAAAAGAATGTCCTACATGTTAATTGTGTTAAACACCTCAAAGTTTAAACGTCCTATTATTAAATTGGTAATTTTAATCATAAAAGGTAAGAAAAAAATTATTTTTTTATATAGAAATTTGATTACATGTTACATAATCATGTTGAGCGTAGCGTCAAAATCACTCATAAATATTGTCTGTGTGTGTTTTTTTTTTAAGATTTAAATGTGTATATTTTGAGTGTCTGGTACAATACTCTGACCACTGGTGTATTTCAAGCTGCGTAGTGTGTGTGCAGCAGTGTTAAAGTCGCTCGTGCTGGGACGTTTTTTGCTCCAGAAAACTAAGGTTTTTAATGTATGGTAATTCCAGACTGAATTTTACTCTGAAAGAATAAAAGTTTCCTAACTACAAGTGATTTTTGCTGCAAACGTAGGTAAAAATCTTCCAGGATGTGATTTGCTTAGGTAAAAATTTTAGTATGATTGACTCTTTAATTTCTAAATTATAAATAAATAACAACAATATAACTTCCCAGAAAGTTGTGATAAACTGACGATATTGCGCGAGTAGCAGACCCGTACGTGACTACAGAGAAAGGCTATTTTCCTTGATCGTTAGAATTTCTGGGATTAACACCTTCTCACAGCTAGGGTCATAAAATACTGTCAGTAGTATAGGAATGGGGCTTCTGGCACAGGATTCAGGTTGTGGTGTGTGGTGGGGTCAATGACCGACCGACCTCTGACGTCACGGCGGCCATCTTGGATGACCTTGAACTTGACCTTTGACCTTGACCCCGGCGGCCATTTTGGATCCGCCATCTTGGATGACGTCATTTTGTTTTCTCGAACTTTCCACCATTTTGATTTCCGCCATTTTGAATTATGACGTCACCGTTGCAATTTCCGTTACGTCCGCCATCTTTAACTTTTTTATTTATTATCCGATTTTAATGAAAAAATTTTTAAAATTTATAAAAAAATTCAATTAATAAAATTTTAATATATTTTTTTTAAAAATTGTACTTTTTAGACACGGAGTTCGGAGTCCTCGGTTCGAACCCGACGAGGTCAAAAAAAATTAAAAATGGCGACAGGCTCCTTCCTCAATGACGGCTGCTGGTAGACTGACTTACCCCCACCACTTTTTTTCAAAGCATATATATCGTCACCTAGTATGACGTCATGTCCGCCATCTTGTCTTCGATGCTGGAGACCACCATCTTGTTTTCGGCCGCTAGAGTACGCTGACGCCATGTTAGTTTAACTCTTACCCGCTAGAGTGCAGTAATCATTTATTATTGCTGTGACACCCGCCATCTTGTCATTTGGCCGCCATCTTGAAAATCCGTAATTATTTAGCTAGAAATTCGGGAAAAGTTCCAAAATTCATTAAATAAATCACTCATTAATTTACATATTGATTCGATGGATTCCTGTCCTCGGTTCGATACCCGATCGATGCAATAATGTTTAATTTTATGGAAAAAAAAAACAATAACTTCAATAAACCATGTTCATCATTCTTAAAGAGACTTTAAATCCTCTACTACCATCATCCTATAAGCCATCAAGACCAACATATTGGAAATTCGTTATTTTAATGCTAGAGATTCGGGAAAAAGTTCAAAATTCATTAAATAAATTTGTAATCTATATACTGACTGATTAGATCGACTAAGCTCCTTGGTTCGATCCCTGGATGATACAATACAACTTTAATTTTAAAAAAAATACTAAAAAAGTGACAGGATTGAGAAAATAAAAAACACCGCAAGTACTTTTAAAAACTTTTATTACATACATTCTAATCTACTACAAGTACAAAAAATAATACACAGACAAATTACTAAAGTCTTGGTTAAGATTTATTTCCGCATTTAATCTTGTGCTGTTCAAGACACTGTATAGCTGTGAGTCCTGATTTTCGAGGTCGATTAGCAAAATACTTAAAGCACATCTTACACATATAAATCTTATGTTGATGTTTTGTAACCTGGGGTCTCACAAGTCGGGAGAAGTTTTTGATGTAGCAGTAGTGTGCAGCACCGCTTTCATTTGTCACAAGCAACAAATCGAAATGATTTTTTCTTTCTTGTTTGGTTACCCGAATCGGACACACCTTATTATCCTCATTTAGCGCATACACATTAACTGAGACTTCAGGGTTATTTTTCTCAAAAACTTTTATCTGATTTAACGGTGGCGGATAGCACAGTCCATCGAAGTTGTACTTATTCTCCAAAGCATAATACCTCTTATCAACACGGTTTTGATGACTTCCCTCGACAAATCTTGCCAAAATACTCCATTTAAAACAAAACTGGTCCTTGAAGTTTTGGCAATTGACTACTGCTCTTTTGTTGACTATCGCCTCAGGTAAGGCAATAAATGATGATGTCTGATGGTATGGAAGCATACTATCACTTGATTCGTTTCCTATGCACATAATCTTGTGACTGTCCAGACTGTTACAATGCGAAAAAACCTTATCGCATTTGTCGCACTTATATGTCTCTCGAGAGATTGTCAGAGACCCACTGCAGGTTATTGATGCACCACAATATTTGAATTGATGCGATGTACGCTCTTCATTAGTTGAAGAATCCATTGCTGATGATGAAACTTCAGCTGATGGTGGAACAGCACGTATCGTTGTCTCCTCTGCAGCAGGTATCGGGATCTTCACAGCTGTCGACACCTCAGCCATTGAGCCCTCCGCTGCCGTGGTCTCCTCTGCAAATGGTATCGGGATCTCCGACTCCATCATCGCTGCTGTCGGTAAACATTCTATTCCGGTCGACATAACTAAACCTCACGAAACTTAATGGAGAGAGCACGTCCGTACTGCACCGCGACCAGAGGTGAACTGCGGGTCCAGTCGTCTGAACCTCGCTTATATACCCGTGGTCTACTGGTGTACCTCATGAGTCAAAATAATGTCTGTATTAAAAAATTTTTTATTAGGTACCTAAAAATTGTAGAAATAAAAAACACACGAGTTCCAGTTTTACACATTTATTTATAAAAAGTACACAAATACATATTAGGTTAAGGAATCAAGCATTTTTACTAGCACAATCTTTAATGCCGCACGAACTGACACGTTGACTCCGGTTCCAACTGGTTCGTTGACTCCGGTTCCAACTGGTTCGCAGGCCACAGGATCAGGAACACAGGTTTCCAGCTGGTCATCTTCTGTGACGTTGACAACTCCGACAAGACATGGTCGATGACGTCTGTGACCACGTCTACGCCTGGGCTTTGGCTCAGTGCTAGTTGGGACAGATTCACTGCCTGAACTGCGACGACGAGACACACACCGTTTGGGCGTCTGCGTAGAAGCATCACAGGTCGCAACAGGTTGCAACACGCTCATGTTTGGTGTTGCACATGCAGACGAGGCGACTACCTCAACGATGCTAGCAGGAAGGATTGTGTGTGGTCTCATGTGATAGACGGCACAGTTTCCAGGTTCGCAACAAGCAACCAGCTGCTGAGTCGGTTCGTAGGACACAGGAAAGTGCGCAAACCGCCAATGCTGAGCACCTCCATCACAGGTTTCTGTATATGTACGTAGATATCCGGAATCCCAGTAGCTGTACTCGACACTGCTGAAGCTAGGTCTTGCGCTCACGTACACGTTAGCAGGATGAAACGTAAACATCTTCTTGCAGGTCGAACGTCAACTGAAGGCACGTACGTATGTACGCCATTTATATATGCAGGCTCCTACTAACATTGTGTGTGCCATTTCTGCATTAGCTGCGAGTTTGTACAGGCAGAGACACGTTCAAACTTGTCACATGGCTGCATGTCGTATATTGCACTAAGCTTGCGCAGGGAAGGACAGCCGTAGTCGGTCTGTATATCTACGATTTCAGCTGCTCCAACGTCGCACAGTTCTCGTAGCCATTTCTTCTGTTCGGGTCCGGCAACGTAGATTATTTCGTTTTGAACTAGTAAATCTCCAATAGTGTTTTTCACTTGGTGGTACGGAATTTTTCCTTTGTCCCACTCTAGTCCGTGATAGTATTTACATAACCATTCGTTCGACCGTTTACTTTTTTCGTCTAGTAGTTTCCACGGATACGGAGGTCGGAAGCTGCGGGTTCGAGTCTTGTCTCCAGAGGTGACGCTAATTTCCTTGAGCACGAATCCATTTTGACTCTGGAAACCTTGCAGGTTGCAGTACATCTTATCGCTAGCAATGCTCGGTCGTAACTAAATTATTATCGAAAACGAAACAGTATTTATGTCAGAATTTTCACAAGTTTGTCTCGACAATTGTACGAAGCAAGCCGATCGTAAAGTATCAGACAAAAAGCATAGGTGTTTGGTGGAATATTTCCGCTAGTCGTTATCTCGATCCTACAGTCGATGATGTTTGAATTTATTCGATCATCCTGTTTGGAAACGTCAAACACCATTAACGGTGCCTTGTTCTTGAAACTGTCGGGACTCAGTATCGGTGACTGACTCCGCCCATAGTAAGCTTGCTGAAACTTGGCATACATTTGATATGCTAGAAGGAATCTTCCACTTTCAAAGTCCATGTTCATGTCAACGTACGGATATATTTCGCTGTTTAAAAATATTTTTACATTACGTATTTGACAGTTATCGAATACGGAGCGACTTACTCCTGCATTGAGCTGTCTTCCGGTCTGAAGCCCGACGATGATGTATCTTGGTTTTTCCGTAGCGAAGCTGGACTTTACTATCCAATTGATACGCTGACTATGAGGCAAGCCAGGATAAGTTTCCAGGCTCCAGGATCGGAATGGCACATCGAAATTCTTGCCATTTTCTATGTTCTTCAACATCTTGACTCGTTCAACGGTGCTTACTTGGATGTGGGGCAGCATCCACTCGATAGACTGTAGTGTTAGCGAGACATCTTGAGGGTTTTCTGCAGCGGCGACAATTGCATTAATGTGCGTGTTGGCTAGAAGCAGTACGAGCTCTTGTTTCGAATTAATGATTATATGCTTGTAGTCCTCAGCGAATCCAAGAAGCATGGACAGAGGGACACAAACTTCGAACTTCCCTTCGGCATAAACCGGAAGCTTATATTCATCCTCGAGAGCCCAACCGGTCATCTTTGCAGCAGACAGTTCATTTGGCGTGAGCGAAAGGTAATTTTTCATAGCAGATGTTATGCCTACATCTCTCGTCTGGTCTACCTCGACACCATTGAGTACATAAGTAATGCGTTCGATTAGGTGAAGAATACCATTGCAGGATATTGACGTCGTTGTCGGATGCGTACCATCCGCTTTTGTAAGCGTGCCTCTTATACGTAGAAATGACTGCGAAGGTAAAGTACAAATATCTTGGTGCTGTACTGCAATGCGTACTTCCGATGGTAGTGCGTACGGTCCGAGCAGGAAAGGCTGGTACTCGTGCAATTCCATTTTCGTAATGCTGTCATCAAAAATGACCGGATCTTCCACGTTGAGGATTTCGTCTTCCATATTTATTCGGCACTTGTCCAATACTGAGAAGATACTTTATGTTGTCAGGTGTTAATGCACCGATGTCTGGTAGAGAACTGTTCTTGTTCACGCCAATACGATTTCTTTTATAACTGTTCGGTGTTACGAACTTTATGCCCATTGCTTCAAGTGCAGACGTAATGTAATTTCTTCGTCTTGAAAATTCACCAATCGTCCTCGCTGGTCAACGATTCGGACGACGACTTCGTGTGCGCACTTCACGACGACTGGAACGTAAATGATACTTTGCGGTACTTCGACCAGTTTATATCCTGGCGGGACCATCGGCGAAAACTCGTGCAGCATGTTGCTTAGTCTTCCGTTGAGATACGTTCCACTTGCCAAATTACAGTTTATTCTTATGACATTCACAGGCAAAATGTTTACTGCGCGCGTAGATTCGTACGTTCTTCCTGTACCATACACCTTTGATTCGAATCCGAGCATCGTACCTATGGTCCCAGGTTTCGTAAAGTCGACATTTTCACTGCATGTTAGAATGCTTTTTTGAGTGTTTGGATTTCCACGCAGTTGAAAGTCTACATCCTGTGGTAACATATCCCTGATGTAATTTGCAATGTCGTCAATTTCGTAAGAGCCAACAGGTAACCGTATTTCATGAGCGGTCCCATCACTTTTCAGGAAGCAGATCTTGCAATTTTCTTCGTCGATATTAGGTATGGCATTATACGTTTGAAAATCTACGAGTCCGATACACCATTCTCCGTCTAAATCCAGAGGCGGGAAATGAACCGCCCGCAGCTCAGATGCGTGACCTGTCAGGGTAAGTGTTATCGACATGACTAATAAATTAACATCACTGCACAACCTTTAAGTAGCAATTTTTATTTGTCAGCTAATTTTTGTTTGTTAAAAAGCGAAGACACAAGTGTCCGCAGTTTGTTTGATTAGGCTTCTGTTCCGTTTCGTAATTGTAAAACAACGTAGTGGACCGGCCCAGGTACTGTCGCAGTTCGGGCGGAGGGCGTAAATTTCCAAAACTGTCGTAGTAAGTTGCTTTTTTTCCAGACTTTATGTACGCCACCCAGTGCGTGCCGCGACCCGCCGACGTGTCTAAATTAATTATGGCACACTCACGTGTCTTTGGCTTGCTGGGCAAAGTGTCTCGCATAAACACGCCGCGGAAATTTGGTATTTTCAGTTTGCGTGCGTACTTTATTAAATCTACGTTGGTGAGCGGTCGTTTCGGTAGGGAACTTAGGATTTTCTCTTTACACGTTTCTTTCTCATGCCTCGTCCTGTCTTGTGAGGATGCAAGTACAGTCCTGCGCCGTTTTTTTTACCGATGGCAATGGCTTCCATGCTGGCATTGTGTCGCTGTGCTTCTTTTAACTGCTTGCGCTCATTCTTCGAAGTGTTGACTGCCCGCACTATACCGCTCGTTGCACCGATAAGGCCTCCGAGAGCACCCAATGCAGGCAAAAGCAAAGGAAGAAATCCTCCTATAATCTTCTTGTCGAGAATCTGTAGTTTTTGCTTGGCTTTTTGCACGCCTGCACCGATCTTGCGCTTCTTGGTCTTGCGTGAGTTAGTCTTTGACTTGATGTAGCTGGTTCGACGAGCACCCAGTCCTAATTTCGTCTTTGCCTTCATGATCTTAGATACGCCCCACGCTGCGATTTTCTCTCCTAGTCCCGCGTTCGACGATTTACTTATATCTTCGGCTTCCTGTGCCAATATCTCGTCGGCCCGGTGCCTGGATTCCAGATCCTTGCTTAATGAATATGCGATATCGTGCTGCTTGCACTTTTCGTCGAGAGAATTAATGCCCACGTCACCGCGAGCTAACCTTTTCGCTAGTTTCGTGCCGGGGCCGCAAAATCTGTAGCCGGGAATGTGTAGCTCGAATGGTAGATTGTTTATCAGAGAGTTCACGAGTCCTGCGCCGATGTGTTTTTTGTTCTTACCTCTTCGAGTCATTACGCACAACTGACCAGAAAGTATAAATGTGTTTGATTTTATACAATTACTTTAGTACAATGCAGGTCGTCAAGCAAGACGTGTGTTTGCCCGTGCGCATTACGCAAGACGATGTATTTAGTGCGCGTGAATCACGACATGGCTTACTGTTGCCTTCTGCCGTACGATGCATAATGGCGGGTCCGTCCAACTGTGGCAAGACGTGTGTTTTACTGAGTTTACTGGAGGAGCCAAACGGTCTTCGGTTCGAGAACGTTTACTTGTATTCCAAGTCGTTGCAACAGCCAAAGTACCAGCGCCTAGCTACTGTTCTACGATCTGTGGATAGTCTGGAGTATTTTCCGTTTAGCGATAATACCGATGCTGTACCTCCAAGCGAAGCAAAGCCTAATTCCGTGTTTGTGTTCGACGATGTAATGTGCGAGAAACAAGGCATAATACAAGAGTACTTTTCCATGGGCAGACACGCCAAGGTAGACTGCGTATACCTGTGTCAGACGTACGGTAGAATACCCAAACATCATGATGACTAAGACGCCCTGACGCCTCGTTAGCAGCTCAACTTCGGCCAGCGAACGTCAAACCTCCAGTCCTCCATTTTTTTTGTCTTCTGTATAAACATTAAATCACGACGTTGAAAAGATCGGGACACCGTGAATTTTTCTTCCGGGACTTTAATGGGATTGTAAAAAAACTTAACCTGTTTATTTTTTCTGATTCTATTGTAATTATGTCCAATGATTAATAATCTTCTAATTAGGGCCGGCCCATTCTTTAGATAATGTAATTTTAGATCCATGTTAATATAATTTAATAATTTGAATATATTTGTCAATCAATTTATCAATATTATTAGTCTATGTGAAAGTAATCAAAAGTTAAATAAACATAGAGGCACTTATATCTAGGCGTAATTATTATTTTGCCTTTTGAAACTAACAGATCCACCAGTTACACAAGCATCAAGAGAGAGAGTGAAATGTGACAAAATGGTAACTGAGCTTGGGTTTACTGTTTACTCTGTTATTACTGATGGTGTAACAGATTGGTGGGGGTGGTGGGTAATGCGCTCAACATAACTTCAAGTACTAAACACATCAAACGACTGTACCTCGAAGGTAACGCGACACCACGACCTATGAGACTCAAGGACATAAGAGATAGAGGGTACGGAACACCTCTTATCTTGCGCGGTGGACCGACCAGGCCGGAATGGCAGAGGGGCGGAAGGCATTTCCCCCACTGCCCCCCTCCCCCATCCGGGTTGACGCTCGGCCCAGATAACCAATCCACATCTCCAACCCTCCAGATGGTCCCGCCCACTCCCACAAAAGTGTACGCGTTGAACCACTTGTGGAGTTGTTCCCTGTCTGTATATGACTCTTAAGAATAAATAGTATCAAAAGATTTGTATATTAAAGCTGAAATATTTGTTATTTATACAAGTAAAAATATTAGTTAAATTATGTAGCTCATTATTGTTTTGCATGGCTTAAATAACTCTACCTATTTCTCTACTTTACAAATCAATTTCATAGTAATAATTCTAGTTTTTATTTTTTTTAATTGGTGGTATTCTTTCTCAATAATTAAAAATAAAAAAAATATCCAACTAAAAAATGTATCAATCTTTGGCGGATAATTAAACAAATGATGAGATATCACTTATATTTAAATCAAGTTTGTTTGTCTGGTAACCTACTTACATGTATTATTATTTTAATCATAATTTTAATCTATATATAGTTGAATAAGTGTAATATTTTTCTTATTTAAAAAATATTTGCCATTTCAAAATATTTTGCACTAAAAATATTTATGGTTATTTTTATTTAGTTTAAATTTTATTTATTTTTTATGTTTTTCTAATTTCTTTATAATATGGTTAGAACTATTACTTGGTGATTTCGTAATTTTTTTAAAATTGAAGATGATAAAAAATAGAAATATTATAATAAACTTCTATGTGCAGAAATATGTGAATTTTCCGCTGTTCTCTTGTAAATACTAAACAGTTTGTAGTTATTTGTTTCTGCCTTTTTATTTTAACTGGAAATTTTACATGCAAGTAACATAAAACTTGAAACAGACAATCAGCCACGGTTGAAACTGACAATGTAGCTATAAATAACCTAAATAAACCTGCAAAGTCAGATTAACTCAAACACTATCAGAATGTATAGAGAATATTTGAAGTAAAAACCAAATATTTAACATTAATACTTGTAAAAAGATAATGCTGGTGAAGTGACGATAAAAGAATTAATTGAAAACAAAATTTTGAAAAAATTATGTTTTGGGACTCTTTTGAGACATTGTTACTCTTCCACAATCTACATTAAACTTTAACCTGTGAAATATACATGTTCAATAATATGCTATCAATAGTATGTCACGATTTGATAAACATACAATGGCGTTACAGGAAAAAGCTTCTCTCCAGAGGAGGTTCCTAGAGACAATGCAAAGTGGCATGTGGCATGTGTTGCAGGCTCTCTGCCCGGCACCACGGTGGCACACCAGCTGGTCATGGCTATCCGAAAGCGCTGCACCCCAGAGGAGGTTCTTAACGTTTTGAAGGAGCTGCCGCAGCCTGGCCACGATGACGATGCCGACTCTCGTTTTAATCCTCTCAAGATTGACGTTTTCGTGCAGACGCTGCTCAATCTTGGCTCCAAGAGTTTTTCACACTCCTTTGCAGCCATCTCCAAGTTTCACTATGTGTTTAAAGTATGTATTATAAGTATTTCATAATTCTTGTTGTAGTTTGTTCTTTCGTTTACAAATGTTGTTTGAAATGAAATTTTTTAAACGAAAGTATTTTATGAAGCTTTTTTAACTTTTCAGAGCTGACCTCTGAACCAAAAACCATTTTTGAATACATTCTGCAGGTTATGTAGTAGGGTGTTTTTTGAGTTTTCAGTTTGTCTTTTGCAGTTGGGTTGTTTTCAGAAAATGGCATGTGCGACTTCAATGATACATAATTTTTACTATCTGTATTACAGAATGTATGGTTTAATTAAAGTTTTATTTTTTCATTTTTAATATAGGTTTTATAAATTATATAATTTAATTTATATCAAAAATTCATAAATTCACAATAATTTTTGTATTATTTTAATTAAAAAAATAATTGCAGAATAATACCTAAAATTCAAATCATTTAAATGTTAGTGAGATAATATATTTGCGAAATTGTAATGCAAATTCGACTATTAGGAAATATATAAACTTAATGTAGTAAGCATCATATGTTGCATTGTTGATAGTGTCTTCATCTCCTTACACACGGTGGGCATTGACGTCTCGCGCCGTCCATTGACGTAAGGCATGCCACGTATGCCTGGCTGGATTAAAAGGGTCTTCGCTGTCCCCTCCCCTGCGCTCTTCGCGCTGTCCCGCCTCGGGCTATTATCACCTTTAGCGGCCTAGGAATTCCGGGCTTACAGAGGCCGTCGTGTGGAGTGGCGTGAATAAGCATCGCCATTCTCGCTGTTTCGGACATCGGTTCGGCCCGGGATGACGCGACTCGTCACAGCCACTCTCGTCGGTTCAAGAAGGGCGCCACAAGTATTTAAGCAGCGGCGCCGTCCTCCGCGGGAGGGAGTTCCTCGACCGTTCCGAGCGAGTCCCAAGAGTTCTGAGAGTTCCGCGAGTTAAGCGAAGTGCGAAATCGGCGAAGAGTGTGAGAGACCCCATCGAGAGTGGCATGATGCAGAGCGACGGGATCGAGAGGGTGCGAATGAGTGACGCAAGACTGTGTGTGGACAGGCGTGAGGTAAGGGGCGAACCACTCTTGAGCCTAGCTCCATGAGGAGTGCAAACTGTGGAACTTGACAGACGTGCGAATTAGCATTTTCAAGTGCCAGTGATTGGTGATTGGCCATTTCTGAAAGCAAATATTTATCAGTAATGTAAATATTAGTAATTAATAAAACTGTAATAAAACTTAATTGAGCTATCCCTTACAAACCCAGTTCTCCCACATTAGTTCGTAACAATATGCAATTTCTGAGACCAAAAAAACACCATGGCTGAGACCTCAAATGAACCGTCGCTGATATTTTACATAAACCCCTGTATGGTCTAAACAAAACAACCATGGAATCTTAATATAGGCAGTCGCTGAAACTTCACAAAGTCATCACTGAGACCTCACATAAACTACCATATAGTTTTTATACATGTAGTCACTTTAACTTTAAATAAGCTATAGCTGAGACCACAAATGAGCCATACCTCACATAAACCCTCGTATGGACCTTATACAAACCATCCTGGAGTCCTTAAAAATTCTGAGACACTGACCTTACATAAGCCATCGCTGAGATATTAACCCATGTAGGGGCCTCTCATAAACTATCGTGGAGTCCTTTGTAATTGCAGTCCCAGAGACCTCACAAAAGCCTTTGTAGGGGCCTCGCATGAACCAGTGTGCTGTTCTTATGTATTCAGTCGCTGAGACCTTTAAAAAAGCCATTGCTGATACCTCATATAAACCTGTGTATGCTCCTCGCATAAACCACCGTGTAGTCCTTATATAAGCAGTCACTGAACCCTACAAATGTATTTGTACAGACTTAAACATAACCCACTTTGAAGTCATTACACATGCAATCACTTTAACCTTAAATAAGCCATAGCTGAGACCTCACTTAAACCATTGTTGAGTACCTACATATGCAAGCTCTGAGACATCAAAAAAATTATAACTGAGACTTTGAAGAAGAAAAAAAGTCTGTAAAGTCGGTTTACGGACGATAGTTTAACGTGACAACATCATAACAAAACATTGATGAAATGATTGCATACTTTTATGAATAAAATTGAATAATTTTTATTGAATTATCACTATTTTGTATGGATACAAAGAAGGATTGAAATGAAATCTACAATTTAATTGATAAATTTACTTTTATTTGCACTCATTAATTCAAATATGTTGATTACTTTAACGAATAGATTATTTTAACTATAACTTTTATACATGTTTGCTATTTAACGTCTTCCAATCTGAAACGAATGGGAGTGTTTCAAGTTTAATGTGCCTCAAAAAAGTCAAATCGATGGTTGTTCCAATCGAGTGGAAGAGAGATAGATGTGGCGCAAGCGTACAATGAGCGTAACGGGACAATGTGCATAACGGGACACTTTTTCGTGCGTGCAGCCGGCGTTCATCGATTTATTAGACGTTGTCACGTCAAAAAAAAAAAGCCATCGTTGAGACATCATATAAACCACCATGGAGTTCTTACATAAGCAAAAGTTGAGATTTCAAAAAGCCATCACTGAGACTTTATGTAAGCCCTCCCTTAGATTTCACATGAGCCCTCCTTTAGACCTCATATAAACCATTGTGGAATGCTATCTCTGAGATCTCGCATAAACCATCTAGAAGTACTTACAAATGGAAATGCTGAGACTTCAAATGAGCCATCGCTGATACCTCACATAAACTTTTGTTGTGTTCTCACAGTAACCACCGTGGAGTCCTTATATATGCAGTCGCTGAAACCTCATAAAGCCATCGCTAAGACCTCACATAAACCACCATGAAGTCTTCACATATACAGTCGCTCAAAACTTAAAAAAAGCCATAGCTGAGACCTCAAATGATTCATCTCTGATTTCTCGCATGCACCCTCGTTTTTATTTATTTAAAATTGTCACATGCCCACCGTCAGTAGACCTCATATAAACCATCGAGGAGTACTTACATATGCATCGCTGAAACCTCAAATCGGTCATCGCTGATACCTCACATAAATTCGTTTAGCTGCCTCACATAAACCATATGGATTCCTTACAAATGCAGCTGCTGAGACCTTATAAATGCCCTCTCTGAGACCTCACATAAATCCTCGTAAGGGCCTCACACAAACCATCGTAAAGTCTTTACAAATGCAATCACTGAGACATCACGTAAACCACTGTGGTGTCCTTACATATAGTCCTTGCTACCTTCAAAAATGCCATCGCTGAGACGTTACACAAACCTTCGTAGAGTCTATACATATGCAGTCGCTGAGACCCAAAATAATCTATTGCTGCGACCTCACCTCGTGGAGGCCTCACATAATTGATTGTGGAGGCCTTAAATAACTCATCATATATGCTATTGCTGAGACCTCTCTAAAGCAGTCGCATAGTTCCAACATAAGCTATCGCATGTGTCTACCATAAAAGTTGAGGGAGCAGGCAGATTCTGGAATGTACTAAGAATATGCAAGTTAAGGTAATCAATCACTGCCACCCTCCTTTCCATCACTTCCACATCAATCAATACTTTTCCCTTGTTCATCCACCTCTCTCCCCCTCCTCACACCTTCCCCTACCACCCTACTCACCCCCCCCCTCCCACACCCTCAATGCCCTACTCACAACCTCTCCTTCCCTTACACACACCCTTCATTCTCCTTCCTCTTCCACAACCCTTCTCTACACCCTTCAGAACCCCCTTCTCAATTTCCTTCTCCCCCTCCCCTCCTCTCAACCTTCCGCTCCCCTCCCCCTACCGCTTACTCTCCCACTCCATCCATTATTCTTAATCCCCTTGGAGTTCTATGTACTACAGGGAATGAGCTCCATTCTTCCGTACAAACTAAAAATTGCATGTAATTCACACACACACCACACCCCGGAACTCACCAGAGGGCATCATTTATGTTTAGTGACAAACAATAAACTCATTAATAAATTCTGCCGCTCTCAAAGCTCTCCCCCCTCCACCCTCCTTTACCATCTGCCCACTATTTTTACAAGATGCTGGGGTGATGGACCAACGCCTGCCGTTGCTCACTAGACAGCCTTCCAAGCTATCTACACACTGTTTTTGATCGCCAGGCAGCTATCAACCTCGCAAACATGTAAACTTTCTCCAAAATTTAAAAATAAAAATAAAGTTTTTAATATTAAAATTATCAACACTATTAAAATGATATACAGATTTGATATACTGCTCTCAAGCACATGCATAACCAGTACTCCATTGACATAATTCCTATATACCACTCTTATATTAAAAGATGTCTCAAATATATGCGAAGTAGCATTCCCCTACACAAAATAAAGAATGTTAATATTCCAAATGTACATTTAAACCAATCAAAATGACACAAGAGTAAATAAGATGCCAAACAAATATCTACACACACAAACCGTACAGTAAAAAGGCAGTATATATTCATTTATCTACCTAAATATGTATGATCTAAACTAGAACAATGCACACATCACAGCTTCACTCCTTTATCAAAGTTTAATGAGCTAGCAGTATCATCAGGAATACTCAACCCCTGACACAGACTTTCTAAATGGGGGGATCTCACAATCATATAAGCATACCCACATGCAAGTAGATGAACCAATTCAATTCTCGAAGATGGACATTGTAATGCTGTTTGAAACATCAGTCACCTCATCTCAACCAACGAGTTGTAGGAAGCAAGTCCAGTACTCTTGACATGCCAGTTCTCATCCCCTGTCGTGAACAGCTGTACCACTCATTTAAATATTTATTTATAATAATTATACTTAACCCTACTGTAATAAGCAAAGAACTAAATTTTGTACCAGCTAAAACATGCCAACATTATACAAAGTACATATTGATTTCTTCACCTTTCTTGTGTCCTGTCAGACATAAGACACTTAAATGTTGTATTAGTTAAAACATAACAATTTGTAATTATGTACATAAATATTTTCTTTAAAATAGTTAAATGAGGGAGTCATGTAGGTATACTGTTATTAAATAATAAGAGATTACTTGAAATACCCTGATGCTCACTAATATTTTTTATTCACTTAAACTATCATAACAGTGTAACTGAGCATTATAAATTTAACTATAGAAATAGTATTCATTTTTCATGAAATGTTTATGGAGATCGTTTCACACTAGCAAACAGAGCAAACTGACCCAGAAGGGAAATAGAGGAGCTTGCTATTCATAAGAAAACCCAAATGGCATCCTGTAGATCTCCGACCAAACAGGGCAGTGAGTTCTATTCCAGACGCCCACCAATCAAAAGGAAACAATAGCAAAGGCACACACTATTGCAGTCTAATGAGTGAATATATTTTGCCATGAAAAATACATTACTGTTCTTATTCCAGGTAGAAAGAGACAAAAAATACCAAGTATTTTAAAATAATATTTTTACATCAATAACTCTGTATGTGATTCTGTGCTGCTTGTATTCTGTATTAACCACACAGGACCAATTAGTCTATTTATTTAATTATATTGCATTAAAATAAATGTGCACAAATTGTTGACAATATCGCAAAATGTAATAATCTATGATTTAAATAATTGTAATAATGTAAATATTTAAGAAAGAAAATTTTATATTCAAGGAACAAGCAAAAGACCAACAATATTGCTAACTTAATAAAACATCGAGATCATTCACACGTAATAGATGATTACCTATCAGTTACAAGGTCACAATTTGGTGTTTTAAAATGTACGACTAAATCAATCTCTCGCCTCATGAAAACTCACGTAAATTAGAATGTATACAGAACCTTAACACACGAATTAACATACATTTACATTATACTCCAAAAATAATCATTATTTTAAAAATACCTGGAAAAAAATCATTATGAAGTAATTTACAGTTGAGGAAAATATTGTGTTCAACAGAAAGGTATAACACGTTTTTAGAAACGTTTATAGTTAAAATTTTGCACTCATAACAAAAATAAAAATTTTAATTCTTAACAATAGAAAAAATATTATCTGAAAAAAAATTTGACACATATTACAGGTATTTAATTTAACCACCCTGACGAGAGAATATGCATCCATTGCATGCAGTTCGAAATCGTAAAACCAATATGGTGCCCATGTAAATATTTGTTTTCTCTAGAAAAGAAAATAATCAACCAGTCATAAAAAAGAATGCTGGATAGATGTGCACGATTGACAAATAACATTAAGAGAAGTAAAATAATTGCTGAAAGCCAATGAGGCAATATAAGCATAGAAAAAAATATTACTGACTATGCAACGGCAGAAACTTATTAATGTAAATATACCATGCGGATATTCTCCAAAATCAGAATGTCGAGACAAAAAAGTTAAACATACTTGCATTCCAAAAATGAAGATAGCACACAAGCAACCAGACATTCAATGCACAAGTGGGGATAAAACTAACTGTAAGGCAAGTACTTGCCGAGTGAAGACTCTAAGGCTAGGAGATGAACAAACTTTACCATACATGAATGCTAACCTCTCTCCTCGCCCACCTACTTAGGCGAACTACTTTAGAGCATAATTCAAATTAATTACTAATAATTCATCTCGTAAAGTAGGCACACCTCAGCAATATCCGCAACCTCTACCACCAAAACAATTACAAAAGTTATGTGTTTGTATATATTCAGTGGTTATTTAAATCAATTATATACAGACCTAAATTGCAGGCTCACATTTTCCAACACAATGATAACTCACCCGACAAGCAAAAAAAAAAAAACATAAATATAAGCATATCTCTACAGTCAGTGAATAGGCCCGCGAGATTCGCGGGCTAGTTTGTAATGGATGTGTAGTATTACTAAGAAGGATCTATTCGTACACTAAAGTAAATGAAATGTAGAGAAGAAAAATTATTTTTTGTTAAATATTAAAGTCCTGAAGTCAATACAACCACAAACGAATAAAAAAAAAAAACAACGTCCAAAAAGGATGCATATATATATATAATATATAAGGAAATATACTATACATATTTAATAATATATAATAATATATAATATATATTAATAATATGTAATAATATTTATATAGAATAGTTATATGTATGTTTGTATGTACAACCACAAACAAATAGAATAAAAAAAATCAAAGTCCGAAAACAGCGAACAACCACGAACGATGTTAAGAAAGGGGGAAAGTAAGGATGTCGGAAAGGAAGAAGATTCAAAAACAGCGAACAACCACGAACGATGTTGAGAAAGGGGAAAAGGAAGGATGTTGGAAAGGAAGAAGATTGAAGGAGATGAAAGAATGAGAAGGTTTTATTCGGTATCGTAAATAAATAAAATATACCTACCTATGAAATTAGAAGAAAGTGCAGCGTTCCCAGGAACACCTCCACATGTCGGATCCAGCACACAGAGGCTTAGTCCAGCAGAGTCTTGAAGAAGGTCACCGAAGAGGTCGTGATTTAGTAGAAGTTTAAGCTGAGGAATGATTCAGCAGCAGGCAAAGAAGTGTGAATTGCAATGACATGTTTTAGAAGAAAGGAAAGGAATATTTTTTAATGTTAATACTTGGTTCAGGAAATAAAGGAAAATATTTAGGAAGGAGGTAAATTAGGAGAGAACAATTGCAAAGGCATATTTTAGAAGAAAGGAAAAGAATATGTTTTAATGTTAATACTTGGTTCAGGAAATAAAGGAAACTTTTTAGGAAGGAGGTAAATTAGGAGAGCACTTCAGGATACACGACATTGCGTGTGAAGTGTCTGCCACGGTGCAGAGGCTGCAAGGCAAGTTCAGAAGGAAGTTTAGCAAGCACAGAAATAGCATCGAAGCACTTGGCTCTGGACAAAGCCACATAAAGTTGGCCATGACTGAACACTGGATGAGGAAGGTAGAGGCCAACCCGCTCGAATGTCTGTCCTTGGCTTTTGTTGATGGTCATAGCAAAAGCCAACCGAATAGGAAACTGCGTACGAGAGAAGATGAAAGGAAAATCTGCAGCAGAAGATGTAAGCTTTAAGCGTGGAATATAGGCTCTTTCACCTTTGAAGGATCCATTTATAATTTTTGCATCAATGACATAGTTAGACATGCGAACAACAATGCACCTTGTCCCATTGCAAAGACCATGCTTGGGATCTAGATATCGGATAAGCATGAAGCATGATCCAACAGCAAGGGTCAAAGAGTGAGGAGGAAGGGAAGAAAGTGTGAGTGTGTTTAAGAACTTGACAGGCACATTCATCCCTTCTTCTGCTGTCTCCTCCAGCCTGTCGAAGCTCCGGTATGTACGTGATTCCGTACGTAATCGGGACACCATCTTTTTGTTGATGACATCAACATCCTCATTTTTTGGACACAGTATCGCCCGGCTGCTGATGACCTGCAATCATACGTACAACAATGATAGTCACACAGCATAAAGCTGACACATGCCATGTATATGGGAAAGGAAGATGCGCAGACATACCTCTTCGATGAGACCTTCGGTACCGAACACAACCGAACAGATGTCCGCATCGTCCTGTAGCACCATCGTACTCGGAACCTCGATGAAGTCTTCGGGCAGATCTGCGATGGGTGGTGTTAGCCCGTCGCCCACTCGCATGAGGAAGTCTTGGAACTCCTCCTGGCCTTGGTCTGCCCTCATGTTGACTCTCAGGCTGAATTGCCTGAAGGAAGGCCACAATGGAGAGTTCTTGATGCAGGCATTGACCTGATCGGCCCGACCACCGTGCTGAACCACAGGCAGGACCTGCCTGAAGTCTCCTCCGAGCAGCAGAACTTTGCCACCGAACTTGGTGCTGTCATTGTTGGTGATGTCTCTTAGCAATGCATCCACTTGGTGAAGTGCATGCTTAGGTGCCATAGGAGCCTCGTCCCAGATGATGAGACTGCAGGCTCGAAGAAGCTCAGCTTCTTTAGACTGATGAGAAATGTTACAAACTGAGTCATTGGTTAAGGGCACACTAAATTTGAAAAGAGAGTGAGAAGGGGTACCCCCTGTAAGTAGGATTGAAGCTATTCCAGTCCAGGCAACAGGACAAACGACCTTGCCTTGAGCCCAAAGGCTATGTATGAGACAGTTGTAGAGGAACGTCTTCCCAGAACCTCCAGGACCATCCAAGAAATAAGCTCTGCAGCGAGGTTCTTCGCAAGATTCAGACTCAAAAACAGCAGCTATGATGTGTTCGTAAACAGCTCGCTGATCCACATTGAGAAGGGACGACATGCGCTCTGCTTCCGTTCTCTCGACATCTACATCAAATTGCTGCATGTCGTGAACACATCCCTCATCGGGCGAAGGAAGGCCATAGTCGGCCAGACTTTTGTTGAAGTACGAAAGCCGTGAGGCAATGTGTAGAAGTGCTCGATTTTCACAGGCCACTTCATCATCGGAAGTGTCATCGAGCAAGTGTTGCCTGAGCCGAGCATACAAATGCAGAGGATCCGATAGGTTGCAGTGAAATAGAATGTGGGCAAAGAATACCCGTAGGCGCGAAGGAACACACCAAGTCGCAGCTTCGAATAACGTCAGCTCGTAGATGTCGTCCCTGTCGAGAAGAAGAAGAGTTGGCATGCATCTTTATAGGAAGGATGCTCAAACCCACCCACAGTGCATATGTTTTGGAAGGATGTAGCACCCTTGACATTATGAAGAAGAATTCTAAGGCACATGAGTTCCTCATCCTTCTGGGGCTTCACCTGGTACAACCTAGAGATTGTGTTGAAGCCTCCCTTGTCTCGTGGCTTCTAAACTCTCTCCTTCTCCATCCAGCGGAAGTGCTGAGGGAAGTCGACATACGTTAGTTGAAGAGGACATGGCGTAGACCCACAGTCACCGTACACAGCATGATGAATAAGTTTGTGCTGCAAATTGTAATGGAAGTATGCAGTCAAGTGTGTGTTTTTCTGCTGTGCGCTCTCCAAAGCAGCATTGACATTGTCATTTTGAATGTAGACAGGCTGCATGCCTTCAAGGTGAAGTCCAAGCCTCACAACGACAATGTTTTTATCGGCCATTTTGAATGAAAGAAAACGCCAACACGCTTCTGGGGAACTGACGTAGCGACAGTCAATGAAGGACTGCACCTCGTCCCTCACAATATCATCGACTTGCAGTACAGCCGAATCGTGACCCTTGTTGATGTACTTATACAGATATTTTGTGGCCTGCATAGAAGAGCAGATCTCGACATTGATGTGGCACTGGTATTTGAGAAGCAGGTACGGGTTATACGGAACAATGGGCCTGTTGTCATACTGGTTCGTACCAATAGTCACGGTACAACCATTGTCTGGCCTGCGATACTGCACAAAGCCTTTGTAGTTCAGGAGAGTTTCAGTCCTAAAAGCCTTGGGAAAGTTGAAGCGGCATTTTCCTTCTCTGTAGCAGGAGGCATCCTTGCCACACTTGACATGTACCATGTGACTCTTGACCAATTCATGAAGTTGAGGCGAAACATTGAAATTAGGAATTTGTGCACATACAGTAGCATCAGCAGCTTCTGGTGTTAAAATTTTGTCAGGTTTATCCACGATAATGAGGATGTGAGCATGAGGCAGACCACGCTTTTGGAATTCAATGGTATAAGTGTAGGCATTAACTTTGCCCAAAATTTGATGCTTCGTAAGATCCTCAATGAAGTCCTCCAGCTTCATTTTGAACACCCTGCATACCAAGTCAGGGCGATGGCTAGAAAGTTGTTGACCTTGAAGATTCAGTTCAATTTCAGGCCACTTAGGATTGCATGTGAACGTAATGAAAAGGTCTGGCTTACTGTAATGATGCATAATGGCAATGGAATCTTAGTAGCATTGATAAATTTGTCTGGAAGAGCCATAAAAGGATGATGGGAGTACGACAACTTTGCCGACTCTCGCATCACCTCCTTCAGGAGCATGCTGGATGTGCTGTACAATCTCATTGAGGGTCTCGACTCTCAGTTTGCCTTGATTTTGTTTAACATACCACAGTCTTAAAGCTTCTGCCTTGCAAAAAGCATCCACCAAATATTGCTGGAAAAGTTTTCCAGAGTGATGCAATATGGAAAACATTTGTCTCTGCATGATCCTGTAAGCATAGAACTGGTTACATGTAACTTTATTGCGCAGTTCGCTTACAATGAACTCATGCTGCATGCCGCTGGTGTACCCATGTTCGCCATGTGGAAACAGCAGAGGATACGTCATGGGATCGGTAGAAGGGTGCAGATTGTTTATGGACTGCACTGGCCTGTCTTTCGGATAAATCCGAATATCGTTTCTCATTGGTGGTTCATCGCCAACAAAGATCGCTGCAACTTCGTTAGCAGCAACATGTAAATTGTAGGTATTGGCATCCTTTCCAATGCCAGGCTTGATCGTCAAAATGACTTTGCGCTTGGGACGGCGTAATTGCTCAGCCTCCCAATCCTCTTCGGCCATCACATCCTTCATGGTCTTATGAATTCTTGCATAAGGATTCACCTCGGACAGCATCTGCTCAAGCTGATCGAGAATGGCAATCTGACATGGGCTGTGCTGTTGAACTCGAACACTGTTGGCAGCATCGACATCAATGAAGTAAAGTTGGTTGTAGCGAGGTGCGGAACCCTCGACTGGGCGTACAGCCCCTGAAGTGAAGTGGTGCACTTGTCCATGAATTTGAAATGTGTATACAGAACGGCCAGGTGATTGGATTATCCCATCCGCACAGAAGGACGCAAACGACAATGAATAATTGTAGTTGCGGATGAACTGTCTGTAGTCTGAGCATTCGTCCTCATCGCCAGTCAAAAGATGGCGTAAAAGAGCAGGTGGGTCACCAAGAGGTGGTAGTTTCACCTTTCCTCGCATGCA
This sequence comes from Bacillus rossius redtenbacheri, assembly GCF_032445375.1. Classification (NCBI taxonomy): domain Eukaryota; kingdom Metazoa; phylum Arthropoda; class Insecta; order Phasmatodea; family Bacillidae; genus Bacillus; species Bacillus rossius. Next base: position 222,495,660 of record NC_086330.1, on the reverse strand, counting down.
GCAGATGGTGTAACTGCGATCACGTTTAGTACCCTCATTCGAAAAATAAAGTGCACCACAGTACACACACGTCTCTGTCAAACTTGTACCCCTCTTTGTGAAAACATGCATACTTGCTTGCAATATACGAGGGGGGACCCGAAATTAACCGGATATTTGTCATAAAAAATTTATTTATTACTTTTTTTTTTTTGCAAAATTTCTTCAGTCACCTTCAAAATACTTCTCTCCGTGAACTGCCATGCACTGGTTGTCTTTTTTCCCACTTTAAGAAGCACCTCTGAAACTCTTAAACTTTGATATCCTCCAGTGCCCTTTGCAAAGCTGTTTTTACTGCCTCCACATCATCAAAACTCTTCCCTTTATGATTTTTCTTCACTCTCGGGAACAGGAAAAATTCCCATGGGGCCTAACAGCGGATCACTCGTAAGGATGTGTGTGCGGGGTCGTTGTCCTGATGAAGGAACCAGTCACCTGATCGCCAAAGTTCCGGGCGTTTCCTCCGCACATTCTCTCACAAACGTCTTAAAACTTCCAAATAAAAGCGTTGGTTAACAGTCTGGACAGGGGGAACAAATTCACGTGCACAATTCCACGAACATAAAAAAAAAGATCATTGTCTTAACTTGACCTCACTTGTCTCGTTTATTTTTTTTGTCTGAGGGAGTTAGGAATCTTTCACTGACTTGACGCTTGCTTGGTTTCTGGTTAACACCAACTCTCATCACCTGTTGGTCAAAAAGTTTGTATTACTTTCAATCTCTTTTTTCAAGTCCTGGCTAAAATTAAATTGAATGTTTTGATCCTGTTTGAGAAAGTAAGGAACAAATTTAATAACAACACATATCATTTGCAAATCCTCAGTCAAAATCCGCTGGCACGGCCTTCAACTCCTCTCTCTTCTGAAACTTCGTCGATCGTGAAACAACAATCCTCGTTGATATTTTGGCAAACATTTTCTAGGTTTTCATCGTTTCGAAATGTTGAAGGGTGCCCAGAACGAGAATTTTCTTTAACATTCATCCCACCAAATTTAAATCGCCCAAACCACTCGAAAACTTGTGTGCGGCTCACAGCATCCTCCTTGAAAGCTTGTTGAAGCATTTGGTAAGATTCAGTTGCAGATTTTTCAAACAGGAAACAAAATTTCAAACAGACTGTGGTTTTTAAATCTACCATAACGACTTCGCAGGCGGAACACGAGAATAGTAAGATAAAAACAATACTATAATTGAACATTAACCTGCAAACTAATGCCATCTGGGCAGCTGTTTAGTGAAGGCATCTACTAACTCCTCCTAGCAGGAGAACTTTCTACTGTGTCTACGAATGGCAGCACGCTTTAGTCACGCATTAATCTATACTTCTATGTGTATACTAATATTATAAAAGGTAAAGTTAATTTGTAAGTGTGGTTGTAGGGGATAATCTCTGAAACTACTGATCCTATGCTCACAATTATTTCACTAATAGGAAGCTATATTATGCCTGAGTGATATAAGCTATTTTTTTACTTTGATGAAGATGTGATTTCATTAATAAATCACAATAACTGTAATGGAAGTCAGAACAAACTAACTGTATGGTTGATTTATCGGCGTGTGCTGCCTAATCGTTTCGAAATAAATAAGATGATTAGCAAATTAAAGAAATAAAATGTATAGCAAAAATATTGAGCTTTATTAGCTTTACAAAGAAGTCTGTGATACCATATATTTAAGTTATATATTCCAGCCAAGGGACTGTTTTTATGTCAAAAGTCAAAGAAATTTTACAAGATGAGGTTTTCAATTATTCTCTATGAATATCTCTATGAATATTTTAATCAGTATGGAGTGCTTGTGCGGGCACATCTATGATAGAGAAATCATTTAGGTTAGGTTCTAACTTTTATCTTTTTTGAAGTTTTGTGTAAAGTTTTCTGTAAAGTGTTGTATGAAGTTTTGTGTAAAGTTATAGTAGATAGTTAATGTAAATGTATAATAACAACAACATGCATGAAAGAAAATAGCAACTTCCACGAATGACACATCAGACGAGAGTAGCAGGGTTATGCCGAATGGAATAGTCTTCCTCTGAAACTACACAACATTTCGCGAGTCATAGAGATTACATTTCGCAAGTTCGTGCTTAGAAGACCAGCACCGAGCGTGGGCCCTTAGGCAAATTGTTACAGGACGCATCATTGATAATATGGGACAAATGTGCCATGAGTCATAGAGACCATGTTGAAGCTATTGACCGCAGGTTAAAGGACCTCAGAAACTTTGATGCCATTATGGTTGGGGTTAGTGTTTGTATTGTTACAAAAGGGACACATTCAGACAACATTAAAGCATGCTTAAAATCATCTCGCTTATGGAGTTCCATTCAAAGACTAAATTTCCGAATATACATGAGAGCTAGGCTTAGCAGAAACCCGGATAATCATTTCCCAGAACTACTGAACCTTGGAGAAGGATCATTTTCTTCTCTAAACTTGAACGCTAATGGTGCTGAAATCGTACTAAATAAGACTCTAGGTCGAGTAATATACAGCCTGCAGCATCTTATATATGCAGTATATCCTGACTTTAAAAAATTCCCCGTTAGAGACTTTTATTGGCTGTGTTCAAGGGCAATGTGTCGCCTAGGAACGACACTATCAGTGAAGTCAATAATCTGATTTTGTAAAAGATTCCTGGCCAAATCGAAAACTACAATTCGGTTCACACAATTTGCAATGTCGATGATGTTGTCCACTATCACCAGAATTTTTAAATTCACTGAATCCATCTGGCCTACCACCTCACGAATATTATTAAAAATCGGTACGCTTTAGAAAGTTAAGTCCATCTAATATGTATAATGGCACAAGGCTACTAATAAAATACTTAAAATACAACTTAACTTGGTGACTATCCTCACCAGCCCAGCAGCCACCCAGTTGGTGCACATTCCGAGGATAACAGTGTTGCCCACGGACTTGCCGATATGTTTCAGATGGTTCCAGTTCTTCATAAAATCTTCATTTTCGCTGACCATTAATAAGTCTCAGAGACACACATTCTCTTTGGTTGGCATTGATTACGAAAAGAGTGTTTTTCCCGTGGGCATCTATATGTTGGTTTATCACGAGTTGGAACTCAAGAAAACAAATATATTTTGTTACCAGAACATAAAGCGACTTCTAATATTGTGTACAGAAATGCTCAAAACCAAAAGTTACTTTGTAATGAAAATAAAAATTAAATTTTTAAGTAGACCATTTGTTGTGTAAGGTTGTAAGGGAATGTAAAGATATAATATAATTCAAATTTAATGCGAGTTTCACCGTGGGGCTCTGCTGGTAGTATATGAAAGGGGCTCCTGCATCAGGGTTCAGGATAAGATGTTGGTGTCCGCCATCTTGGAATGTGACATCACGGTGGCCATCTTGGATGACCTTTGACCTAGACCCGGCCTCTATCTTGAATGATGTCACAGATGCCATCTAGTTTTGAATTATGACATCACATCAGCTATTTTTTTCTATAACTTCCTTATAATTTGTTTTCCGCCTTTTTGAATTATGATGTACCCATTGTAATTTACGTTATGTATTTATCTTGTAAGTCTCTAATTGATAAGATAGAAAATGGGAAAAAAATTAACAATTATAATAATTTATTTTAATATTTTTCAATAACATTTCAATAAAAAGCTCTTCACTTTGTTTTCGTCCATTTGGAATTGTAATCTCACTGTTGCAATTTGTGTTACGGTCGCCATCTTGATAGTCTGTAATCATTAATATACAAAATTGGGAAAAAAATATAATTTTCAATTAAAATTATTTAAATACAATTTTGATAAAATTTTAATAAAAAATGCACTTACATCATGGAGCTCGGGGTCCTCGGTTTGAACCTGGTTAGGGCAAAAACATTAGCGACGGATCCTTTCTCTAAAAGGCTACCGGTAGACTGACCTCCACCACAAATATCAAGGAATATATTACATCAGCCAGTATGATATCATGGTGGTCATCTTGGATTTCCCATGTTGTTTTCATCTGGTAGAGTGTACTGCTGCCATATTAATTTAATTTTTTTACCCTTTAGAGTGCAATGGTATTTATGACCTTTACATCTTCATTTTGTGGGCCATCTTAGCTGTTATCTTGCAAATCGGTAATTATTAACTTAAAATTTCTGAAAAAAAAATCATTTAAAAAATCACCCATAAATTTAGTGATTAATCCAATTGATTCCACTTATTGGTTAAATTCTGAGTCATTGCAAAAATTATAATTTTAGGCTAAATATATAAATATTTAAACAAAATATCAATTTACTATAGTATGAATTACCTGAATGTCGTGGCATCTGCCTCTTGTTGGCCATATTGATCTACATATTAAAAATCTCTACTTTTTAACCTAGAAAATTGCAAAAAATTCCCAAAAATCATTTAAATATGTACAATTTAATTTATTGATTGATTCGATGTATTCAGGTCTTTGCCTAAATCCTTGGTCAATGCAAAAAATATATATTAAATAAATATAACTTATATTTACCATAAATGTGTCAGCTTGAAGAAATAAAACAACAAAATTATAAACAAAAATATTATAATGTAAGGTCTACACTACTACAAGTAAAAAAACAAGGTAACTGCTAAAGTCTTTAACATTTCTCGATTTCTGCATCACTCTGGAGTGTGAAGCTAGTTATTTTTTGTCTTGGTATTGTTACGGCCGTCGACTTACTCTTATCGCTGTCGACCGTAAAGATGGAAATGAAGGGAATATGTACATGACAAGTTGATAATGAAATGAATCGTGAAGGATGATGGGGAAAGGGAATGGAAGTGAATCTACCGGGATCGTCTGTGTTCCTGATATCGTGACGGCCCTGTCATGAGTATCAGGTTCTGGGGGTGGTTCCACCACTCGTGTTTTTCCTTAAACAGTCCTTAAGGTAGGGTGATGAGTCCCTATTTATAAAACATTTCAAATAAAGAGGTTAAGGGTGAACGTTTCCACAAGAACATGTTTATTTCCGCAGTTTCAACTAACAGTTTATTCAACACATATTTAATTCTCTACTTTCTGGGTCTTTACACGTACACTTAACCACCTATTAAATAACACATAATTACTGAACCATAGTCGTGCCTATCAGGGATACTGTCGTTAATAAATACACCGTGCTGTTGGCCATTTCCTAGAGCTTATTCTTAACCTCATTTGTCTTGTGATTCGTATGATTCCTTGTTACCAACTGTTGCAGACTAATTCATCCCAAGTTACGTGACGGTTTACTTTAAATTATTCATAATGTCCTCCGTGTGATTGTTAAAGTGCGTATTTTTAGTTTTTTAAATGAGAGAGAGAGATACCGACTATAACAAGCTACATGGGCCTAAGGCCGTTGCGCCTTGAGTATTGAACCATCGTCGCATCGTGGCTGGTCACTCACCAATCGTCGTCTCGGCTGCAGAGTAGCGAGGCTTCCCACTGACTCTGTGACTCTGCCTTCTCGAATAAAATCTCCCGGTATAAGAAGCCCGTCCTGACCCTGTTTACGTCTGTTGTTAATAACATAAACAGTTCCGCTTCTGTGCCGCTTCTGACGTCATTACACACTCCCCCTCCTTCCCTGTTCTGTGCTTATGATCAAGTTTCGCTGCGCCGTGACCAAGGTCACGCCAGCTGAGCGCGAGTGGCAACCCGCGGCCGTGTTATGCTATCGTTTGCAAACATTGCTTCCACAACTCTCGCTTTACCTGTCCTTCAATGTTTCATGCTGTGTTTGTCATTTCCTCATCGTGTCCCGCTGGTCCTGATCGTCTGGCTAGTTATTAAAAAAACATAAAAGTTTTTCACTGGTATCCTACAGTATTTTAGGCCTTTACAATATCCTCTCCACAACAGCGGTGTGTCCTCACGCCGAAAGGTTTACTTTTTTTTCACACTTTACATTATTATACAATTATTTTACAAAACTTTTTTTTTTCTCTTTTGGGTAAGGACATGCAGCTATTGGAGTATTACCTCTTTACATAAAAATAATTATGGTAACTCTCCTAGGTTCAACTATGGTTCTGTTTACTCTTCCATATTCACACCCTTGATCAGTCTTAATGTGTATACAGTATTTCATTTTCTCTTAGAGTTAAACTAAAACAATTTCACTTTTATACAATTTCCGGGTAGGCGTCTGTGTCTCGGGGGTTCTGGTTTGGTTGCTGCCCCGACATGAGTGTCTTTACATATGATGGACCAGCCCTTCTGATTCCAATTAGAACAGCCTCCCTGCTCCCTACGACAAAACATACCTGGTTATACAGTAGAGTCTCGCGAATTCGGACCCCGCTAGTCCGGACATCCGGTTAATCCGGACGGATATAAAAAATACGTAAATGATGAATAAGAATATTGTGACAAAGGAAAATAAGAAATATATTTGTAAGAGAGGGTCCTCTTGCCCTCAGTAGCCGGGAGTATTACCGCTAGTTTTCCGCTCATCGTCTTTTCCAAGAAGTGACTCACTCTATCTATACCTGCGAGTTGTTTTGTTTTGTTCCCTTCAGTCGATGGTTACTCGTGCTGGTGACAAGTGTTTGTGACAGTTTAATTTTATTCAGTGCGAGCATTGTATTGTGTACACTTATTAAGAGCAACGTAATGGCTACTAAACGTAAGAAAGTGACTGTAACTATGGAGCAAAAACTCCATGCCTTATTTCGTATTGATGTGGGTGAATCATTAACTAGAATCGTGCAAGATCTAGGAGTGGGAAAACAAACTGTTTCTGATTGGAAAAAAAATCGGAAAGAAATTGAAGATTTTTGTGCTAAAATGGTGAGTAAGGACAGTCTGGGTAACAGAAGCACGTTAAAAAAACCAAAAAATGAAACTTTAGACGAGGCTTTGTACATTTGGTTTTGCCAACAACGTGAACAAGGCGTTCCGCTGTCTGGCGTAACATTACAAGTGTTCGCGCTCAAACTCAATGAAAAATTAAAAGGTGACCCTGCTTTTACTGCCAGTGTGGGATGGTTATCTCGTTGGAAAGATCGACACGGTATTCGTGAACTTAGTGTAAGTGGTGAAATGTTGTCAGGTGACAATAGTGCAAGTGAAGACTTTAAAGTAAAATTTGAAAAGTTTGTTAAAGATGAAAACTTAGAGCCTTGCCAAGTGTTTAACGCTGATGAAACGGGATTAAATTACAAAATGCTTCCAAAAAAAATTAGCATCAAAATTGGATTCTGTAGCCAAAGGTCATAAGGTAAAAAAAGAAAGAGTAACTTTGCTTTCTTGTAGTAATGTTTCTGGCAACTTGAAAATTCCACTATTGGTTATAGGCAAATCGGCTAAGCCTAGGGCCCTTAAAAATCTTAATAGAAATGCTCTTCCAGCCCAGTACACTTCACAAAAATCAGCATGGATGGACAGCAAAATTTTTAAAGCTTGGTTTTTTGAAACATTTGTTCCTAAAACAAAAAAGTTTTTGAGAGACGAAAACCGCCCAGAAAAAGCTGTGTTGTTAATTGATAATGCACCATGCCACTCGAGTGAAGAAGAATTGCGAGACGGTGAAATTTTCGTAAAATTTCTGCCACCAAACGTGACTGCTTTGATACAACCAATGGATCAAGGGGTGATTGAAGCAATAAAACGGCGATATAGGAAAAAAATTATCATGTTTCTTTTAGAGCAACAAGAAGCAGACCCGTCAGCTAACTTAATGGATCATATTAAGAAAGTGACAATGAAGACTGTCATTTACTTGGTCGCAGAAGCATGGGAAGAAATTAAGCCGTCAACTCTTCAAAAAAGCTGGAAAAATTTGTGGCCAAGCATTTCACAGGAAAAACAGGGACAAGACGAAACTCAACCAACTTCAACTAGCTTTGATTTTGTACATGTTTTTCAACAGTTGGAGGGTTGTGCCAACATAGAGGAGAATGACATATCAGAATGGATTAACGATGACAACGGTATTGGTCATCAAATGTTAAGTGAAGATGAAATCGTGGAGGCATGCATTGCAAACACAGCAACTGAAATGGACAGTTCGGAAGATGACGATGGAGGTACGGAGGAATCAGCTGGCCCAACTCATGGCGAAGCGACTACAATGCTGGAGGGGTTGCTGAGTTACTTTGAGAAGCAAAGCGACACAACGTCTGCTGAGCTACTGACGTTGAGGCGCCTACGAGATCGCACGGCAAAACGACGGCAATCTTCTTTAAAACAAAAGAATATTACAGACTTTTTCGAGTAAATTAATTGTTTTTAAACTTTAATTGTTTTATACTTTTTAATTACATGTAGGTATGTACAATACATATTATTGTTTTATATATGTTACATACATATGTATATAGTTTCTTAAGTACCTTATAATAAAACGCAGTTGATTTTTAAGCATAAAGATTTTTTATTTAGCCTATAAAACTTGTTTTTGATACATTTTAAAGTTGATTACGGATGATCCGGACTTTCGGTGATCCGGACAGGGTCCGGTCCGGGCAAGTCCGGATTAGTGATACTCTACTGTATATTACTTTCTTACTTTGGTTTAAATAAGTCGGTGAGAGAGATAGTTTTCCATTTGAACTGACAAAATTTCGCCCCTTATTCTTATCCTCCTGTGCAAATTATTTCTAAGTCTGGGATCTTAAGGATGGGTTGGGAAGAGTCTTACATTTTTCACTCTTTTCTGTTCACTGTGTAGCTAACAGTTCTTTTAACAGTTCATGAGTGTCTATCACTTGTGTATTTCACTGATGTACTGTGCTTTCGGTTGACTCTTGACGCACACTCGGCGTGTGTGGCGCGTTTTGTCTTCCTAACTGCTGTCTCATCTTCTTCTGCTGCGGACTAGTCTCTTGGGGTCAGCTCACCTTCCTGTCTGCTTACTGCTGGAGTAGGGGCTTCCCTAGATGAGTCTCAGGTTGGTGGGTGTAGAACAGTACTCCATAGGCTTCTTCTGTAGCATCCCTGGAGGTTGCTGGGCTTTACTTCTTTCCTTGGCCTGGAGTTTCTGCTCGACGTCTTGTGTGCACTGGGTCAGTCGTGCTCTTGTCTATCTTTGTTTCTCTTCTATAACTTAAAATCTTCTCGTATAGAAGTCTCTGAACACTCTACGTTTGTAGTTTATTTTGTTGTTGCACTGTTTTGTTTAAATGACTAGTAACTCTTTTTAGGGGTAAGGATTACTGGATCTCCCACCCTTTGTTGTAGTTACAACTTTCCTTTTCAAATTAATTCTAATATTTTACTTTATTCCCTAATTATTCTCATGGCTTCTATCTTTCTCCGACTTATTTTATTTACTTTTTAACTTGCCATAGTTATTTTGATTACCCCTTTCCTCTTAATGAACATTGTTTTTGCTTAACCTATTATGGTTTTACAATTTTATTAAAGTCTAACTTAACCTAACAATTCAATTATCCTATTATTATAACATTTTGACCATTACAATTATTTAGTCATGACCCTTATCTTTATAATGTAACCCTGTGCCATTTTTATTTTCTAATTTTTAACATTGTTTACTTTGTAACAAACTTTACTTAATGGTATAACTTATTCACAACATAGCTTCATAACTTTACAACTTTATACCTGGTTGACCAGTTAACATTCTTTAACTCCTTACATAAAACAATACTTAACAACTTAAAAAATCTATGTTTATTCGTCCTTAATTGGTTTATACCTTATAATTACTCATTTACTTCTTCTACTCTTAACCATATGTGATACTTGTTTCCCTCCTCATCTTTAAATGTTGCCCTAACCCTCCCTTGACCTTGAATAATCATTAGAGGATTATTCCCACAGGGTGTCTGTTCTTCTTCCTTGGAAGGTGACTCCTCCGTGACCTGGTTCGTTTGGGATCGACATCTGGCTTTAAACAATCTCCACAAAACAAATATTAACAATACCATTGCTATTAGTGTTACTGTACACATAAGGTTGTTTCTAACACAAATAATCCCTCTGCGTTTTCCGCTGTAGTTTTGGGAAATACTCCAATTCCTATTAGAAATGGATTTCTGATAATAAATTAAAAGCAATAACATACTCACTATTCCTAATGCCAAAGTTTGTAAGTTTCTATCATAATACTGCACATATCCATGCGGTTCCTTTAGGTCAACTGGTGAACTTTGTTTATATGTTTCAAATGATAAATTTAAGTAGGGAATAACTGAAGGCCAGTTCTCCTCTAAACAATCCGTTAAGTATGGGAAAATTGTCTTTGTGGAAGTGAAATGTGATGGGAAATGCAAATGTTTTAATTTCGACCTAGCTGCTGGAATAACATGAATCATCTCAAATTTTGTTGTAGTTGGGTGATCACAAGGGTATGTTTCATCTATTTTCAACTCTCCCTCCAGATACATTTGACAGTCACATGGTACAGCCACATCTAAAGCTCCTGGGCGCTTAAGACCTGACTTTGATTTGGACTTTTGCTACACCTTAATTCCATCCTCCCTACATCGTTGGTTTGAATTTAATTTCTGAGATTTAAAAGTATTAACTTAACAGTCTAGTACTTGCGTAACAAAATAATATAAATTTTCATTTAATTAACCCATAAAAACACATATTTTAAGCACACCATGAGAGTAACTGCACAACCAAAACAATTGTAAACAAACAAGTGCCTGCACGCACTCGAATATCTTCCGCTCACTTACTCTAGTCAGAACTATATCACTTATTCTTTTCTATTCCGCTCGCCCAACATCGTGAATACTCGGGAATAGTCGGGATAGTTTGCGTATGCAGTCCGACACTTTCCTTCGCCAGTCAGCGACTCGCTCGCGCGCAGAGAACACGCGTCATGCGTCGCTGAATACTGCCGCTCGATCTCATCAATCTCGGCCGAGATCTCGTCATTATGCTTCGAGATTGATCTCGAAAAATGAGGCGAGATCTCCGATGATCGGGATCTCGCGAGATGGAGATTGCATTCCCTAATTAGAACGTTATTTACTTTAATTAGTTTCCCTTTCGTGTCTCTTGCTTTGACACCAGACTCCCAATTGTTATGATTGCATAAATGACATTTCTGTCCTCCCATGTTTTCGCTGAGCCACAACCTGCAGCATGACTTCCAACAATGTCACCTATGTTGCAGGTTGGTTGCCCGCAGCGACAATTTGCAGGAGCATCTTTGTACCAGTGCTGTCCCTATGACATCGAAAACCCGGTGTAACTTACAAAAAATTAATCTAAACTAGTGATGTCTGGTGACATGAAGTCAGTTTGTGGTCCCAACCCTAGCCACATGAATATGTCATGCGAGAAATTTGCCAAGGAGTTTTCCAGAGCTGACAGTTTAAAAGCCCTTGCCTAGCATGCCAACAGTATAGCAGCGTTCAAGCCTACAGCTATCCCCAAGCCTCGTATTTCAATCAACCGAACAAAGATTTTGACAGGAGTGGGTTTGGCCGCCACCAATGGCTTAATCATTGCCGAAGTGGGTAATTTGAAGATGTATGTAGCAGAAAACAGCTCCCGTTCTGTCAAGGATATATGCTTATACCTTGACTCAATAAAGGTTAACATGATAAGCCAACTTGTGGATTTAATCGACGTGAATAGTCCACTCAAGTACATCGTGCTTGAGGGTGACTACAAAAACCCTGTGGATGCAAGCGAAGACAATGAAGTTATTCAAATCCATGAATGTTCACCTCTATGCAGTTTACAAGGGGGAAGGAGTCTGGATGGATTTTATATGCCATGAAGTGTCTCCAGCTGCGAATAAACAAGATTTACCCACTGAGTGCCAGCTCCTCGATCGAGTTACCTGCATCCATCAAATCCAAACATGTAGTGATCAACCCACAGAACTTGGATGACCACGTGTGTTTTAAGTGGGCTATCCTGATCAAGTTCGTAGAGGGCGAGAATCCTGATCAGCGATACCCTGACTTGGAGGTAAGTTTGATTTTACCAACATCGAGTTTCCTACTCCTCTCCGTCATATCCCTCTGTTCCAGAAACAGAATCCAGTTTTCTCCATCAAGAAATACAGCATCAACGAGAACCAGAATATCGGACCAGAACGAATCGCTCCAGAAGATAAAGAACATAACTTTATTTTCTGCTTTTGGTCAATAACAATTCTCTCCCTTTTGCATTTATCAAGGATTTTTCCACTTGAATAGGTTCCCAATTCACTACGCACTATGACATCAAGAATTTAGATGACCTTGAAAGGGTTGGTGGGCTCTTTATATGTAAGAGACTATTCATGCATTTCTCTTGAATGGCTCCGGGTATCCATGGAAACCGTAACAGTCATAGTCTGTGTGATGGCTTTAACTTTGTTTCTCTGAATTGTGAGTCCCGTTGCAATGTGTTGGGTTGCCAAAGAACCCAACATGTTGCAATTCTGCGCAATAAAGATGAGACACAAATTATTGATGTCAAACACAACAGAAGGAACCACATTCTGATACGTGAATTCAGAATTAGTTAAAATCTGTCATTAATAACAATAGTTTTCAAAACACAAAGCATATTTTAATTTTATTATCAATTTGGATGTACAAGATTATAATATGTGTAGCAGATACTTTTAGAATTAGAAAATAATTTATCATTAAACAATCTTTAACAATATTTTAAAAGCCTTGTGTGTTTATTGCGAAACCACATTCAAACACATTACAAGGGTACAATCGCATCATGAAAATATGTAGACCAAGCATAAGAATGCAACCTTAAGTGCATTACAAAAATATGTCACCGAAGCCACATAGCATATTCCATCTAAATTTGACAATCTATACCTTAACATGAAAAACTCGGTAGTACACTAGTTAATTGGGAATCATACACAAGTAAAAAATTCTAAATAATCAAAGTTTACAGTACTGATTGCATGAATGAATGCGGATGTTAAAAAATTGCTACAAAGTTACACTATGGTGGAATTACAAAGATGTTACAAGCCAATCATAAGTTACTTTACAAAGCATATACATTGCACGCTCATGTGTCACTCAGGAGATATTTTGAAATCAAGTGAATCACTGAACAAAGACATAAAAGAGAAATGAGCTCTCAAAATGTGTGGCATCTAGAATACTGAAAGTGTGCGAAGGGAACTGATGGAGTATAACCCTGTAAAAATTTTACAATTTATTTAGCAGCTGCTCTGGCAGGGCACAGGTTTTTCATGGCAAAAAGAGGCATAGCTCGACCTGCTGGTGTAAGCAACGGTAAAACCAAACCAAATTTGAAAGGTGGAAAGCCAAAATATTAATTTATAAAATGAAACAAGGTCGCAATTACGTGTTAATTTAATATTTTGACCACCACATACCGCCCAGACAACGAACACTATGTAACAGCCATGACTCAACACAGTTACGACCCATGCGGCACCATACTACTAACACCAATGACCAAAGTAAGAAATGCAAGGCAGAAGGCCACTGAGAACAAGCAGATATGAGCCCTACTGAAAGCTTGTGACTGCATGTGTGATAACTGATGTGCGGCAAGGAAGGGAAGGATTGAAAGAGAGGCCGGAGAGGGGAAAAAGGGGAAACACCTGGAGGTTGCCGAAACACCACTGAGAGGGACACATTATGCCGCCTTCATTTGTTTGCTCACAGTGCACCGTGCCTTACCGATCCTTTACACGGCACCATTTGGAGTATTTGTTTTATTCTTTGGTTGGTATGTTATATACAGCATGAGTTTGGTTTTCTTGGATGCTCCCAGTTACTGTGTAAAGGTAACACGATTTCTGTGACTGTTCCTATGTAGGTGGTGTATATTTTATCTTACATTTTACTCTAAACGGATTATTGTTTGGATTATGATTTAAATGTGAGGATTAGTGTTTGAAATGAGTATAATTGTGTTTGAAATAAGTAGTTTCGTGATGAAATATGAGAACTAGTGTTTGGGATGTTGGTATTAATGTTTGAAATGTGAGAATAAGCATTTGAAATGTGGAGTAAGTGTTTGAAATATGTGGATTATTGTTTGAAATATATGGATTGATTTAAATATGTGGATTAGCATTTGAAATGTGTGAATTAGTGTTTTAAATATTGTCTAGCTTTCATAAAGCCTTTAAGATACTAAAGATTGATACAGGCATTCGCTTGATTATGTAAATAAGTGGTTGTACTTTGTGTTAAGGAATCATTCAAGCTTTTGTCGAAAGTGTTTTGTAAATACCTGGAATAAAGTCTATTCAACAGAAATATTCTGGGTTACTAAAATACGAAATTACCGTCCGAGATGTTACTACTTGGAAGATTTACGAGGTTCTCTGATACATGTCGGATTCTACGAGGAATAATTTCAGCCCACCTAGTCGCCAAAACAATTATTTGTTAGTGTGTATGTATGATACATCTGAAAGTTTGTGAAGTGGCTAGGATTAGATCAATCTTAAAACAGTTGAATAAATACTGTTACGATCGCGCTTGGCTGCAGTGCTTGGCATCGCCGCGCTCGTTCGGCCTGTCTGCGCCCCCTTCCTCCCGCATCCTCTCCCTGGTATCTCGTGTCATACTATCTCGCGAAATCCTGACCTTCGCAGCGCGCACCTGCCTCAGATTGAGTTACTTAAAAGAGGCCGCAATGCGGCATAAAAGGACTCAGACATGTTTATCGGCACGTTTTGTGGGAACACGATGCTTGTTGCGTTTATCGGCGTTCTTTGAGCAGCCGCCACGTCCTTCGAGGACTCACGACGCGTTTCTGGGCATTTCGATGGCGAAGGTCGCGCGATATCTCGGAGACATGCCCGATTGTTCTGGACGGGAACCCAAGGGCTATATAAGGAGGTTGGGCCGACCTTCGAGTTCAGTTCAGTGAGGAGTTCTCCCGCGGCGGAGTTTCCGGGCGATAGTGCCACGGGTGCGGCAGAGTGGCGAAGTCCTTGGACGAAGGTTCCAGGGCAGTCAGTCTGAGTGGGGAGTTCCCCCGCGGCGGAGTTTCCGGGCGATAGTGCCGCGGGTGCGGCAGAGTGGCGAAGTCCTTGGACGAAGGTTCCAGGGCAGAGTCTGAGTGAGTGAGTGGAGTCGGGAGTTCTCCCGCGGCGGAGTTTCCGGGCGATAGTGCCGCGGGTTCGGCAGAGTGGCGAAGTCCTTGGACGAAGGTTCCAGGGCAGGGAGTGAGTGAGTTCAGTGGAGTCGGGAGTTCCCGGGCGATAGAGTCGCGGGCGCGGCGGAGTCCCGAGTGAAGTTGCGAGCGAGTCGTTGAGTGGGATCGTCGACGACGTGGAAGTGCGTCGGGCAGCGGCGAAGTGTGGCGACGGAGTCCCGCGGCGGAGACCCACGAGGGGTGCTGCGGCGAGAGTTGCGCCGGAGGTGTGGCCCAGAGAGGTGTGCGGAACGAGTAACTGGGGAATTGACATTTATTTAAGTGTAATTAGTTATATGCCAATTTAGAAGATTATTTGTAAGTGACAAGTAGTGGTAATAAATAAAACTGTGTGTGTGAAATAAAATCTATTAATTGGGCTATCCTTTACGAACCCGCAGGGAAATCGTAACATTTTGGTGTCAGAAGTGGGATAGCCCTAATTAATAGATTTCGGATTCAGTTACATTATTAGAATAAAAGTTAAGTATAGAATTTAGTTTACGAGAATATAGTTAGTGTTTAGAACTTTAGTGAATTTGGATTTTTCTAGAGTTAGAGTTTACTGTAGTCAGTGATAGTTTTGAATGTAAGAGAGTTATTGTTAGTTTAATTAGAAGGTTCGGCTAGGTCATTTAAAATTAAGAACAGTGTTTAAAAAAAATAATTATTATTTAGGTTGTTTAATTAGTAAATGCTTTAGAGAGAGATGGCTACTGAAGGGCTTACTGTCGAGCAATACAAGGAGATAAGGGTTGCCCTGGAAGAAATAAAAGCCACTTGGGAGAACTATAACAAAGAAATTTTAGCTAGTATGAAGAACTATACGGAAGAAATGGTAACCAAAATCGAGAACTTTACGGAAGAAATGAAGAGTGGAAGGAAGGAGAGTAAGAACCACCATGAAGAAAAGAAGAGCAGGTCAAATAATAGCCTAGAGGAAATGAAGAAGTGTCAGGATGAACTGAAACATGGCCAAGAAGAAATGAAGAATGAAATGAAGACCGAAGTGAAGATAAGCATAGAAGAGAAGAACAGCGAACAGAAGACCGGTCAGGAGAAGAACAGCGAACAGAATAACAGCAAACAGAAGACCGGTCAGGAGAAGAACAGCGAAGAGAAGAACAGAGAAATGAAGACCAGCCAAGAGGAGACCAGCCAAGAAGAGAACAGCGAAGAGAATAACAGTGAAGAGAATAACAGTGAAGAGAAGAACAATAAAGAGAAGAATAGCGAAGAGAAGACCAGCGAAGAGAAGACCAGCGAAGAGGAAATCTGCCGAAAGGAGACCAGTCAAGAGAACAGCGAAGAGAACAGCGAAGAACACTGCGAAGAGGACATTAGCCAAGGAGAGGAGAACAGCCAGGACATGAAGGTGAAAGAAGAGCTGAAGAAAAGCACAGAAGTAGTGAAGATGAGTTAGTAAGTAAGTAAGGATTATTGAACAAGAAGAAATGAAGATAAACCTAAGAGAGAGGGCAAAATGCACAGAAGAGCTGAAGAAAAGCCGAGAAGAGATGTACATGAGTCAAGAAGAGATGGAGAAGTGCAAATAAGAAATGAAGGAAGACCAAGAAGAGACACAGGAAGACCAAGAAGAGGTGGAGGACCAAGAACAGGGGAAGAAAGACCGAGAAGAGAAAATGAGAACACACAGAGTGAAGAAGATGGTGCAAGGAGTAACTGAGTGCAGTCCAGACGATATTCATAAGAACAAAGAGGGAATGAGGAACCAAGAAGAGACGAAGAAGAGCTGGGAAGAAATGCTTTGTGAACGAGTAGCTACGAGAGAACAAACAGAGAGAAAAAGGGAAGAAACAAGCGAACCATTGGGAGGCAATGAGCAATGCTCTCAAGAGTATCGAGTCCGTCCAAGGCAACGGTCGGCCCATCTCGGGCAGCTGGCTGAACGACATGGGGCATCTGCGACGCAGAAGTGTCGCCGGGTGACAAGAGAAGCTACATCTAATGAGAGAGAGGGTTATCTGGTGAGACTGTACAGCCCGCGATGGAGGAAAGGCAGGAGGCCTAAACTTCGAGTAGCATGGGCGTCTCCTGGAGTAGCATCTCCAGGAGGAGATGCATTACCTGTTCGGGACGAACAGGTTTAAGGAGGGGGCAATGTTACGATCGCGCTTGGCTGCAGTGCTTGGCGTCGCCGCGCTCGTTCGGCCTGTCTGCGCCCCCTTCCTCCCGCATCCTCTCCCTGGTATCTCGTGTCATACTATCTCGCGAAATCCTGACCTTCGCAGCGCGCACCTGCCTCAGATTGAGTTACTTAAAAGAGGCCGCAATGCGGCATAAAAGGACTCAGACATGTTTATCGGCACGTTTTGTGGGAACACGATGCTTGTTGCGTTTATCGGCGTTCTTTGAGCAGCCGCCACGTCCTTCGAGGACTCACGACGCGTTTCTGGGCATTTCGATGGCGAAGGTCGCGCGATATCTCGGAGACATGCCCGATTGTTCTGGACGGGAACCCAAGGGCTATATAAGGAGGTTGGGCCGACCTTCGAGTTCAGTTCAGTGAGGAGTTCTCCCGCGGCGGAGTTTCCGGGCGATAGTGCCGCGGGTGCGGCAGAGTGGCGAAGTCCTTGGACGAAGGTTCCAGGGCAGTCAGTCTGAGTGGGGAGTTCCCCCGCGGCGGAGTTTCCGGGCGATAGTGCCGCGGGTGCGGCAGAGTGGCGAAGTCCTTGGACGAAGGTTCCAGGGCAGGGAGTGAGTGAGTTCAGTGGAGTCGGGAGTTTCCGGGCGATAGAGTCGCGGGCGCGGCGGAGTCCCGAGTGAAGTTGCGAGCGAGTTGTTGAGTGGGATCGTCGACGACGTGGAAGTGCGTCGGGCAGCGGCGGAGTGTGGCGACGGAGTCCTGCGGCTGAGACCCACGAGGGGTGCTGCGGCGAGAGTTGCGCCGGAGGTGTGGCCCAGAGAGGTGTGCGGAACGAGTAACTGGGGAATTGACATTTATTTAAGTGTAATTAGTTATTTGCCAATTTAGAAGATTATTTGTAAGTGACAAGTAGTGGTAATAAATAAAACTGTGTGTGAAATAAAATCTATTAATTGGGCTATCCTTTACGAACCCGCAGGGAAATCGTAACAATACTTCTGATGTTATATAAATTAAAATGTGGGATGTGCTGTAAATTTAATGTTAAGAAATGCTAGTTCAAAATAAAATATATTTATTCCCTGTGTTATATTTACTGCTTGAAACTTTTCTTTTTTCACGAGGCCAGGATGGTGGACAAAGGTACTTACAATGCTATTAGGAGGTTGGGAATGCGAGGTATCATTCCGGGAGGACCAAACGCACAGCTAGTCGGGTTCCGGAAGAGGGGTAGGGGGCAGGAATGCTTGCTACGTCAGAGCAGAGTGCGCTTGGAACACTGCCAGACTGTCAGGGATGGGGAGGGGAGCTTCAGTTCGATGCTAACATGTATATTATTCGGGAAAGTGATTTCGATCACACTTGGATGAGTGTAGAGATTTGTGGTGCCTCTACACCTATACCTACAGTCAATAGTTCAAGCGATGAGAAGGGCGATATAAATGAAGAATTGTATCTTCACAACTGGCTGGAAATAGAGCAGTGCAGGCGTCGCTGGATGCGATATTTGCAACAAAAAAAAGAGGGGGGGGGGGGCGAACTCTTGAGCAAGACGGTTCACCATTGAAGGATGCTACTCGTCAACTTTATGAGAGGGTAACCACCCAATATATTTCGCCGGATCGTGTCACCACTGTCCCGCCTCCATTGTTGCTGTAAGACAAGAGCTGTCAATGCCAGGTTCATCTCTCTTGATGAGACTGCTGCCACGAATGGATCTTGTGACCCATCGACTGCCTCCATCGCTATCATCAATGCCAGGGAGGTCAGAACCATCGCCGCCGGCGACTGCGAGTTGTGTATTCTCGTGGAGACGAGCTGTGAGGGACTGCATCCCCTGATGCATCGGGGTGGTCCCCCAAATCTTATGTAATGCCAGATGGCTGCCATAAATTACATAATCCAGTATTGCTGCCAAAAAATTGCATAATCCTTGAATCCCTACCCCCTACCCTGTGTCATTGGATGAAGTAAACCTACCAAGTTAGTATTTTTAATTCTTGGAGAGTCACAGATATGCATCTTGCACAAATTGTTTGTTGTGTGATGTGTGCGTGTTGCAGATCCTGGCAGAGTCTGAGGAAGCCCAGATGTGCATTCTGCGAAACATGTTTGAGCTGTGGCGCAACCATCAGCAGATGATGTGCGTGCTAATTGACAAGATGCTTAAGACTCAAATCATAGAGTGCTCTGCGGTCGCTAACTGGATATTTGCCAAGGAGATGGCTGGAGAGTTTACAAAGTAAGTGTTATTGTTTCGTATTATATTGCAATTGTAAAGAGTGTAGTTATAGTTTTAGCAACCTGCACTTTATATATCTTACATTTTTCCTTTAATTCATGGAGTGAAAAATTTTCATTCAGGCATATCGACAAAATAAATTGTCAACACACCCGTAACGAAGGACTTGGATTACTTTTTTTTTAAATTTTGGTTTGTAAAACTGTGTGTGCCACAAGTGAGTATTAACTTAAGTCTAAAATAAATGATTATTTACTTATTTTAAAATAACTAAGCAGTTATTTGGTGTAAGTTACTTTTATGTTTACTACACGTGAAATATTAAACAATCATGTGGAGTACTCCTATTGTCTATTTTTAATCAATTATTTTCTGTAGTAAAAAAAAAATCATCTATTTATCATTGTGTTTGTATTTTTTACCTCTTTGACTTTAGTTTCATTTGTTTCTTTGCTAGGCTATCATAACGATTAAAAGTATGAGCCTGTTAGTGTCAATAAACCCTTGTCACCTCTCTGACCTTAACCTCCAAGGTCAAGGAAGGACAAATTACACCAATTCCTAACCGACCGAGCAAAAACAAACCCACAAAAAAAATAAGTCTGACAAACTCCCTCCCACATAGTGGTGTATGGTCATGTATAGGAACAAAGAGCATTCCAAACAAAATTTAATTAGAGGACCAACGAGATTATTTTATAAAATTCTTTAAAGAAGTAATTTAGCATCAAAATCCAGTTGTATTTTTTTTTCCATCCACGAAAATTACAAAATATACCTGTAAATAGGCGCGAAACATTTTAAGTCAAACCAGATTTTCAAAAATAAGAAAATTCCCTAAATATATCTTTAAAAAGTATATTACAAAAATTATGTTAACAGGAACTATTAAATACCTACATATGCTGGCATACTTGAAAATGTTAATAAAACATAAATGAATAGTGTTCACTACTGCAGTATGTTTACCTAAGCTTAATAAACTAAATTGAAATGGATACATTAAAAAGAAACATATGTAAAAATTTTAATACATTATAAATCTTTAAACAAACAATTTAAGCTAAATATATATATAAACATTAAAAAATATTAAAAAATATTATTTGAATTGTTTCTATCGTGCACGATAGTAAACTAAAAGGTTAAAAAAAAAAAAAAAAAATATTTTTTTTTCCAGTTTCTTTGGGCCTTTTTCAGAATCTCTGTCACAAACCCCACGTACAGTTTCCGAAGCACTGGGTTCCATTTAAAACGGCATGGCGCTGAGTATTCGAATGGTACAAACCGCAAAATATCCTCAAAGATTTTGCAGTCACATTCGGGAACCACAAAATATGTTCCGCTGAAAAAAATCTGTATCCACCACCACACAGTTCCTCCCCATTTGACTGCACAAAATGGACTATGCTGTCTAGTTCGTAACATAAATTAGAACACTTTTGCACTTTCCAACTTCAGAACTAAACTCGCTAAAGTTACTTTAATATCAGTTCGCTTGTTTGCGTGAAAAATGTAATATAGTGGCCACTTAAGGCGATTGGTGCACGGTAAAAAACGGTTACAGGCCCGAAAACAATGAATTTTGTATCATATGACCACTAAAGAGTCTAGATGCCTATGTGGGTGACCGTTACTGTGTAGGGAGGTCAGGAGCTTAGTTCCAGCTCGTCAGTGGCGAGATGGCCTTCATACGGGAAGGGTGTCGCTGGTGGTCGCTCTGCGGCCTGCCATCTAGCGGGAACTAACAAAACCTCGAAGGTTGTATCTCGCTCTCCCTCTAACACACAGCCGATAAGGTTCTATCGTGCCCCGGAAAAGGGGAAGGTTTAGCAGGTTTCTCTTTCACTCATTCTTCGCCATGGGGAGACGGAATGGATTATTTTTTGTCCGCAACTGCGCAGACGTCATGTGGCCACTCCCGCACTCTTCTCACTCAACTCGCTCATTCTCTCACACTATTTCAATAAATCTTTTCAAATCTTCAACATCAATACTTTAAACCATTGTGCTTCCTACGGATTAATTATATTTCATGCAAGTGCCCGAATTCAGCTGCAAAAAAATAAAACGCGTAGTCAATTTTTTTTCTTCAAAAACCTTCCCAAACACTGTGTGTTAAAAAACATTCTGAAAGCCCATTTTTCTAGATAAATGGAAATTCTAAATCACCTACGCCACAAGGAAACATTGTGCTTTAATATTATGTAAAAAAACACCTCTTAGTTTTATAGTTATCTAAAGGTGGTGTGATATGTTTTAGATGTCGCACCATCTTATCATCCATGTAGAAGAGTTACCCGAAAAGCTAACAAGACTATTGCCATGGAAATTGAAATATGGTTAAGGAAATATTTTTCAAATGTTTGTAAACAGTAAACAACATATAAAAAATCTTATAACTGTAATTTTAAAATACAAACAACCCTATAGCAAATTTAATTTCAATATGAAAAAGTCTACAATAATGTTTACAAGAAACGAAATTGCAATAGCAATACAAAAATATCGCAATTTTGATACATTGTTAATATATATATTATTTTTAATAAAGGCAATAAAAATGACATACTCAATATTTGGAATACAATAAATACCTTAAGCCCTACATAATTGCTGCGATATTCACAATAAATGGTTTTCTTAAATATAGTAATTAAAAAACATCGTAAATAAATTATGAACATACATATTATGGTGAAGGAAAGTGGACACTATCACACTGAAAAATCTTAGAGGGTAGTTTTCCTCATCTTATTTCTTTCTTTGCGTTTTTGGCCTTGTTCGTTAAAATATTTCATGTTCAAATACTTGATACGCATATACGTTCTTGTCCTGACAAAACAGTATATAACTTCTTCTGGATATATATTTTCAGTAGTTCCGCAAATAATTTTAGTCAGTGATTCAAAAATCCGCTCTTTTTTGCACAAATTGTTGCCATGAATATTATCGAAACACATTTCAGCAATCTTTATTAATTCAAAAAATTCATTAGTGGGACATTTTAAGTTACCCTTTGATTGTACATGTATCCAGCTATCGTCCTCCGAATTGAAATCCGTAGTGCCAAGGTCAGGATATTTATTTCTGAAACGGTGAGCTATATAGCCAGAAACATATTTCAGCCCTTCAAGAGAAATTTCGTCACTTGAAAGGGACCTGGCCTCTAAATCTAAGTCTATTTCTTCCATGTCAGCAAGATCTATTTCATTTAAAGGTGATTTCTCTTGAAATGTTTTTGTAAAATACATTTCCTTGCACAAAAGTAGTTCTGTAATTTCATTCTGATAAGCACTGTCCTGTTCCATTTCATTTGACAAAAAATCACTTACCAAACACATTTCGTCTCTCTTCTCATCCGTGTTTTTCCGTTCAGCAAAAACTGCTGCAGAATGTTTTCACAATATGTAGTTTATAATTCTGTATTTAAAGTAAATGGGCGACAGATGCGTATTTTATTACATGCTTTATATTAGCTTCACCTGTATGTTTGTTTGTCTGTCCGTCTGTAACTCTTTCGACTAAGAGTGAGTGGCTCATCACTGTAAAATGTCCCACCAATTTTATCACGTTCGTTAGCCGAGCGGTCTAAGGCGCGCGACTTCTCAGATGACAGCTTTCGGATTCAGCGATCGTGGGTTCTACTCCCGGCCACACCGGAAAAAAAAGTGTTTTTTTTTTTCTGGTAAATTCTAAGATTATATCCATACATCTAACTGTAAATGATTCGGAGAGACTTTACCATTTCTTTGTGACGTTGCAACTCCAAATAGTTATCTCAGATGGTAATAGGTAGTGTCGGTAACTCATTTCCCTATGATAATTATACATAAATATAGTTTAAAAAACAAAAAAACA
The DNA here is from genome assembly GCF_032445375.1 of Bacillus rossius redtenbacheri. Taxonomy (NCBI): domain Eukaryota; kingdom Metazoa; phylum Arthropoda; class Insecta; order Phasmatodea; family Bacillidae; genus Bacillus; species Bacillus rossius. The sequence continues at coordinate 222,472,335 of NC_086330.1, read as the reverse complement.
TGCTTTTAAAGAATATCAAACTAAAAAGTTAAAAATAAATATAGTTTAAAAAACTAAAGAAACATGCTTTTAAAGATTATCAAACTAAAAAGTTAAAAATAATTTTAAAATTTAATTTATGACAATAGTATATAAGCAATACTAGTATAAATGAGAAAAAAGCATGAGGCGCTTAATATACAAAAAATATGGCACAAAGTGCCTCAAGCTTTTTTTCTCATTTATACTATTATTGCTTATATACTGTTACGATTTCCCTGCGGGTTCGTAAAGGATAGCCCAATTAAAGATTTTTATCACACACACAGTTTTATTTATTACCACTACTTGTCACTTACAAATAATCTTCTAAATTAGCAAATAATTAATTACACTTAAAGAAATGTCAATTCCCCAGTCACTCGTTCCACACACCTCGCTGGGCCGCACCTCTGGCGCAACTCTCGCCGCAGCACCCCTCGTGGGTCTCCGCCGCGGGACTCCGTCGCCGCACTCCACCGCCGCCGACGACACTTGCCTTCGCCGAGGATCCGCTCGACTCCTCGCTCGCAACTTCACTCGGGACTCCGCCGCGCCCGCGACTCTATCGCCCGGAAACTCCACCGCGGGAAAACTCCCGACTCCACTGAACTCTCTCACTCCCTGCCCTGGAACCTTCGTCCAAGGACTTCGCCACTCTATCGCCCGGAAACTCCGCCGCGGGAGAACTCCCCACTCAGTCTCTGACTGACTCGAAGGTCGGCCCAACCTCCTTATATAGCCCTTGGGTTCCCGTCCAGAACAATCGGGCATGTCTCCGAGATATTGCGCGACCTTCGCCGTCGAAATGTCCAGAAACGCGTCGTGAGTCCTGTCGAAGGACGCGGCGGCTGCTCAAAGAACGCCGATAAACGCAACAAGCATCGGGTTCCCACAAAACACGCCGATAAACATGTCTGAGTCCTTTTATTCCGCAGTGCGGCCTGTTTTAAGTAACTCGATCTGAGGCAGGTGCGCGCTGCGACGGTCAGGATGTCGCGCGATAGTATGACACGAGATACCAGGGAGAGGATGCAGGTGGAAGGGGGCGCAGACAGGCCGAACGAGCGCGGCGATGCCAAGCACTGCAGCCAAGCGCGATCGTTACATTGCCCCCTCCTTAAACCTGTTCGTCCCGAACAGGTAATTCATTTCTTCCCGCATATCTCTTCAATCGGTCTAGATGCACCACTTTCATTCGTCCTCTTTTCCCCCTCTGGATACGGTACACCACATCATTTAACCGTTTCAATACTTCATACGGGCCTTCCCATGCTGTCTGAAGCTTAGGACACCTGCCCTTCCTTCGCTGAGGGTTATACAGCCACACTAAATCGCCTTCGTGGTATCCTGCCGAGTTAGCCTTCATGTCGTACCTTGTCTTCATTCGGTTTGTCGCTATTCGGAGGTTCCTACGGGCTTCGTCATGTATAAATGTCATTCGTTCCTCCAAGCGATTGACATAGTCAGTAGTGCTGGTCGACTCTTGGTGAGGATGACCGAACTTGATGTCACAGGGTAGCCTCAACTCCTGTCCAAATACAATACTTGCAGGAGTCTGCCCAGTCGAGTCATGAATGGCAGCCCTATAAGCCATCAGGAATAACTGAATATGTTGATCCCAATCTTGCTGATGTTCGGCCACGACCTTGGCAAGGTGTTCCTCTAGAGTTCGGTTGAACCTTTCCACCATGCCATCCGACTGAGGATGTAGGGCTGTAGTCCTGGTTTTATTTATGCCTAGTAACCGGCACACCTCCTGAAACACTGTGGACTCGAAGTTGCGGCCTTGGTCTGAGTGAAGCTCCATTGGTACCCCAAATCTACAAATGAAGTTGTTGACTAGTGTATCTGCAATGGTGGTAGCCTCCTGGTTGGGAAGTGCATAAGCCTCTGGCCACTTACTGAAGTAATCCATCACTACCAGAATATACCGGTTACCATCTTTAGTCTTGGGGAATGGCCCAGCGATGTCGATTGCTATGCTTTCAAATGGAGCTCCCACATTATAGGCTTGCATTTTTCCGCGACTACAATGTTGTGGTCTTTTCCTAGCCGAGCATGTTTCGCATTTTCTACACCATGCCTCCACATCCTGGCGACATTTCAACCAATAGTAGCGTAAGCGGGTCTTACCCAGAGTTTTGTTAACTCCTAGGTGTCCGCCAGAAGTACCATCGTGGATTTCTTTCAACACCTCTGCTACTAGACTCTTTGGAAGTAATAGTTGCATCTTAACTACTTTTCCATTTGGACTTTCCCATGCCCTCATGAGCAGCCCATCCACAAGCCTTAAAGAATCCCATTGTGCCCAATAAGCCTTCACTTCCTTTCGGTCACTAGATACCTCCTGCCATGATGGACGTCCAGTACCCTTTTCCATCCAGCTTATAATGGGTCCCAGGTCAGGGTCTTGATGCTGAGCCGATTTCAAGCTGGCATTGTCCCATTTTTCTTCACCGTTTGTTATAGTAGTTCGCCGAATATCTTCGATTCCCTCATTTTTCTCTGCTCTTTTGCAGTGGTTGCAGTCTACCTTGCAAGGTCTTCGAGAAAGAGCATCGGCATTGCTATGAATTCGGCCCTTCCTGTGTTCAATCTTACAATCATATTGCTGTATCTGTTCAATCCACCTAGCAAGTTGTCCCTCTGGATTCTTGAACTGTAACAGCCACTTAAGTGCAGCATGGTCAGTTCGTAAAAGGAATCTCCTACCATACAGATATTTGTGGAAATGTCGGAAGGATTTTACTAGAGCCAGAAGTTCTCTTCTTGTGACACAATAGTTACTTTCAGGCTTAGACAAAACTTTACTGTAGTATGCTATGACTCTTTCATTCCCATCCTGGACTTGGGAAAGTACAGCTCCCAACCCCCTTCCACTTGCATCTGTGTCAAGGATATAGTCTCCATGTTGACGGGGATAGGCGAGAATAGGGCTTGTACACAGGGCTTTCTTCAGGTCTTGAAAGGAAGTCTCGCATGTTGGCGTCCACAGAAATTGCCTCCTTTCCTCGGTCAGCTCATGCAGAGGCTTTGCAATGGCTGCGAACCCAGGTACAAACCTCCTATAGTAGGTACAGAGACCCAAGAAACTCCTTACATCATGCTTGTTTTCAGGCCGTGGCCACTCCTTTACAGACCGGATCTTCTCAGGGTCTGTTCGGACCCCAACCTGTGATACAATATGTCCGAGGAATGTTACCTCATGTTGAAACAAGAAGCACTTCTTTGGACTTAACTTGAGCTGTGCATGGCGAAGCCTGTCAAATACGTCCTGGAGGTTCTTTAAATGCTCCTTTACAGTATTTCCCACCACAATAATGTCGTCCAGGTACACTAGACATGTTTTCCAAGTCAAGCCATGCAGCACAAGTTCCATCAATCTCTCAAAGGTTGCGGGTGCATTACATAATCCGAATGGTAACACAGTAAACTGAAACAGCCCACTTCCTGTTGAGAAAGCAGTCTTCTCTTTATCCTCGGGGTGCAGCTCCACTTGCCAGTAACCACTCTTTAGGTCCAGCGTAGAGAACCATCTGGTGCCAGAGAGTGTGTCAAGTGTGTCATCGATACGTGGGAGGGGGTAGCTGTCCTTTTTGGTGACATCGTTCAGCTTCCGGTAATCCACACAGAACCTCAGTTGGCCATCCTTCTTCGCTACCAGAACGACTGGGGAAGCCCAAGAACTTGCAGAAGGCTCTATGACACCACCCTCCATCATACTTGCAATCATCTTCTCTGCCTCTTCTTGTTTCGCTAGAGGAAGTCGCCGTGGTGCTTGTCGGATTGGTTCGGTATCGCCAGTGTTAATGCGGTGATACACGATGCTGGTTCTTCCAAGGTCAGTGTCCCCTAAGGAAAAAACATCTTGATTTCTCAACAGGAAAGAAGTAACTTCTTCCATCTCTTCACTTGTCAGATTATCTTGGCTTCACTCCAATAACTGTTCTAAATTAGGATTAAGTCTCTGCTCGGTATGTATGCTAGGTGAAGAAGACTCACACAGGCCTACCCAAGAGACTGGTTCACAGCTAGCTATTGGGTCTCCCTGTTTCAGAACCCTCGTTCGTGAATCAAGGTTAGCTACCCTGACTGGTACAACCTCACCGACCTTAGCAATGCTTCGAGCAATCAGGAGCTTCTCCAATCCTAAAGTCATATCCAGCTCAATCAGGTAGCTCATGTTGCCCCTAGGGTCTCCCATTATTCTAGCAGCTACAATCTGCTCATGGTTTGCTGGAATTGACACAGATTCGCTAACTACTACCTGCATTACAGGAACTTCCAATTGATCAGGGGTAAACAAAGCCACCTCTTCCCCTTTTATACGCAGTACCTGTCCCTCCATGTCAATAACAAATCCATACTGATTCATTATGTCCACTCCTAGAATTACTTCATCAGTGATATCGGCAACAAGAAATTTCTGTGGTAATGTCCAAGTCCCAATCCTTACTTCCGATTCCAACCATCCATGCACTGGTGCAGTGTCCCCAGTGGCTGTTTTAAGCCTGTATGGAATGGGTGTTCTCTTCAGTTTGTCCCTACTCACAAGGTCTGAGCGGATGTTAGACACTGATGCCCCTGTGTCAACAGTGAGTAAACACTGTCTACCATTGATCCATCCATTAAGCAACAAACTGTCCTGACCTCTGCGAAGTAAGGATACTGGGAAAACCCTAGGGGCTACCATTTTCCGTAGAGCTGGCGTGTGCCCCCTCACACCGGCTACTGCCCGTTTCCCTGTTCTTCTCGCTTGTCTTCTTTCTGTGATGTCTTCTTGTGTGTCGGGCATTCCCGCTGGATGTGTCCTAATTCTTGGCAGACAAAGCACCGTGGGCGTCCTACTCTTCGGGCCTGGGTACCCGGAGAATCATTTAGCAACTTCTTCAATGCCCTGATGATATCTCCTTCATTAGTGTTGTTTCTGGCATTTCCTTCAGTATATGGCTCCAGTCCAGTTCTCCTTGTCCTAATGCTGGTGTTTCTTGAAGCACTGCGTGCCGCTTCAATTTCCAAGGCATGGACCAAGGCATCGCAGCTCTTCTTGTGCCGGGCCAAACGAAGAGTCTGCTGTACTTCTGCATCTCTGATCCCGTCTATAAATGCACTGGTTGCCAGCTGTTGTCGAAATTCTGTTGGTGCATCTGGATAAGCGAGGTACACAAGACGTTCGATGTCTGCCTCGAATTCCTGGAATGTTTCTGAGGGCCGCTGCTGACGTGTCTTCAGGGCTGTTCTATATACCTCGCCCATGTGTCGGTCGCCATACCTTAGCTCGAGAACTTCCACCAGTACCGCATAGTTCTTCTGCTCTGGTACTGGTATGGTCTGAAGCAGCTCGAGTGGAGGTCCTCGCAGGGCCAGGACGAGTGCTGTAGCCTTCTCCTCCTCGTCCCAGCCATTTACCTCAGAAGCTGCCTCAAACTGTCTTCTGTAGACAGCCCACGAGGTTTGGCCATCGAAGGTGGGTGGCTTGAACTTTGAATGACAGGTTGCGCCTTCCACCTTCACATCTCCAGAATAACTGCTTCGTTTCGTAGCACATGTAGCATCCTTGAGCATCCGGCGCCATTCTTCGGTTACCGCTGATATTCGCTGTTCTGTGGTGTGCTCGAGTTGGGCCAGCTGTTGTGCTACTAGTTCTTCATGTTCTGCCACATGTTGCTCTAAACACTGTACTTTGCCTTCCAACTGGTTGCTGGTTTCATCGATCTTCTTTTTCATCTCTTCTTGGCAATTATCAATTTTATTCTTCATTTCTTCCTGGCCACTCTTCATTTCATTCTTCATTTCTTCCTGGCTACTCTTCATCTCGTCCAGCCTATTCTCCATTTTCTCCTGGCTATTCTTCATTTCATTCTTCATTTCTTCCTGGCTACTCTTCATCTCGTCCAGCCTATTCTCCATTTTCTCCTGGCCATTCTTTATTTCTTCCCTGTTACTCTTCATTTCATTCTTCATTTCTTCCCTGTTACTCTTCATTTCATTCTTCATTTCTTCCCTGTTACTCTTCATTTCATTCTTCATTTCTTCCTGGCCACTCTTCAGTTCGGCCAAGAATGCCAGGACATTCTTAAGCTCATCGGCAGCCATCTTTTTTGTCCACATATACTACAAGCCTAAATAAAAAAATTTTCTAATACTGTTCTTAATTTTAAATGACCTAGCCGAACCTTCTAATTTAACTAACAATAACTCTATTACATTCAAAACTAACACTGACTACAGTATACTCAAACTAACTGTAGAAAATTTCAAATTCACTAAAGTTCTAAACACTAACTATTCTCGTAAAGTAAATTCTATCCTTAACTATTATTCTAATAATGTAACAAAATCCAAAATCTGTTAATTAGGGCTATCCCACTTCTGACACCAAAATGTTACGATTTCCCTGCGGGTTCGTAAAGGATAGCCCAATTAAAGATTTTTATCACACACACAGTTTTATTTATTACCACTACTTGTCACTTACAAATAATCTTCTTAATTAGCAAATAATTAATTACCACACCTCGCTGGGCCGCACCTCTGGCGCAACTCTCGCTGCAGCACCCCTCGTGGGTCTCCGCCGCGGGACTCCATCGCCGCACTCCGCCGCCGCCGACGACACTTGCCTTCGCCGAGGATCCGCTCGACTCCTCGCTCGCAACTTCACTCGGGACTCCGCCGCGCCTGCGACTCTATCGCCCGGAAACTCCACCGCGGGAAAACTCCCGACTCCACTGAACTCTCTCACTCCCTGCCCTGGAACCTTCGTCCAAGGACTTCGCCACTCTATCGCCCGGAAACTCCGCCGCGGGAGAACTCCCCACTCGGTCTCTGACTGACTCGAAGGTCGGCCCAACCTCCTTATATAGCCCTTGGGTTCCCGTCCAGAACAATCGGGCATGTCTCCGAGATATTGCGCGACCTTCGCCGTCGAAATGTCCAGAAACGCGTCGTGAGTCCTGTCGAAGGACGCGGCGGCTGCTCAAAGAACGCCGATAAACGCAACAAGCATCGGGTTCCCACAAAACGCGCCGATAAACATGTCTGAGTCCTTTTATTCCGCAGTGCGGCCTCTTTTAAGTAACTCGATCTGAGGCAGGTGCACGCTGCGACGGTCAGGATGTCGCGCGATAGTATGACACGAGATACCAGGGAGAGGATGCAGGTGGAAGGGGGCGCAGACAGGCCGAACGAGCGCGGCGATGCCAAGCACTGCAGCCAAGCGCGATCGTAACAATACTATTGTCATAAATTAAATTTTAAAATTATTTTTAACTTATTAGTTTGATAATCTTTAAAAGCATGTTTCTTTAGTTTTTTAAACTATATTTATTGATGTTCCATACCTCTAATATACGGACAGAGAAAAAACCACTCTAACACATCTTAGTTCAGTTTAACTGTTAACAAATATTTAGGTTAACAGGTCCTATACATATTTCCGAATGTTTTACTGACTGAGTTATACTGGACATTAATTAAATTGATCGCTGATATTTATACTTTTAAACAAAATTTTGAATTTATCATTTTATGTAAACTCAAATGCGTTAAAAAGTGTAACGCAACACTACACACGGGTAGTGATGTCTAGTGCACTGCCCTATGCACATTAGTTAACAAAAAAATAAAATGAAATATTAATTACTGATAAATAATACCTTGATGTCGTGATACAAGTAACACATGCTTATCTGATATTTATCTCAATTAGAATACGAAATAGGAAGCTAAAATAATTAACTGATTTTAAGACTGATTTATTACTTACACAGTACAGTGCATTTTGAAGACAAATGGGTCTTAAGAAGCGAAAATCGTACTCGATTAAAGGATGGTATGGTGTTCGGTATATTAAGGTTTCCCTCAAAGTAACGGTTTCACAATGCTTTTAAGATATTAGTTACATCCCAACATAAGTTTAAAACATTTCTCTTAAGAGTGTGCTTCGTAGCATTAAAAAATGTGCCTTAATTATTTTGCAAATTTATCATTGTTATGGTGACAATGTCAGGGGTTTTCGTAATTTTTTTTTAGAAATATAGTACAGTATTAGCAACTACATTAAAACTGTTATTTTATTCACACAGAGAAAAGAAATACAAAATGCTAAAATTTGGCGTTTGTCTTTTTATATACTATATAGGTTTGTGATTATATGTGTGTTGTAACATGTATAAAAATATTAAATATATTCAACAATATTTGGTAATTATATATATTAAAAAACTTATATGTACGCGACTTGAAACTACGTGAAAGGTTTTCAGTCTATAAAGGCCTATTCTATGATTTTTTTAAAATTATTAATTCTTATGCAAACAATTAATAAAATTGGAAGTTTCTTACATTGTCAGTATATGCATAGCATTACAGTTTTTCCAAACAATTCTCTACCAGTGTTTACCTAAGGTTTGCATGTTACGTTGGTTCTTCTACTAATACACGTATATTACAAGAGGTTTGTAATAGATTAAATGAGGTAAGTAAGAATGCGTTTTTATAAACGTTGTGTATGAAATTATAAATTTTGAGATGTATAATAACAAAAAGAAGTGCATTCCGAAGACATATGTCGGTAGTGTTACCCACTGAAACATTATTCCCACTTCAACTCTCTGTAAAAATAAAAGTATGGGGTTGAAGGCGTCAAAAGGGGTATATAAATAAAATTTGAGGCTTCTTCCTTATTTCATACGCTAGTGTCCCCCACTTACAATTGCAAACAAAAATTTTTCCTCGATGTTGTAATTTACTCTGCGTAATCACAAAAAATTTTGGCAGTAAATAAGTATTTAATTTTTAAAAATGAAAGCATTCATGTTTCGAAAAAAATATTAAAGCTATGTGGGAAAAAATGTTTATAGATACTCCAGTAAAATTTTCAGTTTGATTGTTTTGATAGTTTCGAATCTGTTGCGAGTTTAGTTTGGAGTATTCTTCGGCCGCGCGAGGCGAGTTTGGCTCTTTTTCATTTTCTTCCAGCGTAGGAAGCCGATACCCGGCTTCACCTCGCATCCTCTGCTGGTCTTCCCTTGTCCTCTCCAGATGTATTACTGTATATTAACTTCATGAGCGCGACCTTGACAGACCCTTCGTTTCTTCGGTCTCCTCTCTCGTATTCCCTCTCATGGTGGCGACAGGGCGGGAAAACCGGGAAAACCGGGAATAGACAGGGAATTTTACTAGCCTGGAAAGGTCAGGGAATAGTCAGGGAAAAAAATTGTATTCACCAAACAATATTTTTTTTTTTTACAAAAAGGCTAATTTATTTTTGCCTTAAGCCATGAAAGCAACAAAAAGGCAGAAGTAATTTGTCAACTTGACTGTGGCAGTAAAGTTGGAGGGGGGAAGGGGTGTTTATGGTCGCCCGAGCAAGCACACTTGCCGCGCGCAGCCGAAGTCAGTGTCTGTTGTTTGAGAAGTGAGAACACACGCACAAAGGAGGAGTAGAATTTATCATCAGTCCAGCACGGTATAGCGAATGTCACATTTTTTAATGTTTCCGTGCCAACGAAGCAAAAGCGAAGAATAATTTGCGTGGTAAGTATTTGGGTTTCTTTTGTGTGGTTATTTTGCATGTTTATACAGCCTTCCCTGACAGACTTAAGTGTGAGCTGGCAGGGATGCAAATCTGTTGTGTTTACATTTTAACTGTTTCATGTTTTCAATATATATCAGTTAAGAACTTCATAAACATTTATAATTTTTCTTGGCTCTCAGTTTCCAGGACAGTGGTATTTATATGATGCGGTTGGATGGAAGTCACGTATACATGTAATTTTAGTGACTCGTGTATCGGTGTGTAGAGTTCTGTGAATATTCGAAATTTCCAATTCAAATTCCTAGCACGCCGCCTCGTAATTTACTGTGCGTTAAGTGCATTTTTAGCGACATTCCACGGTAAAAGTATCTGTTTCTTTATATTATATTAACTATATTTCGGCGGTCAGATGACTTGGGAATGAATTAATATTGCAAAACGATATGTACGAAGTTTCTTTGCTGTAAAAATTACTGTTTTAATAAGCCTAGCACGCCGCTTCGTAATTTACTGTGCGTTAAGTGCATTTTTAGCGACATTCCACGGTAAAAGTATCTGTTTCTTTATATAATATTAACTATATTTTGGCGGTCAGATGACTTGGGAATGAATTAATATTGCAAAACGATATGTGCGAGTTTCGTTTCTGTAAAGATTACCATTTTAATAAGCCTAGTACGCCGCCTCGTAATTTACTGTGCGTTAAGTGCATTGTCAGCGACATCCCACGGTAAAAGTAGCTGTTTCTTTATATAATATTAACTATATTTTGGCGGTCAGATGACTTGGGAATGAATTAATATTGCAAAACAATATGTACGAAGTTTTGTTTCTGTAAAGATTACCGTTTTAATAAGCCTAGCACGCCGCCTCGTAATTTACTGTGCGTTAAGTGCATTGTTAGGGACATCCCACGGTAAAAGTAGCTGTTTCTTTATATAATATTAACTATATTTTGGCGGTCAGATGACTTGGGAATGAATTAATATTGCAAAACGATATGTGCGAAGTTTCGTTTCTGTAAAGATTACAGTTTTAATAAGCCTAGCACGCAGCCTCGTAATTTACTGTGTGTTAAGTGCATTGTCAGCGACATCCCACGGTAAAAGTAGCTGTTTCTTTATATTATATTTTATATTAACTATATTTCGGCGGTCAGATGACTTGTTAATAAATTAATATTGCAAAAGGATATGTAAGAAGTTTCGTTGCTGTAAAAAATGTACGGTAGCACGTCGTCTCTTAATTTACTGTTAAGTGCATTTTCAGTCAAACTTTTCATTTCTCGTTGCCAACTCAACATACGTTGTGATTATCTCTTTCTTTTAACGCAACCTAACTTGGTGCCTTTTTTTTATGCGTGTGACATGGACAAGGGAAGGAAAATAGACCTTGCTTTGTTTTCACGAATGCTTCCCGTCCCATCTTTCCTCTCTTGCGCCCTCAACACACTCGTTCCTTGTCTTCCTATCTCACCCCTCTTGTATTTCCATTCTCGTCCCTTCTCGTGTATCTTATCTGGTTATTGCTGCCACTACACCCTACCACTTCACTCCAGCTGCTCGGTGTCCGCTAGAGAAGTACAGTCGTTCAGCCCATGATTTTTTTTTCATTTGCTACATCGTGAAATGTAAGCTGAATAAAGATCCGTGGACATTAAGGGCAGAGTGATTTTAAAAAATTATTTACAAGTATATCAGCATCCCCACATTGTATACATATGTTACATAATTGACAGGTGCCTCTAAATGTTAGTGAAATATTATTAAAAAATTCTTTTCTCATCTGAATTTTCTTCAAAATTAATGGTGCTCACTGTATACACACACACACACACACACACACACACACACACACACACACACACACACACACACACACACACATATAAATAATTTTTATTGGATATGAAGTACTGGAATTCAGTAACTGGTCACTAAGCATTGCACTCTTTTTTCAGGACGTGAAGCATGCCGAACAAACGCACAAGGTTCCAAAAAGACTGGCTCAATGATGAAAAATTTGCCTGGTTATATGAAGATGATAAGGATCCATTCCGTGCTGGATGTTCACTATGTCGGTACACCTTTTCTCTCAGCAACATGGGTAGGCGTGCGGATACAAGCCATCTTGCCAGCAGTAAGCACATGAAGGCAGCTTCCAGTGGACACTCAACAGTGTCCCTAACCAAGTATTTTTCTCCACATGTTGAAGCGACTCCTACATCAACAAGTGTTGTTGGAGCAACTGCTGCGTCAGCAAGTGGTGTTAAAGCAACTTCTGCATTTGCAAGTGTGCTTACAAGTAGTTCCGGCATAAGTTTACCCAGCACTTCATCGAGCACTATTTTTCCCCAGTTGTGCACAAGCAGTGAAAATATTAAAGTCTCAGTTGCTCTACCTGCTGTTTCATCAGTGCAAGTCAGTTCTAATCACAGTCGTGCACTTAAAAGTTTTGTGTTGGGTGAGAGTATTACAAAGGCAGAAGTTTATGGTGCCTACAAGTGTCATGACTCACAAGTCATTAAGGTCTGCTGCCAAAGATGTTTCTTTGTTTCCAATAATGTTTCACGACAGTGACATTGCAGCAAAAATGCAAATGCAGCGTGATAAGATGGCATACGTAATCCTTCATGGATTAGAACCATATTTCAGAAACATGCTCCTTGAAACACTCCATGCATGCAAGAATGTTGTTATTGGATTTGATGAGTCCTTGAATAAGGTGTCTCAGAAACAACAAATGGATATCACCATTCGTTTCTGGGATTCTCAGAAGAATGAAGTATGTGCTCGCTATTTAACTTCAGCTTTTCTAGGTCACGCAAAATCTTCAGATCTGCTGAATGCTTTTGTTAAATCTCTCTCATCGCTCAACATTGACTTGTTAAAAATCATTCAAGTCTCAATGGATGGACCCAATGTCAATTTCAGGTTTTTGCAAGATTTAAGAAAGGATTTAAAGAAAGATGACCTTAGGCAGCAAGGTTGCACAGAGGGCGATTGACATTCTACCGCACATCTCTAAGTTTGTAAGTGGTGTCGAAAAAGAAAAAATTGCACCTACATCGCATAGCTATACAATAGTTTGTAAGGCAGTACGTGACTCATTACTGCCTGCTAAGCTAGCATTTTTCCGCACAGTGGCATCAGATCTAGAGTCTTTCATGAAAGAATTTCAAACTGATGTGCCTATGGCACCTTTCCTATATTCTGCTCTCACACTGATTCTGCATAATATCTTGGATCGTATTGTGAAACCTGATGTTCTTACAAAGTGTTCAGTTGTTTCGCTTGACTTAGATGATAAGGAAAACCTTACTGCTAAACAAGTTAAGATAGGTTATGCAACCCAAAAGGAATTGGGGAAGAGCAGATTAGCTGAAATAGATATTTTGACTTTTCGTGAGGACTGTAGGAAGGGCCTGAAAAAAGTAGCAAAAAAATTGATAGAACGTTCACCTCTGAAATTTAGCTTAACCAGGGCAATCTCGTGCTTCGATCCTGCTGTTGTAGCAGTTCATGCAAAGGTTGCTAACAAGCGACTAGAAAACTTAATGCAGATTCTTGTAGATCATAATTGGCTACATGGAACTGCTGCAGACAATGCAGCTCGAGAATTTTCTGTTTGCAGCTCAAAACATGGTGTGAATAATGAAATGAAGGAGTTTTGTAGGGTGAATGAAAGAGTGGATCACTTGTGGTGGAAAATATTTGATATGGGGAAAATGCAGAATATAACAGAAGTAATGAAGATGGTTATGATACTGTCTCACGGAAATGCGCAGGTGGAACGAGGATTTTCTGTAAATGAAGACTGCATAATAGAAAATATGAGAGAGCAGACATTGATAGCAAGGCGAACAACATATGATGCTGTTAGTTCATTTGGTGGTGTTGCAAATGTCCCCAAAACGAAATCCCTCATCCATGCAGCTCGCAATGCCCGGGCAAGATTTCAGGAAGACAAAGAAAGACGTCGCAAAGAGGACAAATTAGAGAAAGAAGAAGCAGATAGAAGAAGACATGCAGCACAAGAGGTCAAGGAACTAAAGGCTAAAAAGTTAAAACTGATGGAAGATGCCCAAAGAGAAATTGGAATGATTGAAGACAGAATTGAACAAATTTCCAAGACGTAATAGATACTGATATTATGTGGTTTTTAATATTTCAAATGTTAAATGTCTCTGTACATATATTCTTTTGTGTGTGTCAAAGGTTTTTTCTGGAGCAGGGATATTAAAGTGAAAAATTGTGGTTTAAAACTTGTATGTGGTATAAAACTTGTGTACTTTTTGTGTCTGAAATCCACAAGATAATTGATGTTTTTATTTATATAACTTTTTTTTCCACTGTGTGGTTGTAATTTTAACATTCCGGTGTTGTTGTTTTGTAAATATATTTTGCATTTTTTATGAACTATGAATTATTCCTACAATGAAGTTTGTACATTCAATTTGCACATTATGGCCATTACTTTAGTATGCCATAGAAGTCATAATTTAAAACATTCTTTTCCAATCCTGCCCAGTACATTGAGGTATCGCAGTAATTTAATTTTTAGGTAACTTGTATAGGTGTTGAGTACCCGTGAAAGCACACACAACCACTAATTGTAATTTATTCCAAGCAAACATAAAATATGTGTTTTTTTTTTTTTTTCAAATATATTTTTGTCAGCGAAAACCTTACATTCAGGTGGGAAATGTCAGGGAAAAGTCAGGGAAATTAATTTCTACCATTCTGTAGCCACCCTGCCTCTACACCCCATTCTTCCCCCTCCCCACCCGCAGGCTGCAGCCCGCCGGCCGGAGCTCCGCCGGACTACCTGGTTGCGACAAGCGCCGCCCTCAGCGCCACGTCGCGGGGACATTCTTCCCGGCGGCGAGAGTTTTACACGCAGCACTAGAACTGTCACTCCAGAGGGCATGTTTTGAGTCGGATTGTATCAAAAACAAAAGGATATGAAAATATATACATAACTCAATAGTGTTCTGCCAATTATGTTTTCATTTTCATTTAAATTTATTCTTTAAATCGCTCCTGAAGTAGTCCAGCAGTGATCAATGGAAATTGTCAATATTAAACTGTAATTTTGACTATGAAAATTTTTTCTTCTTACTTTTATATGTGCAGAAACCTATTCGTACACTCGTTTCTTCAACTATACTTAAGTTTAACATAATTATGTGTTTTCTAAATAATTCTGGCTTGGAATAAAAATAAATGCATTTAAAATGACATAACTCAGTAAAAAAAAGTTTATTAAAAATATCCTAGGTATATTATGTCTTAAAAAGAAGCATCAAAAATAAATATGTACAGTTAAATTAGTTTTGTCGTAATATTTTCCATGCACCAATCACCTTAAAACTCCGCTCAAATCAGGTTATTACCACTGACATAAATTACTAGTTCATTCTTTAGCAGAAGCGTCCACAAAATAAATATAGTCGATGTCTCGTGGTTTTACCAAAAGTTATGGGTGTTTGAATTTCACAACAACCAGCTGGACTTTGCCTTTGGGAAGGCCTATAAATAAATACAAATCGTCGACCTTACCTCGGGGCTCTCGTAGTTTCTGTCTCACCCCTAAGGCAAGACCGCCGTTTCGTCGGGAGGTCGCATCAGAGCTGTTGCGCTGACGTCGGTTGCCAGTCGCTACACACAGCCAAGCCCCAAACTTCGCGTGCGCCCGCCGGCCGCTAGCCGCAGCGCTCTTCGCTCTGTCGTCGCGCAGCAAACACATCCAGTTTACAACAAGCCTCTAGAGACAGGGAACAACTCCGTGAGTGGTTCAGCGCGTACGCTTGCGTGGGCAGCTGGAGGGTTGGAGACGTGGATTGGTTATCTGGGCCGAGCGTCAACCCGACTGAGGGGCGCAGTGGGGGAATGCCTTCCGCCCCTCCGCCATTCCGGCCTGGGGTCCTATTCTTGACGCTGTCGGAATAATTCCGCTAGCGGAATGATCCGCTAGCTTCATTCCGACAGACAGCTAAATGTCTATTCTTGAAACTGCTATAGCGCGTATCTGAATCAGCATTGTCAGGTTGACGAAAAGTCTCTATGGAAGTTTGGCAACATTGCGTTTAGTTTTGACGTCTCTGTTAAAAGGCCAATCACAATGAGAAAAGCAGCATTTCTTATTTTATTAATCTCTAATTTCTTTTTACTGTTTACAACACAATTTTCTCGGATATTTATTTCTGTCTCTTTTTAATGGATGTGGAATCTGTATGAATGTATAAGTAATAATTAAATATGAGTTTTCAAAATACGCCTGAGAAAGGGAAAATTCTATGCCTTACATGAAAAAAATATTTGTTTTAAGCAGGAAGAAATATTATGTAATGCAAAATGTCAACTTTATTTCTTGTGGGTGAAAGTACTACAACACAAATATTTACAAAAAAAAATTTACAGATTTCTATGTTTTTTTAGTAGTTAAAAATTATCACTTAAAAATAAACCTTTTTTTAGTCTACAGGTTCTGCTTAATTGGCTCCAACTCGTGTCATATTTTTATGTATACTTTGAGGTGAAAGAAATTTTATGCGGTGTTTAATGGTTCAGCAAATCATTTATGAATGTGTACATTTTGATTTTTATAATCACTGCAAGTCATTACAAAATTTTAACTTTTTTGGGCAATTCCTTGGCACTTATTTTGGGAGAATTTTTTTTTTTTTGGATTAGGGGCTTCTTGAAAACAGATGTAATTATCAGAAAATTTTTCAGCAATTATAGTTTGTGTCATTATTTATGTAATAATACTTGTGTGGGTTTTTATTGGTATATGTTTTCAGCGGTATTTTCTATGTGTGTGTACCTGCATGGTTGGAATGTTGGCTGTGTTTGCAAAATAGGGAGGGGTAGAAAGGATAACCTTTATTTTCACAATCAATTTTAACTGAGCAAAATTCATGTAAAATGGGCTCATTGTGAATGTATTTCAATTCCGGAATAAAGGTACTTTTTTTTATGAATAGAATGAGCTTAGCCTATATAAGGCTACTGCTCTAGTTCTGAACCAATCAAAACATGACACATTTTTGCAATATTTAGTGTGAAAAACGAATTACGTTATACGAAAACTATGTAATAGTACTTATCACAGAACACAACAAATACGTATCATATTTTTACACGGCGAAAATTTCCATATTTTTTCACGTGCTGTAGGTAAAATGTTAAGTAACGAAAAAGTGTAAATATACCTTTCGTTGCCTAATATTTAAGACACTGACATGGTCAATCACAGAAACAAATATATTCTTAGACCTTAAATTGTAGTTCTATTACAAGCTATTTCTCACGAACACACGAATTTTGAAGGTTTGAATGTCACTCGTGTTGCAGTTTTTAAATGCAGTAAATTGGACATATTCGTAAACCCATGCGAGTTTTTATAATGTTTTATTTCCTTTAGGAATACATTAAATTTCAATCAAATAACCCATGACTCGGTTGAAGGCCTACCTACAGTATCATGTTGCGTATTTTCATCCAAATATACATCACATAATATAACGAGGTGAATAAGTTATTGCTGGTTTTAAATGTAGCTAACCTAATATAACTGGCCGCCCGCACTATTTTGTAAAATTTAATTGTAGCTAACCTTACTTAGCCAACCATCGAAGCGACTTTAAATTATTTCAGAACCACAACAGAGCCTCCATTTTTAACAAATCGAAGTTCCGAAGAACAACAAACTCTCACATCTCTATCGGAATTGTGATTCTGCTAGCAAAGGAGGTGGCGGAACAATCCCGATAGTTTCTGACGTAATTCCAATACATAATTCCGTTAGCGAGTGTTTAAGAATAGGGCCCCTGGTCGGCCTGCCGCTCAAGATAGCGGTGTTACATACCCTCTATCTCTCTGTCCTTGAGTGTCGTAGTGTTGCGGTGTCGCGTTACCTTACAGTGGTTTACTGTAAGTCAGTATTTGGCGTTATGTTGACAGTATTACCCACCAACCCCACCATTCTCTCCCCCGATGCAATCCGGGTTTACCGGGTTTAGCACCCATCTATCTTTGTGGTTCTTGTTCACACCAGACATAACCATTGGCTGGAGTGGATTTTTTTAAAAGTAGATTTCGAATAAAGACCCTATTGTAGCCGGTACCGTGGCGCGACTATCTGTATAACTCGTAGGAGTATAACTATATTTTTGATACGACTAGGGTTCTTGAGTCCGGGAAAAAACCAGGAAAAATTGGGAAAAAAACACTGAAAACATGGTTTTTTTCATCAGTACACATATGTTATGGAAAAATTGGAAAAAATAAAAATTTACATAAATAAATAGAGATATAAAAACCCTTTACTTTCACATTGATGAAAATGATTTATAGCAACATGGTTACCTAGTGTTCAGCATTGTTTCTTAATATATCATAAGTACACTTTTAAAAATACTGAATATATAAATGAACATGTACATGCAATTCCTGTAGTAGGCACTCAAGACAGTAGGTAGGTTAGGCCCTAGGCATTATATCACCTGTGGCTGTATCTCTAGATCCAATTCTGATGACTCTGAGTCTGACTCTGAAATGTTTGATTCCTCCTCCTGACTTTGTCCATCTGCAACATGTTCTGGTTGACAGGCACATGACGAATGACAATGTTCATTAGGACAAGACCTCCGCCTAGGAGTATTTTCTTTAAATTGTAAGTTCCTTCTGATGGACACTAGCTTCTGTACCTTATCTGCAGTCAGGCGATTTCTAGTTTTAGAATGAATTACAGCAAACTGAGATCAATTTCATTCACAGGCTGCAGTTGAAGGTGGTAAGGACAATAATCGTGCTGCCATATGAGATAGAGGGACAAACCCTGTCACCATATGACTGGTGTAACATGTTTTGCTGTGCTCCATATAGCATCTCTTGACCAAAATCCTGTTGATGTCCTGAATTCAGCAAGATTAGATAATAAAGAAGTTACATCTAGTCCAAGATTCGGTGTTATTTTGGTGATGAAATCTATGGCGGACAGCACTTCATCATCATCTAGC
This sequence comes from Bacillus rossius redtenbacheri, assembly GCF_032445375.1. Classification (NCBI taxonomy): domain Eukaryota; kingdom Metazoa; phylum Arthropoda; class Insecta; order Phasmatodea; family Bacillidae; genus Bacillus; species Bacillus rossius. Next base: position 222,453,751 of record NC_086330.1, on the reverse strand, counting down.
ATAACTCCTTTGTATTTTGGATCGAGCAAGTTTGCAGCACAGTGTATAGGCTTCAGAATGAAGTCTTTGCATTTTTTCAGTACTTTCACAACTTTGGCTTCTTCGCTTTTCGTCAAGGGTGATGCTGCAGATGAAGATATTACTTCTTTACATAACTCAGTGATGAAATGTGGAACATCAGACAGAAGTGCACTGTCTGATTCAGACTTTTTTAGAGCTGTCACAATTGGTTTTAGGAGGGACAAACTTGTAATTTGTATCCAAAATATATCATTATGAATTAAAAATATTAAAAATACAAATTTATACTGTAATAAGTTACTTCTTTTAATTTCCAAACATAAAGTAAACAATCTTGCTGCTGTAGGCCAAACACTTACAACAATGTCTCAACTCTCACAAGTGATTGTCTTATAAAGAAGTTTGGCCAACTGCCAACAAACAAAACTCAAAACTACTAAATTTCCTTTAATAAAAACATAATAACCTACTTAAATATTTATAACAATAAAAGTAGATTCAATAATTAATAATATTTAATAAGTTAAATTTGAATTATAATTTTTTTCCAATTTTTCGGAAAAATTATTTTTTTTTCTTTGTTTTTTATCTAATTTTTTTCCTGGATTCAATTTTTCTGGAAATTGTAGAACCCTAGATACGACCAATCATAACTGCAAGGGGTGGTGAAAAAAAGGTCGGAGGACAAACAAAAATTCATAAATCACTTAGTAGGCACAATACAGAATCCGTTTGAATTGTTTGTAAATTGTATAATTTTTATCTAAAACTTTTGTCTGCAACAATTTTTAGTTAAACGAACCATTTTAGCAAGGGAATGAAAAAAAACAGGGGTAAAATTAAAAAAAATATATATCTAATAATTTCCCCACCAAATGTACTATTCAATCCGTTCTTATTTATTGTAAAACATTAAAATATTATCCACAACTTTCGTCCGAAATAATTTTTTATACGACCTACAATTATGGCAAGGGTTGAAACAAAACAAGGGTTGAAGGACAAAAAAATTCACAACTCCCTTAAAAGATTATCAAATCTGTTCAGATTGTTTGTAACCTTTAAAAAATTATCAAAAAATTTCTCTAAACTATTTCTTGGTAACACCAAGCATTGCTGCGAAGGGTGGAATAAACAGGGGTTAAATAATAATGTTCGCAGGCTTTCACGGCCATTGTCTGAAGTAGCTTGGCTTCTGGGTAGAGCCGTGTCCTTGGCGAATAATTCACCGACGTTTCGGTCGACATTGCAGTCGCCATCATCAGGGAGCAGTTACCTACTGAGGTTCTTACCAGTTGTCCTGACTTTATATACTCTTGCCTGAGGGGAAGGTGCTTCCTGATTGGCTGCCGCTGTGGACCAATCAGAGCCTTCCCTTCTTCTGGTTGTCTGGGTAGTGTTACAATCAGGGGCGATCTGTCTGATGTTATATGTGGAGCTATGTTTAGACGATTTCTAAAGAGTGGGTTCCATATTTTGCTTAATTTGTAGCCATCTTCTCTATTATTAGTTGCTGGGTGTTTTAATATTTCTATTGATTCTCGAATGTATATTTTCTTGTATTGTCGGATGTGGTGTGTAATTGGTCTAAATCAATAGTGTGTCTGGTTTCCATGGAGTGTTCTGCTATAGCTGATAGTGGGTTTTTATGTTTGTAGTCACTTATGTGTTCTTTAATCCTTGTGATTATTCATCTACCAGTTTTTCCTATATATACCTTGCCACAGGAACATGGAATCTTGTACACACAGGCTAGGTTTTTGGCAGGGGTTTTGTCTTTCACCGATGTCAGAGACCCCTCACTCTTGTTTATGGGTTTTACTGTTTGAATTTCATGCTTCCTAAGAATTCTTGTCACTTCGTCAAAAATTCCTTTGACATAAGGAATGAAGACTTTATTAGAAAGATGTTCTTTCTTTTTCTGTTGAGGTGGTTTCATGGCTTTCCTGATTTCTTACTTTGAATAACCATTTGCTTGAAGAGCACTTGTAAGATGTTTCATTTCTTCCCCAATATTGTCTTCTTCACAAATGGCTCGAGCTCTGTTTACCAAAGTTGAGATGACTGTTCTCTTCTGAGATGGAGGGTGGTGTGAACTTGCCTGTAGATACCTGTCTCTGTGGGTTGGCTTTCTGTAAACACGGTAGCCGATGTGATTATCCTTTCCTCTTGTGACCAAGACATCCAGAAAAGATAATTTCCCTTTGACTTCCAGTAGAATACAAGGATATATACATTCGAGAATCAATATAAATATTAAAACACCCAGCAACCATTAATAGAGAAGATGGCTACAAATTAAGCAAACTATGGAACCCACTCTTTAGAAGTCCTCAAAACATAGCTCCACACCCTGGAATAAAATAGTCAAAACAAAAAGTAATCATAAGTTTTGAAATACATAAGAAAACTGGCATTGCAATTATTATATACATATTCTCCTTCAAAATTCCCTAGAGAGTTAGTAGCATAGCAGTAGAGAGGGCGCATGGTAACGTCCTAGAGATCATGGTTCAAATCTCTTCGCTGGGAAAACAAATTTAGTTTACATTTTTTAAAACTATAATAATAAGGTTAAATAAGTTGAATAAGTTCAGCAAAGACATATACATATTCATAGTGCTATAATACGCATTTTAAAATGTTTCAGGTTAATATTTTAGTAATTCCATAGAATTATGACCTCTAATGTGTGGAGAAACTTTATAGTATTAACTATTAAGTGAATTTTAACGAGCTGGGCAGTATTTTTATAAAATTTGTTGTCAAATATCAGGTCCAAAGCCGGGATTTTATCGGAGCCTTTTCTAATAATATTAAAATTTCCTGGTGTTTCGTGCTGCATTTGATAGTGGCAAGAAACTTTTACGACTCAGGCAGCTAATTATAGCTGGAGCGCAGAAAGCATATGTGAGATTCACATCCAGAAATTTGGTTATTGTTACTGCCCTGGTGTAGTTAAAGAAAGCTTTATATTAATTTTGTTATAAAAGCCCTGGAAACTGCTTTGAGTAGGCAAATGATACTATAGTATACTCAGAGGTACACTAGTGAGAAACATAAAAAAAAAAAAAAAAGCAAAGGAATCTTACTTCTCACAATAGGAAGTAGAAAATGGATTCTGTTTGAAGTAATTAATAAAAAAGAAGAGGTTTGCTTAAAGCTTACCCTTTTTATTGTTAATTATGGTTTTCATTATTTTATTTGATAGTTTCAAAAACTACAAGAATACAGTGATTAAAGTTAGTTGGGGCACCGGCCGTTAAAATGTATCAATTACAAACAAATAATAGTTTTCCTGGAATACAAATCTTATTTTCCTGTGACATAATCAAGCTTTCACAAAAACTAACATAAATAATTTAGTATACTACTTTACAGATCAACATTTGTTAGCCCAACCAGTGCGGGACTATGTATTGTTACGATTTATTGAAATGAAATGATAAATCATCATGGGAAAACTGCTGGGTTCCTAAATGGATAGCCCAATTAAAGATTTTATTACACAGTTTTATTGATTGCCAATATTTACATCACTAACAAATAATCTTCAAAAAAATGCCTAATAATCAATTACACTTAAAAATGTTGCTTCCTCAGTCACTCGGTTTTTACACACCGTACGCCTCGCTGGGCCGCAACTCTGGCGCAACTCTCGCCGCAGCACCCCTCGTGGCTCGTGGACCTCTGTCGCCGCACTCTGCCGCCGCCACCGCACAACCCTTCGCCGAGGATCCGCTCGACGCCTCGCTCGGAACTCCGCTCGGGACCCTCGCCTCACCCAGACTATAGCCCAGACTATCGCCCCGGAACAGAACTCTCTCGCCGAGGAACTCCGCCGCACTCGCGACACTATCGCGCAGACTCTCTCGCTCCGGAACTCCGCCACACCCGCAGCATCATCGCCCGCAAAACTCTCCCTCGGAGGCCAGCGTCCCGGGCTTATATAGGCCCAGGCGCCACTTCTAGAAGTTACAAGCGTGGTTGGGGCCAGTCACGTTATCCCGCGCCGAGCCGACGCCAGATTTATCTAGAAAGGTGTCAGAAGCTCGCGCGACTCTAGGCGGAATTCCCACATGCCAGGTGTCAGGTTAACGGCACCGAAGCAGAGCGTTGGGGAGGAGGGAGGGGAAGCGGCAACCCTTGTAATCCACCAGGCACGCGTATCATATGTCACGTCAGCGGCAACCACGTGATGTCATTGGTCGTACGGGGCCGCCAGCCAGCTCCGAACCCGCGCGCGCCGTGGCCCTGCTTACGTTTCGTTACAGTATATTCTGATTAAACAATATATGATCGTTGACTGTTCACTGGCGGCGACTAGAAGTGGGAGAGACGCGTAGAAGTCATGTCCATTCCAGAAGGAAGAGTGCAAATTTAGTTGAATTTCGTGATGGGCTTGAGTCGTAGAAAAACTTGAACTCTTGCACCATCTTTTGGACCCCACTGGAACAAAAAAATAGTGATCCAGTGGTCAAGAATAGAAATTAACGAGACAAGGCACAGGAATTGCAAAGTCAGGGCAAAAGTTAATTAGAGAGTTAACTATTGGCAAAAGGGCGTAGAATTTTCTACTTAGCATTCTGGAATTGGAATGATGAAAATCACTCCCTGCTGCGGGATTACCTAGTAATCCGAACTAAAGCGACTAGCAATATATAAAAATAAAATAAAAACATAGGTATCACTCCCGGACTACATTGGATCACATCACTTAAGAGGGTGATAAAGGGCTTCATTTAGAGATGTTTTAGTGGTCAATGCGACGGCAAGTAGAGGTAAAACCAGTTAATGCAGATGAATGAGATTTTTACACATCATTGAGGAAAGGTATAATGACCGATCCCAGTTGTCAGAATGCGGTTAATGTTGTTATTAATAAGCAAAATTAATTAGTAAAAATGTTTATATTAGCACAAATTTGACAACTTGCAGAAAATAAAGTAATCGGAATAACAAAAACGTAAAAACTGAACAATTTACATGTAACATTCTTTTATAGTATATGATATTTGGAAATAATTATCTTCATACAATTGTGAATTACTTGCACACGCGTAAGTCACTGCACATTCATGTTTGAGCCGAAAATTTGCCACTTCACTGTTTGGAGATAGGACACTTTTATTCCATCCCTTCAGCAAGACCCGAGCGCTGTAGATAATCCTCGTCATTAGAGTGGTCGGGTTCCGGCTGTTATCTGCGCCTTGTTGACGAATGTGTGGAAGGGGTGTAGAGGAAGGTCTGGTTTTTGATAACACGTGTCTTGTCGGGTTACTCTGCATTTCTCTTGTCATTGCATTCGCGTCCACCTCATTTACATTATTCTTAGAGTATTCTTTGCACATATATATTTTATAGTACCGTTAATTTACAAATATTTAACTGGATTGTGGATATACAATTAATAATTTTTAGTTGCTTTTAGGTTACTTGGAATACATATTATTTTCAACCAAATCATAATATTTGTATAAAAATGAAATGAACTAAATATTCCGTGGGCTATTACTTTGCAAGGCATTTATGCAATTTACCACGATCATTACCTTTTACAAAACGTGCGTTTGTTTTCGCCATATATAAATGAACATCCATTCATATACCCCGAGCTAACACAGCGACAGCGACAGCAAGGAAAACTAAATCCGACTGCCTCGCAGTGCCACCCCACCCCTTTCGGTCCTTATCGTGGGACTGAGAAGTGTTGCCTATCGCGAGGGACTCAGAGCAATATCGGTCTAACGTACAATATCAGGCGCACATGTTATGCTTCAAGCAGCTGGAATTTCTAGTAGCTTTTTATCCCACTCTTAAGTTAGTGACGGCGCGATTGGTTCCGAATGGAGTCGCGGGCGAGAAGCACCGGAGAGAAGTGACAACTGTGACGACAGAAGGACTAATCAATCATTCCATAGGATTGCATGTAGTTAAAACTTGGACTTGGGATCCAGAGGCCTAGCAAGTGGGGGACTGGCCTCTGATTGGCTGGAGGTTGGGCCGACCAAAAGAAAATTACCAAGGTTGTTGGTAGTCTAACTTAAGGGGCATCGGAAGACACTCGCGCTGAACGCAGCGAGCTCCGTCGGGGTGCAGGTGAAACAGACTCGGGGTTAGTTCACAAAAGTCCCGTAAGAGGGACTAGCATAAGCCTGGCACTTATGACCCAGTTGGTTCACCCTCTGTCGGGTATAAAAGGGAACTATAGAGAGGTGTGATGGCAGGTGGTAGAGGTCTCGCTCCAGCGCCGAACTAAGGTAAATTATTTGGCCTCTTCGCCACGTGATGGCGTAGGCAAGCCTTTCGTCGGCAAGCGAGATGACCCCGATCCCGGCTCGCCGAGAGGCAAGGTTAAAAATTCCAGTCAATTCACCTAGTGGAGTCCCTGGAAAAGATGAAGGGGATCTGCTAGCTCATGAGAAACGTCATAGGCCGGGAGCCGATATGTGCCCGACAGCCCTGGAACATGACTGGAGCTGCTAATCTTATGCTGACCTGTGGGAAGAGGGTTTACCATGTGAGGACGCTGAGAAAAACACTCTCGGTCACAAAGTCGAACACTGTACTGGTCGCGTTAATGGCCCGAGGTGGGAAGAAAAATTATGTCTAATACTTGCTTGGCAAAATCACGTCAGACTATTGGTTGTAGCACTGGGAATGCATAGCGGGACTCTAGTACAGGGTGTCTACAGGTCACGGAAGTCACGGAAGTCACCAAAAAGTAACTAAAATGAAGCGCTGGTCACGGAAGTACCGAAAAAGTGGCGCAATTGTTGTGGAAGTCACGGATTAATGTTTATTACCCGTCGTACGTAACGTTTCGATACAAATCGATAGTTTGCGGGTGTAGAAATCGACATATGCGCATCGATAGTCTCGCCGAAGCAGATGTTGATATCTTCTAATCGATAGTGCTTTCCTGTTTGCTGTTTCCTTTGTCTTCGAAACACGGATGTTTGGATTTGTACGTAGATTTGTAATGGCTGCCGACTTGTGTTGTGTAAAGTGGCGTGGATTTTACTAATTATAACGTCATGTAGTTGTAATTCTTGTGAATATAAAACCGGAAAGAAAACGTTTTCGTTTGTGTGCCAGTTAACTGAGTTTATAGTAAAAACGTTCCGTGCGTTATTTACCAGTAAATCGATGTGTGCTTTTCTAATTAATCGCCACTGCAACGTTTTAGCACGTGGTACTAAATATAGATCGGCCAAAAGGTGTTTTCTGTAATTGGTGCAAAATATTTCTTGACTTTTATGTATCATGTGCTATTTAGGAACATGGAAGAGTTTGTTGTAACAAAAAGTTACAGTTAATTATTTACTTAAGTTCTGGAAATTCTGATTGACACGTCTTCACGTGTTTATGTATTTATATGTGTGAAATATAAAAGAAATGCCTGGAAAGTGCAGTTTCCAAGATCAGTGGTTCAAAATGCCTTGCGCAATAGAAGGAAATTGGACGTCTTGGCTTAGGCCTGTAGAAAAGTCACAATACAAAGCTTATTGCACTATTTGTAGAAGCGACTTTGGTATTTCCCATGGTGGTGTATACTGTGTTAAAGTTCATGAAAAAGGGAAAAAAACATGTTCAGAAACTCCTGGAAATCTCTAAAGGTAAGCAAACATTACTGCAATTTTCTAAGAAAAATGATGCTCCATCTGTGTTGGCAACAGGCACTTCACCAATGAACACTGAAACACAGAATGACTGTTCTAGCGGAACAACTAATAGTGATACTAAAAGAACTGAATGTGCAGGTACTTCTGGCATAGGCCTAGGCAATTTCATTTTGAAGGATGACGTAGCAAAGGCAGAAATTGTTTGGGCTTTAAATAAAGTAGTTACTCATGGGTCTTCACGTGGCTCAGGATCAAGTTCTGAACTGTTTCCGTACATGTTCCCCGATAGTTTGATTGCAAAAAATTTCATAATGCAAAAGGACAAATTGTCCTATGTTATTACTTATGGTCTTGGACCTTATTTTCAAAGTAAACTTGTAGATGAAGTAAAAAATGCAAATTTTTTTGCTATTTCCCTCGATGAAAGTTTAAATAAAATTAGTCAGAAAGGTCAAATGGATCTGATTGTACGTTTCTGGGATGAAGATTGCAATGCAGTTGTGACCAAGTACCTGACATCAACATTTCTTCAACGAGCAACAGCAAAAGATTTGTTGGAAACTTTCAAAACTACTATGGCCAATCTAGGTTTGCCCCTAAATCACATTTTGCAAGTATCTGTTGATGGGCCTAACGTGAACTTAAAGTTTTTACGTGACTTGCAAGACAGTATTGGTAACGAGCTGGATGGAAATGGAAAGCCTTTTGATACTGGAACATGCCCTTTACATGTTGTGCAAGGGGCTTATAAAACAGCACACACTACAGTAGGATGGAAAATACATGAATTTTTGCGATCTGTGTACTATCTGTTCAGGGATTTTCCGGTTAGAAGAGCTGAATACACTCTGAAGACTGCTTCTGAAGTTTTCCCACTCAAGTTCTGCCAAGTTAGATGGGTTGAAAATTCGAGAGTACTTCAAAGAGCCATTGAGATGTTTCCATCACTTGTGAAATATGTCAGTGCAGTAGAGAAAAATCCCCCGAATTCTCAGTGTTATGTAAGAGTGAAAGAAGCCTTGAAAGATAAGCTATTGTTTGCAAAGTTGGAATTTCTTCTATCAGTTTCATTGCAGCTAGAGCCTTTTCTAACGAAATTCCAGTCCAATGATGCTTTATTTCCGCTGCTCTATCAAGATACGTTGTCTCTCTTGATAGGCATTGGCACTCGCATCTTGAAGAAAAATGTGGTAGAAGACATCAAATCGGGTGTTCATCTGACAAATGTTGATGTATACAATTCAGATGTCTTGAAAGCTGTGAGCAATATAGATATAGGATTTGGTGCCAAAGCAGCATGCAAAGACCTTAAAGAGGTTGTAGTGTTGTTGTTTAGAAATGAATGCAGGTGTTACTTACAACATTTATTTTCAAAGTTTACTGTGAAGTCTCCACTCAAAAGTAAAATTGTTAAAGGAGCATCCTGTTTATCGCCTGAAGTCATCAGAAGTAGTCTATTAAGAAACTCACGCATTACCACTGCATTAGACATTTTTGTGTCAAATGGACACATGGCTCCACATGTAGCAGACTGCATCAAACGAGATTACTTGATTGTTTGTGACAATGCAGCTGTTAAAGATGCTATAGAGACATATGATTGGAGGTCTCAAAAATTGGATGCCCTTGTTTTGGAATTAATTTCTATGGCGAAGGTGGACAATGCTGCCCTGATTCAGTTTTTCAAGAAGATTTTAGTTATGTTTCATGGCAATGCTGCAGTTGAGAGGGGGTTTTCAGTGAACAGAGAATGTCTGGTAGAAAACTTGTCGGAAGCCTCTTTGATAGCACAGAGATGTGTGTATGATTCTGTTCATTCAGAAGGTGGAGTTAAAAATGTCCAAATCACTAAAAAAATGATCCATTCTGTAAGGAATGCATCTGCCAGGAGACAGGAAGCACTCAGGATGAAAAACATGAAGAAAGATGAGGAAGTAGAAGCAAAGAGGAAAGCCAAGTCAGAACTGAAGGAACTGCAAGCTACAAAACGCAGGATGTTAGAAATGCATAAGGAGGAAATGACCAGCATGGAGGATAGGATAACATTTTTGAAAAAGCAGGCTTAAAATTATGAATTATGTTTCTTACCATATCCACAGTGCAGAAACACATAGGCCTACAAATTTAAATATTAACTGTCAGTGTTTTTTGGCCAGTGTTGAAATTGTGGTCTTGTATAACAACTGCTAACACCCGGGACTATTAAAAGGTAAGCACATAAAACTGTGTAATATTTTTTAGTATATTTTGTTGCTTTTTCGTTATTTTCAATAGTGTATGTTATTACATAGTCAATAAGTTGCATTAAAAATATTCCTTTTTTCTGTGTAGTATAATGTGAAACGTTTCTGAAAACTTTTTACCTAAAAATGAAACGTGTAATTCGAAGTATCAACTTTTCTTGAAAAGGTCACCAAAAGGTCACCAAAAAGTCACCAAATTAATTTTTCTGTTGCCTGTAGACACCCTGTAGTAGGAAAGATTTTATAAGGGTGAACAATGAGCTAACAAAGTTTGTTAGGAAGTTTAGGAGAAAAATAAATTTGAGCCAAATATTTGAGATTTGCGGCTCATTATTTAAAACGCTACTTTTTTATTCGTCAGTTTATTTATCACGCTCAGCATTATTTTAAATAATTCTACTTTAAGTTATGTGTCCGAGTTTCCTAATATATGGTTATTTGCAACATGAACAACATGAAAACACGAGTTTGCTCGTTACCGAGGTTAAATGTTTACACCTCACTGGAATGGGGATGCCATCTGTAGCGCATTGCAAGGAAAACTTTATATAATTAACTGTTGAATGAATTTTATCACTATGGGCAATATTTCAGTAAAATTCTGTGTCGAAAATCAGTCCCATAGCGGGGGTTTAGTATATTTTGAAGTCTTTTCGCTTTTATCGGATCTGTTTCATTTTGCAGTTTAATATTTCGGTCTGAAAATTGAAATGATTCTATAGTCGACGTACTAGCTGCTCGGTAACGAATTCTAGCGTTGAGTGGGAAACAATGTGTGATTCGCATCTATAAATTTAGTTTATAACACAATTTTCGTATATTTTAAAGATTTCTGCATTAAATTTAGTGTCCGATTTTAGTAATATATGTGTATTTACAACATGAGAACACATGAGTAGTATATAAATGTATTTTCTACGCCTGGTGCTGGTGCATGAAACTGATTGTGACGTCATGGAATCCATTTGGATGACCATGTCCTTGAACTTAAAAATTTGCTAAAAAGACTCAAATTTGTCCAAAAATTGGAAAAATATTCGCCTGGATTTCCCGTTTTTAGAAACAAATGTCGACAATAAATGTAAAAAATATAGATATGAAAATACCAAAGTTCCATTTTCGATTGGAAATTTTTTTTTATAATTTAAAAATAATTGAAATTCGGAATGCCTCAAAATATGTTTTCCTTAAAAAAACGAAAATTCCCTATAGAGGGTTAAATTGCCTGTTGTAAAGCCTCCACTAAGCCTCCAGAGGGGAGCGTTGACCTCGACCTTGGTCTCGACCGCCATCTTGAAAAACCGTATATTTTTGTGCTAGAAATTCGGAAAAATGTTTAAATTTCAAAAAAAAAATGTTATTTAAATAAAATTTTAATTTAAAAAATTTTATGTCATGGAACTAGGGTTCGAACTCGGTGAGGGTAAAATAAAAAACGTGACAGATCGTTCCTCCACAGATGCCACCAGCAGACTGACCTCCTACCACCAATAATTTAGTAAAATATCACTTTAATTTCATATTTTACTTTAGTATTTATTACCAGACCGTCATGGCATCAATCTCCATCTTGTTGGCCATCTTGACCGACTCTTGAAATTCTCTTATTATTTAGCTATAAATTCGGGAAACCCCGAAAAAAATCATTAAAAATTACAATGTAGTTTTACTTGGATATAGTACATACATCAGGCAAAAATATCTATATTAAATCTTGAAAGCTAACTTTACCTTGATATTTATAATCAAACATCTCTCAAAATTAACCATTAATTTATTAGCATATACACTACTTTAACCTGCACCCAGCATCAGTAGATTGTGCAAGTACTAAGAAAACTAACTCTGCAAACTTTTGTGTACTTTCAAACCTACCATTTTCAGTTATATAAGACATGATCCTAAATCATATCTGTTACTCCTTCCATTTATAAAATTCCTATTCCGTGACATCGCCTCCAAAGTTTTTCCCCATCAAAGTTTGAAATGGTGTCATTCCAGTTAAACCATGAACAGTATGGTACATTATACATTCAATCATAGGAATTGTTCTTTTCCAACTTTGATGCTATTTGTGACAAAAAGCACATAGCATATTCCCCAAGGTTTGTATTTTCCTTTCAACTGGGTTGCTCTGATGATGTGGTCGATATTATTTCCAACATTCGATAGCCTTCCTGCCACACTAGACACATGGATTGTGTTTCATGTTTGGAACAATTTTGATAATAATTGTGGATTATCATAATGGAGGGCGTAACGCAAATTGCAATGTTCTATAATCCAAGATTGTGACCGTAACGTAAAGTTCAATGATGACATCATACACATCCAAGATGGCCGATCTTACTTCACTAGAGAATGGTTTTAGCTTTACAAAAACTTTTTTACTGGTAACTATTATATAATAGTTCCGCCTGGCGCAGGAGTCGTAGTGAGGATTTAAGATGGGTTCAAAGACCGAATGATTTGACGTCACGGCGGCAATCTCGGATGACCTTTGACATTACCCATTGACTTTACCTTTATCAATCGCCAACACTAATTTTGCCATCTTGGAATCGAATGCACCCCTCACTGATGTTGAGATTTTTGTTATGGCAGACGCATTCACATCGAGTACCCCATCCTCGAACATTTATCGTTTATTTATGGTTGCCATCTTGAATTATGATGTCATGCCTACCATTTTGGAACTGTCATCAACACCACCTTTTTTTCAAATCTGACTTAACGTCCGCCATCTTATTTCTGGAGACCGTAATATTGGATGATGTCACGACTGCCATTCTGTTTTGTTTGTTTTTTTCTGTTCAGGAGGAGGTAGCCATCGCAGATACCTACATCTTTGTTTCTGCTGTTTGTTCCTAGAGAGCACCAGCATCGCTCAGTCTTGTGCAATAAGGTTGATGTACCATTACATGTCAATAATATTGTGGTCCTTATCGACATATTATATTAAAACATTTATACAAAATACATTGGAACTGCAGTGATTCCAACCATGGCATCTCGGACATCAGGGTTGGAAAACATAACACTTTAAAAAGCACTGCTATCAAGACATTTACTAGACTTATAATTTAGAAAGGTATACAAAAAAACACATATGTATTTCAGACTTGTAATTTTTTGATTTGAAAGAATAATAGCATCACTTGCTTGAGAGCATTGCCGCCATCTTTATTTTCAATACTAACTACCAGGAGCACTACTTAACACACATCTAGAGGATGCTGTAACGCCCCTCGTGCCCTAAAATTATATCATTTTAATTTACTAATTAAAAACCTATGAAACAGCTGGGCAAAATTATAGAGAAGTGTTACCAGAGGGGGCACGAGGTGGTGAACAAGACAAATTTATACTCCCTACACACACAAGCAACTTGGGAGCTAGTGGATCGTTTAAATGGATTAAGGAATATGAAAGATAAATAAACACTTCATAAGTAGCTTGGTCTATAGGTTCCCTGTTTTATTTAAATAGGTTTTGTTTTGGCATTTGTAAGTTTCCCATTGAAGGGTACTAACAATATATTTCAGTTATTTGAGAATGGGCCGGCCCGATATTATTAAAACAACACATATTCAACTTTAACAAACGAACGATTACATAAACCAAAATTTGAAGTATCACACCGAAATTTGATTCGTCCAATGATTACATAGATAATTAGTTTCCTTGATTCTACATGTTCTGGAGGATTAAGTTCTTAGGTCACTGCTCGCTGGTAGGCTATTCATTCGGTTAATGTAGTTCGTAGATAGAAAGGTGGGGAGATGTTTATTTTACATTATCACCCGGGTCTTCAAGGTAAGACGTTGGGCCGGGAAAGATCTCTTCTAAAGGGACTCGGAGCTCGAGCTCCAGGACAACAAGCTGGGAGCAATTTCGTCCCCCAACACTTGGACCCTGTCTGAAACACAAGTCAATTTCCAAACGAATTAGACCTGCTTCCAGACAGTCAAACACAGTCGGCGCGAAAAGGCCAACAAACAGGAATTTGGGGAGAAGAAAAAAAGGCCGGATTACTCACCAAACAGGGTGTAGATTCAGGGCTCACGAGATGTCTCGCGTAGAAGACCAGAAGGCGCGGACCAAAATACAGCGGATGACATGGAAGAAACCATCATTTTAGGAAAATCAAAAAAATTAATAAACTTTAAATAAAAACATGACTTGTACTAATTGCTACTACTGACTGGCTACTACTGAAATATAGCTGGGATCACATCCCCTAAGCCTGCTGACGACATCTCTTAAGCACACGAATTCGCCGTTCCCGCGAAAGCCTCTTAACACAGAGGATGCCGAGATGATGCTGTAAGTAGCAGAAGTCAGAGTACTGAGTGCCGGCGATGGCGGACAAAGCTCCTAATTAAAACGGGCGCTAGGGCCCTAGGGAGAAGGAGGGGGAAGGTTCGGCTTTGGATCAAACATATCCGGAGGTGCCCGAAGTTGTCGTAGCCACACTTCAGTTTTTTTGCGCCAAAGGGCGACTGCTGCGGTCTCTACCGGCAGGTACAGAAAGCAACATACAATCGACTATTACAGGCCGCGAGGAGGAAGCATAGGCCCTTATGGCGTAGCTGGTGGTGCACTCTGGTGGCCTAAAGGGGACATAGAGGTTGGAGCTTAAAAGATCGCCCACAGGTGTCCCGGGCGTCAGCTTCACGCACGAGCTGGCGCCAAGAGAAGACGTTACAGTTTCTGCCGCTAGATATTGTGGGTGGTCCTGTAGGACAAGGGAGAATGTCCTTGAGGTATGCCACCGCCTTGGCGGGGTGGCGTCAGGTCAATGGTCCTAGGTTAATTTCTCAGAACCTATGGGGGGGGGGGGGGGGGGGGTGTGGACAGAAAAGCGCAATGACGCTGGGAACGAGCGTCTACGGGAGACTAATTCGTGCTGAGACTCGCTACTCTGAGCAGGTCTCTGAAAAATAGAGCTTGCAGGCCAGAAGATGCTCTATGCGATTTTAGTCATGCAGGGAATTAATATTACAAACCCCGGGCGTGACTGCAGGCAGGAGAAATTTCAACCGGGTTGCTAACGTCCACATTAGACTAGCAAAATATCAGATAGGTCCCTGAGAAAGGTGCTTCGGTCCACTGGCACAAAGTTTAACTGTGTCGCGTACACCAGCCAAACAAAGTGTAAATCACCTCTTTAGTAACCAGATTATAAGAAAAATAAATTTCCAAAAATAATTTAAAATTATAATAATAAATTTAAAAAAACCTGTAGAAATGCCAAATTTCTGGCACAATGCCACCGCCATATTGTTTTCAGTAATCGATACAGTCTGCACTAGTACATGCGTAGCCTGCTAGAGGGTGCTGCTGCCATGTTAGTTTAATTTATACCCGCTAGAGTTCAGTTTTATTTATTATCATGGAGTCCGCCAGATTGTAGACAGTCGTTGCCACCATCTTGAAAATCCGTTATTATTGACGTACAAATACGGGAAAAATTCCAAATTTCGTCAAAAAAAATCACTCATTAAAATAACAATTTATTCGATCGATATCCATCCACGGTTCGATTCTTGAACAATGAAATGAGGTAATTTAATTAAAAATGTCATAAAAATTAATGTTAGAAGTAAAAAATCCACAAATTTACAAATAATTTTTTTTAAGTACAAACAAAAAATTACTAGCGTTTATCGATGTAATTTATCTAAAGGATATCTCTACACAACATTTTATTACCACATACAGCACACGGCACAGAGTTCACAGTTTCATTGAGAGGACAGTGATATATTTCATGATGCCTCGCACTAAATATGTGCACAAACATATTGCCACATAAGATACATTTTGATCCCGATGATTGCACAACCAGTCCATCACAATTTGATGTGTCTTTTTAATATTCTGTAGCATATAAACTGACTTCAAAACCGGTTGCACCAAAGTTAATGCATTCAGAGTTATTATTACAATTGAGTACTATATAATCACGAAATTTCAAGTTTTTTTATATTGTCACAGTGCGTGCAGTTGGATGATGGAACACCGTTAGTTGCTAAATCATAAATGGATGTCATGGGCCTTGTTGACAAACATTGTCTTGTTGCTGAAGACACTGCAGGCAGTGAAATCTCCTTCTCTGCTGAAACAGTAGGTGCAACCTATGACACAATTGCCAATAGGATCTTCATTGTCGCCGCTGTTGTCTCCATCGGAATCCCTGGACTGTCAGCAACGTTGCCATCGAGGTGTGCACTGTTGATGATACAACTTACATCGAAGCTGTTGTTAAAGATGGTTAAGACATCATTGAGTTCTCAAGAATAGATGATTACGAGACATATGCATAAGACTAGTCATACAAGGCATTCTGAACTGCACCAGAGCCAGAGGTGGACTGCGATTTTCAGCGTCCAGTCCTCACATATATACTCACAGCGACTGACATGAGACGCGAGTCAAAACAACAGCCTGTTTTAATTTTTTCAAACAGGTTCTTGCTTGCACTTAACTAACCCAGTGCAGATTTTATAATGTCGATTAAGACTATCTATTGAAATTAGTTTAGTTTACTACATTTGATGCACTGAAACAGTATTATTTGTTCATTATTCCGACATCCACCTCCTTTACGACTGCAAGTATTTGAAGTGTTAGTGAATTATGTACCACAGTATTTGCAGTGACGTGTTGAAAGTCCATCGTTCATTGAATTCTTCGAGATATTGCAAATGCCAATGGGATCCACATCGTCGTCGGTGTCTCTGCTATTGAGGTCTCCTCTGCCAACAAAGTCTCTGATATCGAGGTCTCCGCTACCAACAAGGTCTCTACTATCGTCGCCGTCACAACCAGGTGCGTCCCCGACATCAATGCTAGACCTTCCACCAAGATCTCTGCAGTTGTTGACATCGTTGCCATCGAGATTTTCGCTGCTGGTGGTAATCAATCCATCAAGGTCATCATTTGAAAACCATTTAAATATCAGGTAACATACTGAAGCGAGTCGATCCGCACTGCACCACCTCCAGAGATGGACTAGGGTCCTGTTGTTTGGGACTCGCTTATATACCCACGCCACTGGAATATTATGTGAATCAAAACACGAAAAATTCACATTAATGCTCGTGTCAGAACAAAATAAAAATGGAATCACATTTAGAAGCAAACCCAAAAGAGGGAGCACATTGGAAACATATTCGACCAAGAGGAAGCACATGTGGACATACATTTGACAACAAGGTCACACACGCACTTTATGCACACTCGTCAAAACAAGACACACACTGAAAACGCATTCGACAAACAGGACACACACTGAAAACACATTCGACAAACAGGACACACACTGGACACTCGTCAAAAAAGAACACACACTGGTCACGCCTTTGACAAAATGTACGACACAATGGGCAAAAAAGACTGTTATCTGTATAAGTCTCGAGGGAGATACTCGTATCATTCTACATAGTTAAATGTTTCATGGCCGAATGCCAGGCTTGGTTGATAATGTGGCACATACTGCATACTTGACTATGTGCGTTTAACGAAAATGGCTCTTATTTACACCAACATTAAACTCCTTAGGTATGGCACCAATTATATTTGGCTCATTTTGTCTTTGGCTCCAACTGCTCCAACGACATTCGGCTACAAGACTACGAGTCTACATGGCTACGAGGCTACTTATCTACGAAGCTACACGTCTACAAGGCTGCGAGGCTACATGGCTCCATCCTGTTACAATAGCTCCATTCAGCTAATGGATTTAATTTATCTCTTGCAAAAAAAACTTGTTGCAAATAGTTCCAATTATGGTCAAGATTTGACGATACATGCTGCGTTATATAGTCTGTCACTGTTTAATGTGGGTTGTTGTATGCCAGATGCTTACTCATGATCGCAAGAGGAGGAGGGCTTCGTTAGACATCAAGGAGAAGGAAATTCGTCTTGCAATGATAGTGTTTCTCAGTTATTTTAAGGCATTGTAATTGTATCAATAGTGAAAAAAAAAAAATAATTCCACTTGTTTTAAATATGATAAGTTTTAATTCGGTAACAGGAATTCAGCAATCAAAAGAATCTCTGAATACAATTGCATGTCAGGAAAAAAAATGCAAACATCGATTGTTTTTCTCAGAAATAAACAGAAGCATTTTGAGATTACCAATAGAAGTCTCCCCAGAAATAATCAGGTGACACGAGAAAACCAGCAGAATTATTGCCAGGAATAATCAGGAGCATACGAAGAAATCTAACAAAATATTGTCATGAATAACCAGGAGCACACAGAGGAAACCAACAAACTATTGTCAGGAGTAATCAGGAACAATATTTTGTTGGTTTTCTCCATGTGCTCGTGGTTATTCATGACCATATTTGGTTGGTTTTCTTAGTATGATCCGGATTATTCCTGGCGAGACTTGTGCTGGTAATCTCAAAGTGCTTCTGTTTATTCTATATGCAATAATTGTATTCAGAATTTCATTTGATTGCTGAATTCTTGTTACTGAACTAAAACTACATAATAATATTTAAAACAAGTGGAATACAAACATAAGATACAACAACTGATAAACACTCTTTGCAAGAATAATTTCCTTCTCCTTGATGTCTAGCGAAGCCCTCCTTCTCTTGCGATCGTAATTGAGCATTCAGCATCCCACATGAAACAGTGACAGTCTGTAGAACGCAGCATGTGTCGACAACTGTTGACAAGATTTGGAACTACTTGCAATCTTTTCGCAAGAGATAAATTAACTATTGCAGCTGAATTCAGATATTGTAGCGGGTAGGAGCCATGTAGCATCGAAGCCTCGTAGCCAGTTGAAGCCTTGTAGACTTGTAGCCAAGTATTCATGTAGCCATGTAGCCTTGTAGACTTCTAGTCTCGTAGCTATGTAGCCTTGTAGTCTTGTAGCCAAATGTCGTTGGAGCAGTTGGAGCCAAAGACAGTTTGGCCTAAAGATAGTTTGTACCGTATCATATTGTATCCTGCGACCGATCGTATCCTGCTGATGGGGTGGTATCCTATGGAGTTTAAGGGTGTGCCTCCCATTTCAGGTCATGATTTTTATATTTTTATTAATCACTGATCAACTTTTAGACTTTTTCAAAATTGTTTAACTTTCACGAAATGAAAAATATATACAGCACATACGTTTTGCATAGTTAAATGCCAAAGTTACATTTTTAACATTTTTGGGTTGTACAAATAAGGAGAATTTAATTTATTGCATAACTGAAACTTTTTAGGTTTAACTGCAATGCCACTGGCTACTTCATGATGTGGTTTTAATTTCTATCACAAAAACTAATTTCATGTTTCTTGGCTGTCAAAATCATAACAAATATGAGAATTTCGAAATGCCAGGTAAAATTAATGAATATTTTCTGAAAGAAATTCAAACCATATCTTGAAATAGCCAGTGGCATTGCAGTTAAACCTAAAAAGTTTCAGTTCTGCAATAAATTAAATTCTCCTTATTTGTACAACCCAAAAACGTTAAAAATATAACTTTGGCAGCTAATTATGCAAAAATTATGTGCTGTATATATTTTTCATTTCTTGGAAGTTAAACAATTGAAAAAGTCTATGAGATTATCTGTAATTACTGTAAATATAAAATCTGAACCTGAAATGGGAGGCACCCCCTTAATGTTTGTGTAAATGAGGGTCCTTTTTGTTAAATGCACATTGACAAGTATGCAGTATGTGCCACATTATCAAGCAAGCCTGGCCTCTGGCCATGAAACAATTAACTATGTAGAATGATCAGAGTACCTCTAGCCTCGTCTTATACATACTGCAGTCCTATTTGTCCAGTGTGTGTCCATTTTGTCCAAAGTGTGTCCAGAGTGTGACCTTTTTGTCCAAATTGTGTCTTAATGTGTTTCCTGTTTGTCGAAAGTGCTTTCAAATGAACTTCCTTTTTTATGTGTTTCCATTTTTGTTTTGCTTGTGTTTTAATGTAAGGGTTTTTTTGTTTTGACTTGCGTATTATTCCAGTAGCCATAGGTGTATAAGCGAGTCTCAGAATACAGGGTCCAGTCCATCTCTGACGGTGGTGCATTGTGAATCAGCTCTTTTCAGTACAATATTTAGTTGGTTTTCCAATGATAACCTTGATGGACAGTCTACCATCAACAGCACAGACCTCGATGGCAGAGATATTGATGGTAACGCAGATCCCATTGGCATCTGTGATACCTACTGCAGAGGAGAAATCATCAGGTACTTTTCCATCAGTTGAGTTTTGCCAACAACCTCGGAGACTTCAATAAACGACTGGCTTTTGTCACGTCAGTGCAAATACTGTGGTACATAATTTACAACATTTCAAATGCTCGCAGACATGAAGGAAGCGGATGTCGAAATAATGCACAAAGAGTACTATTTCAGTGCATATGTCTCGCAATAGTCTATTCTAGAGAACTCGATAATGTCTTAACCATCTTTAACGACAGCTTTGATGTAAGTTGTATCATCAACAGTGCAGACCTCGATGACAGCGATGCAGATCGTGTTGGCAACAGCGTCAACAGTACCTGTGAAATCGATAAAGGATGTAAAAATGTGTTCCATTTATCTGTATGTACTGTGGCAACATAGTAAATGCATGTAATAACTCTGAACACATTAACTATTAGTGCAACAGGTTTTAAGTCAGTTTATACACTAAGGAAGATTAAAAAGACACATAAGGAATTGAGATGGACTGGTTGTGCATTCATCGGAACCAAAATGTATTTTCTGTGGCAATACTTGTGCACATATTCAGTGCAAGGTATCATGAAATATATCACTGTCCTTTCAATGCAACGGAGAACTCTGTGTTGTGTGCTGTATGTGGTAATCAAATGTCCTATGGAGATGCCCTTTAATTACATTACATTGATTGAAGATTGAAGAATGAAGACTGAAGATTGATGAATGAAGAAGATTGAAGACCCCTGTCGCTCCCCGCCTGCGTGAACAAACAAATACCAAGATACGAGTAACAATCAATCAATTTGTGTTTTAGTAGTAGTTTTGTAGTAGTTTTGAAGTAGTTAGTAGTTAGTTAGCCTTAGTACTATGTAAATTCTGTAACATTGTAATTAAATTGTCACAACCGTAAATATTTCATAATATATGTTTAATGCATGTATATATTTATGAATTAATTATGTAGTGTTCTGAGTTTTACATACTCTTAACTTGTCCAAATACATTATAATACTCTGTTGCTTTCTAATCTAGTGGTGGTGGTAGTAGTTATGGTAAAAAAAATATATATATAAATATATATACAAAAAAATAAAACATATAAAAAACAAAAAAAAACAATATATATATATAGTATCTCGTAACTGTCTTTTGTCTGTCTTTTGTATTATATATTCTGTCTGTCTTTTGTATAGTATATGTAAATAACTGTCTTGTTTTTGTATTCTGAATATTTTATACCGCAATGTATATCATAAAAAAGACATCCAACCATTCTGAGGGGCTTGGGTCGCCGAGCAGTAGCCTCCCCGTGGTCCCCGCTGGAAACCAGACAATTTATCTACTTTTGAAAATATCTTGTCTGGGCCAAATACCGCTCTCCGCTGGGGGTGGAATATCCTTCAGATGCTCCTCCCGCAGCGGACCTCAGGGGATTTCCAAGCCGACAACATTCTCACCTTCATAATTCATTTAAATTATTTATCTGGCATGACATCGATGGTATCGCTGATAGTCTTACTCCTATTAGAGGTGGGTCGAAAAGTATAAACCTGATACTTTGTCACTGATATGCGCCTGTATCAGGAACGGCAAACGAGTACACTTGAAAAGTATCAAGTACTTTAGTATCAGTTCAGAATTCGCCTGGAACAACACCACGGCCAATGTGCGCGTGCGCAGAACCCGATCGCAGCTGATGACGGTCACTTGGGCGGAGCTTGTGAAAGGGGAGGGAGCAGGAACGACGAATAAGGGATAAAGAAGGGAAATAATGTAGGGGAGGAAGCGCAGGGGAAGGCGTTGAAGGAGAGGCGCAAAGCGAAATTGTTACGAGTCGTTTGGTTATTGTCCCACATCAAAGTACGCTCAGTGCTCAGTGCGCAGTGCGTGCACAGTCTCGTTCAATAATAAAACTAATTAAATTTTAATATTAAAAAGTATATTAATACAAGATATAATATTTATATTTTTGCACCTAACAGCTATGAAAATGCAAATAAATTCTCAGTTGACACTAATAACAGATGTAATCAACAGATGGACTTTTTTTTCTGAAAACAATTAGTAACTAGTGTTTTCATACATTAAAAGATTACGATTTTATCAAAAATTAAAAATAAAAAAAACAGTTACGTACATTAGTGAGCATACTATATCAATGTTTACGTTTCAAATGTTTCTTCAGATTAGTCGATGATGATTTATAACTCAGTTTTTGTTTACACAAATTACAATTAGCAAACTCATTATTTTCCGTAAAAAAAATTCCACACAAATGAAGTCTTTTTCCTGCACTTATCCATTCCTTATTTCACTATAAAGATACTAACTACAAAGCATGACAGCCCGCAACAATGTACATGGTGGTAATTAATTAATACACGGCCAGGACGAACTGCAGTGAATGTTGAACTGATTGATACTGGCCGTATCAGGCGGGCATGAGAGTAACAGAGGTAGAGAATTACCGGGCGTGATAAATAATGTATCAGAGACACCGATACCTTTTTACGCTGGTGATGACGGCACGGAGGATGTGTACCCTGTAACGAGAATGCTGATACCTTGTCGCTTCCTGGGACCGCTACTGCTCTGATACAAAAGTATCAGAGACTTGTAACTAGGTCCATTACTGTATCAGTATCAGGTTGGAACAGATACCGAAAATTGCTGTAACAACCCACCTCTAACTCCTATAACGTCTAAATATCAAATAATCTTAATATAAATAGTACCAATTAAACCTCGGTAGGGCCACAACGGCTAAGAGAGGTAAAACCGCGTCACTTTGTTTATGTATGTGGTAATCAAATGTCCTATGGAGATTCCCTTTAATTACATTACATCGAGAAACGCTAGTAATTTTTTGTTTGTTTTCTTAGAAATTATGTAAGTAATTTTTATTGCAATCTTTTTTTTCCTTGAACCATTAATTTTTATGGTATTTTTTTTTAAATTATATTTTTTGCAATGTTCAAGTATCTAACCGTGGACAGATATCATTATTTTAATGAGTGATTTTTTTTATGAATATTGGAATTTTTACCTAATTTCTTGGTCAAAAATTATGGATTTTCAATATGGCGGATGCCATGGTATTAAATAATACTGCACTCTAGCAGAAAAAAATTAAATTAATATGGTAGCACCTCTAGCAGACGATGCTTGTACTAACGCTCATTGCATCTATTTTTGAAATAATATGGCGGCTCCACCGTCTAGCAAACAATGTGTGTTAAGTATCGCTCCTGGTGGCTAGTATATAAAATAAAGATGGCGGCAATGCTCTCAAGAAAGTGATGCTCTTATTCTTTCAAATTAAACGTTTACGAGTCTGAAATATGTTATTTTTTATAATTTTTTTTAATTCTCAGTCTAGTAAATGTCTTATTATCTTTGAAAGATTTGTGCAATGGGAGTGCATGACTTGATGTAGGCTTTTGGACATACGCCATTGCATAGCACATGTATGTCTGCAGAAGAAAACTACAAAAAAACACAAATGACAAAAAACACAAATTAAGCAAAAATTGCTGTTGTCAGGTTTTAACGCCACACACTATTCCACAACAGGAATATGGTCAACAAACAAGGAAAAAACAAAGAAAAATGGACTAACAGAACGAAAAAACCCCCACAAATGATGACAGCACAAAAATTCCGAACCCAAAAAAATTCAACACAACAGTTGAAACGAGACAAAAAACACAGCAAAACGAAAAGACGAAACAAACACAATAGTTTTCCAAAAAAACAAAAAACAAAAAGAGAAACGAAAAAACCCCCACAAATGATGACAGCACAAAAAATATTAAACCCAATAAATTCAGCACAACAGTCAAAACGAGACAAAAACACGACCAAACGAAAAGACGAAACAAACACAACAGTTTTCTAAGACAGAAACAAGCTTGTTAGTGATGTAATTTATTTTGTGCATGAAATATATAGCATGTAATTTATCTGGTGCAGTTTTATTTCCACATTGAGCTTATCCCACAACTCTTATTAGTTTGTATTCCCAAACTGAGGGCATTTAATGCCACAAGGGGTGTGTGTGTTTGTGTGTGTGTGTATGTGTGCGTGCGTGCGTGTGCGTGTGTGTGTAGTTTGTTGAGTTGTTGAGTGTGCGCCAGGCTGTACATCTGGGAGGTGCTGCATCTCACCATCCGCAAGATGAACAAGCACGTGGAGCGGCTGGCGCGCGAGCTGGGCGAGGCCCGCGAGCGGCTGCGGCGAGCGGAGAGCGACAGCGACGACAGCGACGAGGCTGCCCAGGAGGCGGGCGAGCGCGAGCGCCCCAGCGAGGAGGCCGTGGAGCGCATGGAGGAGCGTCTGGAGGGCGCCCAGGCCGACCAAAAGAACCTCTTCCTCATCATCTTCCAGCGCTTCATAATGATCCTGTCGGAGCACCTGGTGCGCTGCGACACGGACGGCCGAGACTTCCGCACCCACTGGTACCGGTGGACTGTCGGCCGGCTGCAGCAGGTCTTTCTGCTGGTACGTTCCTCTCGCTCTAGCATATCACTATTGTCAGTCTGCGTTTTCATTGCAATCATTTTGCGTTTTTATGTCTTAAGTTATACATTTCAGTGACATAAGATTTTTTCTCTAATGACAGTAGGTCTGTTTGGGTTTTGTATTAAATGTTTTCTTTTTTTTACTACTGCTTAATTTTGGCTCTTTTTGTGATTGATTTCATCAAACCAATTGTAAACCATGTATTTAATTTAATGTCTTGCATTGACTTACTTTTGATAATTAACTCTCTATGTCTAATACTAGTGCAGGGATGGCAAACCTTTATCGGTGAAAAAGCAATTTTTTATAAAAAAAATAATAATAATGTGGCTATGATATGTCATTAATGAATCTTGACTTAGTGATAATAATAATGGATAAAAATATAACTATATGCTATTAGCTTAAAAACTCTTTTATTTGCAACTCTAAATGTGTACAACAACCGAAATGTTTACTATTTTATGTTTATTTGAATAAAAGAAAATGTTAGATGCTTAATATCTTATAATAGGCTCATACTTTGTTACTTTTAGTGATCAAGTTCATAGGTTCTTTAATTATTGGCATCCCCAAATTATATTTTCACGTGCCACCACTGGCACGCATGCCATTAGTTCGCCATCCATGTTCTAGTGTGATCATAAAAAAATGTTGCGCTATGAAATTAATTTTTTGACACATACCTTATGTATTTCACAATGTGTCTATGCATAATCTTGTAGTTACTTTCCAAAAAAAAAAAATTCTTACTTGCAAATAATTTGCTTTTTTTTCTTGTAAACAAGACTAATACCAATTTGTGAATTGAACAAAAAAAACAGTAAAGCCAGCCCCACACTATACCCATTTCCTTAGCAGTTGTAATGCCTTTCTTAATGATAGCATGTCTGATCTCGTGCAGGTGTCATTTCAGCAACAGTTTCCATGCCTAAAATCTTATTGAAAAACCTTACTAGAACGTGTTCTATTTTTCTGCGATTCCCACAATTCAAAGTCGTAAAAGTGCTCCTACACAACGAGCACACTTCCGGTCACCCAGGCTACTCGAGACGTGTTAGTGGGAACGAAGAGTAGCCATACTGCTCCCTGAAGTCTCCTAGCTTTTATACTGGTGCCTACCTGCCAAGTTCACTCCATTTGACTAGACTAGTTGAGACATGTTGACAGGAACAAAGAAGAGCCAAGTTTCTCCCTGAAGTGTCGTAGCTCTTATACTTTTTGACCTGCCCGGCACTCCCCATGTGCCTAGTCTGTTCAAGACATGGAGGCGTGAACAAAGAGGAGATAAGTTACTCAAAGAACTCTTGAAGCTTTTATACTGGTGCTCACACAAACTAAGCGCACTTCAGTAAGTCCAGGCTGCTCGAGACATGCTAGCAGGGACAAAGAGGAGCAGCACTCTGCTCTGTGCCTAGTGGTATTGTTGTCATGTGCTGCTGAATAAGTTAAATGCACAAAAATTTTATTTTTCATTTTTACATGGCTGCTGGGTATATAAAGAAGCTAATGCACACATACTGGTGGGAGGAATTAAAACACTGTAGAGGGAGGTGGGATGGGTGAGTAGGAGTGACGAGTCACATTGGGCTAATAGGATGGTTGTAGCCCCGGGCCGACATCAAATTATATGCTTTTTCGTACAAACATTCTTTACAAATCTAATAAAAACATATATAAGACAATTTTTAACAATTCTTTTTACAGTATTGTAAGTTGTATAAACTTAAGTGTTCAATACATTTTGAAAACATATAGATTCAGTAACTTTCATTGTGTGCTTTTTTTATTATGTGTTTTTGTGTCTTCCAGCACCACGAGCAAGTGCAAAAGTACTCTGCTACTCTGGAGACATTGCTGTTCACACAAGACTTGGACCCTCACATCCTGGAAGTGTTTCAACAGTTCACGTCACTAAGGGCGTAAAGAAGTGATGCTGAATAAGACGGTACGAACTACTCTCTTCTGTTCTAGTTCCGCAATGCTTCCCAGTCCTATGGCATAGGTAACAAAAATTCTTAATTTCTTCATAATAAACTAAAGCAAAACCATTCTGAAATGAAAAGAAAGTGTTTTGTCTAATGAAGTTATTTACATAAGTTTTTTTAGTTTTACAGATGTAACCACTACACTTATTTATGTGTTGCAGTTCAATGTCATATAAAATAACACTGACAGATAATGAACAAATTAAATACATACCATACCAGTACGCCCTCTCCCCACCTCAAAAAAATTACATTCTTTTTGTGATATTATTTTAGATCATAAAGAGTATGGGATTCACACTTCTGCTTCTTCTCATGCCTCTCCTGTCTTTCAAACACTTGCCTTCCCAAATAGGTAGATTTATTTTTGGGTTTAGCAGTAAGATTGCATCCTTCTGCTTGTTGTGCTCGGAGTGAAAGACAATGTTTCTCACACAATTTAGAATGCAGCTTGTAGTTAAGAGGTTGCTATCCAGGTTTTTAAGAAACCTGGCATGAATTGTATTTAAGAAAATAAAGAATAGGTAAACTTTATCATTTTGAAGAAGAAAAAAATTGTTATGTTTTTTGTTGGGATTTAAAAGTTCAGAGGAAAAAAGATTATAAAAAATAATAATTTCTCAAGCTTTTTAATAAGTAAGATTTTAACAAATGAAGAGTGGAAATGTCAAACGTTCTAAGTGCCATCTTAATAATTTTACAGGAGAAGCAAAAAACCTTCTGAGTCTGTTAATACTTAACATAGTACTGCCACAATATGAAGGAAGATTCTTCAGCATTACAAGTAGTAAGTTGTATAGTGCACCATTACCAGAAAAGCAATGACATAGAGCAAAGAAAGCAATAAAATAAGAACGTTATA
Organism: Bacillus rossius redtenbacheri; assembly: GCF_032445375.1. Taxonomy (NCBI): domain Eukaryota; kingdom Metazoa; phylum Arthropoda; class Insecta; order Phasmatodea; family Bacillidae; genus Bacillus; species Bacillus rossius. The sequence continues at coordinate 222,426,302 of NC_086330.1, read as the reverse complement.
TGTGCCAAATGAAGTGATCATCGGGTCCAAGTGCCATTATGATTGCCGTATATATTCAGGGTTGAATAATAAGTAAATTCGATTATTAGTGTGAACACATATTTAAACGCAAAACTTCATTTGGAGAAACCAAACATTATTGATCACCATTAGAAAAACATTTTACAGGTAGTAGAACAAACAACAATAGGATAATACACGAATGCTGTGTAGTCACAGAAGGGTAGGCTGTAAAACATCACTTTATGGAACATAGGCTAATGTTACATGTAACCAGTGTAACAGAATGCGTATTACATTTTTACACAGGTGTACCAACTAACTGTCTATAATAGTCCCTGTGTTCTTCAGGAAGAAATGGTATCATTGTTAACAGGTCTTTTTTTTCTCAGCTGACACACTGGGTAGCTCTTTCACAGTAAGCACAGCATTCTGTAAATCAACCACGGTTTTTCCTCGCTTTAAAACAGGGAAAGCTTGCCACTCTTCCAATTCAGAGTAAGTGTTTTTGATAGCTATTTGAGTTGGATGGGTTTGAGCAACCTTAATCATTGTGGACTTAGAAATGTTAAATTTACTCAATGTCAGCAATGAGTTTGCAACATTCTTCAAATCAAAGAAGTCACATGAATCCATTGCAACTACATGAAAAGGATTTACAGCTTTCGCTGACTCAACAATCTTATGTAAATCGTGGGGAACGAAGGCGTTGCTTACCTTCCTTCGTTTATCTATAATAGCGAAGTTTCTTTCGCAACTCAAATAACTATGACCACTTACCAAGAATTTGTGTAAAATTTCTTCAAACCACCCTAGACTCACTAGGAACATCATTAAAAATACAATCGTGCTGTTTTTATTCTGGCCAGCGCAGTTGTCTGACCAGATTATAAGTTTTTTACGTTTCAGATGTCCCAAGTTGAAAACTTTCAGTAAGCATGACGCAACCTCGGAGCTACCGCGTGAAGCAATGCTTTCGTTCCACATACACATGAAAGCATTATTTTGGTCACTGACATGAACCCCGAAATTGTAACAACTCAACTGCCTGCAGTAATACATATTTCCGTAAGTTAATGTCGGTACCGACAATACTTTCTGCATGTCAATGGACATTACTTTGCTATCGCAGGTGGGCAGTTTGGCATTAGCTGAGTCAATGGCCATCAATTCCATAGCACGTTTGTATTTTTTGTGATGTACCTGCTGTAAAATTTTAGCTTTTGGTGAGCATTCATTACTAGCCTGAATCTGTAAATGTAACATGTCACACTGTTTGCATGTGTCTGTGCGAGGTTTATGAAACAACATGTGTGCAAACGATGTTTTAAACACTGACATGTAAAGTTTGTAAGATATGTGGCTGTCTGTATATAAAGATTTGTAGCACTCATAAAGACGTGATACATTCAAATCTGGGCTCAAATACTCTTTACATGACTTAGCGCGACCGTAGTGACTTTGGTCACGTGGGAAACTGTTTATGTGATCTTTAATGTTTTGTCTGTCACAGTCACTCAATGTGTTTCGACGGGGATTCTTACCGCGGTTGTCTATGTAGATGGATACCCCTTCTTTTTATCTGGCTTGAAGTGTTTGTAAAAATCTGTGTCTAACCCCAAAAATGTCTTCGAATGTAGTTTTACAAACCATTCTTGCGGTACCATTTGTGTCCGGTATTAAATAGCACAACGTGCACTGACGACGACTGTTTGCTGGATCGTCATATTTACCATGTCTGCGTCTACCTATTTCAGTTACCTGCATTATTCCTAAAAAGTATGTTCCTTGTTCGTTTTTACTTGGTAATCCATGATAATCATTGAACAGTTTTAGCTTCCACTGCCAAGGTATATTACTGCATTGATAACTGCATTTACAGGTTGTCTAAAACAATATTACATACACAATTAGAATGTTTCACGTAACAGCATAAGCTGTATTACACATAACATTGTAACTTAACTGAAATGTAGTAGTCTTAGTGATGCATTAAAGTTAAGCCCCAAATCATTATTCTTGTATCACTCTGAATGATTACTAATCTCATTCTTCGGCGATGGTTTCTCAGGAATTACAGTTTTTGTTTTCTTCCTCGCATAAGATTGTCCCGATATTCACCTTTTGTTTTTATCATCTCTCCAAGTGCATTTCTTCTTTCCCGTATTGCTATTACTTACTTCCATTACAAATTATTCAATTTGCATTCACTCAAGCACATATAGACACAACAAAATATCATACATGCTTGTAACTACGCATAACAACAGAACGGTAATGATACACTAACAATCCATGCTGCTTGGCACTTAGAACACCGAACGGCAGCACCGCTTGGCACATAGGCCGGCGCTATTTGTTGTCGAGTGTTTGAACTACTTCCAGGGTGTATTGGCACTTGTAACATTGCTGGGATACGAAACTAGGCACATATAACAGTACTGTGAGATAAAACTATTTTTTCAGAAATCGGCACTTAGAACGTTTGACATTTCCACTCTTCAAATATTCAAAAGCAATAATCTTTTCATCAAAGTTTTCAAGCTTGGGCATCTGTTATCATTTGTTATATTAAAGTAACTTTTCCAGAAGTTTAATATGCGACAGAAATCCAACAATTTATAAATATCTCATTCTGAGTTATTTTGTTCTTTTAACATCTTTGGATGTTAAGAGGAATAAATTATTTAACAAAATGTTGTGCTGGTCATGATCTAGAGTGGCATTGGCTCTCTTGAAATTTAAGAAGTTACTTTTTTTCTATAACTTGTAACTAATCTGCCCTATGCTGGCTGCAGGGTGGGCAGTAAACAATTACTCTACGAGATCAGGAGTGCAGGAAACAGCGCCCTGCATGTGTTCACGCCTTATTCAGATAGCCTAGTGAGTTAACCCTTGAGAGTGGACTTAAACCCACCAAGCATAGAAAAATAAATAGAAGCCAAAGTTTAAAAGTGGGAAAAATAAAAAATAAAACATACTGGCTGGAAGACTAAAGTAATAATTTATAGAATAAATTAGTGTTGGTGTTGTCTCTTACTGCTAAGTTGGGAAAAAGTTCTAGTTGCTACAAGGTGGCGATTTTATGAAAGGAATGAAAAAGGCGAAGACTAAGAAAGAAATAAGACACCACTGTACTACATTGTCAACATTGTTAAAAAAGAGAGATTTATAATTGGGAGTTTCTTCCCCCTCCCTCTCCGAATTATGTGACTACATGCCACAATCTAAACTGTTCTCCACCAGTAACACCAAAAGGTGGATGAGCCCGGAACAGGTGTCACAAGTCACAACCCAACTGCTCTCAAGGCAGCAGGCGACGGACATAGTTAGTCACCAGAAGAAAGTTTAGGTGGGTGGAGAGTAGTTCAAAAGAAGGTCTAGATATGGCGCACATAGTGCAAAATTGAGGCATTGGGGGCCTGAATTTAGTGACCAAAAGCACAAGAGATGGATGATATACAGGGTGTGAAAGTAGTCCTAGTACTAGAAAGAGCCTGTTGGTCCTACCCTGTTTCAAGGATACACCAATAATTATTGTACAAATTTTGGTAAACCTTGTTATGGCACACCATACCAGAATTACTTTCATTGTCTGCTCTCGGCAGTCATTTTATCATCTGCAATTGGCGGCCATCTGGATTCCGAAACTTGAATGCAAGCATGGTAAGGTTTACAGGCAGAGTCCTTAGTCACTAGGCTAACATCATTTGGAAAATAAAAAAAATTAATAATGAATATATGTATTTATAGTTATGTCTGATAGGGAGCACTATATTTAAATTTTTAAAATAAGTTTTCCAGTCTGTGCCATTTGTATTTCCATTGCAAACTTTCAGAAGGTACCACAGTCAGCCTTCTTTAATGATTGTGTTTTCTGCTAGAGTTACCACATTTAAATTTAGAAAATTAGTTGGCAGAAGGCGCCTCCAGTGACCGTCTGTAATTCAAGAGTTGTCCGCTAGGGGGTGCCATCTTGGATTTGCTTTTCATCTGCTTGGTTGTGTGTCTTTACAAGCACAAAGTGCATAAGGAAAGATATAATGCGACACATCCACCACCATTTTGAAATAAAAAAGGCACAATCGTGGATGGAAAGGCATAGACACAATGCACCTAAGGATATGTTTTTTATTATCTGCATTGACTGCATGAAGAAAAGCTTTCAATGTGCTAAATCACCGGCCATTTTTTATTTTAAAAAAAGGCGCCATCTTGGATGCAGAGGTGTAAGCATAGCAAGTAAGCATTCCTTTACATGCATTAGATGCATGCACGAGAGACAATAATTTTTTTATTTTTAAATAAGTCCTATTAGTGCCATGTATGCTTACAGTTATAGTTCTAGCTCAAACTTTTAGGCATACTTTATATTCAGTATTAATTTATTCTTATAGGGATAGTGGTATATGATTAATAACATTTTCATATTTATAAAATACATAAAACATTCTGTTAAATATAATTTATATTAATAAGTATGCTTATAAAGATAGTATTAGCTCAATGTTATAGACATCACATTTTTATTTTATATGTATTATTGTTAAGGGGGGGGGGGGGGTTGTTGAGTCAGTGTAAATAGAGATCTTGGGTGTCACAACATAGATGAGCACATGGACCCTGGCCCGTGGAGAGCTAGGCTCTATTTTCCCCTGCATGGATACACTGGAACTTACCGGCCCGCTCTCAGCTATGTTATCAGCAAAGATGACTACCAGTAGGGTCTTGAGGTACCTCACACACCTCAGTCTCTGTACTGGGAAGCTTGTGGTCAAGAGATGAATACGAGTGAGTTGGGTAGTTATTGACTTTATTGGCACTGTCACGTAAATTTACAAGACTCTATGTAATCATGCAATGAGGAGTTGTTACGTATAAAATAATTAATATTGCCAACGGGAAGTAGTCCAGCTTAAATGCAGACCAGGACACCACGTGGCCTGGCTATTTGAAAACACTCCGGGGAGCTTTAAATAATTAGGTAAAACAGTCTACCACCATGGTAGGCCTCAAAGATGAATAAAAAGGGTTTAAAGATACTTAACGAATGTGGATGTTAACAGATCAGTAACGAGCAACAGGTTGAAGTCAACGAGGTGCAGAGATGCCTCCTACCCCGAAAAGCGAACAGAAGAAACTGGGCATTGGCCAGGGTGTCATGGCCGCAGGAATTGGTGAATTTATCGTTAGTCGATTAATATTGCAAAGCAATATACATAACATGTTTAAACCCTTCAAAAATTACACGTTACTTTAGGAATAATTACTTTACTACGTATTACAATTAATTATTTATTAATTATTTATTATTTATTAAGTTTGTAAGGGGGGAAGTCTTCACCTCTCAACGGAGGGTGTGCGCCCAAAGGGGTCATGCATAGCTGCCAACTCGTATGGTTTTTTCGTATTTTGTACGAATATTTGTTGTTTGTACGATTTTACGAATTATATAATTTTTCTTATGATTTTTTTTTCTTTCAAAATTGTTGCATGTTGTTGTGGCATGCTACCTCACTTGTGTGCGTGTAGGTTCACGGGCGATCGCTTCAATAACAGTTTTTTTGGCACAAATCGAAGGACTTTGGCGGCATTCGGCAAACGAAACCATTTTGTGTTCTTGGTTTTTGTGCTGTCAAATGTGCGTCATTATTTACAAAGTTTTGAATTAATGGATTACTGAAGCTATTGATATTTCATGTTATATTTATGAGAGCTGGCAATTTAACGAGTCGTGCTTATGGTTAAACAGGAAACAGAAGAATGGTTTATACGAAAAAAGTTTAATGAACGAATGTTTTAAATAGCGAAAATTGAAACATGTATCTTTAAATAGGCTTGCTTTGGTAGGCCTACTGAAGAATTTAGTGTTTACCTTAGTGGCTGCACTGCCTCTGCTTGTAGCTTGTTTTCTTTTCCGCCATATTACCACAGAATATTCTGTGATATTACCCATATAAAAGAGAGTATATAATATATTACCATCGGTACCGCACGATGGATTGTTACGTGGCATTGTGAACAAAAGTAATTTTGTATTTGTGGTAAAATTAATACTGCTTGCTATTAGCATTTTGATATTTTTGATTGATGTTGTGCTATGGCACTGGTTAACCCTAGTATTTATAATATGGTGGGATGCGGTAACAAGAATAAGACTTACAAACAATCGTTTCTGCAGTCGTACTGTGCAGACTTCCCTTGGTCAGTACGTTCGCAAAAAGGTGAGAATTTTGCAAAATGTGTAGTGTGCAAGTGCGACGTAAATATTGGGCATGGTGGAAGGAGTGATTTAAAATTGCATGCAAAGTCATTGAAGCACAAAAACAATGAACTAGCTGAAGCTCAAGCCAACTCAAGTAATATGAAAAACTTTTTCAGTGTTCCAAATGATGATTTGAGTGTAATTCGGGCAGAATGCTACTTCACTGCATTCATTATTGAGCATAATTTACCTGTTTCTGTTGCGGATCATGCCGGACATCTGTTTCGGAAAATGTTTACAAAATGTGAAGTTGCAAGACGGTATGGTTGTGGACGTACAAAGACAACAGAAATTATAGGCAAAATGGCAAAACAACATGAAATAAGTGTAACAGATTTGTTAAAAACGGTTCCTTTTTTCGATGGCAACAGATGGCAGCAATGATGAATCGAAGCTGTACCCAATAGTTGTGACCTATTACAGCACTGAACTTTCAATTGTGAATTGTGTTTTGCTATCAGTCAAGTCGTTGAAGGGTTCTTCCACAGGTAATAACATAGGGGAGATGATTATAGCTACACTTACAGATGGTAACTTACCATTGGAAAATTGTATTGCTCTAGGATCTGACAATGCAGCAGTCATGAGTGGTTCAAAAAATGGGGTTGCAGTTGTATTAAAACATCATCAGAAAAATGTCATAGTCTTAGGTTGTGCCTGTCATTTGTTGCATTTGGCTGCAGAGAAGGGGTCGAAGGGTCTTGAAATGAATGTGGACGAGATTTTGGTAGATATATACTATTATTTAGACAAAAGCAGCAAACGGAAAGACAGACTGAAAGAGTTTCAAAAATTTTACGACACTGATGTCAAAAAGGTGCTAAACATGTATATACGTGCTGGCTTTCACTAGGTGTATGCTTGAAACGGCTAGTGGATTTATGGCAACCTTTAGTTAAATTCTACAAGGAAGAAATTGCTAATCACTTAATCAGGTAGCATCTAGTTCTGGTTCTTTAAGTAGCTACAGGATACCAAAAAAAACTGGAAAAACAAACTGATGATGTATCGGCTGGTAGTTGTCAAGCCAGTACCAGCAGCCAGACAGAAGTCAAGTCGGGGAAAAATACTATGCTTGATAGTCTCTTCAAAACGGCCTTCTTCTCAAGAAGACACTGTTTCTAAGAAGAAAAAAACTACACGTGGATCAAGAACAGAAGAAACATCTCTCAGATACTTTCACGGCAGGAAAGAGTGTTTATGTTTCTTACGGATGATGTGAACAAAGCTCTGTGTATTTCCTGTTACATGTAATACCACTTTTTGATACAGTAATTGTTGCACTGCAGTCAAGAGAGCCCCAAATTCACAAATTAAGAAATATGCTTTCTCAACTGTTGAAAGATTTGCTCATCAAGTTTGTTAAACCATTAGTTATCAAGTCAACCCCTGTACGTGATGTTAAGTACAATACATCAGTAAATCAGAAGAATGATGAGGATATTGTTGTAAGTAGCAGTGCATTACAGGTTGTCTCTACATTGAAACCGGCAGAAAAAGTGGTATTCTACAGTTCTGTGAGAAAGTTTTTGCAGCTGTCATGTGATTATATTTTTTTTAAGTTTCCCTTAGAGAATGAAACTTTGATAAATGCTGAAGTCGCAGACTTGAAAAATATTGAATCTGCTTCCTTTTCACATGTCAAGTTCTTTGTTGATAAGTTTTCTTGTATGTTGCTTGTGAAAGGAGAAGAAACACGTGAAGAGGCAAATGATTTGCTCCAGGAATAATTCTGTGCTCTGCAAATAGAAAATGACCTTCCGACTAACCAGTGATAGGATGGATGTTCAGTGGTCCACAATCGGCAAAATTTAAGGACTTTATGGTTGCCGCAAATTTGATATACTAGCTTTCACTATGCTGTCAATTATGGTCATACCTCATAGTAACGCAGAATGCGAAAGAGTTTTCAGTGGGGTAAAGAAAACTAGAACCACCTGCAGGGCATCTATGTCAGATGACATTTTAAATATTCTTTTGGCAAAGTATCAGGCAGCCCGACAGAAGTGCTATGAACAAGATTTTAATGTTGATTTTTTTTAAAGAAGGCAAAATCCGCAGTTCGTTTGTCTTTGCAGAAGGATCAGCATCATAATGACAGCTGTTAAATCTTTGTCGCATAAAAAATTGGTACTTTTTAAATTGTACTAATTTCTGTTTTTTGAGGTTGGCAGGTATGGTCATGCATGGCACTGCTTCGTCCTCATAATAGGCTGAAAACAATTACCTTGGGAAAAAAAGAGAAATAGTAAAAGATAACCATACTTTTTAATTTGACTAAATTATAAATGGTATAAGGCTGTAACACTGGCTCTAACACACCGCCTCTTGCTGGGCGGCCAAACACACGCACACACACACAGACACACTCTTGTTGGTGGGAGGTTTGAAACAGAAGGTATCAGCAGTAGGAGAGAAGGTCGGCAGTGGCATGAGGCACATTGGGCTTAGGGAAGACGTAGCCCTGGTCGACGTCAGAATAATTGTAAAATAACTTCAGTTTTTATAGCGGAAACTCTCAATTCTGTTTATACGTATGCTTATAAGGAGAGTGCCATTTCTTGGTTATTTTTATAATTAGCCATACTGTGGTAAATAAAAATGTAATATTAAATTATATTCATATGTATGTGTTTATATGAGAAAGACTGAGAGTAGTGGTAGCGGGCTGGTCTGAGAACTGTGGGATCTCCAGGGGGATAGGGGTGGTATGATCACTGTGTTAAGAGTAGGCTCCTCAGAGAAGGGGGGTAGGGGAAGAGGCAATGCTATTCCAAGGAGGCTGTGTTATTCTCAGTCTAGAGGAGGCCATTTTGTTTCCTATCAACAGGTGGTTGCTTGGGGTGGGCGTGACTGGTGGGTGTGTCGCCACTTGGAGTTATCTTTGGAGCGCGTCGTCTGCTGCGGGCTATAGCAACAGGTGGTTGCTTGGAGTAGGCATGGCAGGTGGGGGGCTGTGTCGCCACGTGGAGTTATCTTTGAGCGCGTTGTCTGCTGCAGGCGACGACGTTTGCTGTGGTTCATTCTTTGGGAGCTAGGAGGCGTTGCTTTGTAGCGCTGAAGTTATTTTTACTAATAATAAAAACGTTGAGGCAGCGGCTGGGGTTTGATTCGGGGGACTTGAACACGTCAAGGTTGGAAGGCAGCGATCTTAACCGCTAGACCACAAGGTCAGTTGAAGATTAAAAAAAGAAATAAGGAATATAAGCTAGAGTACTAGGTATGCCGCCATACACTCACAGAGGGGTGGTGGGGTGAGGTACGCCACCTCCGAGTAATAGCTATGATATAAGCCGCCATCTTTAATACCAACTCTCGCCACAGAGAGCGCGCCATAGTCAACCGCCATCTAGTTGTCGTCTTTTGGGACTCCATGCACAGTGCGCACCAATAATAATAATAATAATAAATTCCCCTCGCACTAATTTTTATATATAGTTTTAGTTCAGAGAATTATATTAATGACTTTACTAAAAAATACCATAGTGGTAGATATGTTCAAAAAATATTTAAAATAAAATGTTTTATATATATTAAAAAAAAGCATATGTAGGAGTCAAAGACAGAGACCGTCATCTTTTTTTATAGCACTGGGTGATAGTGGTATATTTAAAAAGAAAGTTTAAATACTAAAGACCATTTATCTTGGATTTTCATTATCTACCACTATAACGTAGGTATAGGCTTATTTATTACAAGTGTGCCTATGGTGCTAGCTTACAGCAATATTTTTTATACTTAGTAATATTTCTGTATAGTATTTAAAAATATATATATTTTTTTAGTATACCACTTATTAAGTATTTTTACCTATAGTAATAAAGTTCATGATTTCTTATTAAGTGTAATGTGTTTGCTTTTATTTTTAAAATTTGATACCTTGCATTTTAATATATTCCTTAAGTATTTTTAAAAGGTAAGCATTATATTTTTATGGTTTATTCTAGCGTCAAGAATACTAGCATCTCCTCAGCTATAGTGTTAAGTCGAACTTCTCTGTAACTAGCATTGCTGCGTTGAGGTGTGTTTCCCCCTTTTGTTTTAATAATAACCCAGACAGTCTCCAGCAACGTAGGGACCGCCAGCCAGCCCTCAGCGCCGCGGATAGCAAAGCTACAGAGTGCCTGTATAGTCTTTCAATTAATATTATTTAGAAGTAAACATTTCTCCCAAGTTAAAATATTTATTCCCCCATTTAAATATTACGTATGTCTTCTAGACAAAAGTAACATAGCAGTGTACTTTGATAAGGCGGTGGCCGAGAAATCTGTTTACAACACAGTGGCGTGTGCTATTTTACGTAAGTGTCACTGAACTCACCTAAGCGTGGAAAACATTTAAAAAAAAACGTACAACCCAGTGATACACGAAGTTAATAATCGCCGAATGTAGGAGCTCAGTGTGTTCATTCTATATATTAAAGTACAATATGGCTGTTACATTTATAAATACAGTAATACACATACATGCTTCAGCAAGGATAGAGTTCTATCACAAGCCAGAATCGTCTTCACAAACTTTTATTTATTTTTTACCGCACCCTGTAATGTAAGCTTGTGTATTTGAATCCACCTACGTCCACTAAATATTTTAATTTTTTTATAACTTTTAATAAACTACACAAGGTCTAATATAAGGTGGCTTATACACAATAGTAGGCTATACTGAAAACATTGCTCTTGTAGTAGTGTACTTCACAACTAGTGAAATAACCTAGATAATTGTGTTCAAACTCGAAGATGGTTGATCATGGCCGATGGACTTCTCGTGCTTCGGACACGGCGAACATATTCCGAAGGATTGCGATGGTGGAGCCACATTAAGGAAGCCACATCATAGCGCTATAAGAAAAACATTGTGCCAATCATGTGCATTATAGGCACCCTTTATAAATTTTAAAATAATAGAGTTTCTTTTAACTTTTTTACTTAAATTCTTTGCTCCCTGCCATTTTATTCAGCCCAGTGTACGGCCGGGCCAATTCTTTTTCAGCGTGTTTCCCCCCACTGTAAATTTACCACTGGCACAAATTGTCAAAACATTTACATGATGATCTTGTTGCACAGAGACAATAAAAATTGACTGAATAGCTGCATCAGTTAGAGAGTTAAAAATTATCAGCAATACATCTCTATTTGTCTACACAAACATAAACATTCATCGATATATCGTTGAGCCTCTCGAAAGTTGAAACTTAATGCAGTATTTTAGGGAAAGTCATGTCAGCCATATTAAACTTAAGCATTGGATTCACATACAAACCATGATCACTATGTCTAGCTGCCAGTGCCAGACCTGCCAAGATGGCATAAAGGAAAAATCTCTTTTGGAAACATTCAGCATTGCTGCTAACTTGTTGTTTGGACTAAAACATAGCCAATTTAATATGAGGGGCATCTACAGTAAATGCTCAGTGACAAGGAAACAAGTATATTAAAATGGTTTCCATGGTTAAGCATCCATCCCAAGAGTCTCATAGCAAACTCACTTAAATGCTCCTTGAGTATTGGAATGAATATTTCATTGAAAATTTTGTTCTGGGTTCTCAGTTAACAAAATAGAGGTTGTTTTAGTGGCAAAACAAAAGGTTTCACTGGTAATCCCCTGAAAAGGATCCTCTTTGCTGAACTTCTTGGAGTGTGTGTCATAAATATTGAAAGGGCATACAAGCTTACCAACTACAGCTAGGAATGGTTCCCTGCACCTGGTAAGAAATCGTTGACTATCGGGTCAGCTCCTTGAATATCATTTGCAATCCCGGAATCAACAAGTGAACAAAGTGACGGATAGCCTGCAGGATAGGCAACGTAGGCTATGTGGGGATTTAAACTCTGACTACTGCGAGACATTGGATGTCTCACTGGAACCAGAAGTCAAAGCCTTGTTCTCATCAAGGTTTGCTCTTTTAGTGTGAGATGGACCAAACATTATGATGAAAAGAATAAAAGCATACATTTAGTAATTCAAACCAGAAAAAGATCAAATAAATTAAAATGTAAACAATTATTCTACATCTTTTATTTGCTTTGATTGAGTCAAAATAAAAATTATTTTATAGTGCAAGTAGTACATATTAATGGTGTAGGAAAGTTATGTTTTATTTATGTTGTAGATCAGTAAGCTACTAGAAGTGTTACAATATATTGGGTTTAAGTGTTAACATAAATATTTTACAGTCTAATTAAAATTAATAGTGTAAAAGTAACATTATTTAGTAAATATACTGCAAGTAATGTTATCTATAAATATATTGAAGTGTGTTGGTAGCAATTATACTGCATGTAATATTTGACTATATAAAAATTATTTTACAGTGTAAGTGAATTAATAGAGTAGTAATAGCTCTGTTTTGATATATAAATATGTATTTCAAGTCTTATTTACCTATAAAAATAATGAATTGCAATAAACAAGTGTACTACAAGTCATATTTGACTATTAGAATAATTTAGTATAGGCTTGTCAGTCTATGAAAAAGTACTGCAAGTCATATTTCTATAAATAATTTTTATCTAAACATTCTTGGATAAACAGGTTGTAAAAAAATATAACTGGGTAAAAGTAATCAAAATTTAAGTAATGGTGTTGACGTCGTCCGGGCCTGCGGCCCCTTTGAGCCCGATATGACACCGCCCAACCACCGTTTCAGTTCAAACCTCCCGCTCGTGCGTGCGTGTGTGTGTTTCCAGCCCGGCAAGAGGGCGCCTAGCTGCAGTGCGCCGCACCCCTAATTTGCTACGTTTTAATATTATTTGTAAACCCTTTTTTGTTTTTATTCATCTTTTCCCCAGTGTTGTGCAATTTACTTGTGTTTTCTTTAATTTAAATATGTTACTTGAAATAACCACAGACGTTGCCCGGGCGGACCCGAACAGGCACGGACTTGGACGAGGGTAGGAATGTTTTTATATAAATTATCATTAATTAAGTAGATATTAACAAACTTTAAACTGTCAGTAATTTTTATATATTTTTTAATGTTGATCTGTAATTTGCTTAACTTTCGCCGGGGCACGGAATCGTAGGATATAGTAACGGTAATTGTGTTGGAGCGAAGGGCGCCATGTTGCCACCTGCGAGCGATGAGCTCAGCCCAGTCCATCTTCATCACTGACCGAGAGCAGACGCGCCAGCACCCCGGGGACTTCACCTTTGTTCTGCACTGACCAAGTAATTCTGTCTCGTTAAGTATTTCTGAATCTCTTTCGCTCGTCATCCTCGGGGCAGCTCTCGGCCAGCGGGCTGTTTAATTAATTAATTGTCTCAGTCGAGTTTTCAGCAATCGTGTAATAAGTAAATTTTGTAGCATGGCCACGTGTGTGGACCATGCCTTCACCTAAGTCGATTCGTGCCTCAGGCTTTTTCTACCGTGTAACGTGTAACGGACGTGGAGATAACGTGTTAGTGAAATTAAATCTGGGAATAAAATATAAACTGAGTATTTTATTTAACCACGTGGTGAGTGGCTTAGCCTAGGAGTGTGGCGTGCCCGACGCCTAGAGCGGGCCAGGTCTGGAAAGGTAGGATAGAAAGGGCTGGTAACTCGTCCCCACTTGGGCTACGTAACGCCCTGAGAGAGAGACTCCGCCGGGTCCACGTGCCCTTCCACGTGGTGGCGCCCATATTTAACATCTTAAATTCACCGGTAACGCGCGAGCAGCCCTCAGTGTAAAGAAATAAAGTCATATATTTTGTTGCACTAAAAAAATAATGTTAGTGAAAGGAAATTAAACAGCATTAAAGTGTTAAATTTTAATTGAGAATAAATCTATTTTAAGTATATGCATGTATAGAGAATAAAAAAGTACACCAATCCCGTGAATAGCACATTTGTAAATTTCAGTTAGCACGTAATCGCCTCAGGCAAACAAAAAAGTTGTACATGATGCCACAAAGTCTGCTTCAACTCAAAACAACAGATGTACAGTGGCATACATTAGCTACTCACTTCAACTAACTGTACTCCCAGGTCAGAGCAATCTGTGTAGTCTCTCACCCTTCAACTCACTTTAACGTGAAGTGTGCCAGGTTCGGTCCCGACCCAGTAACCTCCAACTGTGCTTGTAGGAACACAAACACAAAAAAGAATTATAAGTAAAAAAAAGGCTCAATGCTGGAATAGAGACCAGAGAATGTGAGGTATGTGTGTAACTGCAATTTAAAAAAAAAAACACTAATGGCAGAGTAAATTAACAGAACAAATGAGTAACTAATTAACAGAGTAAATGAACAGACTAAGAAATTATACAAAGTACAGAACCGAAATGAGAAGGAGGCAGGGCTCTCAGGGGCTTAAATATATGAGCCTAGAGTGTACTATGCATGCGCGAGAACCCTGGAGGGAGGTCAAAGGCGAGTAAGGGGAAGAGATGATGACACAAGCAAAACAAGGGAGGGGAGGAAGGTGATAGCCACGCTGAGACGTCTTAGATGATGACGGTGAATTCACTTCAACTCCCCTGCCCTAATCTGTCAGAACCTCTGCCCAAAACTGTAAATTTCTGTCCCCGCACCTACAGTCAGTCATGCTCAAGACGCAGACAGTTTCTTACACACTTAGAAAAAAGGGATGCTTCCAGAGCTGGAATGGTGTGCAGTTTTCAAAAAACAAACAGATCACGAAGACAACACACACTCAGAATCAAAGATGACGAAGTCCAGGGACTGTGCTGATGAAACTGCATAAATGAGGAGGCGCTGATCCCAGGTCCAGCTTCGCTCGAAGGTACAGTCAATGAGGCGCCCAGACAGACTGCAGCCCGCGCCGTACTGCAGCAAGGCGGGGTGCAGGCCAACAGGAGCACGCCGCCGGGAGTGCCTCCCGTCTCGCTCAGCTCAGCTCAACCCCGTTGTGGGTGAGGCAAGACAGGGGGGGGGGGGGGGGAGAGCACTGGACCGGCGCAGGTCTCAGCGCGCGAGGGGGTAGTCCTATGTCGATACATCCCCAGGCGAACCCTGAACGGGGAGTCGACCGATGACATTGTGCAGGAGACCGCCTCCAGCAAGCACAGCAGCAGGGCAAAGAACAGGCGGGCGGCTGGCACGGCGGGTAGACGAGCCGTCGCGCGACCAGACAGGTGCACAGCAGAGCAGGCAGACTGTAGATGACTCTGATGAACTATTCTGGGCGTGGTGACCACCAAAGGGAAGGGCGAGCGGATAACGGGCAAGCTGCAGAACCAAGGGCGGCAACAGAAACAAGGGAAAAAAAGGATAAAGTAACAAAAAAAAATTTTTACAGCGTTGGGTAGAAATGCTTTATCTTCACAACCTGTGCTTTTCTAAACTTGCCCTATATCTTCTAACAAAACTGTGTTAAAATTTAAAAAACTAGATATTTTTAATGGACCACAGTAAGGTGGTATTAATTAAATATTTATTTTCTCTGCTAAGGATGGCAAGATATAATTGTGACAGAGAACAGTGTCATTAACTTTAAAGTCATGGGGTTTCTTGTGGACATCTTATAACTCTTTCACTATCTCACGAGCTTTCTTAAGGTTAAACGTGACGTTCTGAATCACAACATCCTGCGTGCGATCGTAAGTCGCTGGATTCAGGGGCGGCAGTCCCCACTGATTAAGGAGAGGGTGGGTGGGTTTCCTTCCCAGGAAGGGAATGAAGGGGGGGAAACCGGTAGAGGAGTGCACCACTGAATTGAACCCGACATTGACGAAATCCAGATCGCCGTCCCAAGCAGACTGATCATCCCTATAAACAGATGTAGGATACCCTTGATGACTTTATTAATCCTTTCGGATTTATAATCCTGGGGGAAGTAAGCACTGCTATAGATTGGGCGAATGGCCCACTCCATGCAAATATCCTTCCACAATGTTGATTGGAAGTAACACGCATTGTCACTAACAATCATACCAGGCGCCCCTAAGATCTTCCAAACTTGCTCACGCAGAGCCTTGACTATAGAGAAAGCCTTCATGTTTTTTAAGGGAATTATCACCACAAACTTTGTGAATATGTCCAGGATGACCAGAATACATTTATTCTAGGGATGGGACGAATCCACATTTTGGTCGAATCCGAATCCTTGTTCGAATCCTCAGTGTTTGTCATCGAATCTCGAATCCCAGGCCCACACTAAACTTCACATATTATTAAAAAAAATCACACATTTATTTTAAAAAATTACATAGACCTATGTATTAAAAAAAATCACATGTGTATTTATAAAATTATAAAATAAGTGCATAGTGTATACACCTGATATAAAATAGAGACAAATAACCTCAAAAACCACACACGTAAGTTTGCATCTGTCTAATTCTCTGTTAAATTAATCCTTCCTATGTTTTCAATAAAATACGTTTGTATAACAGACACCATTTAAAAAAAAGTTACATTTTTTTCTGCAATGTTATATTATTGAAGGTTGGAAATGATTGAGTAGTTATGCTAATTGACAAAATGCAGCGTAGTTTATCTTATGTTTGTGCTATTTCCGTTACCTTTATAATACAGTTTAGGTATACAATTTTCTAGATCTGGACGAACCTCAGTTCTCTGGTTTCGAATCGAACTGAACTGAATTGAATCGAACCATAGCAAAAAAATTTCGAACCGAGCTGAACCTCATACAGAAATAATTGTTTTGAATTAAAACAAACTGACCACCAGCATTTTGATCTTTAACTGAATGGTGAGAAAGAAAGGTTCTCCAGCCATATGTAAAATTAAAACATTATATAGCTTAGCTTTATTAAAACATTGCAAATCGTTTTATAAGTAAAGTTTATGCAATAAATAATGAAGGAAAGATTTCTGATTTTCTTTACATATATATACTTTTAATTCATGAAGAAGTTCCATCTAAATTTCAAAAAGACTATCTTCCTTTTTCAGTGTACACTAACCTTCATTTAAAAAATATAATATTATAAAGATGACGAACATTCAGGCCACATAACATATTTTTGTGGCAGACATAACCTAACATTTTTAATAAGTAAAACTTTTTAATAGGACATTAAAAAAAGTCGAATGTGAATTAAGTTACCTATCTACATTACAAAACCCGCTGACTTCAGTTGCTGTTTTCTTGGAAGAATGCTGCTCATCAGACGAAACTTTAGACATTTTTTGGGGTGGTTCTGGGTCATCTGGGTCGTCATTATCTTTTCTCCATTTGGAAAACTTAAACGACGTAAGCCTGCTCATCGCAAATCACCTCAAGAACAATAATATTGTAAACGTAACGTAAGAAGTGTGGTTATAGAAATTTGCGTCTGAAAAAAGAAAACACGAGAAATAATGATGGCTGCCGCGACTGCGCTAGTCAACTTAGTAGCGTACTGTAAAATTTACTGGACCAGTACTTTTAATACACAAGATTAAATTAATATTATCAGTACCTGACTGTTCTTATAACCAAAAAGGCCAAAGAAAATAAATACATCCCAGTAATTTAAAATACGTTATTTACGTAATCATTTCCTACCGCATTTGTCTTGTGTTAACTTGATCACGTCAGTTTTGCCGAAATACGAGAGTTCTCGTACATGCGCTTAAGTTTAACGTATGGGGTACGCAATCTTGGGTGATTTTACAACACTTCTCGTACACGCACTATAGTTAAAGGTAAAATATACAATACCTTTGGCATTTGTACGATAGTTTATATTACGTAGTACGAGAAATGCATACAAAATTCTCTAAAGTAAACAAAAAACAAAGCGCTCCTATATGAAAATATGCTATGCGAGTTATGCGACGATTAATAATTTTTTTTTATATTTTGTCTGCGCTTGAAACTGTTGAGGCGACGATTATGCGATAAAAGTCGGACTATACAAGTAATGGAATTTTGTTGTACTGTTTTGTGAATGGTCTCAAATGGAGGTTAGAAAATTAGAAAAACGTAATTTTTTTTAAACGAACGTTCGGTTTTTCGAATATATTTTAAGAGGTTTCGATCCGAACCGAACGTAAGGGTTCGGTTCGGTTCGGTTCGAAATTTTCGAACTTTGTCCAGCACTACAATTTTCAATTTCTACCTAAAACTCGTAAAAACCCACCTCGAATCCCACCTCGAATCCCACCTCAGATCCTACGAATCCTCGAATCCATAGGATTCGGTATGTTCGACGAATCCAAGATTCGAAAATCCCATCCCTAATTTATTCCCTTTACTTGTACAAGTCAATGGGCCAAAAATGTTTACGTGAAGGACGTTCCACGGCGCTGTCGGCGGGTCACCACAATAGTGTCCCACCTTAGCACACTGTGGGGGCTTCGAAATCTGACAATCCCGACAAGAACGTACGAAATTGCATATGTCAGTATGCACCTCAGGCCATGCTAGACGGGCGCAGATACGCCGATAGGTTTTGTCTATTCCCAGATGACCTCCTATCAATGATGAGTGAAAATAAGTTAGGACCATAGGGCGTAGCAGGGCTGGAACTACTTTGCGCTTACCCCTGGATTTTCCGCTGAAGTAAATTATTCCCTCCTCAACAGCATAAGGCACCTCTTTATTGGCTTGCAGATCGCGAGAGATTTCTTTGCAAAGCGAATCATCAAGCTGGCAGTCATGTAAGTTGAAAAAAGATTCAGGAAAAAACTTACATACATTTAAATTAATAGTCTCAGGTTCTACAGGAATATTGTCTTACTCAAATTCTTCAGGCGAAAAAATCCTGGAAAGTGTGTCGGCCACAGTGTCATCACTACCTTTCAAGTGATGTATTTTAAACTTAAAACGTGACAGTCTTAAAACCCAATGTCCGAGTTTTCCCAGTTTTGGTGGTGGAAAGGGGGGGGGGGGGGTGATAATTATATAACTTGCTGAGCGCCTGGTTATCCATGTACAAATAAAACTCACGACAATCCAAGTATGACGCGAAATTTTCTACTCCAAAAAGACAGACAAGAGCCTCCTTTTCATAAACACCCAGACGCTTCTAAGATTCCAGGAGCGTTCTGCTAGCGAAAGCAACAGGTCGTAGCACTCCATTATCCATATGGCCTAAAACTGCACCCAAAGCAATGCTGGAGGCATCTACTTGAAGAGCGAAACGCCGTTTGAAATCAGGCAGAATAAGAATCGGCGGGGAAGCGATTTGACCTTTTAAGGTGTCAAAGGTCTTCTGTTGAGCTTCCTCCCAAACAAATTCTGAACCCTTTTTACGAAGCCGGTTCGGTGGGGGGAGGGGGGGCCACAAACAGTCGCATAGTCAGGCACGAACCGTGCGTAATGCCCGGTATCGCTATAAATTTCTGAACACCCTTAAGATTTTTTGGTCAGGGAAAATTAACAATCGGTGACACCTTATCTGGGTCCATAATCATACGTCCTTGAGAAATAACAAACCCTAAGAATTTCACATGGTCTCTTCCTAAATAAATCTTATTAGGGTTAACAGTTAATTTAGCTGTTCTTAAACGTTCGAAAACTTTGCGCAGGTGGTCTAAGTGATCCTCCCAACTACCACTGTACACAATAATGTAATTGACATAATTAAAAACACTTGAACTTCAGGTCACTAAGAACATGGTCCAGCACTCGGCTCAAAGCTTGGCTGCCGAAACTGACACCCGTGGAAACACGATTAAACTGGTATTGGCCCCAAGAAGTAGAGAAAGCAGTGTACTTGCGGCAGTTCGGGTGCAGCAGACACTAGTGAAAGCTGGCGTTTAAGACTATGACTGAGAAAAACTTTGCCTTACCCTCTGTTGGTAAAGGAAATTGGTCCTCCTGTATGCGATGATTCAAAGGAGCGTAGTTGTGTACCAAACGATATTCCCCGGGTTCCTTCTTGGACGCAAGGAAGGTGGGAGAACAATAATCTGACACCGCAGGGGAAAAAACTCCAGCGCTTAACAGGCGGTTTATTATTGTTTTCATAATCTGTAATTTAGGTAGGGAAACCTTCATGTATTTCGCTCTAACAGGTGAATTATCCTTTAAATAGAACTTATAAGGCAAGACGTCACACTTGCCTAAACGCTCAGTGATGACGTCTGGAAACTCTCGCATGAGTTCCGCGATGTCTTTATCCTCACCCTGTTCACAGGAATTTTCCACCCCAGACATAACAATGGGAGTCCTAGATTGATAAGTTAAAATTATTTTTACTTCAGGGGTGAATCAGAAATTAAATTCATGGTTGGCAACATCCAAGACGCAATGTGTGCCACCAAGAAAATCAAGCCCCAGAATTAAATCTTGGGATAAACCCGTGACAACATTAAAGCGCCAGTTCTAAGAAAACCTGTTCACTTTAATATGTAATACAACTTCGGGCTGGGAACACAATATTTCACCATTTGCAACACAAATTTTCAAGTCCGTCCCAGATCTAGCACGAACTAAATGGGGGTACTGCTTAAGTTACCTGTGCAATAAATTTTGACTTATCAAGGAGCGAGTGGCACCTGAGTCCAAAATAGCCGGAACTTTTTTTCCGAAGATTGAGACCTGAACTAAATTATTGAACACTCTGTCATTGGCTTTCCGAATCCCAAGATTGGACGACCAAACCACCCGTCCAGTCGTTACACGTTTCCCGGGCAATTTGCGCGGTAATGACCAGCGTGTTTACAATGGAAACATTTACGTTGCAAAATGTCTATAGCCGGTTGCATACACTCAGACGTGGAGTGCCCATACACGCAACATTTGGCGCACCTGAACCTGACAGTACAAGCCGCGGGAGCATTAAATGGCCCCATGTCAGGACTCGTAACAGGTGAACGAACGTCGCCAGGCTGAGCAAAGGCGGGTTCGCGCCTCGGGGTGCGAAGTGAACCCGACTGCGTATCAGAGACCAACAATACTTTATGAGTGGAGCGACGTGCGTCTATAACAGGAGATAGGCAAAAATTTCCAGCCTTGGAGGTAAAAACATCTTCATGATATTTTTCTACTCTCAAAAGTCTGTTTTATACATTGCCACTCCACTTCCGAAGAGCTTCTAGACTCTCTGGGGGTGACAACATCGCACAGTTCTGCAATACTAGAGGCGAAACATTCCCTAAAATGATCTGCACTAACTCCTGCTCTGGCAAACCCAATTCCAACACTTCCGCTTAAGATATGAAGGAGTTAACAAACTGAAGCAGGGGCTCGTTAGGGCCCTGGAAACGGAATCCCAGGTCTCTTTTGCATGTCTCCATGACTCAAGGTGGACATACAAAATGCAAGACAGACTTCTTAAACTGATCAAATGGCCATTTGAAATAGCATTGGTCAAAATCTGGACATAGGCATCTCCACACAGGCTTAACATTGTCATCATGAACTCGCCCTCACTGACGAGCTATAAGCTTGCAACCCGACTCACCTCAGTCAAAAAGTTGATCACCGACTTTGGAACATTACCCTCAAAAAGTGGAAGCGCCTTAAGGGAGAAAAAAACAATTTCAAGTTGAAATGCGTGCTAGTAGGACTCACAGAAGCAGGGGGCTGCCGCACCTGGGCAGCGTCCGACGTCTTGCAGTCCTTCCGAACATAGCGAACCAACATCGCCCTGAGCTCAGCTGCGGTGTTGGACTCACTGAACTCTATGGAATTCTCAGTCAAGTATTCCTGGAGATCAGCTCGCCTCAACGTATAGATCCAGGAGGTTGCAAGAGTCCCCATGGCTTATGAAACAAAAGATCAAGACACACCAGAAACAGACTCTGCGAGCAGAGTAGCGCAGAAGTTGAAGTGTGCCGGGTTCGGTCCCAACCCAGCAACTTCCAACTCTGCTTGTAGCAACGCAAACACAAAAAAGAATTATAAGTAAAAAAAAAAAGGTTCTATGCTGGAATAGAGACCAGAGAATGTGAGGTGTGTGTGTAACTGCAGTTTCAAAAAAAAAACACTGATGGCAGAGTAAATTAACAGAACAAATGAGTAACAAACTAACAGAGTAAATGAACAGACTAAGAAATTAAACAAAATACAGAACCGAAATGAGGAGGAGGCAGAGCTCTCACGGGCTTAAATATATGAGCCTAGAGCGTACTATGCATGCGCGAGAACCCTTGAGGGAGATCAAAGGTGAGAAAGGGGAAGGGATGACGACAATAGCAAAACAGTGGGGGGGGGGGGGGGGGGGGGTAGGAAGGTGATAGCCACGCCCAGATGTCTTCAGATGATGACAGTGAATTCACTTCAACTAACTCTGTACTCCCAGGTCAGGGCTATCTGACTAGTGTATCACCCTTCAACCCACTTCAACTAACCTATTAAATAAATAATTGTGTTCCACATTAAAAATTAGTAAAGTAATATTTACAAAATATTTTCTTTGATTTAATTTTAACCTACCATTATGTGTACCGTAATTCCCACCATAGTGGACCATAGCTATTGTGTACACTGATAAACTGGTATATGATGACACTTGTTTACCTTGTGTACTGACTTTAATATAGTTGCCTTGATCGCAGTATAGAATACTGCACATGATTTTGCTTGTTTTGAAAGTAAAGAGAGATATTTATTTGTTGTTTCTTCATCCTTATGATTTTTTTTAATGTTGGGCAAATTGCTTATTTTAGGTAAATATTGTGTTTGATTAATATGTAATTGTTTATAGATGGCTAAGATTGACTTCCTGGAAATTAATTTGGGGATAAAGTCAAGGTAACTTATTAACCAGGTAAAGTAATCAGTTTTTACTGTAATTATTACAATGTGCTTGTGTTGTGTTGCAGGGAATCTGTGGCTCCAGACTAAGACCCATTTCACCTGTGCTTTTTAGACTACAGCAAAGAACTGTCCGCAGTTTGCTAAACAGAGAGTTCTTCGAATACCACACATAATGCTGTATGTGACTAATTATGGTTGTGTGTATTTATTTTACATATTTAATTTGCAGTTTTAAGTTAACATGATCTTATATAAATTGAGTGTGGTGTTTTTGTACACACCACAGGTTTGTTTCTTTCTGTTCGATGGCGACACACTGTATCAATCTTGTAGGGTGAAATACATTTCTACTATTGATTCCATATATTTTTGTGTGTACATTTATTGTTTATTCATCTAAGAAATGCCAATGTATAATTTTACTCTTGTGAAAATAATTTATAATTAATGTTTGTTTAGTTTAATTGATAACATCCACAGAAAAAATTTCAACCAAAAAAGAATAAAAAGCAATTTTTGTGTGGCTGTACTGAGTTATTTGCCTCATTACTAAGAAACTTGCTCACTCTAATCATGACCAGTATTTGACTCTAGCAGATGTTGTATTGGGCTGCTTTTACCAGTGTGTGCATGTTTTGTGAGTGTGTGTGTGTGTGTGCGCGCGCGCACGCTTACGTTTGCGTGTGTGGGTGTGTTTTTTCTTTTGCTATTTTAGTCTCAAACAATCAGTTTACAGATGAAACAGAAATAAACAATCTTGTTTACTGTTTATGTTATGACAAAGATAACAATAACACCAATTATAGCTCTGGATATGTCAAGTACACATTTTTACAGACACTGATTCTCAGATATTTCCTTAGTTTTCACTATCTATTCCTGATTCAAAGATATTCAAATTCATCACAACAAATTGGAACATATGACAATAAGAAAATTATTTACTTTTTAAGGCAAATGCCTGCATTCAGTCATGGAAACTAAATTTCACTATTGCAATAGGTTTTAAGCCCTACCTAATTTTATTTAGAACATGATGCAGACTTACGATAAATAAATGTATTTAATTCTTGAAAATTGTTTTTGTTTAATTGATAGTGATGCACCGATTCCGATACCGATTAACGATAATCGCCGATAATTACATTTTACCGATTAATCGTTATCACCGATTATTTAAATACCGATACCGATATAAGTTGTATTTTACACATCCTTTATTTTCTCGTCAGATTTCGTAGACATATTTCGCCGCATATCTTACGCCAGATTTTAAATTAAAAAAATTAGGCGCACACTCACTATTTTAATTTAGTATTCATTCCCGCCGCTATTTATTTTTTAACACGCAACTAAGAACCATAGATACCTGCATACAGATAAAATTTGTACTGCCAACTTTAGAAAAAGACAGCATTAAAGTGGTTACGATTACGATCAGGTTTAGCAGCGCTAGCGATCATAGTGAGAAATAATGAAAACGTCCGAAAGGAGAGAGCGGTTGCTTTAGCACCAAATGTTTGCGAACTTCAGTGTTGGCTAACTTTCCTGTTATTGGCGTCTTTGTTGACATCATATAATCTATGGAAGTATTCCGAAGGTGTTGTGTTTTTAAACGTAAATGTTTATTATTGCGAATGCGTATTTCTGAAAACGAGACTGTTTTAAACAATGGCGACGCGGCAAAAGAGAAGTGAAGTGTGGAAATATTTTACTACAAGCCAAGAAGATGATAGTAAAGCAATATGTTTATATTGTGGTGCTGTAATATCACGTGGTGGTTCTTGCCGATAAAGCTACACAACCACCAACATGTTGCATCATGTTAAGACACGGCATCCTCAGCAATTTGCATTTGCAGAAAGTACAAGCCAGGCGTGTTCTACTGAGAGGGAACATTCGGTTGCTGGCCCTTCTCAGAAGAAAGTTAAAGTAAGTCATCTTCAACCAACACTGCAAGACGTAGTCAAAAAGAAATTACTGTACAATTCCAATGATCCACGAGCTCAGGAATTTACCACATTGATTGCTGAAATGATATGTGTAGACATGCAACCATATGACATTGTGAATAATGATGGTTTTAGGCGTCTAATGTCTAAAGCAGTTCCGAGATACAACATTCCTTCAAGGAAACACATGGCCGATACAGTAATTCCAAAAATGTATGAGAAAGTGAAAAATAAAGTTAGAGAGAGACTTTCTAATCTTGACAATGTTGCTGTCACAACAGATTTGTGGACAAGTGAGGCTTCGTCTCAGATGAATGATTTCATTAGTGTCACAGCCCATGGAGCAGAGCTGTCTCAGAAGGTACATTTCTGCCTTGAAGTTTTACCTTTTGATGGTGATTTGCACACTGCAGTAAACATTGCAGACAATCTCTTGCACATATTTGAAGACTGGGAGATAGGCAATAAAGTATGTGCAGTTGTTACTGATAATGCATCTAATATGAAATGTGCCGTAAGAGATCACCTCAAACTGCCTAATATTACATGCTTAGCTCACAGTGTTCAGCTTGTACTCAAAGATGGGCTGCTGAATCAACGTCCAGTTCGTGAACTGCTTGCGGCATTCAGGAGCATTGTAGGGCATTTCAGTCATTCAACAGCAGCCAAAAAAATTCTTGTCGATGCACAGAAAAAGGTAAATGAACCTCAGCAAGTACTTATTCAAGATATTGCGACACGATGGGACTCTACTCTTCATATGTTACGACGTCTTGTAGAACAGCGTCTTTCCATCACGGTTGCTCTCCAAAATTGCTTGAAGTTAAGGTGTCAGATTACAGCTGAAAATTGTTTGCTTGCCGAGCAATTAGTAGATCTTCTTACATACTTTGAAGATGTGACCAAGACAGTCAGCAGTGAAAAAGCATCTGTAGCAGATGCTATACCACTAGTCAACAGCCTAAATCACATGCTAGAAATGAAGATAATGGAGGTTAAAGCCGTTAAAGGTGCCACTAAATCTTTTGCAACCGATTTGAAACATTCACTCGGCTCACGTCTTGGTGAATTGGAAAAGACTGAGATATTCCTAGTAGCTACGATGCTTGATCCTCGTTATAAACACCATATATTCCAAAATCCTGACAGCATTGAAACAGTGAAAAATAGTTTGAATGATAGCATGACACTGCAAAAATGTGATCAGACTTCTGAGTCAACTGGCACTTCTAGATGTGCCATTTCTTCACCTGGTCCTTCTGCTACACAGAAGGGAATTTGGCAGATGTTCCAGAAAATGGTTGATAAGTCTATAGCTGCTACAACAGCTTCAACTAGGGGTAAGTACCACATACACTGTGCTACAGTCAACAAATCTTATTATTTAATTGCTAAACCAAATATTTGTCATTTTGTAATTTTATTATTTACAGGTAATGTAATTGAAGAACTGGACAGTTACATGAAGCAGCCAACATTCGACCTAGGGACAGACCCGATTGAATTCTGGTTAAAAGATGTAAATTACCCACATCTGAAGAAGGCAGCACTGAAAAATCTTATAATACCCCTTGGATCTGTGAGCTCAGAGAGATTGTTTTCATCAGCAGGAAACATTCTCCAAGAGAAGCGCAACAGGATGTTGCCTGAGAACTTAAGAAAGCTTGTTTTTTTTAATTCAAATTTGCCATTGTTGAATTATGACTACTAAATGTCAACTGCGTGTATCACATGATATATTTACTTTCAAGAATAAAAATAAATAATATAAGCCTGTGAAGATATTTTAATTCTTAGTATTGCTTGATATATTATTATTTGTTTAATTTAGCTGTTGGAAAATGAAAAAGTGTTAAAATAATCGGTAATCGGTTTGTATCGGTATCGGCCGATGTTTTGTTGGTTATCTGTATCGTTTCGGTAATCGGTAAAGCCTTATCGGTGCATCACTATTAATTGATGCAACTCGTATGTATCAAATAATTACCTTAAACTGAGTGATTTTTAGCATTAGGTTTCATAAATATAAAGAGTAAAAGCAAACAGCGGGAAACTCAACTGTGCAATGGTATGTTCAAGCAAGTAGAAAACAGGCTGAAAAGTAACTTTATTGCGTTAAATTTGGGTGCCCTGCATTGCGTTTCTTTATCCTATTATCCTAGTATCCATGGATGATCACCTTGTGGCTAGTAAGTAGCTGGACCTTGAGATCTGGCAGCTGTGTGTGTTATCTCTTGGCGCTCACACCCACACTACTACTCCTGCGGCTGTATCCCTGTACATTATTTCAAATATTTGCCAATCACAGTGCTGCATTTGTCCATCTCCCCCTTCTTGTTTTTCCAACATGTATTTTTCCTTCAAAGCTCTTTCTATTTTTTTAATAGTGTGGTTTAAAGGCGGGTGATTTTTTAAGCATGAGAAAAAGTCCTTAATAAATCACAACTATGCCTTGTCAATTGCAAAATTATCTACAGAAATTGCTCTCTAAGTGCTGCATCAAGCCTCGAGCCGCCCATCGCCCGAGAGCCGATTTTTCGGAACCTTGGCACAATCTGCTCTAGGTATTACAACGATTGCTGTCATTATTTATAAATCGCCTTCTTTACTCATATGTGTTTTATAAAATGCTTTGTTTACTTAAAATTAATGTTTATTAATTTAATTACAGTGGTTCTCTCATATTTTCATGTAAAACATTGAAATTTAAATCATATATTTAGCAATTTGTAAAATTTGTCTCATTTTTTCATATGAACATAAGAAAAATAACATAAATGAATATTATATTGACTTAAAGTAACATGGTTGTAACTTTTTCCGCTACAACTGTAAGGTTTGTAAAGCATTTATACATTTATATGGTAAGAGCTACCTTGCAAATTTTCCAACAGTAGCACTTGCATCCACATAATATAATTTTTCCCCCAAATGGTACCCACGTTCTATCATATTGTAATATAATAAAATATTTCATTGTTGAGTTTTATTTGCAGATACTTGAACCCATTAAGTCTGTTAGCTCCATCTCTAACGAGGTTTGTTCATTTAGGCTTCTCTTCACTCTGGATAGGTGTATTGACCTAAATCAATAAAGAGTTTTAAACCTCTTTTAAGCCAAACTAATGCTTTAGAGGTTTCTCTTAAAAAAAAAAAAAAAAAAAAAAAAAACATAACTGTAAATTTTGCTATGGTAATGTACTCAAATATAATACATTTTTTGTCTAGAAATAATGCCTGAAAAACTACATTTTTGAGGTTAAATGCTATAATTTATAAAGAGAGTGACAATTTTTCCTCACAGTTTTTACCCAGCAGCATTTTGATATCACCGATCAAATGCTGGCTGCCATACTGCTTCCAATAAATTCAACAGGAAACAGATAATGATCTAAATGATAACTTCAACTAAACAAACCTTTAATGAGACTGCTAACCCCGGAATCAAATATAGAGTTACTACACGCCCAAGCCAACTGTGGTCCCGGGAAAAATGTGAACTACCCAAGGTCAAACGGACCCCTCCTTCCGCCGTCATCCCTTCCGCCACACTGTCCCCTCCCTTTCCCTAGTCCGCCTCAAGGGTCGAAGCGCGTCATGTCGCGGGTGGGATGGCAAGTACAGCTGTTACCATAAGTCACGACACAGTGCGCGGATACGGGCGTATCGGTGTTCAAGTATTTCACGGATCCTTTGAAAGCGGAGCAAGGTTTCGAAGCGTGCATGACTGTAATATAACGTGTATTGACAAATGGCATCAGGCAGTACAACAAAACACAAAACTATACATAGCCAGTGCAGGGAAGTGATTAGTAATGTGATTGCATTTTGTGATCAGGATAAGGCATCAGGCAAACTTACCCATCCATTATGTAATGCAACAAAGCGTGCGGCCGCAGCGACAGGGAAATCTAAAGGAACAATATGCAAAATTAGAAAAGAAAGTAAAGAAGCCGCTATCAGTAGGGGAATTTTGCGCACACCAGGAAAAAAAAGAAAAGCAAGTAGTAACAAGATATCGGTTTAATGAGTTTGACCTTGGGGTAATGTTAAATATGGTGCTAAGTGAAATAATTATTATAACACAAACGGTACGATGTGATGCTGTGACACACTTTGGTACACACTGTGACATCTTCGTAGACACTGTGTTTCGCTGTTTCATATGACTGTACCTTCACCTTATCACAAAATTTCTTACTGCACGACTGCACTTCATGGCCATCGTTTCATCCAGGTAATCATGCTTACATGTTGCGTACAGTTATGAACGCATGTGTTTACTCCTTGCTTCCACAGCTAACGGTATTCCCCTACTGCCAACCCCTCCTCATTCCACACCCCTCTCTCACTGCGACACTAGCGCTCCCGTCACTCCCCTCCTCGGGTTCACAGTTGGCTTGGGTGTGTAGTAGGAGGAGTAACCCAACTACGTACAACTGTTGCCTACAAAATAAATAAATAGGTCTTTGCATCACCACAATTTTCAAGACCAAAAGTGATACTTAAAAATAGTTCCAAAATGGCCATGAAGAACACTTTTATTACAGCCAGTTGTTAAGATTGTACAGTATACATATACATACATACATACATCCACCCGTACGTACGTACGTACGTACGTCCGTCCGTCCGTCCGTCCGTTGTCGTCGTCATCGTCATCATCTCTAGGTACCCATAAAGGGTGCAGCTCGTATTTACTTTTAGAAAAGGGAGGGGGAATAATTTTTTTAAGCCCAAAACTACATTTTAGACATTTCTGAAGAAGTATGCATAAAGATAAATGTAGCGGCCGTGGTCGCGGCTGCCTGCAGCGGTGACCGGCCGGCTTCACGGGTTCCCTGCGGGCGAGCGGACAGCTGGCAGGCCGCACGCCCCCCAGGAGTACCGTTAGGCCGGCAGGCCACCCCCGCCCTGGGGGGTCTAGCACGCAGCGAGGGAGACCCGAGAGGCGAGCCAGTCCGGCTCGGAACACAGCCACGCGCACAGGGTTGGTCATAGCATTTTGTACGCGTTCTCGCTGCCGCCAATAAAGGACGCCTCCAACTATACTGTGTTTCATTGAAATGCGATCCTACTCGTCCCGATCACAGTCTGTAGCCACGAGGCTACAGTGGTGACCCCGACGTGATCTCCAGGCGGGTTAGGGTCGTGTTTCGCGCGGAGGCGCCTATGCGACGGCGCACATGCGCTAAGCGCCCGCAACCGCGAGTAGTACGACCGCGGAGCTACCGCGCCGCCTCGCGCGTTCGCGCCAACACACGCGGTGCGAGACCTCCCACACGTGAGTAGTGCGACTCGGACGGTTCGGGACCACCGCGGAAACCTAGTGCGACCGTGGATCTACCGCTCCACCTCGCGCGTTTGCTCCAACACACGCGGCGCGAGACCTCCCACACGTGAGTAGTGCGACTTGGGCGGTTCGGGACCACCGCGGAAACCATGCCAGACCCGGACACATTACCTCCTACTGCGGCGGTGGATCGGGTGGCGGTTCGCATCCCGCCGTTCTGGCCCGCAGATCCCGAGATGTGGTTCGCGCAAGTCGAAAACCAGTTCGCGATTGCAGGAATAACCGCAAACAGTACGAAATTTCATTACGTGGCGGGCAACCTGGACTCCCGTTATGCTACCGAGGTGCGCGACATCCTCACTCAACCGCCAGCCACGGGCAAATATGAGAAACTGAGAACAGAGCTGGTCAAGAGGCTAAGTGCTTCGCAAGCGAGGAAAACCAAGCAGCTGCTGGAGACCGAAGAGATGGGCGATCGGCGTCCATCCCAGTTCCTCCGACACCTCCGCGGCCTGGTGGGGACAGCTATCCCAGACGACCTCCTGCGATCCTTATGGCTGGGTCGGCTCCCATCGCCTACCCAAGCGATTCTGGCCACGCAGACTAACGCATCATTGGATGCGTAGGCCGACCTGGCCGACGCCATAGCGGATACCAACCCGCAGCCGCAGGCGGCTGCAGTGTCCTCCCTGGAGGCGATGGTGGACAAGATGGCAGCCCTGATGTCCGCGAAGATCGGGGAAATGGCCGCGACATTGCGGCAAGAGATCGCAGCAGTTGCCACCAGCAGCGCGCAGTGCAGGAGTCGCTCGGATGGCTCGCCGCCCGCGGGATACCGCTCCCGCTCCCGCAGTAAGGGCCCGCCAGGAGCCTGCTGGTACCATCGCCGTTTCGGGGACGCAGCCCACAGGTGCACCACGCCCTGTACGTACCAGACGGGAAACGACAAGGGGACGCGTTGATGGCGGCCGGCGACCCTTCCCTGCCTACCGGCCGCCGCCTGTTCATCACGGAGCGGGTTACCAAGGTACTGTACCTCATCGATACTGGCTCCGATATCTGTGTAAACCGCGTACCCTCATGCCAGGCAGGCGCTCTCAGTCCGACTACTCCCTGGTGGCCGCCAACGGCTCGCAGATCGCAACATACGGCTTTGTCACACTCACCCTAAACTTAGGACTTCGAAGGGACTTGGTCTGGCGGTTTGTGGTGGCCGAAGTTACTAAGCCCATCCTTGGGGCAGATTTTCTCTATCACTTTGGCTTGCTAGTTGACATCTGGAATCGACACCTAGTGGACAGCACTACTTCTCTCACCTCGGTTTGTACCATTACCACAAGTCAAGTCTGTAGCGTCAAAACGCCTGCACCCACTCCGCTGTACCCCGAGCTACTACACAAGTTCGCCAGCCTCACACGGCCTGCAGGCTTCCCCTAGCCAGTGCAGCACTCCACCGTGCACCATATCAACACCACACCAGGACAGCCAGTGCACAGCAGACCGCGCCGCTTGGCTCCAGACCGGTTGCACGTGGCCAAGGGGGAATTCGAGGCTATGATCAAGCAGGGCACGGCCCGACCGTCTGACAGCCCTTGGTCTTCTCCTCTCCACATGGTGCCCAAGAGAGGAGAATAGTGGCGACCTTGTGGGGACTACAGACTGCTGAATGCCCGCACCATCCCGGACAGGTACCCCATCCCGCATATTCAGGACTTCTCGCACTCATTGCATGGCAAGACCATCTTCTCCACCATCGATTTAGTCCGAGCGTACAGTCAGATCCCAGTCGCCACGGTGGACATCCCCAAGACCGCCATAACCACTCCATTCGGATTGTTTGAATTCCCGTTCATGTCTTTTGGCCTCCGCAATGCTGCACAAACATTCCAGCGGTTCATGGACGAGGTCCTCCGAGGCCTCAACTTTTGTGTATCGTACCTGGATGACATTTTGGTGGCTTCCCAGGACGAGACCGAGCATTTGCAGCATCTGACTGAGCTCTTCGACCGCCTCACGAACTATGGGCTTCTCATCAACCCTAGCAAGTGCGTCTTTGGCGAGTCCTGCGTCACATTTTTGGGACACACCATCACAGCCGACGGCTCCCAACCTCTGCAAGAGAAAGTCCGTGCTATCCTGGACTTCCCCAAGCCTACCACAGCAAAGCAGCTGCGCCAGTTCACTGGCATGGTGAACTTCTATCGACGGTTCGTTCCTAGGGCTGCAGCAGCACAGGCCCCCCTGCATGAGCTCTTACGAGGGGCAGCCAAAGGCAAAGATACCATAGTCTGGACGGCCGCAAGCAGCACGGCGTTCGAAGATTGTAAGGCCAGGCTCGCCTCGGCGACCCTGCTGGCCCACCCTATCCCCGACGCCCCCCTGGCTCTCGTGACGGATGCTTCGGACTTTGCAGTAGGAGCGGTACTCCAGCAACAGGTACACAACCACTGGCAACCCTTGGCATTCTTCTCTGCGAAGATGAAACCAGCACAGCAGAAGTATGGAGCCTATGACAAGGAGCTCCTCGCCATCTACCTAGCTGTTCGGCAATTTCGCCATATGGTCGAGGGCAGGGATTTTGCCATCCTTACGGACCATAAGCCTCTAGTCTTCGCCTTCGCCCAAAACTCTGACAAGTGCTCTCCACGCAGAGCCAGGCACCTCGACTTAATTGGACAATTCAGGACAGACATTCGCCATATCCCCGCTCGGCCAATACCGTGGCGGACTCCTTGTCCCGGGTGGAATCGGTCACAGCTCCGGTCGACTAT
Source organism: Bacillus rossius redtenbacheri (assembly GCF_032445375.1). Taxonomy (NCBI): domain Eukaryota; kingdom Metazoa; phylum Arthropoda; class Insecta; order Phasmatodea; family Bacillidae; genus Bacillus; species Bacillus rossius. Next base: position 222,393,421 of record NC_086330.1, on the reverse strand, counting down.
CATGCTCTGGCGCAGGCTCAAGCAGCGGATGAGGAGTTGCGGCAGTTCCTGCAGCGCGACTCCAGCCTGCAGCTGACGAAGGTCAAGATCCCGGACTCGCCACTGGAAATCTACTGCAATATGTCCACACCAACAGCTCGGCCTTTCCTGACCCCACAGTTCCGCCGAGCGGCATTTGACATGGTGCACCGGCTGGCGCACCCGGGCATCAAGGCCACAGGGAAGTTGATCTCACAACGGTTCGTCTGGCCATCCATGCAAGCAGATTGTCGACGGTGGGCCCGATCCTGCATACCATGCCAGAGGTCGAAGATCGCACGGCACACCTCCTCGCTGGTAGGATCTTTCATACCTCCTTCCTCCAGGTTCGACCATGTCCATCTAGACCTGGTCGGGCCCCTCCCATGTTCCCGAGGCTTTCGCTACTGCCTCACCATGGTTGACCGCTTCTCCCGCTGGCCAGAGGCCGTGCCTGTCGAGAACATCGAGGCAGCTACAGTCGCCAGAGCCTTCTACACCACATGGGTGGCACGTTTTGGCGCCCCCCTGAGAGCTACCACCGATCAAGGCCGACAATTTACGTCATCCCTGTTCGCGGCCCTCGCCGCCTTGGTGGGCATGACTCACCTCCATACCACCGCCTACCACCCGGCCTCCAACGGGATGGTAGAGAGGTTGCACCGTTCGCTCAAGGCAGCCATCCGCTGCCATGCTACCGAGCACTGGGTAGATGTCCTACCTACTGTCTTGCTCGGCATTCGAGCCGCCTGGCGGGACGACCTTCGTGCCTCCACTGCGGAGTTGGTCTACGGCCAGCCCCTGCGCCTACCGGGAGAATTTCTCGGAGAACATCCGGACGCCCCTCAGTTCGATGCCCCCAGCCTGGTGACGGACCTCCGCCTGCACTTCCGAGACCTGCGGCCAGTCAGTGGCTCGCGGCATGGTGGGACAAGGCCGTTTGTCTCCAGGGACCTTCCGACGGCCACTGAGGTCTTCGTCCGCTGCGAGGGGCAAAAGGGGTGCCTACACGCGCCCTACGAGGGCCCCTTCCCGGTACTCGGCAGAACTCCGAAAACTGCAACTCTCCTGATGCATGGCCGGCGCACCACGGTCTCCATCGATCGACTCAAGCCTGCCTAAGTCTTGGCCGACCAGGAGCCACCAGCCACAGTCGCCCCCCCTCCTGTGGGGGAAACACCTCCCCAGCAACATCGGGGGCCCACCATGACTGCCCCCGCGCCTCCCGTGACGCGGGCCGGGCGTCGTGTAAGCTTCCCCGACCGCCTGCAGGGCGGTTTTTCGTGATGTGGCACATCACTGGCACGGGGGTGCTGTAGTGGCCGTGGTCGCGGCTGCCTGCAGCGGTGACCGGCCGGCTTCACGGGTTCTCTGCGGGCGAGCGGACAGCTGGCAGGCCGCGCGCCCCCCAGGAGTACCGTTAGGCCGGCAGGCCACCCCCGCCCTGGGGGGTCTGGCACGCAGCGAGGGAGACCCGAGAGGCGAGCCAGTCCGGCTCGGAACACAGCCACGCGCACAGGGTTGGTCATAGCATTTTGTACGCGTTCTCGCTGCCGCCAATAAAGGACGCCTCCAACTATACTGTGTTTCATTGAAATGTGATCCTACTCGTCCCGATCACAGTCCGTAGCCACGAGGCTACAATAAACAACTGATTAAATTTCAGTAACAAAAAATTTTAATACCTTGTCATTTTGTCCTGTACTTAATAGAGCAGAGGGCAGGTCCACAATACTTTACAGTGAATAAAGAAATAAGTTAGTGTCTAAAGTAACAAAGGAGTTTGGAATGTAACATCATTAATTTATATCAATAATTGCAGCACTTATAACCTAAGAAATGTATACACCTATCCCTCACTTAGCATGTCTGATTGCGCGAATTCATTTAGCGCGATGTGAATTTTATTGCCCAAGTCTTGAAACACGTCTATAAATTTCAGTTAGCACGAAATCTCGGCAGGAGAAAAAAAAATCAAACACGACGTCACGAAACCTGTTTCAGCTTCTGTAAACAACAGATGTGCCGTGAGATTCAGTTAGCCAAACAAAGGGGAAAGAGATGTGCGTGCAGGTCTGTCTACGCTATCGGCTGTTGTACAAACATCAGCTATGGCAAGTTAAATTGCGGCTATGGAGTGTAAAGGCCAAATGTTCTTACGTCCACGCGTATGCCACCGTGCCGTACCGTTGTCACCTGGCCACAAACCGGGCTGTGAACTCAGTCTAGCTAGCAGCATGGAATTCACTCAAACAAAAGCAACGTCTGCCCATTCAGCTGCCGGTAACTGTACGTGCTTGAACACTCATAATGCATCGTGTTTAGAATATTTAAATTCTCCCCTCAGTAACATTCTTTATTAATGAATTAATTTATTAATTTGCTGCTACCATGTGATCACTAGAGAACAGGGTATTCTCATAGAGCCAAGAATATTCTAAGGATTTAACTGGACTTACTTGCTCATATATGTATACATAACTAAGCTTTTTTATGTGTAAACATCTTAGCTCTCGGTACATATCATTTGGTAAGACAAAACTAGAAGTATTACAGCGCACATATTGTCATGAAGGCCACACTTATTTTGGTCGCACTTTAGTTTTAAGCAAGTCAACTGTGTGCACAATCGTACGAAATAAGGACTCTATATAAGTGTGATGCTGTTGGTTGTACTAGCAGGAATATATTTGACATTAGATACCGGAACAGAAATGAACAGATGATTCACGTGGAAATAGTTGTTAAATGAATGTTGCAATGAAAAAAATAATCATTGGCCTGACAGGGTTGGTGTGAACCAGGTGGTGATACGCGAATAAGCACTTTAATTTTTAAAAAATTAAAATTTAATTATCCGGACAGTAATATCGGTTTCACTGTCAGTAAAGGATGGTTTGGAAAGGTACACGACGTGAGTTGAAGATCACGCCCGGGCGGGCAAGTCAGCCAGCCGACTGATGATAAAGTACATAACCACGTATCTCCCGTTACACGGTGTTGTATTTGTCATACAAAGTGCGATGGGAGGCATAGAGAGTGAAAAGCATTTATGGTTAAGTGTTATTCAACACATTTATGTTACATAAAGTAAATTTTCCTACACAATTTTGGAACACATTAAATAATTTAGCCGTGTTATTTATGGAAACTAATGCTTCAGAATACGCAATTTTGAATAACACGGGCATTTTTAGGAACGAATTAGTAGTGCTAAGTGAGGGATAGGTGTACTCTTTTTTTTGTACAAATAATTTTAAAAGACTTCTACAATTTTAATATTATTTACTATAAATATGGAAAAGTGCATACATTTTCTCAGATTTAACTGTGTGAGAAGAACGTCACCCATTTAGCACTCTTTTATTTGTCACAATGGGTTGCACCAACTCAATATTTACACCTAGAGTGATATTTAATCTTTTAATTAAGAATTCATTCCTGGGATGTTTCTTCTGAAATAAATTTTTATTTCATTTAGACTTTCTATAAGTTTCCACTTAAGTAAATAATTTGTCTAGCTTTTTGCTAAACATTATGCATCATTCAAAGCTTTGTGATTTTTTGTTCTGAAAACATTCTAAACAAAAAATTATTTTATAATTTGATAGTGAAACTTCCACGCAAATTGCCACTAACAAGGATGTTGAATTGGACTTCACTCTAGCAGATTGCTAAAGCTAGGTGCTATTCATTATTTATGCTTTCTTTAAGCACCAATAAGTAAACAATTTCCATGTGATTTGTGACAATTTCTCAAATGTAAGACATTTAGAAACACTATCCACAATGAAATAACGTTTGAACAGCAAAAACAAACACAATTAAACATCATTGAAATTATGAAAGTAACTTTAATGTTTTACTTGAATAAATGACCAGTGAAAACCCCTTACTGGTACATATTTGAAATATGTTAAAAATGGTTTGCATCATATGAAAAGTAAATAAGTTGTTTGTTAATTACCTTGAACAGGGGTGTAACGAAAAGCATGCCTCGCATCTTCCCAAAGAACCGACCAGACTTTATAAACTGATAAGCCAAGTCTTTCAGCAACAACGCGTATGCTTGCTGTAGGGTCTTCATCAAACGCTTGAAGTATTCTTTCATCTAGTAGCACATTCCGTTGGTGCACATTCTTGAAAATGTGGGTTTCCGGTCTCCCTTGAATGTTGGTAAGTATTTGAAAATATCCCGTGGTGTGGCAAACATCAGTCGGATATCACTCCTGATAAATTCTTCGTGCTTCTTATGCATTGCAATTAGCGCTGCCAAACACAAGTAGCATGTCACCATACTCTAGGTTACTGAAGTTAACCATTTTAACAACAGGGAAAACACACACTACAACTAGAAAAATGTGCATGGGCACATCCAATAGCAGAGAAATTCAAATTGCGACTGACCTGGGGCTTGATTTTCATTATGCACAACTGCACATTGTCGCTCACGACAACATATCATCAATTTACACGCTCCTATGCACGAGGATACAATCGCTAGCCACATGAATAAACTGGTCAAATGAAACCATCCGCATGTACTATCAGTAATGGCCATAGCCTCGTAAATGGGAAGCTTGTAAAATGACATCTACTGCCTGCTCGCAGTGTGCATTTCAGAATCGCGCCGATGGTCATGTCACAAACTTCCAACCCAATGATAAACAAAGACAAGGAATATTTTGGATGCCCAAGAAAGTGACAAAATTTTTACCTGCTTACATTAAGACCATCACGTCGTTCAAACAGGTTCAATTGTAAGTGTCAGTGTTCGGCCTTGGAAAACAAGTAGCTCTTATTCTGACCACATAATGTATGATTTATATGGCATATAGAATACTTTTGGAAAATGTTTACTAGAGAATGTTTCAAAATAAAGCTAAATTAAAAATAGCATTTAGTTTTTTTTTATAATGAACATTAAAGTTGAAAGTTTGTCTTACATTTACACATTTTTTGGATTTTGGAGGCTCATAAGTAATTTTCCTGAAACCCATTGTATCAATTAATGATGTATTTAGAATAAAAATTCATCGCAGAATACATCAACAGTTATTGTGTGCTATTACTGCCACAAATTTGAAAATTATGATGACCTAAAGGCAAGATTTTGGGTAATTGTCAACAAAATCTAAAAAAAAATTAATGTCTCCATTACCATGACATTTAGGACTTGAGTTCTAAGTTATTAAACTATAGCCAATGTCCTCCCTCAACCCTCAAAAAAAATTGTCTGTCCTTTTACCAAACATCCTGTATGTGAAAAGTTCTAAAATTAGCTTAAATTCCTTATACTCCATTCTCCAGTAAGATGCATTAGATAAATAGGTGAATTTTTAATGATTTTTGTAATTTTTTTTAGAAATTCTAGGTTAATAGTTACCGAATTTCAAGATGGTGGCCAATGCATCTTACTAGAGGATGGAATATTAGGAATTTAAACCAATTTTAGGACTTTTCACTGTATTTAAATTAACATTTTTAAACTAAAATAACTTTTTAACCTTGATCAAGTATTATGTCAAGGACTTAAATGAATAGGGTCTATCAGTACATCAATAGCTGATTTTATTGATGAATTTTGGCATATTTCCGAATTCCGAGCTAAATAATTATTACAGATTTCCAAGATGGTGGCCAAGATGACTGACAAAAAGGTGGACGTTGCGACATTTGATTATCAGGTTTTACTGCACAAATTAAGCTAATATGGTGACAGCATACACTAGCAGACAAGATGGTGGTAGTGCTCTCTAGAAGGCAATGCTTTCTTTAGCTCTTCTGGTAACATGTATGGGAAATAAAAATGATGTTTCAGCATCAAACAGGAGATGCTATGAGTATTATTCTTTCAATTTTAAAAAAAAATCATGTTTGAAGATGTGTTATTTTTTATAGTCCTTATTTGATTTTCAGCCTGGTAATTATCTCGATGGCCATGCGTTTAAATGTGTATGTTTTCCAGCTTAGAGGTTTGAGCTGTCATAGTTCAAATCATCTCGCTTCCAATGTACCTATTTTGTATTAAAAATTTAATTTAGTATTCAATAAGGGTCATAATATCATTGGTTGGTAATGGAACATAGACCCTACGTGCATGAGACAGAGCGATGCTAGTGCTCACTAGGAACAAACTGAATAAACAAATATGGTGGTAAACAAGATAGTGGCTGTGTATTCAGAATGGAACAAATGGCTGTGATGTCATAATTTCAAACTGGCGGAATGTTCTACCTTAATAAAAAGTGCAATGTGATGGAAGGGTCGCTCAATGTCCAGTTGGCAACTGAGGTCAAAGATAATATGTCGAGGTCAAAGGTCAAGATGACGACCATAACAAAAAGTGCAATGGTAATATCATCCAAGATGGCTCCTATGTGGTCATTGACCCCATCCTCTGTATTCTCATACATGAACCCAGCTCTCGGACATACTAATGTTTTATCCATTAGATGTCTTAGGGCCAATTTCACCACGCTCGTTTAAGAGTGAGCGACAGGCCGGAGACGGAAGGAGGAAATGACAAAATCGAGGAGGAGCCACGGAGGTCACGCAAAAGCCTCCCAAAAAGTTCAGGAATATCCTCATAGAGAGCATTGCCGTAGCTGGGTAGCTGCTGTCAATCAAGCAGGATTAGCTGCCGCCACTGTGTCTGGCTAGAGCGGTTGGGGTTGGGTTGGGCCGTTATGAAAGGCAAAACAGAAAGGGGGGAGGGGGGAGCAATCTCGTCCTGCAACGTAACTGGGATGTGTAAGGCGCAAGGAGTGTGTTTGCGTGTCCGCTATTTGTGATTATCAGTTGCTAGCGCGTGCAGTACATGCTCGCGCACATCAAAAAATCTGTCAGACTCAACTCGCCATAAATCAAAAACCATTTAGTCAAACGACGTCCAAATTTGTCAGTATAATTGTGAACTGTTTTGCCAACAATAATATCCGTTAATCTTCTTGAGGTAAATAATTTCATTTAAATATATATATATATTAAACCTAGGAGGCCTTAAAAAACCTAACCCTGACTTGATGTATCTGATTTTTCATTGCGAAGTATTTTAAAGAAAGAAAAGAGAATTTTTTCTGCATGCATAATATTGCTAAATTTATAGAAATAAAAATTGTATAAGTTTAACCATCTGTTCCAAAATGCTGTAATTTAAAACAAAAATATTGTTGAACACTTTTTTATAGTTAGGTCTTTTGTTGCAGCCGATTTGGATAGAATTTCAAAGAAAATATACATGTTATATGGCAAGTCATCTGCAAAACGAAGATGCAAATTTTGTAATTTGGTTTCAATTTGTATAATATTAATATATGTCTTCCAGGTAATATAAAACACCTAACAATATTTGAATCGTTAAGTGCAGAATGTAAGTAAGCCACTTTATGCATTAACTTTTTCAAAGTGAATGTACTAATTTTCCAATTAAATTTGTTTTTAGTGTGTTTATCATTATGCATTAGGAAACATCTATTTTAAAAAAAGTCAAAAGATAGGTACTTAATATATATTAAAAGTTAGTATTTATATTACCTTTTGAAACATATTAATTTGGAATTGGTATTTTGTTGACACTGGATGATTCATTTATGTAACTATCTCGTGTGCATCTGTAAATAGATACAAAAAATCAATTTCAGCAAAGCCTACAGGCGTACGTAGATTTCAAAGTGGAAGTGATTTGAAGATTTTTGCAAACTCCTGGCACATTTTAAAAACTTAATGTACATAAAATTCTATAATAGATATGTTACCCAATATTAAAATATGACAGACTAAACATTTTCTTGCATTCCAGACAGCGAAACTATTTTCAATTTTTTTTTCTCAACTCAATGCATTCAGCATTTAATTTCTAAATGAATTTAATATAACACTACTTTTCATTCTTGCCACTAATAAGTGGTCGTACAAAAATATCCTTTGGACAAAGGTTTGAAAAAAAGTAATAAAAATAAAATTCGATTAAATTGATACTTATTAAGGTTACTGTTTTTTTTTAATCCCAACTTCGGTTTTTAATTGTTCTTTTTATCAACAGCTATTTCAGCTTAACGTTTTAGGGAAAAGTTTGTAAAGTTTTATAAAAATACTAGATAATTCCCGGCATGCGTTGCAATGCCTCAATCAATTTTTTTTTGTAATTTTTTAAACGTATACTAAGCATCTCTCTTTATCTCTCTAATTCGCTATCTCTCTATGTATATCTCTATAACTCTCTCTATATTTCTATTTATATCTCTATATATCTTAATAGCGGACCCGACAGAAATTGTCCTGCCCAAATGTACATATGGCGGTAAGTATTTCTACGCTGGACATTTTGTATCTTCCCATTATACATACCCCTCCTCTTGGGCACGCCACTGCCGTTATCAAAAACCTTTCCCATGTTTACGCAGAAGCCAACAACAATGCAAAAGCCCGTTGCCATGGAGGCTAATTATCAACAATGCTTAGTTTTTTGCTTTAAAAGCGTGTTTTTTTTTAGTTTTTTCTTAACTCAGAATCGAGATAAAATATCCAATTGTGAATCTAAACCATCCTCGAATCCCCGTGAACTCACACAAAAAATTTCATCAAAATCGGTCTAGCCGTCTAGGAGGAGTTCAGTGACATACACACGCACACAAGAAATATATATATAAAGATTTGTTAACAAAGTAATAACATTTTATATTTCTATCGTTTTTATTCCCACCCCATGCAGTAATGGTTTGTAACATAAAATTTACTTCGGAAAATATTTGCAACACTAAAAATGTAAACAAAAAAAAATAATTCCATAGAGTACTTGATAATGAGCTTTTAATTATTCTCATATTCCATATCAAAGTTTTCAAAATCCCTTGCAGCAATGGTTTGTATTAGACAAAATGTTTTGGATGAATATTATAAGATTGTAACACAGTTTGAACGGATTTTATGGTATGCCTAAGAAGGGAACTGTAATTTTTTTTTAAATTATACCACTCTTTTTTCAGTCTCTTGCAGCAATTGTTTGTGTAAACCAAAATTTTTCTACACATAAGTTTAAGATTACAATTATTAAATTAATACAAAAATTGTATGGATAGGAAGTTGTGCCCTCGCTATGATTTTTTTTCTCGTTCTCCAACTCTTGTTTTTTAACCCCTTGCAACATTTGCTGGGATCGTAAAAAATTATTTAAGACAAAAGTTTTAGATAAAAATTATAAGTTTTACAAAAAATTTGAACTGATTTGATAGTGTTTCTTCTAAGGGAGTAATGGTTTTTTATAAATAACCCCTATTTATATAACCCCTTTAAAAACATTTTGTCTAATCAAAAAATATTTTAGACTAAATATTTAGATCAAAATTAAAAGATTAACAAAAATTTTGAACGGATTTGGTAGTGTTTCTACTAAGGGCGTTATGAATTATTTTTAATAATTCGCCCCTATTTTTTGACCACCTTCAGAATACGTTTGTCTAATCCAAAAATGTTTTAGACAAAAATTTTAGATAAAAATCATAAAAATAATACAAAAAACGCACAGATCCGAAGTTGTGCCTACATTGGGAGCTATGATTTTTTATTGTCCTCAAACCCTTGTTTTATCAACCCCCTGCAGTTATGGTTGGTGTATAAACAAATAGATAAGACCAAAATTAATTGCATTACTTGTACAAATTTTAATAAGTTCAAACGAATATGATATTTCTTATACTATGGGAGTTACAGCGATTTTTCAGGTTTTCGAAAAACCTTCCCCAATTCTACCACTTTGTTCAGATATTGCCTATTAACGAACTTGATCAAGATTTTCCACTTTCAGAATTTATTTATCAGTTTAGAAGTGATTGGTAAAAAATTTCTGCAGTTATCGTGTCCACAAATTGTATTTGAGGTCTATGAACCATGAAACGAAAAACCATATAAAAATTTCCCATAATTCGCACTGTGGGTTCGGCTACAATAGGTAGTATTTACTTGAAATTTACCTAAAAACAATCTGTGTGAATCGTATCAGTATTAATAAATATGCTGTGAAAGAAATTTTGTGAAAAGTTGCGTATAGAATTAGGATTAAAAGTAATGCGTACTACATAAAATATAAAAATTAATTCTAAAGGTAAAATTATTTATTCGTCTAGCTCTGCAAATTATGTGTAAACAGTTTTGGGGGAGCATTGTTTACATCCTATTTTAAATAATAATATTACTCAAAATATATTATTAAAATTTTACGTTTGTTTCGTTTTCCATGAAATCTTAACACATCGACAAATGTGCATTTGGAAAAAGAATGGGAGGAAAGTATGTTCAGTTAATAGTTGTAAGTTTGTATTGTAAAAGTAAATACGCAAGGAAAACATTTTAACTGAATCTGTTTGTAAACACCAAATTGAATTTTCCTTATGTGTGGTCGGCCTGAAATTGGTAAAAAGTATGTTAAGCAAAGATGTAACTCGTTGGATCACATATTGTAGAACCAAATGTATTGTTATAATTAGTTTTGCATGGATTTAACACAAAATTACATAAATTAAATATTTTGTATTTGTGAAGTAACATAACAAGCATGCTGACAATATTTTAGTGTTCTCGTCGTATTGTTTTAAATGGAAAATTACCATGTTAGGTTTAGCAATTGTTTTCATTTAAAATCGTAAATTTTCAGAGTACACCATCGTGCCAGTTATCAATTGTAATATGTTGACATAGTTTGACATTGTCTGCAGTCTTGTTGTAAACGAAATACGTTAAACAAATTTTCTTGGCATAAAATTTCATAAACTGTAATTCAATTTCTGTGTTATAATAAGCACATGATAAAGAAGTATAAAAAAAATGCAAAGGTCTCATTGCTAACTCAGCTTATCATCCTTAATTAAAGTAGTAAAGTAACATACCAAAATTTGGTGTGTAAATAAATGCATTTTTGTTGTCAATTCCATTTGATTTTTTTCTAGTGTTTTAGTTGCAGAGCAAATCTAAAACAAAACATCATTATTTCAATTAAGTCTGCTAGCAAAATTCTCCCAATTGTAAATATGTGTGGTAAAATTATTATATTGTATTAACACAAATAATACAAATAATTTGTAACTAAACGTAGAATTAATGATGTGGTAGTCAAATTGCGTGAATGAGCCTATGGTGAACCTAGCATCCAACCAAATAGTGGTCAGAACACACTTCGAATTTTCTTGTACGAAAATGTGTACCCTTAAATATTTCGAATGCATATTTGGAAGTTGTGTTTGAACCAGTTGGAGTTATTTTGCTCAATATTAATTGTTTAGGCATAAGGGAAAATAATGAAGGCAAAAATAGAAATATATTTGTTAAGAGAAGAGGACTGCGTCATTATTTTAGCGACATGATGCAAAACAGGCAATATTTCTTCGAAAGGCGATCCGAGATTTTTTGCATTTGGACGTTGCTAGAAATCTCCCGTTTCCCCCGCCCTTCTAATTCCGTCGCTTCTGCATCCTTCAGGGCATGCAGATGACAATGGGCGCCCAGTTACAAGTCTGCCCTCGGGGTATGAGATTCGTGTACCCTACTGTGTTCGTTAGTACTGTCATCATTGTGTTGTTCATAGAATTTTTTATTTTCATCGTTGTGTTTATGTGTTTGCTGCGTTGTTCAGTTATTCTGTCTGCTTGCATCTGACGCCGCCGTCGGTGCTCCCTCTGAGAGTACAGGCCGCTATGTGTCCTCAACATCTGAGCCAGTGCTAGTGCGACGAACACGCCCGCGCGTGTGTCTTAGTGCAGCGCCCCGAACGGCGTGACGTTAGTCACGGCCATCTAAATGCTCAAAGCGCCCGGCCGGGTGTGGCAATGCGCATATGTAATCCAGTGCATATGTAATTATTTAACAAACAAAAGCTAATACTTTTAATAAGCATAAAAATTGTCTGTAATTAATTAATGGTTGTGTCAAGTATTTCCGCTCACAAAACTGGCCGGCATCGCCTTCCCGCGCTCCGTCGGTTTTCCCGCGGGTTTTCCTCCCTCCCTGGCCCGGTTGCCAGGGAGAGTCGTCAGTCGCCATCCAGCACTCGCCAGGGCTGGCAGCTCCACGCACGGGGAGCCTCCAATTTTCGCGCCAGTTTCCACGCTTAGCATCAATAGGTAATTATCTCCGAATCCTCTTTCTACAGCTCCCCGGTCGGCCCTAACCGGCCGTACGACATATTGTGCGGTCTTTAGATAAAGTGTGCAACCCGACCACGGGTTTATCAGCGTAATACGTAATTCTGTGTTTTTAGGCGGCCCGCCGAGGCGCCTGCACGTCACGCTATAAAAACTCCCCACTGAGGATTAGAACTTTGCCCACGCAGGGCAGTATCGTGCCAAATGCGTAACTGAACTTACGAACGCATCAATTCCTGGGACGTGCAACGGACGTGAACGAGAGACCACGTTGGGTCCCGTCGCGCCTGTTCCCAGTTTAAACGTGGCCCTCGCCACCGCGAGAACCAGTCTCGCATCACGTGATCATTAAACGTCTGGAGACCGTTCCCACTTTGAGTCCGGGACGAACTCATAATTATTCAGTGTTAATTGCCATGTTCAGATTAGTGTGTGTCGTCATCATCATGTCCATGTATAAGTCAGTATTAATTGTTAACCCGCATTGACAGTTAGAGATCCACGTAGTACGTGTATCACGAAATACCACATGTTATGCACCAGACTTGCCGCGCCACGAATAGTCATCACCGTAGCTCAGGTTAGCCTGCCCCCCCTCGGTGGAGTAGTCCTCGGAACACCGTGAGACGTAATCAGTGCCACCATTCGAGGGCCGTGTAGGCGGAGTGAAGGTTGACGACGATACGGCCAGTCGTGCCAGTGCCTCGTGTAACGTTCTGTAACGTGTGCTACCGGAATAAAACAATCAAAGTTATGTGTTTATTTCAATAATACGGCGTCCTGGGAGGCCTTAACAGCCCGGGGGGCCCTTTGTCGACGCGTCCTTGCCTGCAGCCACGAGGCCAGGAACCCCGCCCTTGAGACCAAAATTTCCATTATAGCATTTTAATTAACGTAACTTCAGGACAGGCAGCGGGGACGGCGTCACATCCAATATGTCTCACTGTATGTCCACTGTGTTCGTCTGTGTTTAATACATTTTTCTTGACTAAGTTCCTTTCACGGAATTCTTGTGCTGTCTAGTTTTTTTGAGGTTAAATATTTGGACTGTGATGTTTTCGTTGTATTGTCCATATTTATTTATTTTTTCCTTGCTGGTTCAGACTGTGTTCGAATACATCTGACTCGGTCTTGTTTTTCTTTGGAAATTTTTTTTTCTGTTTTTAATATTTTATTTATTTATTTTGTTTTCGGAGGGTTTTCATGACTAACAGTACAAAACAGAAATGACGTATGTCCAAAATAATTCACTAAATCATGGTTGTTATAGTAGTATTACAACCAGGCACTATAAGACACATCCGCACTTATTGTATATTGTATTTTTTATGCTATTGTAAAAAAGCTTTTTTATTTTGTACATTTTATGCTAATTCTGTTAAATATTTTCGTTTTGGTGCTTACTGTTAATTTGTTCTGGGGTATGTTGAGTTAGCAGTGTTTAGATTAATATAGAGAAAGTGTTTTGTGGTTCGAATCTTCATAGAGACGCGGTTTCTTTAAAGTTAACTAGGGTCTATTTTCTTTAAAATTCCATTAACGTATTTTTTAGTAAATAACCAGATATATAAAAAAAAAATTTAATTGTAATTTTTTGTAATTTAAATTGTTGTAGTGTTATTTGAAAGCAGTGTACTTCGCCAGTGTTCAGGCCATATGCACTTATTTCAGATGAAATGAAAACCAGACAACACTCATGCCTACCACCTACCTACTCGCACTGTGCTTTCAGAATCGATCCCCTGGTAACCTGCTGACTCGAGTTCTATTCCCATTGTTACCTTTTTCTTTACATGTACATTTTTTAATTTGTCGCAATTTTAAATTGTAAATTTTAGAAATTAAATATATTTCAATACATATGACTGTGATCAGAGTCATGAGCTACGTATGCATAAAATAAAATAAAAAATCAATTGGCGATGTAACAACAAAACTTTTCTATTGAAGGATAAAAATTAAAATCACAAACCACGCTCTACTGTAAATACAATTCAGAAATGTATCATTGAAAATAATTGATGTTTAATTTTATGAATGAACTAATCTTTACTAAATTGAATGTTTTAATATTAAATATATACATTTGACTTCTTACCTCCTCTTTATTTAAACTAAAAACCCAGGTCACTGTCCTGTCTGCGGCGCAACATTCCGGCCATGGCCATTGTAGTGTCACTACTCGTAACCAGATGGCAGTTGTGAATATTAGCAGATAATGTATTGTAGTTACTTTAGTACATGTTATGATTGTAAATATTTATGAGGACTATTAAGTGTGTAGTGTAAGTATGTTTCGTAGCCTTGTAAGTAACATTGTAAATGCAAAACATTCAGAGGTATAACAATATGTAAAGTTTTAACACAAACAAATGTAGAAAAGAACTGTATAAATCATATGGGCTAACAAGTCTAGGCAGCTCTCCTCTCTCTCAGCAAATCAGGGAGAATAAAGACCTTTATGATAAATAGTGGTATTGCTTACTTCTCTCTCTCCTTCTCTGCTACCGACTCCTAATGAGGCTGTGGGTTTCCCTTCTCTCTCCCCCTCTTCCTTGTACCCATCCTCTAGCGACTCTTCGTAAGACCGCGAGCACCTTCCTCCTTCTTCCTCCCGTGAGTTTAATGAGGAAGCATTCTGGCTGCTGCCGCGCCCGACGGAAGGCAACACTATAACGCCTCCAAGCTAACAATGTATCCCGTGAGGGGAAGTGTCGTGACACCTCCTCCAGTCCCCTCCCTGAGTAACACACTACAGGCGGGAGCGGTACACTCAGTGAAAACTGTTGTGGACCTACGTCAATAACACAGCCACTATATTAGCTGATTTCACGTTTCGTTCCACCTATTTCCTACATATTCAAGTGAAATACGTTTGTTATAGCATACACATCTGCAGAATTAGAATATAGGTACCTTCAGGTTACATGCAAACAGCAACTGGTCCACAAACATAACAAGTAGATAATTGCTGTTTGTTGAACATATAAATACAAATGAAATGGCATCTGGCCTACCATTTACATCTAACGCACTCATAGCACAACAAAGATGTTTAATTAATACACTTGTACTTACAACTGCCTAGTTCAGACACTCGAAGCCTGAAAGTACACCATCCGAGGATCTTCCACCACTTTCATCACTGGAACTGTCAGTATCTTCACAAACATCGCTTTCACTTTCACTGTCACCGTTTAGACGTATTATAAATTTTTCCATTTCCTCTTCAATGCAGTGGTCGTTTTTCCAGTACTCCTCTTCTCGTTTAACATGTGACACAGCTGCCGTCCAGTCTTTTCACAAATGCTGTTAATGGCTTCTTCTGTCAACATTTGTATATGGTCGGCTTTTTGTGAAACGTTTTTGTCCGACACACGAGATTTCACAATGTTCCAGATATATTCAATTGCATTTAAATTACAATGATACGGTGGCAACCTGACTACTTCGTGACCATGTCTTTCAAGGATGTCGTCCACACGATATTTCGGAGACGGGCGTTGGCACTTGACGATGTTAAGTAATTCTGACTTTGTCATGTCTTCTTCATAAGCAATGTTGTTGCTATTCAGCCACTCTTGAATTTGCGCCTTGCGCGATGCCACAGTCGGGGCTTTATTAATCTGCACTGAATGGTAGGATGCATTATCCATTACAACAATGCAATGTGTGGGAAGATTAGGTATAAGCCATTCAAGTACCCACTTGGAAAAGTTATCATAATTCATCTCATCGTGATAATCTCCGCTTTTACATTTGGATTTGAAGATTAAGAATGCGCCAGGAACAAAACCCGAAACCGAACCAGCGTGCACAATAATCCATCTGTGTGCTGCTATGTCGTTCTTAAGTACACCCTGCGTATCTGGATCTTGCCAGCATTTGCTCACAGTGTATGCTGCATGTATCCATGTTTCATCAAAATATACAACTGGTAATTTATTCTCACCTAAACTGTCATTTTCCCTCATTCGTCGCAAATACCTTCCCCTCCAAGTGACAATATCTGTCCTTTTCATCAATACTAGTCTCTTGTCTTTGCATTTCTTAAATCGGAAGCCAATCTGTTTTAATATTTTCCGCAACGTTTCTCTACTTCCAGCAAAATCGATTTATTTCCGCAATACATACAGTAATTTCTTCAATGTTGGCACTTCCTTTCGATAGGCATAAAAGTTTTGAACTGTACGTCGAACAACACACAAATCAAAATCATCCAGAACAATTTTTTTACGGCTTGTCTTCCGTTGTTTGTCCGGTGTACATACTCGTGTATCTGTTAGTTTTGCTATGCTCATTTCCTTACGTATTTTGCATATTGTTCCCACAGATTTTCCAGTCGCAGCTGCAGCTCGTTTTGTAGCATTTTCGATGGGATGTGAGTGTTTTCCAGCAAGCTTCTCTGCATTAAAATATGAAATAACATTTCCTATAATTTCACATGCTTGACTATGAATAGTCGGACCCGTTATCCTAGATGATGCCATTATTGTATAACGTTATTAATGCATATATTCCACTCGATAGTTGATAACGCAAGCAGCAACCTTACATTCCAATTCGCGAACTCACACGTTAACCACGCCGGATGAACTGACGTGTTCACTTGTCACGCATCGCTGACTGTACTTGGCGATAGCCGGCTCGTCACATGCTGCTCGTCACCGATTGGCCAGTTCAGCTACCTACTCTGTCTCTCTCGCGCGCGACCGCATTCTTTCAAGATACATTGTTATCTTGGCCGAGTTATACTCATCGAGTTACCCACATCAGGCCCAACCCAACCTGCCTGGGAGCCTCAGGCAGCATACCTGCGGGATATTCATGGCAGCAACAGGCCAGGGGGAGTCAAGCCCGGCCTACATTTCCCTCCATTCCTACCAGTTCTCCCCTGTCCCCTACTCCCCAGATCGCCTCCCGACTGCCAAGAAACTCTTCCCTCACCCCCTGATCCAACCTCCTTTATCAAGGCATCCTACCCTCGCCTCATTCCCCTCGCCCTCCCCACACAAGCCACTGACGACCTGCTTCACAGGGAACCAGCTGCAGGACCCACGGCCGCAACCCATCTCTGCCCGACTGGCAGCACGCCTTCAGGAGCTCTTTGGCAGTGACGCCTAGGTGCACTGCAACCCCGGGGGTTTTCACCTCCACCTATATACTCTCTTGATCCGGGGCGACGCCGAGCGGGGTGAGCAACTATCGTCCTCGAAGGCCCATTCCGCGCAAGCATGTCCTTGTTCAGCTGCACTGGGCCGAATGGTCTACTCCCGCCTCAGAGTGTGAGGCTGCTCTACCCAAGAGCTGGCGCCGGGCAAACACCACGACTACCGAACCACCGAGCGACGTACACACTGTCTCCACATCTTGATCAGAGACGAGGCCGCGACATTTGGCGCCCGAACGTGTGGCACACTTCATCATCGAGACTACAAGAGAGCACAAATAGCCAGCAGCATTCGGCGACCTGAAGTGTATATTTACTAAACAAGTATAGAAGTACGTGTGCAGGACAGACAGTGTAGAAATTCATAAACACTGCTACCACGCCGACTGACAACTAAACGTGAGACAGGTCAGCCACCAAGGGACTTTGACCTAATGACAGGAGACGGACAGTGGCACATCACATCTGAGCGCAAAAAAGTGAGATCGGAGTTAGCAATGGTTACATTGGTTTGGGACACAATAGCAACACCAAGGCCCACACAGGCACCGACACAGAAGGCAGGGGCAAACCTCAGACTGGGAGGTGCTTGCAAGCCCAGCAGTGCAACCAAACATGCATATGGGGTGTACAGCTACCACAACAGGATGCATAGTGCTACCAGAGTTCAGTGGGCTAGCACATGAGGACCCATGCGAGTTTGTGCAGTGGTGTAAGGGACGGTTGACACAATGCGGGGTGCCGATAGAAGAATGGACACAACCTGTGGAGACACTATGACATGCAGTGGCAGGAGTTCGCTACCCTCTTAACACGGCACTTTGACGACAGCATGGCAGTCATGAGCTGTAAGGCTCGCTTTTATGGCGAGTCCCAAAAGGACTTAGAGTCAGTAGAGCAGTTCGTGGCAAACAAGCTGCAACTGTACCGGCGGATAACCCCCTTGAGAAGACCCCGAGCAAGTTTTACCAGAAGTTACGGTATTAATGCGAGAATAAGTGGAACCATTCCTCAGGCCATACTGCAATGGGATGGTAGAGGACTATGTACGACAGGCAACAGTTACAGAAGGCAACCTACGACACCTCCTGGGATGTCGGACTGGGACAACTATCCCCGAACGAGGGTCCAGACAGCAGGTCGGTACACCTGCAGGAACAAGCAGGGACATACCGCAGGATGTCCATGGCGGACAGCAACACGGGTTATTGAGGGCCCACCTGGTGGGACAGACCAGAACACATCTCCAAAAGGGCGGAATGCAGGCAATCGCATAGTGTGCAATATGACCAATCTAGAGGGACAAAATTATTTTTTTCGACTTTTTAATTATGGGTTGAGGTTATTGAAATGTTATCGTAGAGACTTCAGACCACTCTGTAATGTGCTTGGTTGACCGTTTTAAAAATTCTGCGTGCCTTCTGGAGAGCTGACAAGAGAGCGGTATCGGAGGAGTGCTCCCGGCCGGGGCAGTATTGGTGCGGAGTGTGCTCTTTCAAGAGCTGTTACAGTTAGTGTGTGTGGTATTTTCTTGTTTTATGATCATGGAAGACGTTCATAAAGGTATGTTCTTTAATGTGTATGAGTAACGCATACTTAATTGTGAATATTTAACCATACATTTATAATTTATTAACTGACGAAAAATAACAATAAAATGTAAACTTCATAAATTTCAATTAGAGTTATAAAAAAATGTCCTCAATATACCCTCACGAAACTTCTGCAGTGCAAAGCTCCATGTTTATATTAAATGTGTTTGCTTTAATATTCTGCGCATATTTGCGCGATTGATGGTTTTTAACTTTTTTCAGAGGTACTGCGCATGTCACGTGGCGATCTCTTTAACATTTGGTTGCGTAGTGAGAAAACAAAAAGGCACGAAGAAGTATGGTAAATACGTAGTGAGTTTCTTTTTCTTGGAAGAAGTGCCAGAAAACATTCAAACTATCTTAAAAAATAGAGTAAGGTTGTTTTTAATCCAACTGAATAAACTTTGGGCACAAAGCAGAAGGCATTATGATAGATTTGTACAGCGAAACACACAGTGGCTTCGGGGGAAATTTAAACTAGGAAATGAACTGTTGGCAATGTTTTCGTCTGCTGCTACACAACCCTGCAATACACCTGGGCCAAGCACATCACCTGCAACTGATGCTGGACGCCCTAAGAAGCGTTTCAAAGATTGTAGCAGAAAGAGTAAAAGGAGGAAAGTTCAACATTTGCTGCAGTCCCAGACTCCTGAAGAGATTTCGTTTGCCACTGAAGTAAGTTTATGAGCTGCTGGGAAAATAGATGCAGCAGATATTGTTAAAGAATTGTCTACAGCATCGCCACAAAGAGCGACAAAAATAAAGAAAGTAAGAATGTCCGATACAGAACCTAGATTGTACACAAATGAAGAGGCATTGGCTTTATTTCTTGACGCACAACTAACAACCTACCAATACAAGCTTCTGCAGTCTCAAGCCAAAGAAAGAAACTGTAGTATATATCCACCATATTACATGTTACAGGAAGCCAAAAAAATGTGTTACCCACTTAAAAAAGCTATTTTGATCACTGAACTGAGCGCAGAAATAAATCTACAAGCCCTTCTTAACCACACCATTGAAAGCATTTTACTAGTGCAAAATGAAGTAGTAAACCAGATGCTGTCTGAATCTGATATCAATGACATGTCGTTAATATGCAAGTGGGGTTGTGATGGAAGTTCAGGCCACAGTATATTTAAACAGAGTTTTGAGAAAAAAAACAGGCGAGGTTCCCTATGACAAATATCTTTTCGTTATATAATTTGTTCCTCTGCAGCTCCACACAAATGATCATAAACGAATTATTTGGCAGAATCCAAGACCTTCCTCTACTAGATATTGTCGACCAATAAAATTGCTCTTTAAAAAGTAAATAGAAGCATTAATCCAAGATGAAAGTAAGATAATTAAGAAACAAATAAATGAACTGTCACCAACCAGAGTGACTATTTGTGGCAATGAAAGAGATGTTCGTCAAACAATGTTGATGACTATGGTTGATGGAAAAATTTGAAACGCTTTGTCCAATAATCGGTTATCACAAAAGTGTTATATATGTGGAGAATCTCCTAAACAAATGAACAAAAACAAAATATCACATAAAAGAAATGTAGATCCAGCAACATATGCATTTGGTCTGTCTACACCACATGCCTGGATTCGGTGCTTCGAATGCTTGCTGCATATATCTTACAGTTTGGATATTAAAAAGTGGCAGATCCGAGGATTAAGTGATAAATCAAAGTATGAAGCGAGAAAAAATGAAATAAAGAAAAAAAATTAGAGATGAGTTGGGTCTAGTGGTTGACACGTCTATACCCGGTAGTGGAAACACAAATGATGGAAATACTGCCCGGAGATTCTTCAAAAATGCACGTGAAGTCGCATCTATAACTGGAATTAATGAAACCATTATTAATCACTTCCGTGTTATCCTGGAATCCATATCAAGTGGTTACAGTATTATTGTTGAGGCGTTTGAAAATATACTGAACAGACCCGAAAAATTTACTTGGATTTATATTCGTGGTTCTATATGCCTGTCACGGTTCACAAACTATTGGTACATGGTCCTGCCATCATCGAATCATGTTTATCGCCCATTGGACAGCTGTCTGAAGAAGCCCAAGAAGCGTGGAATAAAGACTGCAGGCGATTCAGGTTAGGGTATACAAGAAAAACATCGAGATCAGCAACAAACAAGGATCTTTTTAATCGCCTGCTGATTTCTTCAGATCCAGTTATCTCTGCTCTGAGAAAACGTCCACCAAGGAGAACAGGAAGATTATCTTCTGAAGTATTGCGCTTATTGGCTAATCCACTTCCGCACATCACCACAGTTAGTGCAAGATCGCGAAGTGCAAGTGATACAGATGAT
Source organism: Bacillus rossius redtenbacheri (assembly GCF_032445375.1). NCBI lineage: Eukaryota > Metazoa > Arthropoda > Insecta > Phasmatodea > Bacillidae > Bacillus > Bacillus rossius. Next base: position 222,372,187 of record NC_086330.1, on the reverse strand, counting down.
ATTGAAGAGGACATCTGAATAGTGTGTTGAAACTAGTCAGTTATTTGATAGCTTACTTAAATCAAAAACTATTTTTGGGTAGCCTACATATTACAAGGATATGACATTAATTGTGTGTAAAACATCTGTATAATTTAATTTAAACTTTTTATGTAATAAGTGTTTACACATGTGATGTTTTACGCTCTGCCTTTGCTCCAATTCGCTTCACTGTTACTAAAATATTTCCTTTAGCATCTGTAAGAAATGTTTGTGTTAATTTGAATTTATATTTTTAGTTAAGTACCTACTTAAAATTGTGTGTAGTCATATTAATGACACTTAATAGCTCTATTTGAATACTATTTCAAGTTTAGCATGCTTTAAAATTTGTTGCGTTGTGTTGTTTTTATCAGTGGATGATGAGAAACATTTCTTGAAGTATTTATATATTAATTTTCAAATTGCATTAAAAAAAATACACCTGCTCTATAATTAAGATTAGTGTCACTTAAAACCTATAACTGTTGTTTGGTGATATTTGCATACTTAAATATTTTATGTAAAAACCTTGTTAACTTCAAAGGATGGCAGAAAAACCCTTCTATAGTAATAAATTTAATTTTATAAAAACTTAAAAACTTTCTCCTTCTATAAAAACATTAACTAAAGAATTTTCACAAACAGGTAAAGTCTGGTTCGAAAAAAAACACATTATACGTTGTTTTGCAAAGTAAATGAATTTCAGTAATGTAATCCTGTATGGTGTTCTATAAATATTATAAATTTTTCTGCCAAAATTGTCAGAAATCATTTAGTTAACTAAATAATCATTAAAACAGCAAATAAAAGCAAAAGGAAACATCATTGGCTTGAGTTTCGAATTTTGTCCCTCCAGAATGCTCATATTGCACACTGTGAATCGGTATGATGGAGGCCGACCACCACAGTGCTGTCTTGGATACCCACAGGGCACATATCACTGGCATCAGGACTGCCATAGACACCAACAGCGACAACAAACAGCGGGAAATGGGCAGTAGGGGGTGTAAGACCTACAGTCCTACCCCCCGCACCAGCAAATCCCCTGCCGCAAGCCACGGAGAACAACCTAGAACAACTGGGGCAGCTCACCACGCTAGAAAACTGACTGATGCGGATCCACATCACCCTGAACGGGAGACCGACTGCCGCACTTATAGACACAGGGGCGAGCCATGTGTTTGTCGCCCAGCACTGTGCACCACCTGCAGATATCACACCCAGGCACTATGCCCTGCGCCTTGCAACGAACACTGGACCTGGGACAGCCATTGGAGATGCCATCATCACAGTGGGTTATACAGGAGATGGTGACCCAAACTTCAGCAGTCATGGTAGAAGGACTCCGAGAAGATTTGGTACTCAGACAGCCATGGTTGGTAGATCAGGATGCCTTGATTTCGCTAGTATCAGGCCTGGTAAATTTAGGTAAATGTGAGCGCATGGCAGTATATACACTAGGAAGCATACCACCACCCCAGGGGGAGCCCACAGGGTTGGAAGACCTGGACAATCAGGTACCCTCCGAATATCAGGACGATGTTAGGCGACTTCTGTGGGAAAGACGAAGCATCTTTGTCACTGCAAATCCACTAAAGTGCACCACAGTGACCGGGCACAAAATTCCTACCACACATGACGAACCCATATATGAAGCCCCCAGAGGATATTGGTTCTGGGAGCAACGGCTGATACGAGAGCAGGTGCAAGAAATGTTGCGAAATGGGGTTATCGAGCCATCGAACAGTGCATATAATTCACATACTGTCTTAGCGGCCAAGAAGGATGGAACCATGCGGTTCTGTGTGGATTTTCGCATGCTGAACAGGGTTACGATCAGTTCCCCTCCACCACAGATCATCGTAGAAGAAGCCTTGGCAAGTCTAGGCAATGCACGGGTATCTACAACTCTTGACTTACACTCTGGCTACTGGCGGGTGCCAAACACCCCAAGCCACAGAGAAAAGACAGTATTTACTGTACCGGATGGCAGACGCTTCCAGTTCTGTGCCATGCCATTCAGCCTCAAGTGTGCACCAGCCACATTCCAAACTATGATGGTCCTTGTACTAGAGGGATACATCGGCCAGTTCGTGGTGGCCTACCTCGACGATGTGATAGTGTACTCCGAAACCTGGGAGCACCATACACACCACCTGTCGCTGGTCCTGGAGCGGCTAGAAATGCACCGCCTGACCTGGGCCACCCAGAAGGGCCACATCGGACTAAGAGAGGTGGAATTCTTAGGGCATGTGGTGGATACTGAGGAAAACCAGCCCCACTCGGTACACCTAGTGAAGACTGCAGGGGCAGAACCCCCAGAACACGCAAACAGCTGCAACGGTTGCTGGGCCTCGCCAACTGGCTACGGAACTATATCGCAGACTTCGCCATGCTCGCAACTCCACTGACAGACCTGTTGTCACCTCGACAGCACTACCAATGAACCCCAGCTGCTCAGTAAGCACTGGACAATCTGAAAACAGCCTTCTCCAGATGTCACACACTGTCCCGAGTAAACCCCGAGCATGTGCTGTATGTCCAGACAGATGCAAGCACTGACGGTGTGGGGGCAGTGCTATACCAATTGGACCAAAAGGGAGACAGGTGCATCATCGATTATGCTAGTGCTAAGTTTGGACAGGCAGAAAGGAACTACCACAGCAATGAGCAGGAGTGCCTAGCTGTGGTATGGGCACTTAAGAAGTACCGACCCCACCTGGAGGAAAGGCCATTTGTGCTACACACAGATAACCAATGTCTCACGTGTTTACGAACACTTCAGGGACGTAAGAGCAAGCTCGTAAGGTGGGCCCTGTCCCTACAATCCTTCGTCTTCCTTGTCGGACACATCCCTGGCGTAGAAAACCAGCTGCCGGATGCCCTCTCCCAAGACCCTGATGAGTGTTCCCACCTGGAAGATGATGTGTCATGGGAGGAAATACTGCCACCTTCCTACAGGGCACACGACCACAGGCCAAGAGATATGACCTGTCGCCTGCTCACTGTGGGCGAAGATGATGACCCACCTCCAGCGGACCTGATCGAACACAAACAACAGGTTCTCGATGCCCAATGCACCTCCCCAGATGCTGAGCATCGACAAGCAAAGCAAACAGAAGGACTGGATGAGATATGGACCATGAGAGAGGGCATGTTGTGTACAAAGGGGATAGGAACCAACCAGGAATGGCGCACCTATGTACCACCAGAAGCACAGGAAGCCATTCTGTGCTTCATGCACAATCATGACCTGGCAGGACATCCAGGAGCGGACCAAACTTGACGGACAACCAGCCAGCACTACCACTGGCTGGGCATAGCCTGGGACATACGGGAATATGTAAGGACCTGCGAGAAGTGCCAGGAGCGAAAGGCACAGCGGAGTAATGGGACTGAGCAGCAGCAGCCGCGCCTCCCCACTACCCCCATTCCAGTCCATCGCACTGGATGTTATGAAGCCGTATCCCCATACTGCCCGAGGGAAGAGGTTCCTGGTGGTGATCACGGTCCTCTTCACATGATGGGTAGAAGCAGTAACATCCAAGCCAAAACTATTGCGAGAATCCTGCAGATGGAATTCTTTCCATGATGGGGATACTCCAGGGACCTTCTGACGGACAATGCCAGCCAGTTCATCGGAAGGCAGTGGCAAGAATTATGTCGGGCATGGCAAGTGGAACACCGGACTACACTGGCTTACCATCCATGAGCCAACCCAACGGAGAGACGTAACCAGGAGCTGAAAGTCCAAATGCGCATACATCTGGGGGACGACCATACCACATGGGACGAACACATAGCGGAGGCCCTGTTCTGCATCCGCCGCAGGACCAATGCAGCCACAGGAATGTCCCCGGCACAAATGGTCCGAGGCCACAATCTGCCCAACCTGGTGAATGGACAGCCTACGGAGTGACAGATGAAGGGGAAGACCCCGAGGTTCGCCGTCGGTGGCAAGAGATTGAGCTGACAACAGCGCGAGAACACCAGAGGGCCTACACTCAGCAGATAACCCCGCAGACCACACGACAACCACCGGAGATACAGCCAGGTGACCACGTGTATGTCCACACACATCCCCTTACCAACGCAATTAGGAACTACTGTGCTGAACTGAGCCCCAGGTGGTCGGGACTACACCGCATCCTGAAGCGGCTAAGTCAAAGCACTTATTTGGTGTGCCGGGGTAGACAAATGCGAAAAGAACACCGGGACCACTTCCGCAAAACTGCGCTCCCGGAAGGGGGCAATGCCGTGGAGGACCCTACCCTAGATGTGACAGGACCAATGCCGGACAACCACCAATCTGTCACACCCCAAGGAATGCAGCATATGTTCGAGGGAACACCAAGCCCAAGGACAAGAATGGAGAGGCCAGCAGAAGCCCCTGACACGACCCCGAGGCGACAGCACAAGAGGCACCCGGCACGAATGCAGATCCTTGATGTCACTGGGACACCAGAGGTGGGCGTAAGCACCATGGAGGAGCAGCCCCTGGTGAAAGAACCAGACGACATTGAGACAACAGAACCACCCTTCCCTACCCGAGGCGGATGGGGGCATGGTGCCTCACTCGCCGATGCCGAATTCCGGGTCAAGGTGAAGGAACCGGCTGAGGACAACCAGAGACACCGCCGACGACGACATCGGCCCCCGCTGTATCTGGCAGATTACGTCACAGGCTGTGAACTGGACACAATGGTGAATTGCGATCCAGGGAGTCCGGAACCAGCAGGCCAGCCCTGACACTCGCAACCACTAGGAGAGAAGGCATCATGTGCCGGTTGGTGGGTGCGCGGACGGCCTACACCCAGGCTTTTCCGGGGGGAGGGGGGCCGTCTGACATCGTACCTCCTCTTTATTTAATCCTAAACCCGGGTCACAGTCCTGTCTGCAGCGCAACATTCTGGCCATAGTCATTGTAGTGCCACAACTCGTAGCCAGATGGCAGTTGTGAATATTAGCAGACAATGTATTACAGTTACTTTAATACATGTTAAGAGTGTAAATATTTTTGAAGACTATTAAGTGTGAAGTGTAAGTATGTTTCGTAGCCTTGTAAGTAACATTGTAAATGCAAAACATCCAAAGGGATAACAATAGGTAAAGTTTTAACACAAACAAATGTAGGAAAAAAAAATTATAAATTATACGGGCTAACAAGCCTAGGCAGCTCTCCTCTCTCCCAGCGAATCAGGGAGAATTAAGACCAATACGATAAATAGTGGTATTATTCAGTGGCGCAGCCAGGATTGGGTTTTAAGGGGGGGGGGGGGGGTTCATTTTCAAGACAAAATAAAGAAAAACAATTTACTGTTTGTAATTAAAATTTAACACTTAGGATACCTTTAAAGGAAAAAAATAAAAATTTTATAACATTCTTACAATTTATCACATGGGATACCAACAAATAAAACATAAACCATTACAATGTACATTACAATATATCACATAGTATACCAATAACAAATACCTGAAAACATTATAACATAATTACAATTTAAAATGTAAGATTTAGGATTACAATAATGAAAAACAAATCTTGAAATCATTACAACAGATAATTTTTTATTGAAGTAAATTATTAGCTGCTGTTATGATTCTGACAAATTAAGAAACTTGAGTACATACATTGCAGATTTTACTGCGGTCGGATGTTAAGACGCCTTGGTTTTTTGGCTAAATTGTCAAGTACCTCTTCTGCCGATATTGAAATGTTGTCATGTATGTATGTTCTACCAACCTTTCCCAGCCTGGTTAGGTTTGACCATTCCGAGAAAGGCTCGTAGTGGAAGTTGCCCTGAACCTTAGGCTCAATGGTGTCTCACCTCAAGGTTGAAAAAGTAGTTAGGCACAAAGGTAGGCCGACTGAACAACCAGCTCACAAAATAATAAGAAATATTTTCTTGTTAACTTGGGGGTAATATTTTAAAATAGAAACTAACTCATTTTCAGACCATCAGTTATATTTGATATATTAAAAAAAAACTTTATGAGTATTACAGTATTACTTAGTTATTTATAAATCTTCATAAACAATAAATAGAATATCATTTGTTACTTGTTACATTTGTTACTTAAATTAAAAAAACTATGGGTCCCCAATACATTAAATAAATATTAACGTTACTTTAATTCATAAATTTATGTTAGCAAAACAAAATAAAAAAAACAAACGATGAAAAATTTATAAAATGAATTTAGGTAGGTTGTCCACATTTATTGCCGAACACATGCTTCATGCGAAGTATGAAAACGAAGAGTCACTTTCCTGAATTCATGAGTGAGTGAATCCCGTAGCTGTCAGAAAAGAGAGGAGAACATCCTCTACTCCAAACAAAGGGTTACAAGTAGTTCATAGCATGGCCGGCATAGGGAAGCACTCCAGATCCATGACTCGTGGGCCGCTATAAAAACATTTCAAAAGACTAATTACATGGTGAAATATTTAAAAATAAATGTCCAGCATGATTTCCAGAGAAATCTGCGAAAACTCACCCAATAGGCGGCTACCCAAACTTGAAACTACCGCATGGATGCGGTGGATAAATAAAGAGCAGAAATTAATACAGTTTTTCACATGATGGTCACCAAGAAGAAGGAAGTGACCATAGATGGCATAACACAGTTAGCCAAACATAGTTACAAATGCACAATTTAAAGAATAGTTCCGAAAACTGAATAGCACACTGCCTTGACGAAAATATAATTAATTAGACTTTAAAATAATTAAATTTGTTCAGAGTTCTTTTCTTTGATTCTTGATGCACTTAAATTGGATAATAATTATGTGATAATAAAATACAATACAAATGGTCAGAACAAAACATACCTTCACTTAAAGACAAAATTACAAATAAATTACCCCCATAACAGAAATTCTTAAAAAAAAAATAGACCAGCGTTCAGTTTGCCAAAACAAAAAAAAACAACACACAAATAGTTAAGCAAAAACGAGTGTACGCCCAGCTGAATGCTGCAATGGCACACACTCCCTCCCTCAAACCACAACATAGCAGGTGGGTGACAACAATCACTAAAATCCCCAAAACATTACTAAGTACCTGACAATTAAAACAAAACAAAATTACATACACACAGCAAAAACTTATTCCACCGAGGAGGATGAAGCTAGGGGAATGAGGATAGTACCTGAAGGAATGGTTGGAGTAGTATTAGGTGGGGTAGTCGCATTGGTCCGCGATTTCCACCAGATAAACAAACTGAGAATAAAAAAACCTACCAAAACTAGGCAAGAAAAAGCTATAGCAATAGAACTTATATAGGACGATGACTCAACAACTGTGTGAGGACGCAATAGGTTAGCAACATCTTTAAAAGAAACACCACTGGGTTGAGAAATTAGCAAATTATTTATGTCCTTAACCAAGGAGGTATTTAATGTTAGGTTAGGCAAAATGGGAAAACTTAAGTGACTTAAATTAAAGTTAAATTTTGGAACGTGTACAGAAGGTAGTGATAAATTCAACTGTAGGGATGAGCTAACAGATCCAAAGGTTCGAAAGAACGGACTTACAATATCACAGTGTGAAGCATTGCTAATATAACCACTGCCCATTATGGACATGGTGAAAGGCTCAAAAGACATGGTAGAAGTTCTACACAGAAACGTAACATCAATAGAGTGGTTGGTAGTGAAGATCCATAAGGAGTTAGTTTTTTGAAAAAAGGGAAGGTCCAACGGGACAATGGACTTATCACAAAATTCCATAAACGATCTGCCGAGGAAAAGATTAAATTCACAGTTATCCATGTGGGAATCAAAAAACGGAAAAGTAGGAGGGCACAGGATTATACCATGTTCCTTACAGTCAGCAAGTAACTTAGAGTTAATTGGTGCGAAAAGTTTCCTATCAGGACTAACCAGTAAAATATCATGAACATTAAGAAGTATATAATGATGTAATTTAGAAAATAAAAAGGGAAAACTAAAAACATTATAGAATTCAAAGCTGCTGTCTTTAGTAGCCAAGGGTACATTAACAATAACTTCCAAAGAATGATTATAGATCACTGCTTGAACATGACAAAGACCATAAAATAAGTGAAGATTTTCAATAGAAACTGGGGCCAACATATACAATGGCAAAGAAATCAAGTGCTGAATCTTATCTAATAGCTGAAGGAAAACATTGGGTACTACTAAGGTTGAGCTTAACTTTCCATGCACACTATTTTCAATGGCTAGACGTAAGTCACACAGCTCAAGTCGTGCGCTCGAGAGGGTTTCACTGACTCTAAACAGAAGGGTATTTAAATCAATTCTGAGACTTATCATCATCATCTTATCCCAAACTTCATGAATGGTGCTGTTAAACAACTTAAAAAATTCATTGTAGCTGTCCAAATAATGTACTGCTAAATTTTTAATGAGTTTAGTATTATTAAGCACTCTCTCTTCCAAATCCTTGACAACAATCATATGGTGGAAAACACTGGTAGCAATATCTTCTTGATTTGCTGTTACTGATTTTAAACGTTTTTCTAACATCACTAGGTCATTATTATCTAGAGTTCCAAAAACTGTTTTGAGCACTGTACCTCCAAAATTAAATAAACCACGTCTTTCACGTGTGTCCCTTCGGGGCAAAAGTGAGGTTAATGCTAAAATTTCTGTTTTGTATGCTAAAATGTTCTCCCTGAGCTGCGGAATGACAAAAGCAAAATCTTGATTCATAGAAGATTTTTTGGAAGACTGTTCGTTATTAAGTAGAAGAACTTGATTCAATGTTGTTTCCAACTGTGCACTTTCATCGTGTAAATTAAGTAGATCAAAACTCAGCACAACAGAATAGTAACTATCCGAAAAATGTATCTCTTGACCTTTCTCAAACAGAACACCAGATTGTAATTGTTTTACCGTGATGTTGGCAACCAAGGCGTGGATGCATGTGAGAATGCACAACCGCCCAATCATGGCGCAGAAGCACAACGTTGTGAGTCAGACGGGAAAGAAACACAGGGACACTGGAACATGAAACCAAAAGGGACCAAGGTGGTAAATAGATGACACACAAAAAAATTACTTATCATAACATCTACTATCAAACCAAATTCATTACCCTTATACCATTAAAAAAAACTAACCAAAAAAAACTTTATTCTCTTAAACTACATAACAAATATATCAAAGGTTGCAACCGACTTAAAATTAGTACCATGGGTTTTTTACTTATCTCTTCTTGTTACTTTATTAACTAACAAAGTGAATATTATAGTTTCCTGGGTTGTCAAGACTAGGATCGGTGGGTGATCAGACCACGATCAACTGAGTCACAGACCCAAATGAAATGCAAACCAACAGTGAGCACAAGGTTAGGTTCTGCAGCACCTAAACAATGTCTACTCAAACTGGAGGTGGAGAATAACATCTCTTTAAATGTGAAATGTGTGCTCTAGTCACATATGCTCCTGAGTCAGGGTTAACTAGGCTTACTGTGACTGGCGTGAGAAAGCGTTGGATTTGAAAAGGACCTGACCAACGAAATGATAATTTTGCCATTTTTTTATCCACTGCTTTGCTTGTGGGATGAGCCTTGCAAAGAACTAGATCACCTCGTCGAAAAGGATTGTCTATTCTATTCTTATTATATTTTAAGCGGCTCCTTTCGTGAGACCGTTTGAGATTTTTAAGGGCAGAGGCCCAAACTTCCTTAATATTTTTAGGGTTTTCTGGCAATAACTCTTTCAGACACCAAAGATTAGATAATGGGTTGTTTGGAGCAAAAGTGAACATTAAATTGAACGGTGTAGTTTTGTGAGATTCATGGCGGGAGTAATTGAATGCCATTTGAAGCCAAACTAAATTTTTGTCCCAACTACACTGATCTTGCGCATGGAAAGCGATTAACGCTGATCGGAGGTTACGATTGAACCTTTCCGCATGCGAAGGTGGAGGGTAGTAGGGTGACAAGGTAATATGGCGTATGCCATGGGTGAAACACATGCTCTTAAATAATTTAGAAGTGAATTGGCTACCATTATCAGAGACGATAGATGTCAGAACGCCAAAGTTTTGGAAAATACGAGTCTGAAGAGCTCGAATTGTAGATGGTGCATCTGCCTTTCTTAAGGGAATGAGCCAAACAAATTTTGAAAAAGCATCAACACAGACCAATAACATATTGTTTCCATTTTTACTTCTGGGCAATGGACCTACAAAGTCAATGAATAATTTTTCCATAGGTTTCTCAGATACTTCAGACGACAAGAATCCCAATTGTGTGTTTTGAGCAGGTTTGCTGAGGGCACAAAGACGACATTGCTTAACTCTGTTGGAAATTTCACCATGCATACCTTTCCAGACAAAATGCTTTCTTATAGATTCAATAGTTTTGTAAATACCAAGGTGGGCTCCAATAGGTGAAGAATGAAAGTATTCAAACACCACAGGTTTCAAGACTTTAGGTAGCACAATACGTTTCTGATTATGGCGAATTTTAGAATAAAGGATGTCTTTAGATAAAAAATAAGGTTTCTGTGGAATTCCAGATTTAATTTTTTTTAACAATATTACTCAATTCCTCATCTTCTTCCTGGTAAGACTGAATGTTTTTGAATGCCAATGGAAAATCAGTCACGAGGACTTTACAAAAGTTTTCGCTTGAAGGTTTGTTAGATTGGTTTGTATCAAACATACGTGAAAGGGCATCCGCCACAACATTTTGCGTTCCTCGGATATGCTGCACCTTGAATTTTAAAGAGGATATTCTCATGACCCAACGACCAATTTTTCCTAACTGTCGGGGATGAGCCAAAAGCCAAGACAAAGCCTGATTATCAGTTTCCAACAAAAACTCTGCATGCTCTAAATAAGGCCTAAATTTGTCGATACCAAAAACAACAGCTAAACATTCAAGTTCATAAATCGTAGACTTCTTTTCCTGTTGAGTGAGAGTCCGGGATGAAAATGCAATAGGTTGGCGACAACCATCAAATTCTTGCGCCAAGACTGCTCCTACTGCTGAACCTGAAGCGTCGGTTTGTAAGATGAAAGGTTTTGAGAAATCTGCCATACGAAGAATTGGTGGACTTATAATGTCATTTTTTAAAGATTCAAAAGCCTTTTGCTGTTCCTTTCCCCATTCGAACTTAACATTTTTCTTTCGTAAACTGTTAAGGGGAACTGCCTTTTCAGCTAAATTTGGAATGAACTTGCCAAAAAACTGAATCATGCCAATAAATCGGGCTATGCCCTTAACATCCTGTGGTGGAGGAAATTCTCTGATAGCTCTAGTGCGCTCTGGATCAATAGATATGCCTTTAGATGAAATATTGTGGCCAAGAAATGAGATTTCATGAACGGCAAATTTAACCTTTTGCGGATTCACTGTTAAACCAGCCTTTTCCAGGCGAGACAAGACTTCTTTGAGATGCTGAAGATGCTCTTCGAAATTTTCTGAATACACAACCAGGTCATCCAAATAGTTGTACACAAACTTAAATTTTACATCATGGAAAATTTGATCTAATAAACGTGTGAGAACTTGTGCACCCGTGGCAAGACCAAAAGGTACACGTGTAAACTGATAAAGGTTCCATGGTACACAGAAACTTGTGATTGGCTTAGACTCATTTTTTAGAGGAATTTGATGATACGCTGAATTTAAGTCAATGGTAGTAAAATATTTTGCTTTAGAAAACCAATGAAATGCTGAATGTAAATCTGGCAAAGGCACTGACTCAATCTCAATTTTCTGATTAACACGACGAAAATCAACAACCATTCTTTGTTTACCATTGGGTTTCGGGACCAAGAAAGCAGGACTAGCATATTGTGAGGTAGATTGCTCAATGACTCCTTTGTCTAAAAGTTGTTGTACCTCATTTCTTAAGATATCCATTTGTGGAGGTGCCAGACGATAAGGATGACTTTTAACATAGCTTTTATCATGGAGTTTTATTTCATATTCCAGAAGTTTAGTAAGGCCTAAATCTGAAGTTAAAACTTTGGGAAACTGTTCACATACACTTTTAAGTGCTTGACGCTGTTCATCATTTAAATGGCTCAAAGGATCACAAGTGTTACTACCGTTTTGGTCAACACTGATTTCGGCAAGATTATCCTGACTCTGATTACTATCTGTAAAACATATCTTGAGATTTTTTTGAAATTTAAAGGAAATATTTTTTTCTTGCATGTCGAGAATAAGCCCAGACTTAGACATGAAGTCTGCTCCAAGGATAAAATCTAAACCAATATCTTTAGAGACTAAACAAGGGAACTTCCATGTAAAATTTGCAATTTTCAGCTTAATGATAGCACAACAAACTATCGGTAACACATCATTTGAGGCGGTATAACATTTAAAGTGACCTTTCTCAACAGATTTAACTAGTTTTGCCTCTTTCAACCTTAAAAACAAACCATGTGAAATAATAGAACGTGTGGAACCTGAATCTACAAGAGCCTGCACTTCAAAAGTGCCAAAGGTGACTTCAATCCGAGGGACTGGAACTGGATTTATCCCCACCAAATTAGGAGAATTTATGTTAGAGACAGGGTAAGGCTTATTTTTACTTCCAAAGTATTTTTGAAAAGAAAGAGCTGATTTGGTTTGTCGAAACAGGTGAGCATTATATTGCGCATTATTTAGGCTAGGTTTGCAGGGTAAGCGGCTCACCTCGCGTCCCTGCTCTGAGCGTTTTTTTGTTGCAACTTCCTACATTCTTTAATTTTATGTCCAGGGTTTTTGCAAAAATAACAGACCGGCTTCTGGTCTGAGTTCACCTGATTTGCAGGCATTTTATACTGCTTTTGTCCACTAGCAGTACTGTTGACATAAACACGATCAGATTGTGTAGGACTAAATGAACTAGCAAGGTTCTTTGATTGCTTGAAACTTGAGGACTGAGGAAAATGTGTATTGCGATGGTAGTCCGCAAATCTGACATTCTGGGAATGGATGCACATCCTATCAAGTTCAGAAAAGGAAGAGGGTTTAGACAGAAAGACAAGTCTAGATCGCTCTTCAGGAGACAAACCATCTAAAATGGTATTTATCACTTCCTGCTCTGAGACTTGTAAACGAAAAATGGCAGCTGCCTCCTTTACTTCGTTTACATAAACTGCAAGAGGTTCACCTGGTTTTTGTAATCGATTGAAATGGCTCAGCTGAAGCTGAGTTAATAACCTAGAGGGAATAAAAAAACTCAGGATATCTTCATGGTACTTGTCAAAGGTAAGATTTTGAGAAATGGCCAAATTTGTTCGCTCTGTCAAAGGACCTAAGGTAAAAGGGTAAATAATCTCTAGCAACTGAGCTTCATGTAAGGAGTTGCTTTGACGTAGCTTCACAATGAGCTGAAGAAAATGAAGAAACTTAGGTATATGCAGACCATCGGTAGCTGGGAAATCCTTTAACATTTTTTCTAAAGGGTGGGTTAACTTCCCAAACACATTGGAAAATGAAACTTTATTACTCAGCGCTGTTGCTTGATGTGTACTTGGTACACCACTGAAAACAACGTGTGCGTTAGCACTAGCGGGCTGTTTAGCAGAAACATAGGTTAGGTTAGGTAACGTGACAAGGTTACCTGTCATACTACAAACAGGTTCAACATCCTGTTTGGAAGGACCTGGAACAGGAGAAACATCTGGAATTTGAGGCAAGGAAGTAGGTAGTGCCAACCTACCAAGTTGGTCACACACTTGTGCAATAGATGACACAGGGGTTAGGTCACACAAAAGCGAAAACTCAGTTTCAGATTTATTGAGGATATCACCTAACTTTTGAATCTCAATCAGTATAGTTTCTAATGATGCAATCTGCACCTCTGACAACTTAGGGGAATGAATGTCCAAAAGGCACTGGACACGTCTGTTTAAATGGGCCAAACGGTTTTTGACACGAGGTAAGGTGCTTACGAAGTTTTCATCATCCAAGTTTGACACTAATTCCTGCAGTACCAAAATTTTACTGGTACACAGATTAAATTCATCATTGGGATTCAAATTGACCAACTTGTCACAATCAACAGTCAAATTACTCTGAAGTGCCGTGCGCAATCGTTTGCGCAAAACGGCAGCAGTAGTGTCCTCACAGGGAACACCACGCAATTGACATTCAAATGTCAATTCATCTTTAAGGAGAAACTCGGGAATCAAAGTAGCCATAATGAAAAAAAAAATTAATACAAAACACCAAAAGAACTACCAAATTGCTGTCACCCCCAAGCCATGCAAAGTTCCAAGGGAGCAACACATGCAAGCTAAAAAAAAAGCTACGCATGCACAACACAACACCCAAGGATAAAACACCAGAACCACGCTCTGCTACCAAACTTTCTACCAACCTTTCCCAGCCTGGTTAGGTTTGACCATTCCGAGAAAGGCTCGTAGTGGAAGTTGCCCTGAACCTTAGGCTCAATGGTGTCTCACCTCAAGGTTGAAAAAGTAGTTAGGCACAAAGGTAGGCCGACTGAACAACCAGCTCACAAAATAATAAGAAATATTTTCTTGTTAACTTGGGGGTAATATTTTAAAATAGAAACTAACTCATTTTCAGACCATCAGTTATATTTGATATATTAAAAAAAAACTTTATGAGTATTACAGTATTACTTAGTTATTTATAAATCTTCATAAACAATAAATAGAATATCATTTGTTACTTGTTACATTTGTTACTTAAATTAAAAAAACTATGGGTCCCCAATACATTAAATAAATATTAACGTTACTTTAATTCATAAATTTATGTTAGCAAAACAAAATAAAAAAAACAAACGATGAAAAATTTATAAAATGAATTTAGGTAGGTTGTCCACATTTATTGCCGAACACATGCTTCATGCGAAGTATGAAAACGAAGAGTCACTTTCCTGAATTCATGAGTGAGTGAATCCCGTAGCTGTCAGAAAAGAGAGGAGAACATCCTCTACTCCAAACAAAGGGTTACAAGTAGTTCATAGCATGGCCGGCATAGGGAAGCACTCCAGATCCATGACTCGTGGGCCGCTATAAAAACATTTCAAAAGACTAATTACATGGTGAAATATTTAAAAATAAATGTCCAGCATGATTTCCAGAGAAATCTGCGAAAACTCACCCAATAGGCGGCTACCCAAACTTGAAACTACCGCATGGATGCGGTGGATAAATAAAGAGCAGAAATTAATACAGTTTTTCACATGATGGTCACCAAGAAGAAGGAAGTGACCATAGATGGCATAACACAGTTAGCCAAACATAGTTACAAATGCACAATTTAAAGAATAGTTCCGAAAACTGAATAGCACACTGCCTTGACGAAAATATAATTAATTAGACTTTAAAATAATTAAATTTGTTCAGAGTTCTTTTCTTTGATTCTTGATGCACTTAAATTGGATAATAATTATGTGATAATAAAATACAATACAAATGGTCAGAACAAAACATACCTTCACTTAAAGACAAAATTACAAATAAATTACCCCCATAACAGAAATTCTTAAAAAAAAATAAACCAGCATTCAGTTTGCCAAAACAAAAAAAAACAACACACAAATAGTTAAGCAAAAACGAGTGTACGCCCAGCTGAATGCTGCAATGGCACAATGTCAAAGCGAGCCCATTCAGACGATCTTCTCCTGTTGTGTTTCTCAGGTAAGTTTTCAATAATTAGAATGTTGAAAATGACCTTTCGCAAGTGCATGTTGTGACAGGGAGAATGGCCATTATGGTGAGAAGATCGTGCACAGTTGGAAACATGTTTACATTGCATTTTTGCAATGCATCAATGGCACTTTGTGGAATTTGCTTCAAACTCTGAACAAAGTGCACCCATATGATGAGCTCCCCTTTGATATCAGTAGGAAGATAATAAAATTCAGCCAAATTCATCAGTTCTCTGACAGTTTCATCTGGAATGGGAAACCCTGCTGTACCAGGACCTACTGCAGCTAAAAGGGACTGAAATGGTTGAAGTAGTTCTTTGTGAGAAATAAATTTGTCATCAATGGTTGACACAGTCTCATCCAAAAAAGGAAAATAAAATGCTCTCCTGTAATATTCCTCTGGAGTGTCAGCTGGTGTGTTGCACCTTAGCATTTGACGACCTACAACACGGGGCTGCACAACTGCTACACTAAATTCTCTACAGACATCTGAAGCCTTTTTAAATATTGTGTGGAAACATTCCTCAGCATTTTGGCGCATGTTTTCCAGTGAGGCCTTCAGACTCATTGCAGAGTTTACTGCAAGTCTGAGATCCAAATTTACAGTTTGAAGGTACTTGCTGAGTGGTAATGTAATTTCAAAAACAGACTCTATTACATACAAGGCAATAAGAAAATCACAATTGCATATCGCACATTCAAGCATCCTTGCATCTGTAGCTGTCTTTCTGTCGCTCCATAACCTTGCAATCACGTCCAGAGCTGCCAACATAGGCTCAAGAAATTCAATAAAGGAGCGAAGAGAATCATGTCGTTCAACCCATCGAGTAGGACACATTCTTTTCTGTTTATGTGCCCTAGGCATCTCTTGCATTTTATTGATTTCGTCTTGAAGTACATTCTGCCTTTTTGGGAATTTAAAAAAGTTCCATGCAGTTTCAATAGTTCCCATGCAGTTTCTTATTTGTGGTAAGTTGCAACCTTGAGACAGTGCAAGGTTGAACGAGTGCGAAGAACAATGAACATACTGGGCTTTCTTGTGTTTTTGCTGAACAATTGCTTGGGCACCTCTCAAAGCACCACTCATAGCTGCTGCCCCATCATAACCTTGGCCGACCAACTTTTTTGTTTCTAGCCCCACTTCATCCATTGTTGTACAAATTGTGTTTGCTAAGCCAGCCCCAGTATAATCCTTTACTGAGATGAACTGCAGAAGTTCTTCATGAACTACGAAATTTTCTACAAATCTTGCACACACTGCTAGTTGAACTGTTCCACTTACATCTGTTGTTTCGTCACACATTATTGAAAAAAAACTTAGCTTGATTAACTCTTTCAACCAATTTATTTAGTATTATGACATTCAGGGATGATATAATTTCATTCTGCAACTGCCAGCTTATGTATGTGGCATTTGAACCTCCTGTTGACAGGTGTTCCTTTAATGCCTGATCTCCAGCCTCAGCTCAAAATTTTAGAAGAGACCTAAATTTACCTTCACCTTTCTTAGGAGGCTCTTCCAAATTAAGGAGTCCTGAATCTTGATGGCCTCTAAATGCAATGCCTAACCTGGCAAGGAAAATAGCAGTCTCAATAATAGGTTTAAGGCACTCTCTATTCCTTTCAATCTGTGACTTAAGTTCTTTGTCCAGACTAATGTCTACACTTTCTTTCAAACCTGTGTAAGTTGCCAGAAAGTTGGCAGCTCTTTCCATACATTGTGCATGATACTGAGTATTAGCATGTTTGTTAAATTCAGATTTTGCATCCTTCCAATCTCTGAATGGCTTTTTCACTAATTTTCCTGCATATGAAGACTGATGCCCTACAGTAGTAGCAAATAAGCTGCAGTACTTACAGTATGCACTATCCTGTTCTGGTGAGTAGACCAACCATCTCCACTCTGTCATCCACTTCAGCTGGAATTTCAGATTGCGTTTTCCTGATGGTTTGAATTTGAAGTTGAAGTCTGGTATCCATGGGTTTTCTAATAGATCCTTCCTAGTTGCATCATCCATCTGAAATATTACATATAAATATTTGGACATAATGTTCATGTCAATTAAAAATACTCAGAAAAAATGTAAAAATAAAATAGTACTTACAGGCTTGCTCATGGCTAGTCCAAAATCTTTTGAAGATGGGGCAAATAAATTCCCCAGTTGAGAAGTGTCCATTTTTTCGTTCGAAAACTTGGATGTGCTAGCATGTGGAAATGAGCTGATACTCGATACATCTTTCTGCTGTTCAATGTTGGCTGTAGATGTCATGGCCATGTGTTCATTTCTAGGATCCTATGGACAAAGAAAAATGCCAATATTCCAAGCCTGTAGCGTAGTTCAAATGTCGCATCAAAACATTAAATTAAACCACTTCCATTGTGTTTCCTCAAAAGAATTAATCTATGATGGACTTCAAACATTTTCCCTGATGTAATTTTGAACAACGCGCCCAATATTATTAATCTCCGACCCCCGCGTTCGCCAGCAACAACAAAAACTCGCGTATCGGCAGTCTGGGTTTGAGATTATATTAATTTTTATGCAAAACTTAAATATATTATTTACAATTATTTGCGATGGAATTTAGAATAATATGTGATACTATAATAATATAAATAACAGGAAAACAAAGTAAATAAAATGGATGTGCGTCCTAACCTAACTTGGTTACAATAACAAAACTTTGGCTTATCTAATGGGTGTTCAATAACTAACCTGATTAATTTTACATTGAAAAGTATTTTTAATAAGATGATTAGAGTCTCGTTTTAAATAACACAATAAACTATCACATGAGAGAAAATACAATTAAATAATTATAATAATTAATTTTCGGTAACCAAATGCTACAATCTAAAAACATTATAACTTAACCTTCAACCAAAATTTGACACCAACTTATAACAACTGCAGTAGCAGTAGCCTAGGTACTTACGCTCTCTATTCCTAAAGGGTTGGCTTCTGATGCTGTTGCGGCTGAATCAATGTTTTCTCTTTTGCAATTTTTTGCTTTTATTAAAAACTTGTCCATGATTATAACAGTGATAAAACCATCAGTGTAATATGAGATTGCAGATAGATAACAGTTTGTTAGAAGATGCTCACAGAATGAACAATATCAGTGGCTGTCCTAGCGACGCCAAGTGCATTGCTCACCTTCTATTGGCAATATATTGAACTACGACTAGCAAACACTTGCTACACAAAGGCCAGGCAACTCTACTCTGTTAAGCTGGATGAATATCGGCCATCTTGGATTTTTATTTTATGACTGTAAATAATGTAGCCGGTTAGCACTGTAGACATACTGATTTCTCGGCATTAATAGTTTTTTACCATTATTATTTTGGCTCTGGGGGGGGGGGGGGGTTAACACCCAAATCCCCCCCCCCCCCCCCCCCCGCTGCGCCACTGTATTATTGGCTTACTTCTCTCTTTCCTTCTCCTTCTCTGCTAGCAACTCCTAGTGAGACCACGTGCTTCCCTTCTCTCTCTTCCTCTCTATTGTACCCATTCACTATAGACTCTTCAAGAGACCATGGGCATCCCTCTCTCCTACTTCTAACCTTCCGCTAGCGACTCCTGGCGAGACCGCGAGCACCTTCCTCCTTCTTCCTCCCATGAGTTTGATGAGGAAGCATTCCCCCCTGAGCCAACTTCCCTTATCAAGGCATCCTACCCTCGCCTCATTCCCCTCACCCTGCCCTCGCCCTCCCCATACAAGCCCCTGACGACCTGCACCACAGGGAACTAGCTGCAGGACCCATGGCCGCAACCCATCTCTGCCCGACTGGCAGCACGCCTGCAGGAGCTCTTCGGCAGTGACGCTTAGGCGCACTGCAACCCCGGGGGTTTTCACCTCCACCTATACACTCTCTTAATCCGGGGCGACGCCGAGCGGGGTGAGCAACTATCGTCCCCGAAGGCCTGTTCCGCGCAATCATGTCCTTGTTCAGCTGCACTGGGCCGAACGGTCCACTCCTTCCTCAGAGTGTGAGGCTGCTATACTTAAGAGCTGGCTCTGGGAAAACACCACGACTACCGAACGACCGAGCGACGTCCACCCCGTCTCCACGACTTATTCATCAGATACGAGGCCACGATACATTTAACCATTTCAAAGTTATAGTTTAATATTGCGAGAAATAAAAAAGAAAAATAATGAATCGTAAGGATATCGAACATAAGCCGGCAAATATTTAGGCTACTCAATTGACCACTTCACAACACCATTGCCTTGGTTAATGGTGAAAAGATATCTTTAAACCAAACTCTACTTTAAAATCTTTAAAGATTTTGTTCTAAATATGTTTTAAATGGTTTCAAGTACAAGAATATCTAGTGTTCTATTTTGATTTTGTTGGGTTATTTTAATTATAGATGTAAATTCCATCCCTACTTTGGTCTTGAATCATAAATTATTTTTGACGTGACGTCTAATAAATCGATGAACGCTGGCTGCACGCACGAAAAATTGTCCCACTACGGATGTCCCACTACGGATGTGTACTGTTTATGCATGCGTGGCATCTCTCTGGTATGATGCGGATGGTACAGAGAACTCGGCCGGGGTTCGAGGTTATTGTTGTGCACCGCGCCACAGGAGTATATTCGCAAGGAAATGGCATTCTTTCAAGTACGTATTATTTTAATTACTAGTGTAAATCAGCATATTTAAACAGTGTTGTATGAGTATTGTTTTAGCTGTGTAACTAAATATTTATTGCCGGTATGATACTTTTCACGCTTTAGTTTGACATTGGTAATTATTTGTCATGAGTTATTATTTTATCAATAAACCACACACCGTATTATAGTTATGAGCCCACGAGCGTGTAAATATGTCGAGTCCAACAGAGAATATGCTAGTTAAAAGAAATTCAAACAAATATTGTGCGTGGAATATTATTAATCTATAACATCTTAAACAAACATTTCAAATATGGCCCTCGTGGCTGTGCGGTTAGCGACGCTGACTATCAATTGATATGTTGATGGATCAAATACTGGTGGCTGAAATTTTTTTTGTACTTGTAAAAATAAATACGGCGCGCACAACACTTCAAAAGTAATACATATATTTGAATTAATGAATGCAAATAAAAGTAAATTTATTAATTAAATTGTAGATTTAATTTCACTCCTTTGTATCCATACAGAATAGTGATAATTCAATAAAAATGATTATATTTTATTTATAAAAGTATGCAGAGGTAGGTTTATCATACAAAAGATAGAAAAATTTAAAAAAAATTCTTCCTCAAATAATATAATATTTTTAATGCCTAAATGGTTTGGTTGCAAAAACCTATTACGACTCAGTCTCAGGCCGAATATGATTTTTTCTTCTTCTGGATCAATCATTTCATCAATGTTTTGTTATTATGTCACGTTAAACTATCGTCCGTAAACCGAATTTACAGACAACCAATTTTTTTAAATTTATTTTTCGTTTCCCTGAAATGCAGTCTCATATTTATCTATTTTTACGTTTCTTTGCATTGTGGAAGCCGCAGACGCGAGAGTGAAATGTTATTTAAAGTCCATCTTCGTTTACGTGAGCCGGGTCCGTTTCTGTGTCATTGTAGAATGGTCCTAAAGGTGCAGGAAATGTCCCACTCGCAATTTCATCTTTACAAAAAATGTGAAAACATTTTTAAGGTATTGGTATAGATTGGGCATTTACCGATCACCCAAAAGAACGAAGAAATAGTTATATGCAAAAAATTGGTTGTCTGTAAAGTCGGTTTACGGACGATAGTTTAACGTGACAACGTCATAACAAAACATTAATGAAATGATTGATCCAGAATAAAATGAAATATCATTTTTGGCCTGAGACTGAGCCATAATAAGTTTTACGTCCCTCGGCCTATGGTCCCTAATTTCCTGTTTGCGAAAATGTCCTGTTTTGCCCATGTAGCTCTCGTCGGTGAGGAAGTGAGTTCAGTCCAACGTGGCTGGGACCGGTAAGTAAGGGACTAGGAGGGAACTAAGCGTATGTGGAAGGAATGGTGGATGGTAAAAAGGATAATGCGATGATGTCCGTTTTCACGAGCTCCTTTTATTCTGTGAAGAATCCTGTCGCATTCTGGCCGGCACGTCGCGAAACGAGCGTCCTCCTCTTCCGCGACCTGGACTCCTGGAAACAAACACTTGGAGAAAAATGAGAACCTGCGTAAAACGAATGCGGTCCCGTAGCGAATCGTACCGGTTACGAAAAGTTCGGCGGTGCTTCGTAGCACGTACGCGACTCATGGCGTATGCGTAGACGACTCTATGACGATATATACAGATTAAGAGAGTAGGAAAGTCCAGACGTGCACTGCATGCGTCTCGAGCGGAATGAGTTGCGGAGTTACGAAGACGCGATCTTGTTAACGAGGCTTATCGCGAGGAATCCTGTCACAGCCTGGACGACCACGTCGGTAGACGAACGTTTCATCCACGCTGCGACCCGGACCCCGTACTACCTCTCGCGGAGCGGAGCGAAGGAGGTCCGCTCCGTGCGACTCCCAGTTGGCAACTGACTGACGCTCCGCCGCCCGCCCGCGCGGGCTGTGGAGGGGTGGAAGGGGAAACGGGCCGGCGGGGAAGACGCGACTCGCGCGGCGGGCCAGGCTTGCCGATCTACATGATATGACACAGCACTTGGATGAGTTAAAGAATTAATACAAGAGAAGTATTTACACAACATTTACACACTCGTGGAGGTTCGTGGTCACTTAAAGAAAAGGCATAAAAACATAACTATTTATACACTGTGACGTCTGCTGACGTACCAGGGCGCACGCGGGTGCGTCCCTGCTCATAGCACTGCACTTAGGTTGCACTGGTATTGCAAGAGAGGACGTTGACGAGGCATAACGGCCTGAAGGAGCCGAGGAGACACTTGGGTCGACGTCAAGTTTTTGCAACCAAACCATTTAGGCATTAAAAATATTATATTCTTTGAGGAAGAAATTTTTTTTTTTAATTTTTCTATCTTTTGTATGATAAAATATACCTTTGCATACTTTTATTAATAAAATTGAATCATTTTTATTGAATTATCACTATTTTGTATGAATACAAAGGAGTGAAATGAAATATACAATTTAATTAAAAAATTTACTTTTATTTGCATTCATTAATTCAAATATATTTATTACTTTTGAAGTGTCGCGCGCGCTTTATTAATGTTTACAAGTACAAAAAAAATATTGCAGCAGCTGGGATCTGAACCATAAACCTTTGAAGGTAGTCAGCGATGCTAACCGCACGGCCACGAGGTCATATATATATATATATATATATATATATATATATATATATATATATTATTAGAGTTAACACAGTAATACACGTTCACTTCTGTTACTATATATATGGTTTTATTGGATTGACTTCACAGTCTACATTTTAAATGAAGTGTGTCAGCAGCCTACACAACAACAACGGAAGTCGCCAAAAAAAAAAAACAATGCGGCCAACATTAACACATAACATCCCCTTCCACTAACAGAATAATACCAAAACCAGAATCACTTATATTACATACCTATACTAGAAGGACAACGATACATAGTATAAAGAACTAAATCGGAATTGTCATCAACACTCCCTCCCAATTCCACATTACATTCTAACAAGATTTAACTTCTCAACAAAATATTCAAATTTACAAGCAGGCAGTCCCTTGGTCATGATATCTGCTATCTGTTCAGCAGACTCTACATAGATTAATTTCACCTTTCCTTGCCCTACCAGATCTTTGACAAAATGATAATGTACATCAAAGTGCTTAGACCTTTTGGTCTCTAATGACTTAGCAATCTTAATGGTTGATTGATTATCCTCATGAACATTAATTACATCAGCCACATCTACTACTTCTTTCAGAAAGTTGTGTACGAAAATGTCTTCTGTTAAACATCTACCAATGGCATAGTACTCTGACTCACTGCTACTAAGTGCTACCACACCTTGTTTTTTTGAACCCCAGCAGATAACATTGTTATTCAGTTTTGTTACAAAACCTGAAATACTTTTCCTATAATTTGTATCAGAAGCATAGTCAGCATCAACATATGAGGATATAGTTAATGTGTTACAATATGACTTTGCTAACTTCAAACCTATGTTAACTGTATATTTAAGATACTTCAAAACATGTTTCAGATGTCTCCAATGGTTGTAAGAGTAACATTTTTGGAATCTACCAAAGTATGATACACTGAAACATAAATCAGGCCTTGTGCAGACTGTAAGATACATTAGGCTGCCTAACAGCTCTTTATAAGGCACCTTAATCTTACACTCTCCATCACATGACAAGTTAAGTTTGGGCTGAATTGGAACTTTACTAGGTTTACATTCTATCATGTTAAATTTTTCAAGAACTCTCCTAATCAAATCACTTTGACTGAGAATTAAGCTTCCATCCTCACCTTTGAGGATGTCCATGCCCAAAAAATGCAACTTTTCATTCGAACTCAAATCTCTCATGCCCATCTTAGACTTAAGAGCAGACTTAGTGTCTTCGAGATCTGCACCAGAATTTGATACTAACAGAAAATCATCAACCCACACTAAGATATAAAAAATACCCCTATGGTACAAACAAGGATCAATTTTTGATCGCATAAAACCCAGGTTGATTAATTCACTATTAACATTGTCATTCCATGCTTTAGGACTTTGCCTAAGCCCATATAAGGCTTTGTTCAACTTAAGAACTTTATCGTCACTGCACTGTACACCATCCGGTGGTTTCATATACACAGGCACTGGTAATTTGCTCTTCAAAAATGCTGATCTTACATCGAGCTGGTGTAGCTGAAGACCTCGCTCAACTGCAACTGAAAGCAGAACTCGTAGCGTTGTCATCCGGGCAACTGGAGAAAATATATCTTCATTTTCCAATGTTGGCTGTTAATACCCACGAGCAACAAGTCTGGCTTTCTTTTTGGTAGCTCCATCCACACTTTTAGAAGAGAAGATCCATCTGCTGTCAATAACAGATGCATCCATGGGTGCTTCAACCACTTCCCAAGTTTCATTACTTTCTAAAGATGACAGCTCCTCATTTAGTGCTTGCCTCCAACCAGCATCTTTAACTGCATCTTCGAAACTGTTAGGCACATCTGAAGATACTGATAATGCCAGAACATCGACAGCAAAGTTGAGCTCAAAATCTTCCAAGTACTTTGGTAGCTTTTTGTTCCTAGAAGATCTGATTCCAGTTGATTAATTATACACACCCTCAGGATGAAAACCAATGAAGTCACCATCATCATCAGACTGATTGTTTTCATACATTTGTGTGCCATCTCGTGCAAACTGAGGACCTACATCCTGTGTTTCATTTGGAATGTTTGAAGTAACATCTTCTGATGTTGCAGTATGTGTAATACTACCTGAGGATGGGCTTTCAGTATACCCAAGCTCATCAAAGATCACATTTCTTGCAAATTCAACATTTTTCTTTTCAGGATTCCACAGTCTGTAACCATTGTCACAATACCCGGTAAGAAATAACCTTTTAGATCTGTCACTGAGTTTTCCTCCATCTCTATCTTCTTTATGAATGAATGAATATGCAGGACATCCAAAAACTTTTATCTTTGACAGATCAGGCTTATGGTTATACCATCTTTCAGCTGGGACAATTCCATTCGGCAGTGCTGACGTAGCCAGTCTATTTGTGAGGTAGGTGGCGGTCGTAATAGCTTCTCCCCACATCTCCTTGCCAAAGTTACTATCTAGCAGGAGACACCTAGTTTTCTCCAAAAGCGTTCTGTTGATTCTTTCTGCCATTCCGTTTTGAGATGGATTTCTGGCCATAGAAAAACTAACACTGATTCCTTTCTTTTCACAAAAGCTCTTAAAATTGGAAGACACGTATTCACCACCTCTGTCACACCTTAAATTCTCTATGCGAGAATTAAACTTAGCCTCAACTATAGCTGTGTACATCTTAAATTTTTCAAGGACTTCTGATTTATTTCTCAGCAAATATGTGACACAGAAATGACTATAGTGATCAATAAAAGTCACAAAATAGTTAAACCCATCATATTGTCGTCGTCCAGGCTATTCCCCGGGAAAGATGCAGCTGCCCGACTGCTCGAGGTAGAGGGGGGTTCCGGCCTCGTGGCCTCCGGGGTAACTAACCTGGTACTCGTAATCACAACGTCCAAGTTCAATGGGCGACTGCTGGTTTATTAACACACCGACCCTGATACATGGGGCTGACCCCGTCCCCGCCCGTACACGTCTTAGGGGGAAGCCCGGCTCCGTGAGCTGTGTCACGCCGATCTGTGCCGCACTGCAAATCAATGCGCTACTGGCTCTGACACGAAGTTCAGGATATGCTCCAAATCTCTGTGGGTTGCGAGGCGTGTCTCTCGCATCTGACTCGTGACTGCCTGTTAGGACGCCCGTGCCACGAGGGCCAATCGCGGTTCTCACAACCTATATTTGTATACAAAATTAATTATGACAGCCGAGATTTTACTAGCGATGCCACGTAGTTCCGCGCATCTAGCAACAGGCCTATCCTCGTCTTGACCAGCGACGCTGAATGACTATGCTTACCCGCGCTGGGAAATAAACCGCGACCTCTCCACTCCCGTGACCGACCGGGCCCGTGACTCGCTCGCGACTGCCGCGTGCCGCCGTCCGCGCGCGGCGCTACCCCTCCTGACACGTCTCCCCCTCCCCTCACCGTCCCCCACGGAGCTCGTGACGTGTCGCAGGCGGGGCGGAACCTAAGTCGCCCAGTGCACAATCAGAAATAGACCCTTCAAATAAAAGTAAAAAAATATATATACAAATTCAGTCTCTCTTCTGCGATACATAAATTGTCTGCTGAAAAATAAAACACATCACCCTCGTCGCCGGGAAGTACTGTCGTACTTGTTGGTACCACTGCGCCTAACTGGCCCCTACACCTCCCCCCCCCCACCTTAGCTACACTGCACCACACACGCATAACTGGCAGGAGGGGCGTTGCCTCGTCATAACGGCCTGTAGGGAGCTAGGTAGGCACTTGGTTCGACGTCAATATGTTGGTGGGGATATTTTTCCACACACATCAGAAGACACACATTGAAGTACTCTCTTTGCTTGCGTTCTTCTGGTATAGCCTTCAGATAGGGTATCTTAGTTTGTTTACCTTTCAAGCACACATCACATAACTCAGTGGGATACTTGGAAGAATGTCCCATTCTTCTATGCATCACATTGCTTGACACAGCTTTCACCATGGCTGCATTAGTGTGCTCTGGTATGAGATGCATCTTAACTACATACAATCTTCCAAACACTTGTCCCAACATAACCTTACGACCACACACAATTTTAACACAAGAGTTTTCAAAACTTACTTTACATCCTTTCTCTTCTAACTTACGGACTGAAAGTAAGTTAAATGCCAAGTTCTCACACACTAAAACATCCCTAATCTTTATGTTTTCACCTCCTTCAGACATACAAGAAATATTTCCATTGCTCACAGCTTTCAATGACTCACCTGCCTTAGCCACATTAATGTCGAAGTTCACATCAGTTCTATCACTTAGATATTCTTGATAGCAACTTTTAATGATATGGCAACTTGCACCACTATCAATAACAAAAATAACTTTTGTTAGTTCACCATCATTCATTGCAGACTGTTCACTGTCCACATGCCCGCATGACGAACTTTCTGTATCGAACGATGTCAAAAAAGAAAATTCCACCTCATTTGTAGTTGCAGCAGTATCCCTATTCTTCAATTTTGGACAATTAAATTTCATGTGTCCCTGTACTTTGCAATAATAACACTTTCCATTAAAACTTCTATCTGGAACATAATTACCTTTGTTATGCTAATGCTGTGAATACTGATGAGATTGTCCTTGTATGCTGCAAAAACGTTTTGTGGGCCTTCATCTTTCTTCAATAGTCTCTCTTCTTCTGCTAATAGAGTATTTTTCACATACTCAAATTTCACAGCCGACTTATCTTTATTATACAATATATCCATGGCAGATACAACACTATCAAAATCTGAGGGCATCGCCACCAACAATTGATTAACCATTTCATCTTCCTCAATCTTTCCACCAGCCATCTTGACTTCCGAGGCCACAGACTCGAATTGCTGTAAAAATTCTTGAAGAGGCTTTTTTTTCTTGTATTCCAGTTTACGCCAAGCTTTCTGTGCAGTCACCATGGATTTCATCCCACGTTTTTCATATGTAGTTGCTAGGGTGTCCACAATTTCTTTTGCCGTGATTTTATTCAAAATCATCGGCAACATGTCTGCCAATCCTTGGACGAGAAGATTTCGGGCTTTGACGTCTTCTTGCTTAAATCGTTTAAGATCAGCTTCTACCGTCGGAGGTTCGGTTGTCATCATGTGTAATACTCCATTCTGTTCCAACAGTAACTTCATCCGATAGAACCAGTTACTAAAGTTTACACCATCAAATGGTCTAATCCCAAATGGTACGTTTGCCGCATTCGCCATACTTGAATACATGTTTCAGCAAAGACCATACACTGATAACAACCATACACACGAGTCACATGAAGCCCTTAACCAAAAACTGCATATTCTCCATAAAACCAACTATATCTCTTGAACAGAACTTGCCTACTGGCTCTGGGCCCATAACCTATTAGAGTTAACACAGTAATACGCGTTCACTTCTGTTACTATATATATGGTTTTATTGGATTGACTTCACAGTCTACATTTTAAACGAAGTGTGTCAGCAGCCTACACAACAACAACGGAAGTCGCCAAAAAAAAAACAATGCTGCCAACATTAACACATAACATCCCCTTCCACTAACAGAATAATACTGACGCCACTCCCGCTGCCTGTTTTAGTTTTTAATTAATTATTAGCGTTGTAAAATATCTCAGGGGTTTTAACGGGGGTTCGGCCTCGTGGCTGCAGGCAGGAGCGCGTCTCGTTTCGAAAATTACCTGGGCTGTTCAGGCCACCCAGGACGCCTTGTAAATGAATGGTAAACGAGTTACAGGACACTGCACTTTATTCAGTATTGATACACTCATTCGTCCCGATACTGGCCGCGTCCGTTGTCGGACCGCTATGACACGCGTATCTCTATACGTGACGGTTTGCGCGACCAAGATAGATTGCAAAGTTATATCGACAAACTGAAACAGTGGGCTCTCGTCCCTGTGAAAGGTTTAGCATGTAAATGAAACTGGTATTGTCCCAACCTAGGCGGGCTGGTAAATACGTAGAAAGTTCCTATGTTCAGGATGGTTTGCAGTCTAGCCTGCTACGAAATATTAACGTTTCAGAAATTACGTGGACACGCCAACTGGGGACGTACACGTAAACGTCTCTTGCAAATGAAAGTTAGTCACTTAAAATACACGTTACACTTTGCACTATGAAAATGGAGAAAGTTAAGAGATGAAAGTTAGTCAGTGTTATTCTCAACACTTATTAAGGAGGATCTACGACGATAACGATTAATTGGCTAATCAGCCGAAAATTGCGTACCACTACTACGCGGTCCTTAAACTGGACATGGATTTACGTATAAAAGTAAAGTTCCCTTGTGGGAAGAATTTAATAAATTAAGAGTCGCACGAAATATCGTGCGACTGGGTTGGGGTCGGCGCCGAGTTGATTAAAAGATTTACGAAACTTACACTACTGCTGAAATGTTGAAGAGATGCTAGAGTTGATGACCCGACGTTCGCGGAGCGCCCGACCCCTTCGAGCTCCAGACGGTAACTAAGCGCGAGACCGCCCTGCGGCCTCGCGCCTAACCACGTGAAACGCGGTAAAACCAACCCGGCCAGTTTTGGACTTAAAGACAAGTTACAAAATATATGCTTATAAAACAATTAGACATAATTTCCCTTACGTGAATCCTCTTTTAAATTGTTATTAATTTAGTTGTTTTAATTTGACAAATAATTATATAATTAATTAGGCGCATTGCCACACCCGGCCGGGCGCTGACGTCGCTTTGGTGTTCGTTGCGGCGCACTTTCACACACTCGGCGGACATCACGCTTGGGCGTGTTCGGCGCACTTAAGAGTAAGTGTTGTTACATAACGGCCTGTGCGAACCAGAGGGAGCACCGGCGGTCGGCGTCAATACCAAAACCAGAATCACTTATATTACATACCTATACGAGAAGGACAATGATACATAGTATAAAAAACGAAATCGGAATTTTCATCAACATATATATATATAAATTTTGTTTTGTGGAAGTTTTAAAACATATTTGAATATTCAACATTACTTTTAAATAACCGTACCGATTGTGCTGAAAATCGGTGGACGATCGTTAAATTACATAACATTAATAATTCGAACGACGAAAATATGATTGAAAAGTTAAATCGATGGTTGTTCCAATCGAGTGGAAGAGAGATGCCACGCATGCGTACAATGAGCATGAAGAGAGATGCCACGCATGCGTATAGCTGTCTTTCATCGATTTATTAGATGTTGTCCCGTCAAAAAAGTTTTTGGACAGAATTAGCAATTATATTATTTATATTATATTTTATACGAAACTCCCTTTTAACACAATGTTAATAAAGTTTTTAACTACTACTAGAACCCTTAGTTCTCTGGCTGCATTGAGCTTCAGTAGCCGACGAGACACACCTTTGCAAATCATGGGAAGTTGAAATATCTAGTTTCCCGCGCAAAACAAATGTAT
The DNA here is from genome assembly GCF_032445375.1 of Bacillus rossius redtenbacheri. Lineage (NCBI taxonomy): Eukaryota > Metazoa > Arthropoda > Insecta > Phasmatodea > Bacillidae > Bacillus > Bacillus rossius. The sequence goes on along the minus strand of NC_086330.1, from coordinate 222,341,842 downwards.
TTTTTTTTCGCACTAGTTTAAAACAACAGGCGAGGCGGATTATTTTTGCTTGTAATTATATGCGACCTTGTTTTTTTTTTTTTTTTTTTTTACGTTCCAGCGTCATCACAAAGAAAACCGTCTTAGCTACTGAATATTCTAACATATTTAACTCAACATCTTGATAAGCTTTCGTTAGTTGAAGGCTGGCTGCCGCTTGTATAAGAGAACGTAAAGATTTTCCTCGGTAACGACTTAACCACTTGTTTTCTTTATAATGACGTCCAGCGGACCTGCTATTGATTCTAACTGCATGACTTTGACGAGGTTCATGCTAGCAGAACAGAAGAAAATACCGTCTGCCACAGGCGATCTTACTCAGCTTCTAAACAGCATTCAAACAGCTGTGAAAGCAGTCAGTTCTGCCGTTAGAAAAGCTGGGATTGCGAAACTGTGAGTATTGTGTACATTTATGTAACAACGTTCGAACTAGGGTTGGGTAAATGTTTTATTTTAAAAATAATATTTATTTGATAAACGATGCAACTCGTGTTTGGTTTTCGATACAGGGGTAATATTCTTACAGAGGGGCTTTTACTTAAAAGTAAAATAAATTCCGAAAATACCTTTTTCGAACATTAGAGACGCCCCTATATTAACCCTGAAAACAATGTTTGTATATTACTTCTGATTTCTAGAAATCATTGTTGATAGGTTTCATTGAAATACCTGTGAATTTATGCTACCGCCATTCTTTGCTTTCCCGTGTAAGTTGGTGTGTGTATATGATTTTGATTATGTTACCAACACAAAAAAAAATATTTCAAACAATGTGATTTTTTTGGGTTTGTAAATCAACATTAAAAATATTTTGAAATGATTTGGACGGTTGTTTAGGTCAGGATTGATAGCTACATGTTAAATATGTAATTCCTAGCAACCATTAAAAATATTTGATATTAATTTTAATGTAGCGATACTAACATAACCAACCAGTCACAATGTTTTGAAGTATTTTTAATGCAGCTAACCTAATGTAATCGACCATTCTCAGGATTATAAATTTTTTGCTCCCATTCAAATGTTCATTACACTACGTGACTCAAAACACTACTTTAAATGCAAATGTCAAAAAACAAAGATTCTGTAACACAGTTATTTACAAAAACAAACAAAATAGAAAAATTAAAATTTTCCTCATAATTGCAATACTGTCGTCATATTTACAACTTTGAGAATCAATCCAATACCTCTATTTGCACCTATCCCTCACTTTGCGCGACTAATTTGTTCCTAAAATTTCTCGTGTTATTCAAAATCTTGTATTCTGAAGCATTAGTTTCCATTAATAGCAAGGCTAATTTATTTGTTTTGTTCCAAAATAGTGTAGGAAAATATACTTTTCGTAATATAAATGCGTTGAATAACACTCAAATATAAATATGGGTAAATATGTAGTTGAGCGGTATTTGTGAAAAAAAATGTTAAAAATCTGAAAATACTGTTATTGTATGCTCTTCAAATTCCTTTTTTCATTAAAAGTGGCGGAGGTAAGAAATTCCAAATACTTTAGGAGATATCAAAATTTTAAATTTCATCATATGTAGTTCAGCGGTATTTGCGAAAAAAAAATGTTCAAAATCCGAAAATACCTTTATTATATGCTCTTCAACTTCCTCTTTTCATTAAAAGCGGCGGAGATAAGATTCCAAATACTTTAGGAGATATCGAATTTTTAAATTTCATCACAATACCAGTGTATTCATGTGGCCTTTTACCATTGTTTCTTGTTTACGAGTATCTATTTTTTATTGGATAATGATGTTACGTGATTGTTCGCGATAGGCCAGAATTCAAATGAACCAATACGTGATTATTTAGTTCATTTATTGTTTAAAACGGTGTTTAATTACCGCCTCCAACTTAGGTGAGTTTTTAACGTTTCTAATTTTAAAGTCTTATTTGGATATTGTTGCGCAAGTAATAAGTAACAAAAAATTTTTACGTGAGTTGTTACTATTCATCCTTTGTCCCGGTTTGTTAGGTCAGGTCAGTTACATTATAAATACTTTAAAACTAAAGAACCATTGAAATTAATTCATATTATTTTTAATGTACGCTTTTTTTCAAAGTATTTATAATGTAACTGACCTGACCTAATAGACCATTTTCATTAATTAGGCATTCACAAACACATGGCAATAAAAAAACATTGCTACGGTCGAATGATTACACAGGTCTTGTATAGCAAAATAAGAACGGCAATATCTTCTAAAGTATTTGGAATTTCTTATCCCCACCGCTTTTAATGAAAAGAGGAAGTTGAAGAGCATATAATAAAGGTATTTTCGGATTTTTAACATTTTTTTCGCAAATACCGCTGAACTACATATGATGAAATTTAAAAATGCTATATCTCCTAAAGTATTTGGAATTTCTTATCTCCGCCGCTTTTAATGAAAAGAGTAAGTTGAAGAGCATATAATAAAGGTATTTTCGGATTTTTAACATTTTTTTTCGCAAATACCGCTAAACTACATATTTACCTAAATATGTCACACCATTTATCTTTATATGCCTCCCATCGCACTTTGTATGACAAATATGACACCGCGTAACGGGAGATACGTGGTTATGTACTTTATCATCAGTCGGCTGACTGACTTGCCCTCCCGGACGTGACCTTCAACTCACGTCGCGTACCTTTCCAAACCATCCTTTACTGACAGTAAAACAGATATTACTATCTGAATAGTTACATTTTAATTTTTAAAAAATTAAAGTTCTTATTCGCGTATCGCCACCTGGTTCACATCAATCCTGTCAGGCCAATGATTATTTTTTTCATTGCAACATTTATTGAACAACATTTTTAACGTGAATCATCTGTTCATTTCTGTTCCGGTATCTAATGTCAAATATATTTCAGCAAATACAACCAACAGCATCAGACTTAGGTATATAAACTTTTGGTAAGAGTCCTTATTTTGTACTATTGTGCGCACAGTTGACTTGCATAAAACTAAAGTGTGAGGAACATAAGCATGGCCTTCATGACAATCTGCGCGCCGTAATACTTCTAGTTTTGTCTCAAATACTTGAACACGATGCATTATGAGTGATCAAGTACGTACAGTTACCGGCAGTTAAATGGGCAGACGTTGAATTCCCTGCCACTGGCTAGACTGAGTTCACTGCCCGGTTTGTGGCCAGGTGACAATGGTACGGCACGGCGGCAGACTCGCGGTCGTAAAATTATTTAGTCCTTTACACTCCATAGCCGCAATTTAACTTGCCATAGCTGATGTTTGTACAACAGCCGATAGCGTAGACAGACCAGCGCGCGCATCTCTTCCCCCCTTGTTTGGGAGGCACATCTGTTGTTTACAGAAGTTGAAACAGACTTAGTGGTGTCGTGCTCGACTTATTTTTTTTTTGCCTGCTGAGTTTTAGCGCTAACAGAAACTTACAGACGTGCTATTCAAGACTGGGGCAGTCAAATTCACATCGCGCTAAATGAATCAGCGCAATTTGAAGACGTGCTAAGTTAGGGATATGTGTACTAAATTTCTCCTAAACAACACACAGACCCACATGAAAAAGAGAGAATGGACATACTGTCAATGCACACATTGTACTGCCAGCTATAAATGCTTATTTCTCAGAAACCAGTAGGAATTCAAAAACACTTTTCAGGGTAAATACAGGTATGTTTCTTGTGTTCGAAAAATGTATAGGTAGGCTATTTGAAATTTTATTTTACTTATGTAAAAGCCCCTCTGTAAGAATATCCAATATAGGTAATAAACACTAACGTCGTGACAGCTGCTTTCTGAAACAAAATCCTTAAACAATAAGGAGCGTGATGACCCAAATTTGTCAAGGAATTTGTTATCTAAAACCATTAAAAATGAATGTGTTTGTTTGTGGATATACTTATATTTTTTTCTTTATTTTTATTTTATATATTTTGTCTATTTGTTGTGTGTGTCTGTGTGTATATAATATACACACATACAAAACTGTCAAAATATAAGGTATTCATGTAGTTATGTCTTGATAGTGGTTATATTATGTTAGTTTCATTAAAAGTACTGTGAAGTCAATGTGACTAGTTGGTTAGGTTTGTTTAGCTTAATTAAAAAACTAGAAAATAGTGAGTAAATTTGGTTGGATTTAATTAGCTACATTTAAAAATGATAATCCTGATAATTATCTAGGAGAGAGACATATCTCAAAAAAGGCAAAACAAAGAATCAATAATTTTTTTTACAGCCTAACATTCTACAATAATTCTGTAAAACACCATTGTGACATTTCAAATAGTTTACCATTAATTTACTCTTTTAATGGTTGGTTAGGAATATATATATATATATATATAAAGACTGCCATGCCAAAACGTTGTAAGTGCCAAACCGGGCGAAATGTGTATTCCTGTAAAAATAGGTTGTAAGTGCCATGCTTTTTCATGTGTTAAAAATTGGTGACGATTGTGGCGCTCCAAGTGGCAAAATATGTTATGTGAATCTCAAAACGTTGTAAGTGCCATAGTATGAGTGCATCACATTTTTCCTTCTCCTGTACATTTTAGTCAATGGCACTTACAACGTTTTGGCATGGCAGTCTTCATATATATATATATATATATGCACATGCACACGCACACGCACACGCATCCATCAATCCATCTGTTTGACCATATAAATGTTTTCACACAATGGTGTAGGACATGTTAGAATACAATTTAAATATGCAAAAAGTACAGACAGAAGAAGAAAAAAAAGCATTACAGGTACAAATATAGCCTTTATATATGATAGTTCAACTAAGCAGGGGGTGGTTATGACTGCATGATTACGTGCTAACTGCATGAATCCGTTTTTTTAGGTTATTGTTGCGCCATATTGGTTAAATGCCCATAATGTTGGTTGAAGTGTAGTGTTTGCAGTGTGGAAACAGTTTTAAATTAATTTTTTTTTTTTTATGAAAGTGACGGTTTTTTAACGACGGAGATTATAATTCTTACTTACTAACCATCATCAGGCGTGATCAAGCACCATTTCCGCAATTTTTGGGCATATGCAATATGGCGATGGCAGGGTTAAAAAGTGACTTCACCTACGTCACACCACGCCGTCTCCTGACAATTTCTAACTCCATGGAATTAAGTATACATTAATGGTTTTAAAACAGTATAGAAGTACAAATATAGCCTATATAGACAACAATAGATACAAGTATATAGAGATAATTTTTAAACAGTAATGCAGTTGTAAGTATGTATTTTACAGTCAAAAATAGATCTAAATATACACACATAAAGGTAAATACAGATGAGATAAAGCTTTTACATGATAGGGTTAGGTTGATTACTACTAATTAATTGTGTAAACATAGGATTTAAGATTGCTTATTTAGGTATTCTGCTGTGGAGTAGTAGTTGTGTAAATAATTTTTTAGGTGTGTTTACTGTAAAAGTTTGTCAGCTCTTAACTAAGTAAGGTGGAAGTAGATAATAAAGCTACCAGAACAATATTTATGACGTTACTAACTTGGTGCACCCACGTTATTACCACACTACATTCTTACAAGACAAGTGCAGGAATATGGGGGATTTTGGTGGGGAACATTCACATGCTTGTTTTGCTCAAATATGTTTCTTTATGAAACTAACTTTTGGGATTGTATTATATACTACAGCTCTACCTATTATAGTGTAGAACACGATACCAAACAATATTTTACATGTTTTGTATTGTCGTCACTCCCGCTGCCTGATTATGTTTAGAATAAATATTAAATTGAAAATGATCTCAGGGGGTTCCACCTCGTGGCTGCAGGCAGGAGTGGGTCGTCCACGTGAACTACCTGGGCTGTTCAGGCCACCCCCCAGGACGCCTTAAAAAAAAGGAAACTGACTGAAAAGACACTGCACTTTATTAAGGTTTGATACACTTGCTGGTCTAACCCTGGCTGAGTCTGTTGTCTCAGACCATCTCTACACGGTCGGTTTAACACAGCGACGTTGCGCGCGAACAGGTTAGGCGGCAAACGCGTGTAGAAGTTCTATCATGAGGTCGGCACTGACAAATCTAAGGTCGCTGCGAACCACTGCAGCACTGAAAAGTTGCAACTAAATTTATATTATGACTGAAATTGAATATGAAATGGCAAAAGTACACAATCAACAGTTCTTAAACAGGAATGCAACTACGTATATTAATAAGTCAAAGTTCGTGATGGATTGCAAATACGTTTAGATGTACGTGAAAAATATACTGCGAGGCGTGACTCTTACTGATGACTGCCGTGACGCGGCTGGATTATGAAACACATAACACAAATGAAATATAATAATGTTAAATAAACTATGAACCTAGAAATCCTAACTTGATAATAAACGCTAAAACATGAAAGTTACTGTAGATCGCCGTGACGCGGCTGGATTGCGAATAGAAAAGTCATTACTTAGGATGCTCTTACGCCATGTCTCCTCAATGCTGGTATTGGCGCGATGATATCTGCGCAACGGGCGCAAAGCAAACGTCCCTGGTGAGCGCCGGAAGGCAACTGGCTAAAAAGCTTAGCGCGAACCTCCGCCAAAACGCGTGAAGCACGGGAAAACAGCCACGACCAGTTATGGACTTAGTTGTTTATTTTGGGATATACAATAATTATTCTAGAATGGTATACAATTCTTATATTACTTTATTATCTCCAAAATTGTTATTATTTTGGTTTATGGAAAGAATAGAAAATTAAACATTCATCACACACCAGCGCATTGCCACACCCGGCCGGGCGCTTCAGTCAGCTTGCTGTTCATCGCGGCGCACATCAGGCACGGGTGTGTTCGTTGCGCACGCAATTCGAGTAAGTGTTGTTGGGACGTTACGGCCTGTGCGACCCAGAGGGAGCACTGGCGGCTGGCGTTCGTATTATGTACTACACCTCCTGGTTTAGTATATTTTGCAATACCCCTTTTTATAATTTAATAATAAATTTTCAAATACTATAATTTTAATGTCTTGGATATTGTAAAGTATACTATAGGTCTACCTATTCTAGTTTAGAACCCTATACCATTCATGTAACATCTATAGTATTGCATTTTATAATACAATCTCACTTGTGTTTTATTGTTTATAAGTTTTTCTACAATTTCTTCTTCGATTCTTCTTTAATCTGCTATGATTTTTTGATTGCAAAACCAACCTCATTTAGTAAAACAAGACATTTTCACACATTTTATAAATTTTACTATCCACCTAATGTGCGAAAACAAATATTTAACATAAAATTAACATATAACACCCCTCTCATCGATCAGCACACAATATGCACACAGAGCCCTATTGTCTAGTCACTTAAACTTTTTAAAACCAGAAATTAAAAACCACTTGCTTACCTTTCCTGGCTTTATGGCCATAAATATTGCATGCATTTCTACCATTAAATTCATTAAATTTTTGTACTACTACAATTTTTCACATTCGCACTTCTTTCTCTACATTGTACCATTAAATTATTTCAACATAACAAAACTCAAAACTGCTACACTCTTTACTGTACATGTTCTGTATTCCTACCTTTGTAAGATTATCAGTTCTACATACTTTTCTCTCACCTCTCACTTGAACATACATATGACTATCTTTCAATTAACCACCAACAACACTTAGTGTTGCAACTTCTTTAATCATTCACACACATGACACATTGAATGAAAACTTTAACTTTAACAAACCGGTTTTTTAATCATGTCTAAAGTCAAACGTACTTATTTTATTTCATTACTTTGCAGTCAAATAGTATTTTTAATTTCACTACAATACATCACATGACCATTCCTTACTTTTCAAAGTTGATACTAACTGGAATAAAAACAAGCAAAGATATTTATTTTATATTTTATTGATACCAATGTACAGACTTGAGGTTACATTCATCATTTCACTTTTCATTGACCAACTTCCATGAAGTCATTAATTTTTCCTACTTTTTTCTGCCATAAATACCTAGTATCGAGATGTAAACTCGACACGGTAAGTAGTGTTTGCATTGTTTTCTCTTACAACAGATCAAGGATCCACCTGTACACTATCACATTTCATCACAACTGGCTTTCAGACCTTTGAGAAGAAACTGATGCAACAATCTTGTTGTTTTGTCTGTTTTGTCATAGATTTAATTTTATACTATTTTTTTTTTGATTGGTAGACTTTGGATTTATGCTAAGGTAGGTTCAGCATTATCACTGTCATGACATGCTATTGTTGATTGTTACCTGATTAATCAGCTCTAGATATATTTGGGGGGGAAGGGGGGGGGGGGAGTGGAGGGAAAATGAGGGATTATTGTTATATAAAATGAGCATGTTCTTTATAAAGTTTAACCTTGTTGTACTATTGAAGAAGTTTCCACAGTTTCCACATATGTATCGTTCAATAAATCAATTTAATGTATAATAGTTTAAACCGAGAAGCATTGATTTTTTTATTATTTTGCATAGTATTAAATTTGTAGGAATTAAATGGCATCAAGTGGTACATCATGAGTTTCAAATAATGCTAATCACTGTAACGGCTGTCTCATAACTCGCACTCGGTGCTGGCAAGGTGGTAGAGACAGGCCGTGGCCTGGAGTCGAGTCCATTATTTCACACTTTGCGTCCTTGCATCATGTTTACAATGGCAACTTATTATGATTTACCAGATATTTCAAGAAATATGCATCCTATTTTTTGAAAAAGCTATCCCAAAAATATAATTTAGTAACAAATGTTCTTGTACCTTTTTGCTACCTATATTTTTTTTTCTTACAGATTACATTTTGAAACATCATTAATTTCAAAATCCAAATTTTGCCAGTTAAAAGAGATTTTGCTAGTTCTTTTAGTTTTACATTCCAAAAAAAAAAAAGTTAAGAAGTTTGTTAAATACTTTTTTCAAATGACTGAAATAGTATTTTAGTGAACTGTGTTTTCTTATTTAAAATAAAATGTTAACCATAATGTATTTTTAAACAAAGAAAATTTTGGTTTTTTATCATTTTTAACTCTTATTGTTTTATATTTCTTGAATATTAACTTTTAACAATAATTTTACTGTAGTTTGATTTTAACTTAATTTAATCAGTAAAATTATCCAGAAACTGACGTTAACATTATTCAGTTATATCCCCAAGTATGCAAGATATTGTTTCCATTTACCATAGGCAGTGGCGTAGCGTAGGTGGGGCGGAGGGGGCGGCCCGCCCCGGGCGGCAGCCCGCGGGGGCGGGTCGCCGGTGAAGCGGGTTGAGATCTGATCTATGATTCATTCATTACATGTGTCAGACACACTATAATGTTCCATTTTTATCTAACATTTTGCGCACCAACTATTTTTTAATATTTATTTAAAAGAAAAACTGCGAAATCACTGACAGAGCTCTTTATAACGTTTGTTTGTTTACATACGAACGGCAACATCGCATCACGCCGCGCCGCCCGGCGCGCGCGAGCCGAGTTGAGCGGCACTCCTTATTATGTTAATTACTCATACAAAATCTTTTGTTTCACGCGTCGGCCCGTGTCGATGCCTCTCTTTCGCACTCATTGAATTCAGTACTACGCATTGTACTGTAAAGTTTGACCTTAACCCAGGGCAAACCAAACAACTTCCGCGAACCGGGACACAGTAAAACTCCTATATTGCCCCGTACCGCGAGCGCAGGTAAACCCAAAAAAATATTAAAACCCAAACTAATAGCAGGCTTAAAAAATACTAATAAGGTTGCGAACAGTGAGAGGAGGCAGCAAGTTAAAAAGACGCAAAATTTATATGACAACATTTAATAAATATATATATATATCATAAAATCGTTTCATCACAAATCGGCGCATCCATCATAAAATACCTACCCTATTACTACTTATAAAAAAATAGCTATATAATAATACTAAAAAAATACTTTAACAATTCCCCGAAAAAATTATAATTTGATCATATACTTCGGAGCTCCAAAAATTAAATATAATTACCAAAAAGGCATTAAAAATATATAAGAACATATTAATACAAATACAAATACAAATATAGATACCGCTGTAAATACTAATTAACATAGGCGAAATCTAGCAAAAAATTGACACACCTTAACATGCAAATAAATATACCAAAAATTTAGCAAATTACAAATTATGGGTTTACAAGCCCTTCTCAGTTAAATCATTTTCTAACGGTCGACGCCTTTTTTCTTCTAGGTCTGGCAGGGATTGGGTGAAACACGCTGAACATAAAATCCCAGTTTCAGTTTTATTAGTCCGTTAATTTAAATCCCAAAAATCCACAAATTATAGTTTCGCACCAGGGGTCTAAAGGGTCAACGGGGCAGTGGCACAATTACCTCAGATCTACTATGAGCTCCGCTAGACTATAAACTTGGCTATATTGTCGATTGAACAAGAATTGGCTGCTAATATTGATTTTGACAAAGTTATTTCTGACTTCGCTGCTCATAAGGCCCGTAGAATCCGCTTTTAAAACCACTCATCCTATTTTAACTTCAATAAAAGGTACCTCATTGCATGTGAAATTTAATTTTAACTAAGCACCTATAGAATGGGGGCGGCAAAATGGGTCTCCCGCCCCAGGCGCCGAGATGGCACGCTACGCCACTGACCATAGGCCTAAGACAGGTGGGAAATGTTTGACACAACCTTGAACACAATATTTAATTTGTGCCAATTTTCTGCTTTTAGTTGGGCCTACAAACAACACTGAACTATCTACATTATTTTCTTAGTACCTACTCTGTTATATGCTATTTGCATAAAAACTTGATCAACTGCAAACATTTAGTAAATCTATAGCCATTGTATTATAAATATAACACTTACCTTACTTAAATATATATTAATATAGTAAAAATCCTTGCAAAATTAACTAACATAGCACTTTTGGAAAATACCTGACAAAATATATTACAAATATCTTCTGCCATAACTTCAGCTAAGTGCGCCAGACTTTGACACTATAAGAATGAAATTTGCATGTAAAAAAAATTAAATGCAAATAAAAAAAATTATTTAAATGTACAGGCAAAGAAACCCCAGTACTGTCATCAGAATACAACATATATTACAATAAAATTAAAATAAATTTCTAGAATACACTGAACCAGTGTCTCATAACTGCAGAAAAGACCAAGCCCTATTCTGAAATTGAAGTATGAACTAACGTCGTTCCAAGTGCTCCATTCGTTCGCACAGGTCGTTATGTTCCCTCGTCGCCTCACCAGGGTGGGGGGGGGGGGTAGTTCGCGGCTTGAGGAGTCCTGCTGCGCTTGGGACGTTTTTGCGGGAAGCGGGCTCCGGGTGACGCGCAGCGATGCGGAATGAAGGCAGTCGAGCTTCAGACCTGGACCAGGCAAGTTGTGTGTCGCGCCTCGCAAGTGAACAGTTCTGCCGGGAACTGAGCAGCTCCGCCCTCACCGGACCACCACCTCTACCGATCCAGCTCCCTGCCAGCCACGTGGCGACGTCACGACCCCGAGGATCTCCGCTCTACCTGTGAACTGGCCCACAGGGTCTAAACTTAGGCTAGTTGGCGCCCTCAGCAACGGCAACATCGTAGCAGGGACCGGTAGGGTGACAAATGGCGCCCAGCTAGTGTGGCTACCAAATTTTAGGCAAATCAGAAAAAAATTCAGCTTGCTAGAGACGTACAGCGCAAACCAGTGAAAAACGCAGGCGAAAACGGCATAACTCGCAGGGTAGGGACAAAGGACTTCAGGCGCGCAGCACTAGACAGACAGGCGCCGGGAAACGGGACCCGCTGGAAAAATAAGGTCACAGCACCCCCCACCCCAGCAGTGCGCAGACTCCAGGACATCACCCCTCCACCCGCCCGCCGAGCGCGCGCGAGAACGCCCGAGGATCACCGTGGTAACACATTTCACCACCGACCGCGACCGCGCAAACATCCGCGGGGCGAGGGCGTGCGGACAAGACCGCTCGGACGATAGCGAAGGGAGCTCCCTCCCGGATCTGTCCGCGCCCGCCACCGACGCCGCGACCCGTCGTCCGGGTCTGACAGCCGTGAACCACTCCATGTACGCGGGAGCTGACGTAACCATCGCCATGGAGGAGCCCTGCGACCACTGCGGAAAACCATACACCAACAACAGCTGCGCTGGTGAGTACCCTCATAAGTGCTGCACATGTCAGTTTCCGCACTTAAGGGCAGAGAGCAATCTCGGAGCCCCGACAGGCCCTCTGTGCGCCGCGAACAGGTGTCCGGGCCGCCATGACGAAGTAGCACATTGTCAACAGTGTGGGACTATCAGGCACCGTGCATGCGCTGACGCACTTGAGTTTGTAAACTTCTGCGACAGACTTTACCTATGTGTCGAGTGCGAAGGACGCGCACGTAGGTGACAGAATGGCTCCCTGGCCTTAGTGCACCGCCCCCCTAGCGGACCTGTCACACTCCCAGAATTCACGGGCCACGCCCACGACGACCCGTGTTTATTCCTAAGTGCCTGTGAAGAGAAACTAACCCGGCACAACACAGCGCCCGAAGACTGGACGGAGCGGGTCAGCAGACAGCTGGGAGGGGAAGCGCGTACTTGGTGGTCTCAGGCGGGGGGATACGATGTGGGCTGGGAAGACTTCTCACGCCGGTTGGAGGCTCGGTTCAATGACGCGCGCACCCAGAACAAATGCCGCAGTGAACTGTTCAGCCGCGCGCAAGAGAGTGGGGAGAGCGTGGAGGCGTTTGTTTATGGCAAACTCCGGCTTTACCGCCGCCTTTCACTCGGGGGCCGCGCCGACGACGTGCTCCCTTTCATTGTAGAGTTGGTGTTTCCCGAACTACGCCCATTCTTGCGCGGGGTAGTTTCGCACGGACTAGAAAACTTCCTCGCCCGAGCCAGGGACATAGAATACGATCTGATGGCGCACCGACGTACCAAAAACATCGCAACGCCGCGCCCAACTCCGCAAACTCAGGAGGCGGTGCAACCAGAGGACGCGCAAGCAGTCGTTCCGTACGTAGAACAGCCGCCTCCGAGAGATAACTACCGGCCTTACACTCCGCCCCGGGGGAGGGGGGGAGCGTCACAAACCAGCCCGCCCAGCCGGGCCGCGCAACAACCGCGCCGCGAGGAGCACCGCGGCGGACCACAGGGTGCCCAAGACAGTCGCCCGCCTCGCTGTCGCTACTGCCCCACGGCGGAAAACCACTGGCACAATGTGTGTCCGACACGCGAGGCCATCTGGCTGGCGCGAGGGGGGGAGGCCGTACCTCCGGGAAACTCCGTCTAGGGAGCAGTGACATCGCTGGCCACCGCCCCCCTACCCTTCGTCCAGCCCCGCACACGAGTGCGCCACCACAGCCACCAGGTCGCGATGACGCCCCACCCAAGCGCACCATGTTCCAGGACATCAAGGTGCAACGCCTCCCTCCAAGAAGCGACGCCGCTAATCCGGCGTCGGCATCACCCCCGCCTGCGTCTGCAGCAGCAGTCGTCCAGCCACCGTCTCATCCCCCTAGCACTAGTGGGGTCGGCCCGCCTCATCCGTTCGGGGCCCGCCCCAGGTCGCCGGCGAGCGACGCCGCCCACCAGGCATCGGCGCCGCCCCCGCCCGCAGCTGCAGGGCCTGATAAAGCACCGCCCTGTCCATCAGGGACCACTGGGGACGGCCCGCCTCATCCGTTCGGGGCCCGCCCCAGGTCGCCGGCGAGCGACGCCGCCCACCAGGCATCGGCGCCGCCCCCGCCCGCAGCTGCAGGGCCCGACAAAGCACCGCCCTGTCCATCAGGGACCACTGGGGACGGCCCGCCTCATCCGTTCGGGGCCCGCCCCAGGTCGCCGGCGAGCGACGCCGCCCACCAGGCATCGGCGCCGCCCCCGCCGCAGCTGCAGGCCCGAGTCGGTCCAAAACCCGCCTGGGCTGAATGGGGCCAGATGCTGCGGAGCTGATCCGGATCCCAGTGGAGCTGAATGGGAAGTCCATAGCCGCGCTAGTGGACACCGCAACCACACACACTTATGTCGCGGCCCACCTCATTCCTGAGGGGGACCTGGTGCCGGAGGTCAACACCATCCAGCTGGCCACTACTGGGACTAGCACGCTAACGACTGGGCGTGCCCAGGTAAGGATTGGCATTAGAGACATTGTGAGCTGCACCAGTGCCCTGGTTGTGCAGGACCTTCACGATAACCTCATCCTGGGGCTACCCTGGCTGGTGCAAGAGGACGCCACTGTTGAGGTCCGCGCAGGGAGGATACATGTGGGGACCAGGGGCCGCCGAACTGTATATGGGCTGAGACACACCCCACCCCCATCCCGGGCTGAACCCCCCCGCCTAGCTGATCTCTGCCACAATGTTCCCCCTGAGTACCACAGATTGTTAGAGACAGTCCTGGAGCAGCAGCCCCAGGTGTTCTCCGCAGCAGACCAACTACGCCGAACTAATGTCACAGAGCATTGCATCCCCACCATCCCTCACATTCCGCCTTACGAGAAACCATTCGGGTTTGGGCCCTGCGAACTACTTGCCATCAGGGAGCAAATAGCAGAGATGTTGTGCGATGGCGTCATAGAGCCTAGCGAGTCCCCATACAACTGTAGGATCGTAATGGCAGACAAAAAAGACGGCTCACTTAGATTCTGTGTTGATTTCAAGCCAATCAATAACCTCACCATCCCCGCACCACCACCCCTCATCAACATCTCAGAGGCCCTCACGAGGTTAGGAGACGCCCGCATCTTTTCGACACTTGACCTGAAGTCGGGGTACTGGCAAGTCCCAGTAAGCCCCAAGGATCGCCCCAAGACCGCGTTCACGGCGCCCGATGGGCGGCGCTTTCAGTTCTGCGCGATGCCGTTCGGGCTGCAGGACGCCCCCGCGACATTCCAGACCATGATGGTCCGCATCCTGGACGGGTACATCGGCGAGTTTGCCACCGCGTACCTGGATGATGTGATCATCTGGTCACGGACGTGGGAGGACCATGCCCACCATCTCTCGCTGGTCCTCGAACGGCTCGCCACACAAGTGTTACATCGGCACCCGTGAGTTAGAGTTCTTGGGGCACATCGTCAGCGCCGAGGGCTGCCGCCCCATCCCCGAACAGCTAAGCCTCATTGACAGTAAACAGGCGCCCCGCACCAGGAAGCAGCTCCAGAAGCTAATGGGGCGGTTAAACTGGTTACGTTCATTCATTCCCAATTTTGCCACAATCACAGCACCCATGACGGACCTTCTCTCCCCGAAAAAAAAGTTCCGGTGGACAGAAGCCGCGGACCAATCACTCATCCTAGTGAAGCAACAGTTTCGCGAGTGCCACAACCTGTCACGTCTGGCCCCAGACAAGCCCATCTTTGTCCAGACGGATGCCAGCCAGGACGGTATGGGCGCGGTTCTCTACCAGGTGGGTGATGATGGGAAGCGGCTGGTAGCAGAGTATGCAAGTGCCAAGTTCGGCCCCGCAGAACGACGCTATCACGTGAATGAGCAGGAGTGTCTCGCGGTGGTGTGGGCCCTCAAACGCTACCGGCACCACCTTGAGGGGAGACCATTCACCCTGTGCACGGATAGTCAGTGTCTGCGGTGGCTGGACTCCGCCCAGGGACGAAAATCGAAGTTCACCCGCTGGGCACTCATGCTCCAGGGCTTCACATTCCATGTCGAACACATCCCTGGGCGAGAGAACCAGCTGGCAGATGAGCTGTCCCGTCACCCAGACCCCAATACCATCTTCCAAGACACTCAAGGGTGGGATGACCTGATGCCACCGTCCCACCAGCCAGCTACCGGTCTAGCAGCATCACCTCCAGCGGCACTCTACGTCATCGGACGAGCGGATCCCACGGTCCAAGCAGAGGCATCGCCCACCCTGGCCACTCTGGTAGATCACGTTAGACTGGCCCAGCAGGATGACCCAGACACGCAGCGCAACCTGGCAGCATGCGGTGAACGCGCCCTCCCACACCAGCGCAACCTGAACGGGGTCCTGCAGAGCAGGGTGCCGGGTGACATGGACACCTGGCAGACCCATGTACCCCCTACTGCACGACAGCTGGTGCTGCAGTATTTCCACAACCATGACCTAGCAGGCCACCCGGGAGCAGATCAGACCCAACGGGAGATCAGGAAGCTGTTCCATTGGCCGGGCATAGCACGGGATGTCCGTGAATACGTGCGCAACTGCCAGCTCTGCCAGCAGCGCAAGGCCCGCCGGGCCGATGATGGGATTGAGCAACAGCGCCCCAGGCGACCGGAGGAACCATTCCACACAGTAGCCCTCGATGTCATGAGCCCCTACCCTCACATGTCGCGGGGCAAGCGGTTCCTCGTCGTGGTCACGGATGTGTTCACACGTTGGTCGGAGGCATTCGCCGTATCCAACGTACGAGCAGGGACAGTAGCAGCCCTAATGGACAATGAGGTCTTCCCCCGTTATGGGTATCCGAGAGTGTTACTAACGGACAACGGGACACAGTTCGCAGGACGGCGGTGGAAGGCCGACTGCCGCAGATGGGACATAGAGCATCACACTACCCCGACTTACCACCCCAGGGCGAACCCGACGGAACGTCGCAACCAGGACATAAAAATCCAGTTGCGCCTCCGTCTGGGGGAAGACCATTCCAAATGGGACTTCCACCTGCCCAAGCTGCTCTATTGCCTGCGGCGGCAGACCAATGTGGTCACGGGCCACACCCCTGCTGAACTGCTTCATGGGCAAAATCTCGCACTACCAGGGGAGCTCCGGGTCGCAGAAGCAGCAGGAGTTGTCACCCGTCCCCCTGTCACTGACTTTAGAGAAGAGGCACGGCAACACCAGGCTCGATTCCTAGCCACGCGCACTCCACAATCACCAAATCCACCGACGCCATTGGAGCCCAGGCAAATGGTGTATGCCCGATGTCACCACTTGTCATCTAGCAGCAAGCGCTACTGCACAGGTCTGAGCCCCAAATGGGCTGCCCCCCGGGAGGTACTGCGACGTCTAGGGCCCACTTCTTACTTGATCCGACTCCCGAACGGTAGGTCGACAAAGAACCACCGGGATGATTTGCGTCTCGTCCCACCCACAGGCGCCCCAACTGTCCCAGCGGGGGACAGGGATAGTGGAAATGACCAGCATACATCCACTGCTCACCCCACGTCCCCAGCTGCTCAACACCCAAGCACTTCTTGTCCCACATCCCCATCAGACCAACACCCAACAACCATTTGTCCCACATCACCATCAGATCAACACTTAACTACTCCTTGTCCCACGTCCCCATCAGCTCAACACCTAAGCACCATTCGTACCGCGTCCCCATCAGACCAACACCCATCTACTGCTCACCCCGTGCTCCGTTCGAGCGGCGCAACTTTACGCGAGCTCGAGAGCCTGATGGATCGGCTGGACCCAGAGGGATTGTCCGTAGAACTTTACGATGGGGACGACCCAACCCTGCTCAACCTCGTGTCGCATCCGCAGATCACATTCCCTGATGGAATAGACGACGACTCCCGATCCAGTTCGCCAGGATGGCCCAGATGGGATCAACCATGCTGGCCATTGGACGCGAGCCATGGCAGTTCAATGTTCAGGATGAACATGGAGGAGCCAGAGCAATCCGAAACCGGACCATCTCAGGAAGGACGTCCATGCAACACGCGGCAAGTATTGGTGGAACAGGGCTGCGAGAACAGCCCCAGGACAATGGCAGTTACATCCAGCGGCCTAACGGGAGACAGGGATAAAGTCGAACCGCAACGGGAGAGTCAAGGGGAGTCCAGCATCCCGGAGGAAGCCAGACACGAGGGACTGAGGCGCTCTACCCGAGTCCGTGTAGCCCCACTACACCTGGTGGACTACGAATGGGAAAACCCACATGAGATCAACCGAGCGCCACACCCCGATGCACCACGCCTTCATGTAATGACCCTCCTCCCTTTGGATGCCCGGTCCATTCTCCCCATCATTGCCAGCCAAACCCTGAGCACAGAACCCTCCAGATACATTCCGAACATTGGTGGGGAACAGGCCCCGAGGCAATGCGTGTGACATGGGGCTTCGAGGGGCATAACGGCCTCAGTGAAGGGGGGGCATTTGACGTCGTTCCAAGTGCTCCCTTCGCTCGCACAGGTCGTTATGTTCCCTCGTCGCCTCACCAGGGTGGGCGGGGGGTAGTTCGCGGCTTGAGGAGTCCTGCTGCGCTTGGGACGTTTTTGCGGGAAGCGGGCTCCGGGTGACGCGCAGCGATGCGGAATGAAGGCAGTCGAGCTTCAGACCTGGACCAGGCAAGTTGTGTGTCGCGCCTCGCAAGTGAACAGTTCCGCCGGGAACTGAGCAGCTCCGCCCTCACCGGACCACCACCTCTACCGATCCAGCTCCCTGCCAGCCACGTGGCGACGTCACGACCCCGAGGATCTCCGCTCTACCTGTGAACTGGCCCACAGGGTCTAAACTTAGGCTAGTTGGCGCCCTCAGCAACGGCAACATCGTAGCAGGGACAGGTAGGGTGACAGAACATTCTTATTAGATAACTTTTGATATTTGTATTTTAACCCAATATTTGATGCATGAAGAAGTTTTTAGATTTAAAGGAAAACTAGGTGCTGAAAATTTTTTTTGTCAGACTTAAGCTATATGCTCTCAAATCATCCACTGCATTAATTTATATTTAAGTCTATCTCCAGTCCTGCATAGTGCGGGGTGATAAATTCATCCTAAAATCGCTTCTCTAGGTAGAAACGAAACATCACTTTCCACCATTTTGAAATATTTTTTGCTCTTACTTTGACGTTTTAAACTCATCACTTGTATTTAACCAGGATAAGTTTAGGATAGCACAAAAATCTATAAACTGTTGTGTGTCTTTGTATTTGTAATACAAAATGTGATGCTGCTTTATGAAGCTGTGCTAATTTCAGGTTACTTTTCAGAGAGTTTTAGGCAATGTTAACTAAATCCAGTTTCTTGAAGACATGGAAGAGAGGTGACTGTTGTAATTTTTTTCATGGGTATGTGCTTTTATGTTGATTGACAGAATCTCAGGAACAGGATTTCAGTTGTTATTGAAATGAGTACCTATATATTTACAGCTTGGTTAGTGTGTCCACATCTGGAAAGTCAGTGAAGTTGAAATTGGTCAGTGAAAGTCAGGGAATTTACTTTGAAACCTGAAAAAGTCATGAGAATTCCTCAGTGATAGGAATTTGTGGGGGAAATGACATGCTTCAGTATTCCATTACTCCAACTTTGAACACTGAATTTTCAGATGGTGTTTTAGAGCATAGTTGTACACACTGTGAAATAGGGCATGCAAGGTTCTGTTTGAACTAGTAGGTACAGCCATAGGGATGATGGAGACTGGATTGTTTTTATTTCTTTCTTTCAGAATGTTGTAAAATAGTTCAATTATTTTAAAAAAGTCATCAGAAAAATTTGTACTTTTGGTCATGGAAAGTCACTTGAAGCCTGAATTTTTTCCATAGATTTGTGTGGACACCCTGTTGTTTATTTTCTGCTCACATTCAAATACTTTGTTTAGAAATTGTAATGTCATTCTCTGTAACACTTTGTTTTAAATTTTCCCAAAATTAAAAAAAAAAAAAAAAATGTGTCTTCCACTGCAATAGGCATTGAACCATCCTTCAACCTTTGTTCAGAATGCAGAGTTTTAAAATTGTGGACTCAACATTCTGTAGCACTTCAAGCTGTTACATGTATTTTCAGTAGGGTTTTGGTTTTGTGAATTAGATGGTTCAATTTCTTTCAAAGTTTACTTGTTCAACATCAAATGGCACAAAACCACATGCTTTGAATCCATTTCTTATGCTATCTTCTGAGATATGTTTTAATGTTGCATCAATCACAGGAGCAAAATGGATGAAAAACAGCTACGTCCATTGGTAGCATTAAGTGAGTGGAATTTATATACAGTGCTATAAGATGTATTACAGTTTACGGACAGAACTGTGTCAGGTAAAAAGTATTACATGAAGCATGACCATCGAAAAAATTTACAATGGGGCATTGAATTATCATTTCAGTCAACCATGGGTTGAAAACATGGGTAATGAATTCATAACATTTTTTATTTTGGTGGTTTATATCTATGAATGAATTCCAAGTTCAATAACTGAAAAAGTTCCTGAATATTTAGGCTTAGGTGTGTACCAACAGTTACAAATTCATAACATGTTGGTACACGCCAGCTACATGGCCATTAAAAACTGTTATGTTTTCCTTTTCATCATTGTGCACTACAGAATATACACTGGTGGAAAATTAAATTCCAAAAACCAAGCTACGGCCATCGCTGATACCAATACAGAAACTGCTTCTGAGAACACAACAGATCTCCACTCTGCCCTCCAATGAGCTCTAGATTGACACCTCTCCAGTCGCCGATGGCAGTGATTCAGAGTTAGTGGCATGAACGCTACAGGACATCTGGCTCGGAGCTGGTGCCAACTGAAGCTCTAATAGCTGCTGCAGGTGCAGTATGATCCACCACAGCCATGCTGCGAATACGGCGGCGTTCCCTCTCCGTAGTGGCCTGTGTGTGGCCAGACGCCGGTCTTCTTGAGACATGCCTTCCCGTGACCACTGTTACCAACACCAGTGCACTGTGAATGCATCCCTGCCAAGTATTTCTGCAGTATTTCAGAAAGAATATCCACCTTCTCGGAGCCCTGATACGCGGCCTCGTTCAAACTCTGCAAGCTTCTGATGCTGCCTCACACCTACCTCATGTCAACACTGGACAATGACTAATGCTCGTGAAGTGTACAGGGAATATTTAAAGCAAACTTGCTTTGCAATGTTATAGTAGCGCTACTAGCACCACTCTTTGTTGGCTAGCGCACAAACTTGAATAGGCGTCAATCACACCTCCTGGATTTCGATTAACTAGCACAACTCCTTGGTTTTGGGATTTCATTTTCCGTCAATGTACAGTATCACTTTTTCTTGTAAGAACTATGTCAACTTTTGGAAGTAAATAAAAAGCACTTTCATCCCCATTAAATACTCTGTTCGGTTGATTTAAAACTCTAAAAAAAATCATTTGAAACCTAATATTTCAAAATTTCTTCAATCCATGACCCAATTTGTCGTTTACTCACATTTCTTGAAGTTGTCTAGTTGTGTGTAACTCGTTCAGCAACCTCTGGATGTCTCTTTTAAAAATGCTTCTTCTCATTGTTCCATCAGCTATGTGCTGTCTCTGCATTTTTAGGGCCATTCATTATTTCATGAACATTATCAAGCAACTGTTCTTTTGTAACAAGAACTTTAGTTAAAGCCAAAGACAGTATCCAGTCAATGAGTATTTGCTCCGCTAAAGAAGACAGTTCTAAATAGGCAGTTATCAGCAACTAATTATGATTTACCAGATATTTCCAAAAAATTTCATCCTATTTTGTTTTAAGAGTTATTTAAAATGTTACCTTACAAATATAATCTAGAAACAGTGGTTATTTTTCTTTTGCTACTAAAGGGTTCCTGCAGAAAGGAAAATCTGGAAAACAGGGAAATCTCAGGGAATTTAGAAAATGTTTTTGCCTAACACGATTAAGTAATGATTTTTTTATAGTATCTAGTGTGTTTCTTTAATGTCTTAAAACCAGTCTGTACCTACTTAAATCACAAATTAATGTTTAGTTGTAATTCCATCTCTTATCATTATTATGTAAAATAACTTATTAATCAAAAGTATTGTTTTAAACATTTGAAGCATAATGAAAAGTTGTTAATTCACCTGGTTACAATCAGTAACACATTGTTTCAGAGTTTGATCAATTTAGTGGTTTTGTACTTCATACTGGCAGTGTGGATGCATAGCATTGATGGAAATGATAGCAGTGCAAATATTTTATGGTCAATTTGGCATGTTATGTGTAGTCAAAACTTTTTTTGATACATATTTTTTAGTGTAATTTATGTTAGCGTGTAAAATTGATTAATGAGCCAGGTGAAAAGTGTTTGGGGAAACAGGGAAAACTCAAGGAAATTGTTTGGAGTGTGAGAGTGGGAACCCCATACATGATTTTGAGGGTGTACCGGTGTTGAAGTGAAAATATCGGTCGAGATTAATGGGCGCCACCACGTGAGTAAGCACGTGGACCCGGCTGAAAGACTCTAACTCAGGGCGTTACGTGGCCCGTGTGCGGCGAGATATTAGCCCTCCAGATGTTCTACGCAGCTCCTGTCCCTAACTAAGCCCGCTCTCAGCGTCGGGCACGCTTCTAATCACCGCAGTGGGCTCTCAGGGCGTCCCACACGCCGCTGACCAGGTTAGGGACCCACGTGGCCCCCCGAACACAAAACACGTGACACAGTTAATTGGCTTTTATTCTACTCACGGTACACGCCCTTACACGATCCTCCGTTGATACAACTATAAAACGCCCGAGGCACGAATCAGATTAGGTGAGGAGGCGAACCACGCACGTGGTCGCCTCAAGGCAGAGACACGTCCGTCCTCGGCCGGCGGGAGAGAAAGACTGGGGTGAGCTCATCGCTTGCAGGTGGCAACATGGCGCCCCTTCGCGCCGAACACAATTACCGTTACACTTTGCTGTAGCGTGCCCCGGGTTACTCTTAGAAAATACATAACTAATTTTACAATAATTATTAAATTACTTCCATGTCCAGACCGTCTGTAATAATTACTTATAAACATAAAACAGGGTTCAAATGAGTTTCATGCTAGTTCCTCCGTCGCCCGCTAGGGAGCGTCCTTGTTCGTGCTTGGGCTTATAAAAATAACAAAAGATCATGAAGTTATTAATTAAAAACACATACATGCATAGCCATCGTTACACTGTTTTGGGGCGGAAAGAAAAAGGATTACAATATTAATTAACATATTTAGGGGTGCGGCGCACTGCATCTAAGCGCCCTCTTGCCGAAAGAAAAAGGATTACAATATTAATTAACATATTTAGGGGTGCGGCGCACTGCATCTAAGCGCCCTCTTGCCGGGCTAGAAACACACGCACACACGAGCGGGAGGTTTGAACAGATACGGTGGTTGGGCGGTGGCATATCGGGCTCAAAGGGGCCGCAGGCCCGGACGACGTCAATCTACAGATTACATTTTTAAAACTTTATTTTTTAATTCTCAGAATCTGAACTTAGCCAATAAATAGATGTGGCTAGTTCCTAGGCTTTAGACATTCCAAAATAAGATAATTTGTTTTGTGATATTGTTTTTTTTTTAAAATGACTGAAGTAGTAATATATTTAATTTTTTATTTTAAATGAAATATTTCATAATGTTTGTTTCAACAAAGAAAATTTTTCTTTTTAATAATTTGAAATTCTAATCATTTTATTTTTTTAATTATTTTCTTTAATCTGTTTATTTTTATTGAAAATGAATTTTAAACATTTTTTGTCATAGTTGATTGTAATTTAATTTAATCAGTTATATTTTCGAGAAATTAACTTAAACATTATTCAGTTAAAATTCCCAAGTAGGTTCATCTGATGGCTCTAGTCGTAAAACACTGTAAAATATGCAAAAACATTAGACAAAATATTTGATAAAAATGCTCATATCTTATGGTTATTTGTTAAGGGGAACTATAAAAAAAGTGCAATTTTAACAATTTGAAATTCTTTCACATTGTAAAAAATATTTATTTTTACATGGCTTTTTTTTCAACATGAAGAAAAATAAATTTACCTGAAATAGTAAACTTGAAAAAATATATTTTATTTCATATAATTAAAAATATTATTAAATGTAAAACACTGGTACACTGTATATAACAGGTTCACTTATGTATAATAGGTTTCATTCATTTAGAACATAACAAAGAAACCTCAACATAAAGTCTCATCAAATGTTTTTACATTTACTAATAACACCACATTGTAAAAAAAAAAAGTTTAAAAACTCTGTTTATCACAATAATGAACATTACACAAAATTATCAAAATTGAGAAGTCATACTACACATTTTAACATAGTATGCAAAACTGTTTGAAATAAAATATTTATATAAGCTTAGAGAAAAATATGATCACTTATCAAAAAAAAAAAATTTAATAGAGTATTTTACACAAATTTTGTTTCATAATTACCGTAATTAGACATGTGAATGTTTTCTTGATGAAAGCCTTATGAATGAAGGGAACAAAAGGATAACATTACAGAGAACATAGGTCCTGAAGTTTCCTCGTAGCGGAAACCAGTCTGACAGCATTATAACAATAATATCAAGAGTCAAATTTTGCCCATTGGTTTGTTACGTGGCCGTGGCCTCTGATCTTTAATAAGCGGGGTTTTCTGTGAATGCTCGGATTTTAAGGGCGCCACTGTGCAACAGGCACGGACCTATGAGAGACTCTTTACCAGGGTCGTGACGTCGCCCATGTGAGACGTGATTTTAATTTCCCCCTGAAAACAACCTAGTACTAATACCTGCCCGCTCTCAGCGTCGGGCACGCTATTCCCTACGCAGTGGGCTCTTAGGCGTCCCACACACCGTCACATTCAACATGGTCACACATATTTAAAAAAAAAAATACATTTCAATTTACACGCCCTTATTTATTTGGCCAACTTCAATTACACACATACACACAATTTAAACTGTAACAAACGCCCACGGCACGAATCGGTTTAAGTGCAGTGACCAACCACGTGGTCACACCTCGACTTACGTATGAAGTTTAAGAAAAGACCGATAAGGATCACAAGGTAATTATTAAAGCAGTCCCCCGACCGAGAGAAGCTCCGAGGACTAAACGAAAAAAGATTTGAAAAGAATTAAAGATGAACAGAATTACTAAGCAGTGATGAACAGGCGGTGAGGTCCCCGGAGTGCTGAAACGTCTGCTCTCGGTCGTTGATGGCGGAAGACTTGGGTGAGCTCATGGCTCTGCTAGCCTAACATGGCGTCCTCCCGCCGAAACAATTGCTGTTAATGGTATTTTTGATTCCGTGCTACGGGGAACTAAAGCAACATGAAATAGGTTCATAAAAATTAATGTGATATTTACTGAATATTAAAAAAAGGTTAGTAGAAATTACAATTATTAAGTAATTTATTTAAATATTGTCTGGCTTAGGTTTCCTTCGGTGTGCTTCGGGAATGTCCGGAAACGTCCTTATAATTAATTACACAATTCAAAATAAAAGTACATAAAAATCCTCCCGGCCGGTCTGTCGTCACGTTCGCACTTGGGAAACAATAAAAACAATTTACAAAGTTGAATTTAATTATATTTAGGGGTGCGGCGCACTGACTCTACAGCGCCCTCTTAGCCCAGGAATTTAAGGTTGTTACCTCGAAAAAAATAAGGTGAATCTGAAAATTTGGTCATTGATACTAAACACCTTGCTGAACAACATACTGAAATTACCCTATTTTCCCATGTCGGCGTCATAATTTTTTTCCTGCAATAATGTCGTAAGTGCCCCTAAATGACACAAGGACGCCAATGTACATCCGAAAACTATTTACATCAACTGAAATCCACAGGGATCGATTCCAATTAACCACTGGACTACACCAATGTTATATATAAGCAGACACAGTAAAAAAATTTACTTGAACTTAAAATATTATAGGTTGAACTTTGACAGTTCTCCAAAAATCATGGAATTTATGAAAAAAACTATCCATAGGTTAAAAGTACCGCAAATAACAAAAATAAGTTGCACAAAATAAATTTCTTAAGATTTCAGCTTTTCAATGGTGTGTCTCACACTGCTCTGTGACAAACGGTTACCGAGATACGGTGGCTCACGTACCAGCGTGCGCCATCAGATATGACTTGGACGGAAGGCGGGATGACATTTTCACCCGTCAATATTCTGCTTTTGGTGCTTCTAACGAGCCATTGCTCTAGTAAGATATTTGTTATACTGTGTAAGTAATTTTACATATGATTTAATTATTTACTACATTTATGATATTAAAATTATACTCCTGCTTCTCAAAAAACATCTCGTACGATGTTATACTCTGTGTAGTCATTTTTAATTCAGGGTTTTCTTTGTAATGTCTTGTACTATAACAAATTCTTTATTGGCATCATAAGAAATCTCAAATAACAAGAAACAATAACACAGAAACATAATATTTTTTACATACCTCAGCTAACTACATATGATCTGGGTCGTCATTGATGTCTTCAGCTACATTCCAACAACTTCTACCTCTACAGCGTGTGAAAATCATAGAGCACGGAAGGCCAGCAATGCGGCAGGAGCACTTTGATCCACACTCAGATCTACATGCACATGAGATGAGATGTAGAAGTTCATCGGGAGCTGGTGGCAAGTCACTGGTAATCGGAAGAAGTGTTTGTTGAACCTCACGCCAGCCCCAGTTGATCGGTGTTAAAGTATTACCCAGCCAATCCTGGACCTATAATGCAGGGTCAAAATATAATCAGTTGTTAAGGATTGCCAATAAATTTTGCTGTACACACAGATCCTTATAACGTGAGTTGTCGTACCTGCAAGTAAGTACTGCGCGAGTGTTGTAAAGCTGCGGACCTTGTTGGAGGAAGGTTCGCCAGCTCGAAGGTAGCAGTCACAGCTTTTCGGGCCACAGTTCGAGCATACAGATGTCCACGAAGTTCATTCAGGGTGGAGAATTTCTCTGTATGTACATGTGGATAATGAATGCCTCGCCAGCAGCAGTGATTTCTTCTGTAGTAGCAGATGACGTGTTGCTAAATATGGAAGCAATGTTCTGGAGATGTGGATTTTGTTTCAAAAGCTTCCAAGCATTAGCATTTCGCTTATGGCTGGACACACATTCTCTGTGGTGCGAAATTGGCTGTCTCCGTTCCATTGACTCTGGTGTTGTTGGGGATGACATCAACTGTGACTGTTCTGTGCCTGTTGGTGTTGCAGCTATAAAGATTATGTTAGGTAAGAACTTCGGCAATGTCAAGTTGTCAAGAAAGAGTAGGGTGAATCCGTTAGCAGCTATGAGCCGAAGTATTACCATACGGGATGAAATTGTTCCCGTCTGTCCCCAACAGTTGTTTATGCGCATTGGATGGGCCATCCACCACCAAGGTGGTGATTTCATGGAGTATCTAAAGTACGATTTTGCACCAAGGCCACCCTCTTTGTTTGATGAAGTATTAATGCGAAAGACACCCAAGTCTTCGCTGCTGCAGATCTTAACTTCCCACCAGTGCATAGACAGAATAAATGAAGTAGCCACAATAATCGTTGATGGTTTTCTTCTACATGAATCTGTCTGGGACCATCCACTAACATATGGTGAATGTTGTTCATTCTTATCTACAGTATGTCATGAAACATTATTCGTCCAGAGCCATTGTTGTGTTCGATGGGTATGGAGAAAGTCTTACAACCAAAGGAGAAGAAAGGAAGCACCGTGCATCACATAGGTGCTCAAGAAACTTTGAATTCGATAAGAATACAGCTTTCACTACTTCACAAAAGGATTTCCTCAATAACACACACAACAAATCACAACTCATCAAATTGCTCTCGAAGAGCTTTGAACAAGCAGGACTCACTGTTCTTCAGGCACCGGCCGACGCAGTCACACTGATTGTGGAAACTGCCATGGGAAACGACATCTGTGAAACACCAGTTGTCGTCATCATAGCAAATTATACTGATATAATCGTTATGCTGATTGTAAGAGCTAATGAAAACACTTGCATCAGTGTTCACAACCCTGGAAATAATACTTGAACAGCAAAATTGTTCAACATTTGTGAAATTCAAAAACAACTCGGAGACTGCAAGAATTGTTTATTGTTTGCTCATGCAGTCACTGGCTGCGACACCACTTCCGCCATTTTCCGTAAAGGTAAGAAGAATGCTTGGAAACCCCGTGGATGTAAGTTGATGCAAATAGTTTTCGGATGTACATTGGCGTCCTTGTGTCATTTAGGGGGACTTACGACATTAGTGCAGGAAAAAAATTATGACGTCGACATGGGAAAATAGGGGAATTTCAGTATGTTGTTCATCAAGGTGTTTAGTATCAATGACCAAATTTTCAGATTTACCTTATTTTTTTCGTACTTTTTTAAAAATAATAACCTATAACTCCTGGGCTATCTCGCCGGGCGACCAACACACACACGCACGCACGTGTAAGTGGGAGGTTTGAGTGGAGGGTGGGTGGTGTTTGGGTGGTGGCAGATCGGACTCAAAAGGGGCCGCAGGCCCGGACGATGTCAGGTTGTTTGGTCTAAATGGAATAATCAGTTGTTTGCTTTGCAAAAAATTTAATTATGTAATTTAGAGGTGTAATGGCTAACACAAAGTATGTGTTGAAGTGGTAAGTTGTACTAGTGTGTACAATTTTTTTTTAAAACTTTAAGTCTGGTCAACAAGAAATGCAAAGTGAACAAATGGGATGTGTGGAATTATTGAATGCTTTAAGATGTGTAAGACTATGCAATTTGTAAAGTAAAATGTATATCCAGAAAGTAACTTACGGTTTGGAATAATATATTATTATTCACATTTGATAGTCTAACTCTTAAGTTACTTTTCAATGTAATCCCCATTCAAACTGAGGAACTTATCGTAGCGATGCACTAGTTTGTTGATGACGACATATAATTCTGCCGCCTGAGACTTCAACCACCCATTGATGCCTTCCTTCAGTTACCCATCGTCGTCAAAGCGCCGGGTTTCTAGCTAGGTTTTCATGTGTGGAAACAAGTGGTAGTAGCATGGTGCCAGATCGGGCCTGTATGGATGATGGTTGAACACTTCCTTACCAAAATCATCCAAGAGCTCTCGAGGCAATTGGCCGAGTGCGGGCGTGCATTGTCATGCAAAAACATAAACTTTGAACTAATTTTTTCTGGTGGTTGTTTTTTATTGTTCTTCTCAAATTTTTTAATGTTTCACAATACCTTTGAAAGTTTATTTTTTAACAAGTTTGAGGAAATGATGAAAAGCACACCTTTCCTGTCCCATAAAAATGGTTGCCAATTTTTTCTTGATAAATGTCTGCAAACATTTCATTGGTTTTCTGGGGGAACTGGTTTGTCTCCACTCCATAGACTGTTTTTTGTTCTCCCAAGTGAATATTGTACCCAAG
Organism: Bacillus rossius redtenbacheri; assembly: GCF_032445375.1. NCBI lineage: Eukaryota > Metazoa > Arthropoda > Insecta > Phasmatodea > Bacillidae > Bacillus > Bacillus rossius. The sequence continues at coordinate 222,312,788 of NC_086330.1, read as the reverse complement.
TCTCATCCCCAGTTGCGACATGATCAAGAAGTGAACCACCACCTTTGTTGTAGGTCTCTAAAAATGTCAACGATGCCGCCATGCACTGTTTTTTGTGGTCTTCCGGCAAGAAGTTTTGTACCTATCTGAAGCCTGTCTTGTCTTTTACGATTTCATGAAACAAAAATCATGAAATTTGAGGAAACTGTAATGAGAGCTCCAAAATCAAGCAGTATCGTAGCGGTTTTTCTGTATTTTCTCATTAGCTTTCGACACCAGTCGATGAGTCATAATGCTTGGTATACCATTTCACTCTTCATAATGAACATTATTGTGGCCATTTTAAAACATAATGCACCACTGTCTCACTCATTATGTTGTTTTCTGCAAAAAAAATGTGGCACTGATTGGACTACACAGCAGGCAGGATTTTCTATTGCAGCACACATTTTGAAAATACACAATTCAGTAATCAGAAGCAACACAAAATCCATACTACCATAGCTGGATGCACATTGATTGAGAGAACATCAAACACCAAGATGGCTGCAGTAGCCCTCCCCTTGCCCTTCATGAAGTTTGTTTCATGAAATAGTGTGATGTTCCTGGATAGCCCTCATAATTAAGTATACTCTATTGATATGAATGTCTAACATACCTGACTGAAGTTTTTTATTTTGTTTTATTTATTAAGATTTCAGAGCACCAGCCAAATTGCCCGGGAGACTTTAACTTTCTGGCACTAAACATAATCAAATACAAGATTTTCGAAAATTGTGAAGCAAAAATTTAATGTGAGGCAGGATTATCCAAAGAAGCAATTTTTTTTGATAAATATTTATTTGGAAACACAACCCTACAAAGTTACATGCCTGTAGTGTATGTGTGCAATAGTTCTAGGTTGGCAGGCATGCCAAGAAGTGTGGAGGCAGGAAGTTAAGTTGTTGTTGGTGAGGACCGGATGGCCGATGTGTGTTAGGACGGGCAACCCGAATCGCAGCCCATCGGGCGAAGCACAATGAACAGACATGACGGTGGCGACGAGGATATTTTGTAGGTGTGCGGGTGAGAATAATAATACTGGAGCTGTAGCAAGTATGGCTACCATCGGAGCGATTGGGGAATTCGTGGTGGGTCGGGACACGTGGAAGTCGTATCGAGAACGAATTCAGTTTTATTTCATTGCAAATAAAATTTAAACTGACTACGCAAAGCGTGCGGGTTTTTTTTACAGTTTGTGGTTCAGAGCTTTATGACTTGGTCACGTGTTTAATCGCGCCTAACAGAACTGATGCAGTGAAACTGAGTGAAGTGTTTACGAAGCTCACGGCGCACTTTGAGCCGAAGCCCAGCGAGATCGTGGAGACCTACAAGTTTCTCAAACGAGATCAAAATGAGGGGGAAGGTATAGCAGTGTATGTAGCAGAGTTGAGATGTTTCAGTGCGCATTGTAACTTCCCGAATTTGGAAATAATGTTACGGGACCGGCTGGTGTGTGGGGTGCGTGACAGGGTGGTACAGCATACTTTGTTGGCTAAGGACAAGCTCAGTTTCAAGGAGGCGGTCGACATTGCCATGGCGGCAGAGGCGGCAGGGAGGAATGTATCGCAAGTAAGAAGTGATGCAAGCACAGAGGTAAGTCCACTGGATGGTGACCACAATGCGGTGCATGTCATGGCAGGGGAAAGAGGTACACACCGGAGCAAGCGTATGGAGCATGTAGTGCCAAAGACACAATTTCTAGAATTTACCCTTAAGCAGCCATGTTGGCGATGTTCAGGGCCCCATTCAGCAGAATCGTGTAGGCATGTAACAACAGTATGCCGTTACTGTTCATGACGGGGTCACTTAGAAAGAGCATGCATAAAGAAAAAGAAGATAAACACAGACAGGAACATACAAAAAAAGACAGGAGGAACAGTTCATAATGGTACGACGCATGTGCTTTCTGATACGGAAATGGGCCTACAGGAGCAAGAACAAGATGGCATGTTGGCAATGTATAGTTTATACAACCTCCAGGAGTTGAAGACTAGAGCACCAATGGTTGTAAACCTGTGGCTTGATGGCCATAATCACAGCATGGAAGTTGATATGGTGGCCAGTTTTTCAGTCATCAGCTGGGAAACCTACAAGTTGGTGTGGCCGGATCGGCCAGTCTTGGACAGATGTAACATTGCTTTGCGCACGTGGTCACAAGAACAGTTGACGGTAAAAGGGACTAAGAAGGTTGAGGTGAGAGTGAGCAGTGGCAGAAATGCGATGCTTCCCTTGTTGGTAGCTGTGGGTAATGGGCCCAGTTTATTGGGGAGAAATTGGTTTCAGCCCTTGGGTATTTCAGTTGAAGGTATATTCACAGTGGCAGAGGGCAGAGGGAACATGAATAAGGTCGATGTAAATGGGTCAAAGTCAGTGCAAGGTGAAAACAGTTGGGTCCGGGAACTACTATTACGATATCCTAGTGTGTTCGACAATGGTGATCTGGGACAGTACAATGGTCCACCAGTAACTATCACCAAGATGAAGCCAAGCCTATTTTTAGGAAAAGTCGATCAGTGCCATTTGCGATCAGAGAAAAGGTAGGAGTGGCAATTGATAAACTCGTGGCAAGAGAAGTTTATGAGCCTGTCTCTTACTCTGCATGGGCAACCCCAATTGTGCCAATAATGAAGGCAGATGGGTCCATACGAATTTGTGCAGACTACAAGGGTACAGTAAACACGGTATGCAGGACAGAGAGTTATCCCATGCCACCGATCAACGAAGCACTGGCATCATTGGCAGGAGGAAAATACTTCACAAAATTATATTTGGAGGAGGCCTATTTTCAGGTACGAGTTGACGACTCAACAGCGGATTTGCTAACAGTCAACACGATTAAGAGCGTGTTTAGGGTTCATAGGTTGCAGTTTGGAGTGAGTAGTGGCCCAGCAGTATTTCAAAGATTGATGGAAACCCTATTAGCTGGGGTAAGTGGTGTACTACTGGATGATGTGTTGATAGCGGGTCCAAATGAAGAGGAACATTGGGCTAGAGTAACAGAGTTGGTCTCTCGAATTGAAAAAGCTGGATTGCGATTAAAGAAAGCTAAATGTGTGTTTGCATCAACAGTAGTAAACTTTTTGGGATACAAGATAGATGCTGATGGTATTCACCCTACGCAAGACAAAGTGAAAGCTATTTCCAATGTGCCAGAGCCTTTTAATGTAAAAGAACTACAGGCATTTTTAGGGTTACTGAATTTTTATGAGAGATTTTTGGGAAACAAGGCAAATGTTCTGGAGCCACTACACCGGCTCCTCGAAAAGAATGCTGCGTGGGAGTGGGGAGAATATGTTAGTGCATTTACGAAGGCCAAGGAGCTCTTACAGGCAGACAGTGTATTGGTGCATTACGATCCTTCACAGCCTTTGGTGCTAACCTGTGATGCATCACAATATGCAGTTGGTGCGGTTTTGGCACATCATGGGCAATGGAGAGGAATGGCCAGTAGCATTTGGATCTCGCACATTACAGAAATGTGAACATATTTATGCTCAAATCGATAAAGAATCTTTGGCCGTGATATTTGGGGTGAAGAAATTTCGGTAGTATTTGGCAGGCAGGTCCTTTACAGTTATAACAGACCACAAACCATTACTGCGATTGTTAGATCCACGGCGCCCGACTGCAGATATTTTGTCACCGCGTATGCTACGCTGGAGCTTGCTGTTAGGCATGTACGACTATACAATCACATACCGGCCGGGGGTGCAGATTGGACATGCAGATGCCTTAAGTAGGGTTACTCAATCTCGACAAGACCAGCCCATTCCAAGAGTGGCAGAAGTACTTATGTTGGAGGAAATGCCAGAAGCACCCTTAGACACTCATGCAGTCGCACAGGCCACAATGGAAGATCCAGTCCTCAAACAGGTCAAACAGTTTGTGTTACAGGGCTGGCCTCAGGAGTTACCACAGGAGAAGTTTCGACCGTGTTGGAATAGAAGGGTGGAAATCACAGTTTATCGAGACTGTTTGCTGTGGGAAATACGGGTGGTGATTCCACACAAATTACGAGCAGATCTGCTACTAAGGTTATATGCATCACATGATGTTGTAGTGCTATCTAAGGCTGTAGCACGGAGTTACTTCTGGTGGCCGAAAATTGACACTGAAATAGAGCATGTTGTCAGTATCTGCCAGACCTGTCAGTCAGAACGGAGAGCCCCGGCAAAGACACATGCAGCTTGGAGTGTGCCTCAGAAACCATGGTCTCGTCTGCACGTGGACTTTGCTGGCCCGTTTCAAGGGAAAACATTTCTTATTGTGATGGACGCATTTTCGAAATGGCCGGAGGTGAAGCTGGTGCCAACAGTATCATCAGCAGCTGTGGTACGGGAGCTGCGAGGTATCTTTAGCACCCATGGAATCCCGGACATGGTGGTGTCAGATAGTGGAACGGCCTTTACATCGGGTGAAATGAAGGCATTCTTGCAAAGGAACAGCATCACCTTCCATTACGCACCTCCATATCATCCAGCAAGTAATGGGCTAGCAGAATGTACGGTCCAGACTGTCAAGGATAAGCTGAGGAAGTTAAAATCAGGGGATTTGGAGTACTAGACTACAGATAATGTTATTTGCGGTGCGCACAACTCCCAGTACGGTGACAGGGAAAACACCAGCAGAGCTCTTAATGGGCCGTACACTGCGTACATTTTTCGATAAGTTGTCTCCCCATTCATTAGGTCAAGAGATGGATGGGGGAGCCAGGGAGAAGTGGGTTAACGTTGGACGCTACTTCCGAGAAGGTGACTCGGTACTAATTCGCAGCTATGTTACCGGCCCTAAGTGGGTCCCAGGGGTTGTGTTGCGGAGGGAAGGCCCAGTGACTGACCAGGTTCAAGAGGACAGAGGGCTGATCACCAGACGACATATTGACCAGTTACTGCGGCGCACTTCAGTCAGGGGTGCATCCAGAAGTAGCAGAGGTTGTAGCAGGCCTGGACAAGAAGGAACCCTAGGGTTGGCGATAATGCCACCCTTACAACAAGAAGCCCAGCTGGTCTCGCAAGGAGACAGTGCGGATCCTTTTTTGGGTGTTGCATTGGATGATCAAAAGCATCCAAGAGAGGGAGTTTTTCCCAGCAGGCTGTGGGCAAGGGAGCGGCAGAGCCATTCCCATACCTACCAACTTTTACGGATTGTCGGTAAAATTTACGGATAGAGGCGTTTTACGGTTTTACGGAGCCCTGATTTTTTTTACGGATTTCGAAATGTTTTTAATAAATTTAAAAATTCGATGAACGGTTAATTTCGAGTTTGTAACGACGAGGCTATGTATGAGAGTTGAGAGAGACAACAAGCGTTGACGTAGATGCCAAACAAAGAAGTATCATTGTTCTTGACATCGTCATTCTCATTGGCTCTTTCTAACGAATCAAAAATTAAGTTACTGGTCCGTTTGGAAAACAAACGCCACTCAGGCTCTAGTTTCCAAACATGGTGGAACGTAGAAAGCTGTAAATAATGGTGTAGAAGTATTGCGAAAAGTTTTAATTGTTCTGTTCTTTTATATTTCCTATATACCTTACACCAATACGAAAATGGACGAGTAATTAAATATATTTTACGTTTCCTGTGTGTACTGTGTGTACGTTCCGTTTCCTGTGTGTACTGTTTGTATACGTGCCGTTTCCTGTGTGTACTGTGTGTTCGTTCAGTTTCCTGTGTGTACTGTGTGTATGTTCAGTTTCCTGTGTGTACTGTGTGTACATTGCGTGTTGGAGCCGAGTAGACTTGTATCCATGTAGTTTCATAGACATGTAGTTTCGTAGCCATGCGGTCTTTTTGTCATGCAGTCTCGCAGCCATGTATAACTCGGAACCAGCTAGATCCTTTTAGACTCGTAGCCTTGTAGCCTCGTAGTCTCTTAGGCTCGTAGCATTGTAGCCCAATATCATTGGAGCTGTTGAAAAAAAAGGCAGTTTGAGCATTTGGAGCTGTTGGAGCTAAGAAGTAGTCGTTGCATGTCTATGCAGGGCTAAATGTTTATAAGATTGCTGGCTTTCGCAAGTGATTCTGTAGTAGGATAGAAATTGTGTAATAAATATTATGTTTGTAAAAGACTTTGTGGTGTTTTATTTCTCGAACCTTACACTTTTCTGGTACTTTTTTTTTAAATTAAAGTTGTTTTGTATCGGCCAGGGATCGAACCAAGGACCTTAGTCGATCTAGTCAATCAGTATATAGATAACAAATTTATTTAATGAATTTTGAACTTTTTCCCGAATCTCTAGCATTACAATTACGAATTTCTAATATGGTGGTCTTGATGTCTGATAGGATGATGGTAGTAGAGGATTTAAAGTCTCTTTAAGAATGTTGAACGTGGTTTATTGAAGTTATTATTTTTTTCATAAAATTAAACATTATTGCATCGATCGAGTATCGAACCAAGGACTGGAGCGAATCGAATCAATATGTAAGTTAATGAGTGATTTTTTTGATGAATTTTGGATTTTTTTCCCGCTTTTCTAGCTACATTATTACATGATTTCAAGATGGCGGGGGCACCTCTGTAATAAATGATTACTGCACTGTAGCGGGTTAGAATAAAATTATCCAGATGGAAATGTACTCTATAATACGAGTACACACACAAGATGGTGTACTCCAGCAGGTGGTAGCTCCTGGTAGCATGTACTGAACATAAAATGTCGGATCCAAAATGGTCGACAAGGACAAAGTCAAATTTCAAGGTCAAGGTCAAATTTCAAGGTCAAGGTCAAAGTCAAATTTTAAGGTCAAGGTCAAATTCCAAGGTCAAGGTCAAAGTTCAGGGTCAAAGTTCAAGGTCATGGTAAAATTTCAAGATGAAGGTCAAAGTTCAAGGTCAAATTTCTAGGTTAAGGTCAAAGGTCTGGTCACCAGATAATTATACTAACATGGTATCAGCACACGCTACCGGACGAAAACAAGATGGTGATCTCCAGCGGGTGATTCCAAGATGGCGGCCATCACGAAAAGTGCAACGGTGGTTTTAAGGATTTTTTATTATTTAATTAGGTTGATTAATTTTTTTAATGATTTTTAAATTTTTTCCCGGATCTCTAGCTTTAAAAATTGACGGATTTTCAAGATGGCGGACATGATGTCATGCTCACTGGCGATATATATGCTTTGAAAAAAAGTGGTGGGAGTCAGTCTGCCAGCAACCACCACGGGGGGAAGGTTCGGTCGCAATTTTTATTATTTTTGCCCTCACCGGGTTCGAACCGAGGACTCAGAACTCCGTGTCGTAAAAGTACATTTTTTATAAATAATTTATTAAAATTTATTAATTGAATTTTTTTATAAATTTTAATTTTTTTTCCATCATAATCGGATAGTAAATAAAAAAGTTAAAGATGGCGACTGTAACGAAAATTGCAACGGTGACGTCATCATCCAATATGGTGGAAAACACAACGCCGGAATGTTCGAGAAAACAAAATGACGTCATCCAAAATGGTGGATCCAAGATGGCGGCTGTTATCTACTTGTCCCGTTACACTGTGTCCCATTACGTTATGTCCTGTTACTTTGTGTCCCGTTACGCTCATCCAAGATGGCCGCCGTGATGTTACAATTCAACATGGCGGAAAACACCACAGACACCACACCTAGAACCCAGTCCCCGGAGCCCCATTCCTATACTACTTAAAAATTATGTAAATTATAGCTAATAAAATCAACTCTTAAGTGATTGGTACTTATGACTGACAATAGTCACAAATATAATTGTCTGGTGTATCAAAACCAGTGCACTCTGCATGAGCCCACTCTGAACACGATGTGCACCTATACCAAAGTTCATTGTTATGTCATTAATCTCCACAAAGAATAATGCAAAAGTCTGGCATTGCTTATTGTTGGTTCTATGTCATCACAAGGATCAGCAACTGCATCATCTTCTGAGGAACTAACTGGAAGTATCTTGTTACGACATTGTTTCTTTTTTGGCCAGGAATCTGGGCCTAAGTCTCCATGAAGTCCTTTTCAAGACATTTCTTTTGCGGAGTTGAGGTTAGGATCTGAGAATGCATTTTTCTTCTAGGCCTTGTCTTTGACTCTATTGCGATCCGAGAAATTATTTTTGGGACTGGAACACGAAGGACCAGCACAACTGGAATGTGTAAAATCCATATTGGGCGAGACAATTATGTTCCCATTAGTTGAACTTGAAATAACAGGAGAAGTGACAGTGGCAACATTTTCAATTCTTCATTCTATGATAGACCTATCCACCTCTTGCAGGTTACTGGGAAAGAATTCCTCTTCAGAAAAAAATATCTGGATCTAGAGGGCAAATTCATTCCAGTTTTCCGAAAACCATTGACTGCCTTCTCAATTGTTGCTTCCTTCATAAACGCAATGTTAAATAGTCCTGAAAGTTCATCTGGACTGAGTTTTTCGTGGGAATGATTTACCATCCATCTTCTGCATGCTTCGTGATAGGCCTTCTTCAGCAGTGCATAGAAAGCAACATCCAAAGGCTTCATTCTATGGGATGTGTGAGGAGGCAGAGACAGCATGATTATTCCATTGTGACGACAAAATTCATATGACTCTAGAGATATGTGGCTGGAATGGTTTTCTAGAACAAGCAAAACTGGATTTTTAGAATCTGGTTTATGAAAGGCACTGAAATGTTGTAGCCATGCTAAAAATAGTTCCTCATTTATCCAGCCTGACTTGGAAAACTGATACAAATAACCTGGGGGACCATCGGTCTTCATAATCTTGCTCAGCATTTGACGTGGGTAGATAAACATTGGTGGTGCGAAAGAACCGCTTGCACTCATTGCACATACAACCGTCACATTTCGTCCCCTTTCCCAGCTGACTGCTGTTCCAACTCTCTTCTCCCCCTTTTTGGCGAGTATCTTGCCTGGATTTTGGACAGTACTTATGCCAGTCTCGTCTACGTTGAAGATCCTGTCATGTGAAAATTTTTGCTTAAACATTACGCCTTCCAAATTATCATAAAACAATTTGACTTCAACTTTATTGAATGCTGTAATCCTATTGATGCTGGTTGCTTGTGGTTGTCGGAGTGATATGCTGGGATGTTGCCTCATGAAACCTTCCAGCCAATCCCTTCCAGCCAATTTACTTTCCATGCAGAAATTGTGTGGAATCTGCAGTTTCTCAGCAAAAGAAAAAGCTAACTTTCTGAAGTCTGTCATTGTGATCCCATAAAATAATTTTGACAGAAGAATTACATGATCTGCAATATCATTTTCCTGTGCAGTGTTAAACATTGGTGGTCGTCCTAAATTAACTTTTGAAACATTACCTGATTTCATTCCGTCATGAAGTGTTGCATATAGAATTCCATAGCATTTAGCTGCTTGCCGAATTGATTTCCATTTTTCCTCTATGGCTGTAACAGCTGCAGTCAGTGATTCAGCATTCCATGATGCTTTTTGTGTTGTTCGTACTTATGTCGAGGCATATTTTATATTATTAAAATTAATTGATTAAAATGCTATTTGGGGTAATTCCGGTCATTCGGGGGAATTCCGATAGCACTGATCAGGATTACCCCGAATTACCATGTGTAAACAAACTCGCATCTTCTGTAACTTACGGTAAGTTAAAACAATTTGTAAGTTCATTATTATTCATGTTAATCCTGTTTACTTGTGTACAAATAATTGCAGATTTTACTTATGGCTACTTTATTACCTACCTTACATAATATGATCCAAATTTCTTACACGAATTATCGACGAAATAAACAAAATACTCTTGTGGCTGTCTCTACGCAGGCAGAATCGCGCCAACTATCTGAACGTGCTTCATTTTTACTCCTAAAGAGCGTAGCATCGTACAACCGACTCAAATAAATCGATATTTCAGAGATCGATAGTGGTCGGAATTACCCCGATGATCTACCTTATACTGTGTCCATTGTATATCCTGTGTTTACTGTGTGTTAATTGTATGTACTGTATGTCCTGTGTGTGAATTGTTTGTTCATTTCATGTCCTGTGTGTAAATTGTTTGTTCATTGCATGTCCTGTGTGTGAACTGTGTGTCCATTTAATGGTCTGTGTGTATACTGTGTGTCCATTTAATGGTCTGTGTGTATACTGTGTGTTCATTGTGTGTACTGTGTGGCCATTGCGAGTACTGTTTGTCCATTGCGATTGCTGGGTGTGTACTGTGAGATCATTGTGTGGAAAGTGTGTTCAGTGTGGTACTGTGTATCCATTGTTTGTATTGTGGGTTATTTTTTTAATGGGTGTACTGCTTGTGTACCCAGTGTGTGTATTGTGTTCTTTTTTGTTGAATGTGTGTCGTTTCTTTTAATGTTCGTAATCAAATCTGTAGTAGCTGTGAATATTTGCTGATTCAAAACCTCTTGGTCTTGATAAAAATTTTCCAGTGATTATTTTTCCTTCAGTAAGCATAAACCATGTTTTATGGTTTAATTGCTTGTTATTGATTTGATCGATACTTTAGGTTTGACAGTTCGAGGACTTCGTCTTGACTGCTTGAAATATGTTATATTAGCTATCGACGAAGTAGGTCTGTGGTTTCGAGACGTCGACCTATACGTCTGACATTGTACATGACCTGGTCTCGTGGTCCGAATACACTTGGCCTGTTCGTATAGCATTGTACATAAACTGGTTGGAATGTATTTCATCGAGAAAAAAAAAGACTTTCGTTTTAGGCAGGCTACAACATATTTAATTTGTCGGTCAGGTATCATGTATAGTCTTTGGTCGCCAAGAGAATGTTTAATAAACTCTACGAAGTGTAACAGGAAACATAATTTAATTTTAGTTTCAGCTTCAGTTTCTCTCACCATGGTCAAGAATCGAACCGAGGATGGAGATCGATTCAATTAATCATTATTTGAATAAGTGATATTTTGATGAATTTGGAATTTTTCCTGTATTTTAGGTAAATAATTAGAGATTTCGAAGATGGCGGCCAAAGGTCAAGATGGCGGGCGCCTTGGCGATAAATGATTCTTGCATTATAGTGGGTGAAAATTAAACTAATATGGCTGTAACATCCTCTTAGCATGCGAAAACAAGATGGCGCCCTCCAGCAGACAATATCAAGATCGCGGACATGATACCATACTAGTTGGCGATATATACACCTTGGCATTAGTGGTGGGAGGTATTCTTCCGGTGGCTTCCGTGGAGGAAGGTTCGGTCGTCGTCTTTATTTTGACCTCACCAGGTTCGATCTAAAAACTACACGACTTAAATGTGTTTAAAATTTTAATTTTTTTCGAATTTTTTTGGATAATAATCACGGAATTTCAATATGTCGGCCTTAAAGTCATAATTTCAAAATGTCGGAATGTTTTTTATTAATGTTTTATTAATTAATTTTTTATAAATTTAAAATTTTCTCCCGAATTTTGAGCTTAATAGTTACGGATTTTCAAGATGGTAGCCGTAACGAAAAGTGCAATGATTACATCATAATTTATAATGATGGACTTGACATAAACAATGTTCTTAATTATTTTTAAAATTATAATTAATATATTTTTATTTTTTAATGAATTAATTACATGTTTACTCTCGCCAGGAATCGAACCGAGGAAAGAAATAGATTAAGTAACTAAACATTTGAAATGTGATACTTTTTATAATTTTGAATTTTTTCGGCATTTTTCTCTTAATTAAATAATTTCAACTTTACGGTCATGGTCAAGGCCATCCAATATGGTTGCCAGACGCTTATCGGAGGCTTGTAGATGTGGACTTTAAGCCTCTTTGAGGAATTTGGGTTCTTTCTAAGGCAAAAGTCTTTTGAAGTTTTTATAATTCAGAATTTTTAATATTCGAGGATAAAACGGGAATTCTTCCCTCAAAATGGGAATTCTTTTTATCGAAATAGAGAATTGTTATATTATGAAAATTTTTTGAGATATTTTGGAGGATTTTGGGAAAATTTTGTCAAATTTTGAGTCTTTGGAAAATGTTAGCCAATTTCTAAGGTCAAGGTCAAGGTTATCCAAGATAACATTAGTTACGCCACAATCCAAGATGGCGGGCATCTGCACCACCACCACAGCCTGAAGCCTGGCGCCTGACTGGCCAAGCTATACTAATATTTAAGTAACAAACATAAATCTAGGTCAAGGTCAAAGGTCAATGCCATCCAAGACTGCCGCTGTGACGTCAGGGCGGTCGGTCATTGACCCCATCCATACCATCCACATCCTGGAACTTGTCTCCGGAGCCCCATACTACTAGATTTGTTTTTAGGAAGTTTTTTATAGCCTGATTGCAGTCGTTTAAGCAAAAACAAATACTAAATGTTATAATATGTGTTGTAAAATGTTTAAGGTTAATATTTTATAAATGTCATAGTAGTGTAACTTCTAATGTGTGCAGAAACTTTATAGTATTAACTGTTTAGTGAATTTTAACAATATAAGTAATATTTTAATGAAATTTCTTGTTGAAAATCAGGTCCAAATCCATGGTTTTTTGGAGTCATTTATAATAGTTTAAAATTTTCGTTAGGTTTGTGCTGTTATTAGATATGAGCGGTATTTATGGTAACCGGTATAGACAATGACTATGAATCAATAACAATTTTGTTACTTTGCTGGGTTTTTGATAACCGATTATCGAAGAAAGAGAATCTAATTCTCAACTGTGCGGTAGCGCACATCGCCCGATCTAGCGAGCAAAACTGCAACTCTTGCACTGCCACTAGGTGTCGCGATAAGTGCATTTCACCAGTGAAAGACCAGTTAGTAGTATGTTTTGGGGGCTACTGGATCAGGATGCAGGATGTGGTGCCGGTGCCGGTGTCCGCCATCTTGGATTTGTGACGTCACGGCGGCAAAAATTCCTCAAAAGTCCTCAAAAATGACTCAAAATGACTCGAAAATTCCCGTTTTAAGAAAAAATTTCCCGTTTTCGAGGGAAAAATTCCCGTTTCGAGGGAAAATTTCCCTTTTTATTCCTTAAAAATCCCAACGGCTAGAAATGTCCTGATAGAGGCTTAAGCGTCCTTAACTCAAGCCTCAGTTAAGTCTCTATCAGGATGTGACCTTGACCTTTGACCTTGACCCCGACGGCCATCTTGGATCCACCATCTTGGATGACGTCATTTCGTTTTCTCGAACATTCCGGCATTGTGTTATCCGCCATTTTGAATTATGACGTCACCGTTGCAATTTCCGTTACGGCCGCCATCTTTAAATTTATTATCCGATTTTAATGAAAAAAATTTAAAAATTATAAAAAAATTAAATAATAAAATTTTTAATAAAATATTTAAAAAACAAACATTTACGACACGGAGCTCGGAGTCCTCGGTTCAAACCCGACGAGTGCAAAAAAAAAAAAAATGGCGACCGATCCTTCCCCCGCGGTGGCTGCAGGCATACTGACTCCCTCCACTTTTTTTTCAAAGCATATATATATCGTCAGGTAGTATGACGTCATGTCAGCCATCTTGTCCTCGTCTGCTGGAAGCCATCATCAGTGTATCGTCGGCCAGAGTGCGCTGACGCCATGTTAGTTTAATTCTTATCCGCTAGAGTGCAGTAATCATTTATTATTGCTGTGACACCCGACATCTTGTCATTTGGCCGCCATCTTGAAAATCCATAATTATTTAGCTAGAAATTCGGGAAAAATTCCAAAATTCATTAAATAAATTTGTAATCTATATACTGATCGATTAGGTCGACTAAGGTCCTTGGTACGATCTAGGACGATGCAAAAAAAAATAAATATAAAATCAATTTAACATAATAGTAACAGGTTCGAGGAATTAAACACCAAAAGTTCTTTTACAAACATATTATTTATTACATAATTTCTATTCTACTACAGGATCATTTGCGAAAGCCAGCAATCTTATAATCATTTAGTTCCGCAGCGGTGTGAAATGACTAATTCTTAGCTCCAATCGGTTTATACTAGACAGAGTCCAGCCAGAACCTTTACAGACATAGTCCACCTCTTCTTGACAGAGTTTCTGGATACCGTTTTTAACAGTTTGCTTCACATCGTTAGAACTGTAAATTACTGCAGCCGATGTCTTGAATGCACACTTCTTCACTTTGTCATCGAACGGATATGGCTTTCCATATATACAGTCCAACCACAAGTTATATTTCAAAGGTTCGTTTGTTGCTACATCATCAGTAAGCTGATTGATTATGTCCTCTCTGATATCGTCAAGAAAATTACAAATGTCCTTCGACTCACCGAACGTATTTCGATAATAGTAGTCTTTCAACGTTCCACGAAATGCAGACTGCGCCAAGTAGAAGCCATTATCGTTCACTTGTAATGCTCCGAACACAGTCTTAGGTTTAGTTCCATGTTCAGACGTCATAACAATCGGTTGCTGGACATCTGTTTTTTTTTGTTGTACGCTTTCGTGTCTCCAATCTAAAGCGAGGAGTCGAAATGTCGGCAGGTAGTTCAGCAGTAGGAGCACAGACTCCACCTTTACATTTTTTCGCATGATGTCGCAAACTGTCAATTCGAGTAAACCATTTAAGGCACTCATCACATCGAAACTTCATGCGAGAAGGATTCTTCGTGCATTTGCTCCGCTCATGTCTTCGTGCATCATGGGAAAATGCGAACGACGTATCACAGTAGCTGCAAGGATACTGTGGTGATGAAGACGATCCTTTCAGACCCGATCCAGATACTGACGTTGCAACAGTAGTATCATTTCCAGGCATACTCTTATGAACATCAATGCATCGTTGTTGCGACGAAACCTTTACTTTCTGCCGCACAGCAGGACCTTTGCATGCCTTCATGTGCGTTTTCATATTATCTTTTCTGGCAAACTGCTTATGACATTTCTCACAAACAAACATTTTACGATATAGGTTCTTGACACATTCGCTCCTCTCGTGTCGCCGAGCATTGCTGTTGTTTGAGAAAATCTTGTCGCAGTAACAGCACCGATTTTGGCTAGTTGTCAAATCAGCATCCATTGAAGTCTCCATCGAGGTCGTATCGTCGATCGTCGTGGTTTCCTGCACATCCAGCTCAGTAGTCATTAAGCTATCTTCTGCTGGTGGTATCACATCTGTTGAAATCTCCTCCAATGTTGACGTCGTCGTCGTTGCCAACGAGATCTGCTCCACCATTGTCGTCACTGACGTCAAGGTTCCCGTAGACGATGGTACAACGTCCATCGAGTTCGGCGTTAAAGTCGGTAAAGGATGCCATCGAGTTCTCAAGAACAGGTAATTACGCGACTTATGTACCAGATGAAATAATCTAGGTGATCCTTACACCGTCGTTGACAGTAACAAACTGAGCGACCTGCTGTCTAGGACTCGCTTATATACATGCACCGGATGGAATAATACGCTAGTCAAATCAAGAATCATTTACAATAATACTAGAGTCAAAACAACATTAAAAATAGAAGGACCATCAACGAAAAGGCAGCACATTTGGAAGCACCGACAACGAAAAGGCAGCACATTTGGAAGCACCGACAACGAAAAGGCAGCACATTTGGAAGCACCGACTACGAAAAGGCAGCACATTTGGAAGCACCGTCATCGAAAAGGCAGCACATTTGGAAGCACCGTCATCGAAAAGGCAGCACATTTGGAAGCACCGACAACGTAAAGGCAGCACATTTGGAAGCACCGACAACGTAAAGGCAGCACATTTGGAAGCACCGACTACGAAAAGGCAGCACATTTGGAAGCACCGTCATCGAAAAGGAAGCACATTTGGAAGCACCGACAACGTAAAGGCAGCACATTTGGAAGCACCGACAACGTAAAGGCAGCACATTTGGAAGCACCGACAACGTAAAGGCAGCACATTTGGAAGCACCGACAACGAAAAGGCAGCACATTTGGAAGCACCGACAACGAAAAGGCAGCACATTTGGAAGCACCGACAACGAAAAGGCAGCACATTTGGAAGCACCGACAACGAAAAGGCAGCACATTTGGAAGCACCGACAACGAAAAGGCAGCACATTTGGAAGCACCGACTACGAAAAGGCAGCACATTTGGAAGCACCGACTACGAAAAGGCAGCACATTTGGAAGCACCGACAACGAAAAGGCAGCACATTTGGAAGCACCGACAACGAAAAGGCAGCACATTTGGAAGCACCGACTACGAAAAGGCAGCACATTTGGAAGCACCGACTACGAAAAGGCAGCACATTTGGAAGCACCGACAACGAAAAGGCAGCACATTTGGAAGCACCGCCAACGAAAAGGCAGCACATTTTGGATGCATCATCGAATAAGGAAGCACATTTGGAAGCTCCATCAACTAAAAAAGGCAAAAAGGAAGCACAAGTTACGAGATCTAAGTCTTAGTAAGAAATCATAATACAAGAAATAAAAACATTACATTCTTATAATTAATTATTTATTTTATTGCTTTACATTATACAAATGCAAGTAAAACAAGTCAATATTATATGTAGCCAGCATTCCTCAGTTCCTTGAGTATGAAGGATATTTCTTTGATGCACGAATAGTTTCCTGCACAAAGCGAACCATGTAGAAGTCTTAGCTGGTCAACCAATATGTTTGGATCTTTCCATGATGTGTAATCATTCTCTTCTACCACCATCTTCCTTGCACCTTTATAATAAATATTATGATCTCTGGTGTCTTCCGTTTTACCACCAACCTCAGGGTAACTTTCATGTTTGAGACGGTGATCATCACAAGCTTGATCAGATTTATTTAATATATCACGTCGTTTCCATCGTTTCGGTCTCAGGACACCGCCACATTCTTCGATCTTGACAGCTTTAGGTGCTTCATCATAGTCTATGTCTTTGTCAACAGCCTCAGAGTCACTGTAACAATCACCGTAGAAGGAATCGTCTTCACCCAATTTACCGTAATAATTCGATGTTGATGATGTTGAAGTGTCTTCATCGTCTTCATGCTTCCTTTTTAGGAGTCCATCATTTTTACAAAGTAGGAAAGATCTACTTGAATTCGGCTGGAATATATTCTCACTTTTCACGTTAAGGATTCTTCCATTGTCTTCATTCTTCCGTAAATCATCAACCTTCTTCAATTTAAGTTCTTTGTCGATATCGGAAGAGCCAAGAAAATTATTGTCGTAATGCAGATCACTCTTCCTTAGGCTAGTAGATTCATCGTTGTCCTCTAGCTTGTACGCAGGCTTGGCGCTACAAGTTCTGCCATGTCTTTTTAGGCTCTCTCTCTCCGCGTAAACGACTTGCTACATCGAACACAACTTATCATATTGCGCAGTGGATTTTTAACACAGTCATTCTTCTCGTGTTGTCTTTTATTCTTTCTCAAGATAAACTCTTTACTGCAAAACTTACACCTATGTTCTTTCGATACAGCGTCAGATCCCAAATCGGAATTCATATTAGTTACTGAGACTAATGCCAGATACCAATTGAGTGTTTTAAATTAGATTCAATACTTAAATAGAAATTTTTTCATATTTCATCAGCGAGAATTAATATATCTCATGCAAAAGTACTTTATGCATGTAGTTCTGCTTTTCAACAACAGATGTCACCACATGTTGCTTGCAAGTAAATAATATTTAGTTATTTTATGCGGGATGCGGGATGCTCACTAACGATCGCAAAAGAAGGATGGCTTCGTTAGACTCCAAGGAAAAGGAAGTTCGTCTTGCATGTTGGTGCTCCACAGATGTCTCATGGCGTAATATTAATTTGACTGAGTAATGATATTTGTTAATTCCACCTGATAAAAATATTGCAAGTTTTGATTTAGTAGCAGAAATTATCGAATTAAATGTAACTCCAAATAAAATGACATGTCTCATTAGAACAAAAAAAATCCATGCAGAGAGCAGTTTCTCATAATAGTCAGAAACACTTGAAGAAACCACAGGAATGATTGCAAGAACACGGGAAAAACCATCAAAATATTGTCAAGAATAATCAGGAGCACACTGAGAAAACCACCATAATATTAACAATAATAATCGGAAGCACACGGAGAAAACCATCATAATACTGACCAGATTAATCGGAAGCACACAGAGAAAACCACCACATGTTTTCTTTGATATCATAAAATTACAAGAAAAAATATTTTAAAATAAAAATAAATTAATAAAAAATTTTAAAAAATTAAAAAAATGCATAAATTTCTGGCTTGTACAAGAACCCTATCTTTGCTCAACAATGATAAGTTTACAAGCTAGCAGAAACTGTTTATGCATTTTTTAATTTTTTAAAATTTTTTATTAATTTATTTTTATTTTTAAATATTTTTTCTTGTAATTTTATGATATCAAAGAAAACATGTGGTGGTTTTCTCTGTGTGCTTCCGATTAATCTGGTCAGTATTATGATGGTTTTCTCCGTGTGCTTCCGATTATTATTGTTAATATTATGGTGGTTTTCTCAGTGTGCTCCTGATTATTCTTGACAATATTTGATGGTTTATCCCGTGTTCTTGCAATCATTCCTGTGGTTTCTTCAAGTGTTTCTGACTATTCTGAGAAACTGCTCTCTGCATGGATTTTTTTTTGTTCTAATGAGACATGTCATTTTATTTGGAGTTACATTTAATTCGATAATTTCTGCTACTAAATCAAAACTTGCAATATTTTTATCAGGTGGAATTAACAAATATCATTACTCAGTCAAATTAATATTACGCCATGAGATATCTGTGGAGCACCAACATGCAAGACGAACTTCCTTTACCTTGGAGTCTAACGAAGCCATCCTTCTTTTGCGATCGTTAGTGAGCATCCCGCATCCCGCATAAAATAACTAAATATTATTTACCTGCAAGCAACATGTGGTGACATCTGTTGTTGAAAAGCAGAACTACATGCATAAAGTACTTTTGCATGAGATATATTAATTCTCGCTGATGAAATATGAAAAAATTTCTATTTAAGTATTGAATCTAATTTAAAACACTCAATTGGTATCTGGCATTAGTCTCAGTAACTAATATGAATTCCGATTTGGGATCTGACGCTGTATCGAAAGAACATAGGTGTAAGTTTTGCAGTAAAGAGTTTATCTTGAGAAAGAATAAAAGACAACACGAGAAGAATGACTGTGTTAAAAATCCACTGCGCAATATGATAAGTTGTGTTCGATATAGCAAGTCGTTTACGCGGAGAGAGAGAGCCTAAAAAGACATGGCAGAACTTGTAGCGCCAAGCCTGCGTACAAGCTAGAGGACAACGATGAATCTACTAGCCTAAGGAAGAGTGATCTGCATTACGACAATAATTTTCTTGGCTCTTCCGATCTCGACAAAAAACTTAAATTGAAGAAGGTTGATGATTTACGGAAGAATGAAGACAATGGAAGAATCCTTAACGTGAAAAGTGAGAATATATTCCAGCCGAATTCAAGTAGATCTTTCCTACTTTGTAAAAATGATGGACTCCTAAAAAGGAAGCATGAAGACGATGAAGACACTTCAACATCATCAACATCGAATTATTACGGTAAATTGGGTGAAGACGATTCCTTCTACGGTGATTGTTACAGTGACTCTGAGGCTGTTGACAAAGACATAGACTATGATGAAGCACCTAAAGCTGTCAAGATCGAAGAATGTGGCGGTGTCCTGAGACCGAAACGATGGAAACGACGTGATATATTAAATAAATCTGATCAAGCTTGTGATGATCACCGTCTCAAACATGAAACTTACCCTGAGGTTGGTGGTAAAACGGAAGACACCAGAGATCATAATATTTATTATAAAGGTGCAAGGAAGATGGTGGTAGAAGAGAATGATTACACATCATGGAAAGATCCAAACATATTGGTTGACCGGCTAAGACTTCTACATGGTTCGCTTTGTGCAGGAAACTATTCGTGCATCAAAGAAATATCCTTCATACTCAAGGAACTGAGGAATGCTGGCTACATATAATATTGACTTGTTTTACTTGCATTTGTATAATGTAAAGCAATAAAATAAATAATTTAAATTATAAGAATGTAATGTTTTTATTTCTTGTATTATGATTTCTTACTAAGAATTAGATCTCGTAACTTGTGCTTCCTTTTTGCCT
The DNA here is from genome assembly GCF_032445375.1 of Bacillus rossius redtenbacheri. NCBI lineage: Eukaryota > Metazoa > Arthropoda > Insecta > Phasmatodea > Bacillidae > Bacillus > Bacillus rossius. The sequence goes on along the minus strand of NC_086330.1, from coordinate 222,292,761 downwards.
TTTTTAGTTGATGGAGCTTCCAAATGTGCTTCCTTATTCGATGATGCATCCAAAATGTGCTGCCTTTTCGTTGGCGGTGCTTCCAAATGTGCTTCCTTTTCGTTGTCGGTGCTTCCAAATGTGCTGCCTTTTCGTAGTCGGTGCTTCCAAATGTGCTGCCTTTTCGTAGTCGGTGCTTCCAAATGTGCTGCCTTTTCGTTGTCGGTGCTTCCAAATGTGCTGCCTTTTCGTTGTCGGTGCTTCCAAATGTGCTGCCTTTTCGTAGTCGGTGCTTCCAAATGTGCTGCCTTTTCGTAGTCGGTGCTTCCAAATGTGCTGCCTTTTCGTTGTCGGTGCTTCCAAATGTGCTGCCTTTTCGTTGTCGGTGCTTCCAAATGTGCTGCCTTTTCGTTGTCGGTGCTTCCAAATGTGCTGCCTTTTCGTTGTCGGTGCTTCCAAATGTGCTGCCTTTTCGTTGTCGGTGCTTCCAAATGTGCTGCCTTTACGTTGTCGGTGCTTCCAAATGTGCTGCCTTTACGTTGTCGGTGCTTCCAAATGTGCTGCCTTTACGTTGTCGGTGCTTCCAAATGTGCTTCCTTTTCGATGACGGTGCTTCCAAATGTGCTGCCTTTTCGTAGTCGGTGCTTCCAAATGTGCTGCCTTTACGTTGTCGGTGCTTCCAAATGTGCTGCCTTTACGTTGTCGGTGCTTCCAAATGTGCTGCCTTTACGTTGTCGGTGCTTCCAAATGTGCTGCCTTTTCGATGACGGTGCTTCCAAATGTGCTGCCTTTTCGATGACGGTGCTTCCAAATGTGCTGCCTTTTCGTAGTCGGTGCTTCCAAATGTGCTGCCTTTTCGTTGTCGGTGCTTCCAAATGTGCTGCCTTTTCGTTGTCGGTGCTTCCAAATGTGCTGCCTTTTCGTTGTCGGTGCTTCCAAATGTGCTGCCTTTTCGTTGATGGTCCTTCTATTTTTAATGTTGTTTTGACTCTAGTATTATTGTAAATGATTCTTGATTTGACTAGCGTATTATTCCATCCGGTGCATGTATATAAGCGAGTCCTAGACAGCAGGTCGCTCAGTTTGTTACTGTCAACGACGGTGTAAGGATCACCTAGATTATTTCATCTGGTACATAAGTCGCGTAATTACCTGTTCTTGAGAACTCGATGGCATCTTTACCGACTTTAACGCCGAACTCGATGGACGTTGTACCATCGTCTACGGGAACCTTGACGTCAGTGACGACAATGGTGGAGCAGATCTCGTTGGCAACGACGACGACGTCAACATTGGAGGAGATTTCAACAGATGTGATACCACCAGCAGAAGATAGCTTAATGACTACTGAGCTGGATGTGCAGGAAACCACGACGATCGACGATACGACCTCGATGGAGACTTCAATGGATGCTGATTTGACAACTAGCCAACATCGGTGCTGTTACTGCGACAAGATTTTCTCAAACAACAGCAATGCTCGGCGACACGAGAGGAGCGAATGTGTCAAGAACCTATATCGTAAAATGTTTGTTTGTGAGAAATGTCATAAGCAGTTTGCCAGAAAAGATAATATGAAAACGCACATGAAGGCATGCAAAGGTCCTGCTGTGCGGCAGAAAGTAAAGGTTTCGTCGCAACAACGATGCATTGATGTTCATAAGAGTATGCCTGGAAATGATACTACTGTTGCAACGTCAGTATCTGGATCGGGTCTGAAAGGATCGTCTTCATCACCACAGTATCCTTGCAGCTACTGTGATACGTCGTTCGCATTTTCCCATGATGCACGAAGACATGAGCGGAGCAAATGCACGAAGAATCCTTCTCGCATGAAGTTTCGATGTGATGAGTGCCTTAAATGGTTTACTCGAATTGACAGTTTGCGACATCATGCGAAAAAATGTAAAGGTGGAGTCTGTGCTCCTACTGCTGAACTACCTGCCGACATTTCGACTCCTCGCTTTAGATTGGAGACACGAAAGCGTACAACCAAAAAAAACAGATGTCCAGCAACCGATTGTTATGACGTCTGAACATGGAACTAAACCTAAGACTGTGTTCGGAGCATTACAAGTGAACGATAATGGCTTCTACCTGGGGCAGTCTGCATTTCGTGGAACGTTGAAAGACTACTATTATCTAAATACGTTCGGTGAGGCGAAGGACATTTGTAATTTTCTTGACGATATCAGAGAGGACATAATCAATCAGCTTACTGATGATGTAGCAACAAACGGACCTTTGAAATATAACTTGTGGTTGGACTGTATATATGGAAAGCCATATCCGTTCGATGACAAAGTGAAGAAGTGTGCATTCAAGACATCGGCTGCAGTAATTTACAGTTCTAACGATGTGAAGCAAACTGTTAAAAACGGTATCCAGAAACTCTGTCAAGAAGAGGTGGACTATGTCTGTAAAGGTTCTGGCTGGACTCTGTCTAGTATAAACCGATTGGAGCTAAGAATTAGTCATTTCACACCGCTGCGGAACTAAATGATTATAAGATTGCTGGCTTTCGCAAATGATCCTGTAGTAGAATAGAAATTATGTAATAAATATTATGTTTGTAAAAGAACTTTTGGTGTTTAATTCCTCGAACCTGTTACTATTATGTTAAATTGATTTTATATTTATTTTTTTTTGCATCGTCCTAGATCGTACCAAGGACCTTAGTCAAACTAATCGATCAGTATATAGATTACAAATTTATTTAATGAATTTTGGAATTTTTCCCGAATTTCTAGCTAAATAATTATGGATTTTCAAGATGGCGGCCAAATGACAAGATGTCGGGTGTCACAGCAATAATAAATGATTACTGCACTCTAGCGGATAAGAATTAAACTAACATGGCGTCAGCGCACTCTCGCCGACGATACACTGATGATGGCTTCCAGCAGACGAGGACAAGATGGCTGACATGACCTCATACTCTCTGACGATATATATATATGCTTTGAAAAAAAAGTGGAGGGAGTCAGTATGCCTGCAGCCTTCGCGGGGGAAGGATCGGTCGCCATTTTTATTTTTTTTTGCACTCGTCGGGTTTGAACCGAGGACTCCGAGCTCCGTGTCGTAAATGTTTGTTTTTTAAATATTTTATTAAAAATTTTATTATTTAATTGTTTTATAATTTTTAAATTTTTTTCATTAAAATCGGATAATAAATTTAAAGATGGTGGCCGTAACGGAAATTGCAACGTTGACGTCATAATTCAAAATGGCGGATAACACAATGCCGGAATGTTCGAGAAAACGAAATGACGTCATCCAAGATGGTGGATCCAAGATGGCCGTCGGGGTCAAGGTCAAAGGTCAAGGTCACATCCTGATAGAGGCTTAACTGAGGCTTGAGTTAAGGATGCTTAAGCCTCTATCAGGACATTTCTAGCCGTTGGGATTTTTAAGGAATAAAAAGGGAAATTTTCCCTCGAAACGGGAATTTTTCCCTCGAAAACGGGAATTTTTTTCTTAAAACGGGAATTTTCGAGTCATTTTGAGTCATTTTTGAGGACTTTTGAGGAATTTTTGCCGCCGTGACGTCACAAATCCAAGATGGCGGACACCGGCACCGGCACCACATCCTGCATCCTGATCCAGTAGCCCCCAAAACATACTACTCCAGTTCTTGCTATCGATATCGATTCTCAAATAGCAACAACTATTTTCTAAACGAAACTATCCATACCTAACTTTTCCTTCTCACAGTTCTCGGTTTTAAAATAATCGTTCAACAGTTGACATTTTTAAGTTCTTCAAGTAACTAAGCAGTTTTTAAGTTCTTCGAGTAATTAAGCAGTTTTTAAGTTCTTCGAGTAATTAAGCAGTTTTTAAGTTCTTCGAGTAATTGAGCAGATTTTAAGTCTCTCGAGTAATTTAAAATCTTCAAAGTAACGTTTTATTCTAGAGCTCTGTGCTCGCGATAGACATTTTAACCAATTATTAGTTATTTGGCAACCATCAGGAAGTGGCAGTTATTCATTATTTCGTAATTGTTTGGTTTTAACAGATTAATAGTTTAAAGTTGTTTCATGTGTATGTAAATCTTTAAATGAAAGTTAATCAGAATATGAGCTAAATTATATAAAATATTTCTCTGTCAGTTTAAATTTTTTCGTAATCATGCAAATAAATATGAAGCTTGGAAAAAATTATATATAATTACATCTACAACCGGGATAAGTATTACTTCCTTTTGAATTTAAAAAAAAATGAAAAATTACAATGCCAGTATTAAAATAATGCCATAATTTAATGATTGTAATGTTTTTTTTAGTCGCTCTGTGCTATTCTAATAATAAATTATTGAAAACAGACCTTCATGCCCAATCACTGATAACTTTAATAATAAAAAAATTTCAATCGGAACCTTAACTGCCATAACTGATATTATAAAATAACAATTTCGCTCATATTAACTGCTATCTGTTGGTTTTACGTAATGTTTACGATTCAGGCAGCGAATGCTAGCGGCAGACACAGAAAGTGTGTGTGTGATTCACATCCTGAAATTTAGGTGCTGTATTTGAAAAGCTAATATTTTATTTATTAGTTTATTTACCACGCTCGGTATCATTTTAAAGAATTGTACGTTAAATTTCGGCTCCAAGTTTCGCAACATGAACAATATTAAAAAAACACGAAATTAGTCGTTATCAAATTTAGATGTTCACACATCACTGGCGAGTACTAAAATACTCGCTCACATTTTTTTCTTATTCCCTCACAGGAATAAAATAAACAATATGTCAGGAATACACAGTAAAATAAAAGAAACACAAGTTCTTTCAAAAATACAAGGAACAGGAATCTAACAAGGAAGGAGTCAGGTCACAGGCCATGAAATGTCATGAATTTTTTTTTTGTGTTTAATTTCGTTGATTATCTTCTTGTGTCGTCATTGTTAATTGTGTTATTTTTTCTGCTTCAATTTTCTGTTAGTATTTTTTGTATTTTTTTTAACAGTTACCTTTGTTGGGTTATTTGCCTTAATTATTCTAATTTTCTTAAAAATTATATATATTCTTAATCGATTGTCTATTTGTTGTAAGTGTACTTGGTTTATGTGGGTCCGTGTTTGTTCGTGCCATCTTCTCGTTTGCTATTTGACTATAGGATCTCTATTGAATTCTTAGGCCTGTGTCTTTTAGTTTTGTCCTATTAGTTTTTAATAAAATTGTGTTATACACATTATAAATGTGTGATATGGGTCACTTCAGTTTTTCTGTTGAATAAAATAATTATCTGCCAAGTGTTCGAGTAGTTTCAGCATGGCGTGTATTTGGAGTCATTCGGCGAGTTCGTAAACAAGTGATAACCTACAAACTGAACTTTGGTAGCTATGGAACCGATAAGCTGTTTGTGCTTTTGAATAGAAGATAAGGGGTCATCAGAGTTCATTTGACACAAATCAATTTTTTTTTTGTGTTCTTGAGGCTTCAAGAAGAGTGTTGCTACGTGAGGCAGGCACATGGCCATTCATTATCATTCGCATAATGTAGAAACGGCCTCTTACAAAAAACTGCGATTAGCAACGGTATCCAACTGCGTAGGTGTTTGCAGGCAGAAGTTTTAGTTCGACATGATGCATCATGTGGTGAAGGTTCAATGGCTTTATCCCAAGCTCCGTCACGAGCACAGTGTTGGGCAGAGTGGTGTGTAGCCCACTGTTGCTTGAAGGCCACCTCATGCATGGCATCGCTGTAGAGTACATGTGTTTGCATGTCTGGTTAGCTGTTGCTTGTCCCGCTTCCGCATTGCCTCTTTTCTATGATTTATTTTCACTTACCCCAATCGCTGACATGTCTTGCTCACCATGCCTCGTTGTAGCATTGCTTCACTGTTTCTTTGCATTTGTTCCTGTGTCTCGCCGTTGCCTTGCCTTGCTGTCCCCTAGTGTCGCTGTCTGTTTGCATCGATCTTCGCTTACTTCGCTTTCATTTTGTTTTAATTTATCCTTACAATACATTTAAGGTAGGCATCGGCACCTTAACACTTTACTAGGCAAATCTTCTCAACCAATCAGCTAACCTACCAACTGGTTTCTTTAAAGCAAGCAGAAATTTCAAAAGTACGCAATTCAAGATATTTCAAAACATTCTACATGTCAAACAAACCAGCTAAAAATTCATTTTCATAGGTGGTGTATTAATTTTATTTATGACTGTGTAGGAAAACGACTTTTAATTCCTATGACTGTAAGAAATCCTTTGTAGCTCTGACTTGTTATCTCCTCTGTGGTAGTAGAGATGGCGTTGTTGTACAAACGTTTCTTCAAACTTTAATTGATGTAAAACTGGAGGTTAACCGAGGACTTCTCTGAACTTAATAATAACCCGTTTTTGTGCTACCTCCAAACAAAGTCTAAATTCATTAATTAAAAATTTTTAAAGGCTTCCTCTAGTCGCCAAAAGTGTTGAAATAAATATTCCTTTCAAAACGAACCACCTTTAAAAATCTTCTTACCTCTTTCAAAATTTTAGGTGGTGAACATGAATGGCAATACGGTATTTACTTTATCAAGATATGTTTTTAACTCTTCATATGAAATAATAAACTGTACGAAACATACATGCTTTCTGCCCAAGCTATTTTTTTTCGGTATTAACTGCCAATCCAACTTCACGCAAGGCTTATAACACCTAAATAACATTACTTGCATATTTGTCAAATTTTGAACTGTATATGCTCACATTGTCAATTTAAATAAAAACTAGCTCACCTACAAATTTTTCTTACACATTAAGGAGGATTCTTGTCACATACTCCTATATGTAAACTTCAATTTATTATAAAATAATCGGTAATTTCTTTCAGTTTCCTAACATTGAGTGAGGTCATCTGAGAACTCTTCTTTAAGTTTTTTAAACTTCTCATTTTGAAACTCGCTCTGTACTATTAATTTCAATATTCATATTTTAAAAGTTTTTTAATCAATAAAACTCGTATTTCTAGATAATAGCCAAATTCCAAAATTTATTCAGAAGATAATCCTTGCTCAATATTAATTCTTGCAGTAATTACAGTTTAACATGGTTCGAGATTTAACAAATTCACCATTGGTAGGTGAGAAAGACATCACTTCATCTTTCTAAACTTTTAATTTCTAGTTGTAGACTCGCTAAAGTTATTACGATAGGCTACATTAATTGCAGAATTTGACGCACCTGAATCAGTGCCAATAACTGATCCCCAAACAAGTCAACTGCAATATACTGTTACAAGCGCAAGCAGGGTCGTGACGCGCGCCGGGTTCGGTGCTGGCTGGCGGCCACGCACGGTCACTGGCGTCATGCGCCATCCATTGACGTAAGACATGCCACGCGTGCCTGCCCGGATTACAAGCGTCGTCGCTGCCCCCCCCCCCCCTACACCTCACCATTACCCACTCAACGCCTGCCTCGCGCGAGCTGCCGATGCCCTCGACGCTTCGGGCGTCGGGTCGGCGTGGATGATGTGACTCGTCATCCTGGACTGTCGCGTTAGCTAATATTTCCCATCTCGATGCTTCGGGCGTCGGGTTGGGAAAGGATGACGCGACTGGCCTCAGCAGTGCTCGTCACTTCTAGAAGGGCGCCAGGGTCTATATAAGCATGGACGCCGGCCTCCGCGAGAGTGGCTCGGCGAAGGGAAGTGCGGTGGCGGTGACGGAGTGCGACGAGAGTTCGGCGACGGAGGTCCACGAGGAGTGCTGCGGCGAGAGTTGCGCGAGGGGCGCGGCCCAGTGAGTTGTGCGATGTGTAAGTACTTCAGATACTGAGTGCGATTAATTTATTAGTAGGCATTTTAAGTGAGATTATGTATTAGTGTTGTAAATATTAGCAGTCAATGAAACTGTGCATAAATAAATAATATGGATTATCCCTTTAGGAACTCAGTTCTTCCCACTCAACGATTATTAAAATCTTAACATTTTAGTCAGAAGTGGAATAGCCATATTTAAATAATTTACAAATAATTAATAGTAATATAAAAATATAAGAATTAAGATTTTCGGTATTAAAATTAGTGTTAGTTAGTTTTGAGTGTAGTAGTTTTAAAATTAGTGTTAGTGTTTAGTAGTGGCTTAGGTTAGCTCATTGGGGAAAATAACAGTGTAGTCGTAAGACTAGTATTAGGCTTGTGGTGTATGTTGACAAGGAAGATGGCCGCCGACGAACTTAAAAACGTAATAGCTTTCTTGCCCGAAATGAATAATGAAATAAAGAATGGCCAAGAAGAAATGAAGAGTGCAATCAAGAACTGCCAAGAAGAGATGAAAAATAAAATTGACAATAGCTAAGAAGAGATGAACTGCTAAGAGGAAATGAAGAATGAAATGAAGAGTGAAATGAAGAACTGCCAAGAAGAGATGAAAAAAATGGCCAATAGCCAAATGAACTGCCATGAAGACCGAGATCGAAGACATGAAGAAGAACCAAGAGGAGATAAAGAGGGGTCAGGAAAATATGCTTAATGAACTAGTGAAGAAGAATTAAAGAAGAAGATGGATGAAACCAGGATTCAGTTGGAAGGGAAAGTGCAGTATTCGGAGCAGCATCTGGCAGAACAAGAGCAATGGCTAGCACAGCTCAAGCAGATTACCGAACAGTGTGTAGCAGCTGTGACTGAAGGGTTCCGTCGGATGGTCAAGGAAGCTAAATCGGCTACAAAAATGAGCAGTTATTCTGGAGACGTGAAAGGTGGAAGGCGCAACTGGCCTCTCAAAATTCAAGCTACCCACCTTTGATGGCCAATCGTCATCGGCTATCTACAAGCGACAGTTCGAGGCAGCTGCTGAAGTGAATAACTTGGACGAGGAAGAAAAGGCTATTGCACATGTATTGGCCTTGCGAGGATCTCCACTAGAGCTGCTGCAGACCATACCAGTTAGAGAGCAGAAAGACTATGGAGTATTGGTAGAGGCCCTTGAGCTGAGGTATGGCGACCGACACATGGGCGAGGTGTATAGAACAGCCCTGAAGACACGTCACCAGAGATCTTCAGAAACCCTCCAAGAATTCGAAGCCGACATCGAGCGGCTCATGCTCGCCTATACCCAGAAGCACCAACAGAGTTCTGCCAGCAGCTAGCCACGAGTGATTTTATAGATGGGCTCAGAGATGCGGAGGTTCAGCAATCTTCTTTTAGCCCGACAGAAGAAGAGTTGCGATGCATTGGTTCATGACCTGGAAATTGAGGCAGCAGCAGTGACCCAAGAAACACAAGCATTAGGACAAGGAGAACTGGACTGGAACCCTACGATGCAGCAAATGCTAGAAACACCACTAATGAAAAATATATTCTCAGGGCATTGAAGAAGCTGCTGAATGATACTCCAAGTAACCAGATCAGGAGAGCAGGAGGACGCCCGCGGTACTTCGTCTGCAGTGAATCAGGACACATCCAGTGGGACTGTCCGACACACAGGAACAGAGCACAACAGGAAGAGAAACAGGGAAACCAGCAATAGCTGGTGTGAGGGGGCACTTGCCAGCTCTACAGGAAATGGTAGCCCCTAGGGTTTTTCATGTATCTGTATTTCGTAGAGGCCATGACAGATTGATGCTTGATAGTGGATCAACAGCAGACAGTGTTTACTTACTGTTGACACAGGGACATCTGCTTCCATAATCCACAGAGAAATTGTAAGTAGAGAAAAGCTGAAGAGAACACCCATCCCATTTAGACCGAATACAGCCACTGGAGACACTTCACCTGTGCATGGACAGCTGGATTTGAGTTAAGGCATGGAACTTGGACATTATCACAGACCTTTCTTGTTGCTGATACCACCGATGAGGTAATATTAGGAGTGGACATCATGAATCTATGCGAAATCTTTAATGACATGGAAGGACAGGTACTGTGTATTAAAGATGAAGAGGTGGCCTTATTTACCCCCGACCAATTAGAAGTTCCTGTAATGCAAATGGTAGTTAGCGAATCTTTCTATTCCAGCAAACCATAAACAGATAATAGTGGCTAGGATCATGGGATACCCTAGGGGCAACATGAGCTTACCTGAATTAGCCATATATTAAGTTAGGATTGAAGACACTCCTGGTCGTTCGAAGCATTGCAGGGGTCGGCGAGTTTGTACTTGTCAGGGTGGCCAACCTCGACTCTCGAACAAGGGTTCTTAAACCGGGAGACCCTATAGCTAGCTGCGAACCATTCTCTTTGGTAGGTCAGTGTGAGTCCTTACCTATTAGATGTGATGTGCAAACACTGAACCGAAATCTAGAGCATCGACTTCAGGCGATGCCAAAATCATCTACCAGATAGGGAAATGGAAGAAGTCGCAGCTTTTCTGGTAAACAACCAGGATTTATTTTCCTTAGAGGATACTGACCTTGGGAGAGCAAACCTGGTCTATCATCGCATCAACACAGGTGATGTAGAGCCGATCCGACCGGCACCACGATGGTTGCCTCTAGCAAAACAAAGAAGCTAAGAAGTTGATCGCGGGTATGATATGGTGTGTTGTAATAGAACCATCAGCAAGTCCTTGTGTTTCCCCAGTTGTTTTAGTGGCAAAGAAGGGTGGCCAACTGAGGTTCTGTGTGGACTACCGGAAGCTGAATGAAATCGACAAATAGGACAGCTACCCCTTCCTACACATAGTATATTTATTTGATACACTCTCTCGCACCAGATGGTTCTCTACATTGTACCTGAAGAGTGGTTACTGGCAAGTGGAGCTACACCCATAGGATAAGGGAAAAAAATGTTTTCATGACAGGTAGTGGTATGTTCTAGTTTCTGTGTTACCATTCGGGTTATATAATGCTCCTGCAACTTTAGAGAGATTGATAAACTTGTCTTGCATGGATTGCTTTGGAAAACATGCCTAGTATATATGGATTACATTATTGTAGTAGGGAAGACAGGAAGGAACATTTGCAAAATCTCCATAATGTATTCGACAGGCTTCGCCATGCCCAAATTAAGTTAAGTCCTGAGAAGTGCTTCTTGTTCCAGCATGATGTAACATTTCTGGGACATATTGTATCACAGGATGGAGATCGAACAGATCCTGAGAAGATACATTCTTTTATTGAGTGGCCTCAACCTAAGAATAACCATGAAGTAAGATGTTTCCTGGGACTCTATCCTTACTATATATGGTTTGTGCCTGGGTTCTCGAAAAATCGTAAAACCACTGCATCAGCTTACGGAGGACAAGAGACAATTTATATGAACTTCAGCATGTGAGACTGCATTTCAAAACCTCAAGAAATCCCTTTGTACTAGCCCTACTGACCTACCCCCATCTACATGGAGAGTGTATCCTCGACACAGATGCAAGCGGAGATGGTTTGGACACTGCCCTTTCCCAGATTCAAGATGGAATTTAACGAGTAATAGCACTCTACAGCAAAGTTTTGTCTAAGCCTGAATACAACTACTGCGTCACAAGACAAGAACTATTTGCTGTAGTGAAGTCTTTGCAACATTTACACAAATATTTATATGGGAGAAAATTTCTTTTAAACACTGACCATGTCGCATTTAAGTGGCTACTACAGTTCAAGAATCCAGAGGGATAACTTGCTAGGTAAATTGAACAGATACAGCATTATGAATTTCGGATAGATCACAGGAAAGGCCGAATTCACAGCAATGCCGATGCCCTCTCCCGAATACCTTGCAAGGTAGACTGCAACTATTGCAATAGAGCAGAGAAAAATGTGGGGATCGAAGATGTTCGGCGAACAACGATAACTAATGGGGAAGATAAATGGGATAATGCCATCTTGATAGAGCAGCGGCAAGATCCTGACCCAGCCTATTATGAGCTGGCTAGTGAGTGGTACTGGATATCCAATATGGCATGAGATCTCCAGTGACCGGAGGGCTGTGAAAGCTTACTGGGCTCAGAAGGATTCCTTGAGGATGGTGAGGGCATGGGAGAGTCAAACTGGAAAAGTAGTTACAACACAACTTCTCCTTCCAAAGAGTGTCTAATTGCAGAGTTGTTGAGAGAAATCCATGATGGTACCTCTGGTGGTCATCTAGGGGCCAACAAAGCTAGCCAAGACCCGTCAATGCTACTATTGGATGTGGAGACTTGGTGTAAACAATGTGAAGCATGCTTGGCTAAAAAGGGGCCACAGCACTGGAGTCGCTGGACCATTTCCCAATACTAAAGATGGTAACTGGTATATTTTGTTAGCAATGGATTACTTCAGCAAGTGGCCAGATGCTTTATGCACTTCCTAATCAAGAATCCTCTACCATTGCAGATGCCATAGTCAATTTCATTTGCAGATTTGGGGTACCAATGGAGCTCCACTCAGACCAAGGTCGCAATTTCGAGTCAACAATATTTCAGGAGGTGTGTCGGTTACTGGGAATAAATAAAACCAGGACTACAGCCCTACATGCTCAGTCCAATGGCATGGTGGAGAGGTTCAACAGAACTCTCGAGGAACACCTTACCAAAGTTGTGGCCGAGCATCAACAGGATTGGGATCAACACATCAAGTTGTTACTAATGGCACATAGGTCTGCCATCAATGACTCCACTGGGCAGACCCCTGCGAGTATTGTGTTTGGACAGGTGTTCAGGCTGACCCATGATATCAAGTTCGGTCGTCCCCGTAAGGAGCCGACCAACACCACTGAGTATGTAAATCGTCTAGAGGAGCGAATGGTGCTTGTACATGAGGGTGGCTAGCAGGAATCTTCGATTAGCCACGAATCGAATGAAGACGAGGCTAACTCAACCAGATTTCAGAAGGGCGATTTGGTGTGGCTGTACAACCCGCAACAAAGCAAGGGAAGGTGCCCTAAGCTCCAAGCATCATGGGAAGGCCTGTATGAAGTCTTGAAGCGCCTAAATGATGTCTACAAGATCCAGAGAGGAAAGAGGGGACGGATGTAAGTGGTACATTTAGATCGTTTGTGGGAATATGCTGGAAGGGATACGTTACCTGTTCAAGACGAACAGGTTTAAGGAGAGGGCAGTGTTACAAGTGCAAGCAGAGCCACGACGCTGGCTGGCGGCCCCACACGGCCACTGACATCATGCATCATCAATTCACGTAAGGCATGCAATGCATGCCAGCCCGGATTACAAGGGTCATCGCTATCCACTCTCCTCTCTGCTCCCTGTGCGGGGCCCTGCCTTGCGCGCACTGTCGATGCCCTACTCGATGCTTCGGGCATCGGGTCGGCACAGGATGCGCGACTGTACCCAGCTGCGTTCGTTACTTCTAGAAGGGCGCCAGGGTATATATAAGCCTAGACCCAGTCTCCGCGAGAGTGGCTCGGCGAGTTGGAGTGAGCTCCTTGGCGAAGGGAGTGCGAATGCGGCGACGGAGTACGACGAGAGTTCGGCGACGGAGATCCACGAAGAGTGCTGCGGTGAGAGTTGCGCCTTGGATGCGGCCGAGCGAGGTGTGCGGTGTGTAAGGACTTGAGATACTGAGTGCAAGTAATTGATTAGAAGGCATTTTAAGTAAGAATATGTATTAGTGTTGTAATTATTAGCATTCAATAAAACTGTGAAAAAAATAAATAATTGGTATATCCCTATACAACCCAGTTATTCCAGTTCAACGATTATTAAAGTCGTAACAATATAATAATAAGTACTATTTTCGCCCCTGTGTTACTGCCCTATATTAATTCCTGCGTAGTTTTTATAAGGCAAAAATACAGAACATGTCCTCGTCCACACAAGTAGTATATACATGATGAGTTGAATTCAACTGACAAACTTCGGCTCAAGATTCATCATGACAATATATTTGAAAACATATATACTACCTATGGTCAAGGCTGTTTTACATTTTTGAATATCGAGCTGAACAACATTTTTTTGTTGTGAATAACAGACAACGTTTTTAAGATGGATGGAACACCGAGCATTCGCATTGTGTTTAATTGATTGAAGTTTAACAACCAACAATAATTTCGACAGTTTCACAATATCATTTGTTTGAAATGATTGGGGTAACACTTTTTTTCACATATTTTTGTTGCATGTTTCCACCTTCTTCCAATACATTTTTTCAGCATTTCTCATAGGGGCTCCTTTCCACCCTTTATCCCCTCCCCCCTCCGTGAATCCCCTATCCACTCATCGACCTTTAATCCTATAAATATAGTTTCGTGGGCTCGGAGCACTCCGTTCACAGTAGTTATTTGGCTAGATTGCACCTTTTGCTATATTTGTTTTCAATGCTAGCTCCTAGGAGCACTAGTATTGGGTAATGAACACATTTTCATTTTTTGAGTGCTACTGCTATATTTATTTTTTACCCCCTAGAACACACTAGTGTAAATCACCTGGAAAACTAACCAATTGTTGGCTGTATTGGCGGCATCTTCAAAACCCATAACTATTAACCAAAATGTTCTGAAGTACTCTACAATTATTATTAAATTACCTATTTATGTGTTTATTTATTCAATTGATTAATTTCTGTGGTTAGTAGGAAAATAAATGGGGTTTTGGGACAGTTTTGAGACCACTCCCTCTCCACCGTCACCTCTGACTCCATCTCTATCTCCTTCACTGCCATCTTGCCCCACCATCCATGAATTGAGTCTATCCCTTCCCATAATAGTTACAAAGTTCGCTGGTAAGTGTCGATAGTTTCGCTAGTGTCGTCGGCCATATTGGATGACATAACTGATGATCCAAAGGTTGCTGCTAGGTAATGCCACAGTCGCTGTATGTTATTTAGTTTACGTTATATAAAATATTTATTGTGGTGTGTTGGTTTCGAACCATATCATGGTCGATGATATACGGGTTTAAAAGCAAACATGCTAGCCCTTCAGCCAAATGCACTTTTTTTCAGCGAACAGCTCGTGATTGTTAAACGATGGTAAATACTACCATTATGGCTGGATAACCACTGACACGAGCTCCCCAGAGCAGTTGTTCCTCAAAGCTGTTCCGCGGAACTCCGGGGTTCGGTGGCAGGGTCACAGGTGTTCTGTGAGAAAATTGTGCAAGTGCGAGCACGTGCGGAACCCTAAAACATACGAGACGATTCTGAGCGAACAGCTATATCCATTAATGATTAGTAATCGTATTTTTTATGTTTGATCCTTAATGCACGTTTCGCATACTTACGTTACCTTTTTAGTATTAACTGGAAATAAATATCCTTCAATAACAAATATTGTACCAGATCATCGGCCAAACCTTAAAATCACTGTGGTGTATTATTATCGAAATTTACAACATGCAAAAAATTATGTATCGGGTGTCTTTAACAATTCAGGTGTAAATACAATTAATTTGGTTTAAATGTTCCCAATTATTGTCAAATAACTTTCTTTGAAGAAGTTGGGGTTCCGTCAAACGAAAGTCGATCATAGTGTTCCCTTGCCGAAAAAAAGGGAAACTGCTGCCCTAGAGCCATAGTGAAATGGACAAACCATTTCATCACAACTTAGAGGTGTTTAAGGAGGATCTGAGGCTGAGGCTGAGGCTGAGGCTGAGGCTGAGGCGACCCTTCCCAGAATCATTGTTTTTTATGTACTTTGAGTATAGCTAAGAATAATATTACTCTTGTGCTTCTTTATCTCACATTAATTTATTGTTAAATTTAAGATAGTCAATTTAAAAACATCAGACTGATATATTTGAACTTCCACGTTTTGTAATGTGTTCTAACAATTTTTCTGAATATTGTAACATTATTTGGTTTAGAATTTGTTTGAAATATACTAACCATGTTTTTTTTATAATAAAGTGAAAATTATTAATAAAAAGAAAATGCTTATGTTTGCATTTTATATGTTTGTTTTCTTTATGCTATCAATGTTCAAGGTAAATGTTTAAGGAGTAGTTATTTATATTACCATTGTATTAACATTCCATGTCTTTGTATGTAAAATAATATTTTTTAACAAATATAACATTTGCCTATTGTGATATCTACATATATACAATATTCATTGTATAAACAGTGTGAAGTGATGTAAATGCTGAAAAGTGATGCTTCGTCAAACTTCGTACTAATGTACACACTGTGTTTTGATACAATTGTATTCATTAAACTTAATGTTCGAAATGTTATACAGTACAATTTCCAAATTGTTCTTACACTTCATAGTAACATCTTATTATTCAAACGACTTTCAATTAACTTTCCTTTCTCCGTATGGTATCCCCGTAAGTGCACTATTTGTAGACTACCCATACAGCACAAAAAGTTTCAAATACATTTCAGAAATGTAACTCTTGAAACATTGTTACCTTTTTGTCGATATTTCAGGTATGTTTCAGATACGTAGATAGCGGACAGAGATATAACAGTGTTATATTTCAAAAATATTCCCCAGCAATATCCCTTAAATATAACAGTGTTATATTTCAGAAACATTCCCCAGCAATATCCCTTAAATATAACTGTGTTATATTTCAGAAACATTCCCCATCAATATCCCTTAAATATAACAGTGTTACATTTCAGAAACATTCCCCAGCAATACCCTAGATACATATCTAATATACATGTCTGAAATATGACACTGCCACATCTCTGATACATTTCCAAGACATATGTCTGAAATATAATGCGACAGCTCCGATATATACAGGTTGTAGCAAAATTCATGTTACAACACTTGAGGGTAGAAAGCTCTATTATTTGCAACCATTTTTGCCTATAAACATGTTGCCGGAAACGAGTAGTTAAGTCCCTGTAGCCCCAGAAAGAGTCAGCGTAGGCAACCCGTTGGGCTTTGTGCGAGACAGACGATGCTGTGGTGAATTACGTGTTTACGACGCCGGGCAGCGCTCAAGATGACTGTACGATGTCGAATGCTGACCCCCGCCCCTTTTTATTTCCGTTGGTGGCGCCCTCTGCTCTTTTCTTCCGTTCGTGCTGTGCCATAGCACTGCGCAGCGTGACATCGCAGTGTCGCAGTGTGTTTTGATATCACTGGTGGTCTGTCGTTGACTGTTCTGTCGTACAAGCAAACTCGTGGTGTCATTTCTTTCGCTGTGGTTCTGAAAAGGGCGACGTTTTAGTGGAGCTCAATGGAGTACACGTTTAGTGAGTACACGGACATGCTGCTTGTTTACGGGGAAGCTAGACAAATTGGACGAGCCGCCCGTCGTCTGTACGAAGAACGATATCCGGGTTGTAGGATTCCAGCTCACACCATGTTTGCAAGATTTACTCAGCGAATGCATGATACTGGTGCATGTGCCGTCACAAGACCAAATGCTGGTGCTCCACGCAGGGTTCGTACTCCCAGTTTTGAAGAAAATGTACTTAAGATATTTGAGGAGAGTCCGGATACAAGCACAAGGGCAGAAGGTTCCGATATGGATGCTGACAAAATGGCTTTTTGGCGAGTTCTTCATGAGCAACTCTTGTACCCGTACCACCTTCAAAAAGTGCAACACATGGGTCCGGCGGACTATCCTCTTCGCAAGTATTGAGGAACCCCGAGTTAGCGGTTTTATTCAGCGATGAAGCCAAGTTCACTCAAGACGCTATTCTCAATTCGCACAACAGTCATGTTTGGAATGATGTAAATCCGCATGCAACATGTGTTACAGCTCGCCAGGAACGTTTTTCAGTTAATGTATGGGCCAGTATTGTTGACGGTGTACTCATCGGGCCTTTTTTTCTTCCGCCACGACTTACCGGCGCCGGATACCTCCACTTCCTTCAGAACGAACTACCAGGTCTTTTGAAGAGGTTCCATTGCATGTCCGACATGTGATGTGGTACCAACATGACGGGTTACCACCTCATTTTCCCCTGCAAGTGCGAAAGTATTTAAACCAAACATTTCCAAACCGATGGATTGGACGAGCGGGCCCTGTCGAATGGCCGCCAAGGTCACCGGACCTAACCCCGTTAGATTTCTTTCTGTGGGGTTACGTAAAAGGGCTTATCTACGCTACGCCAGTAGAAACTGTAGATTAGCTTACACAGCGAATCATTGAAGCTTTCGAAATCGTAAGGTCGACTCCACACATGCTCCAGCATATGTGTAAAAACATGATCCGCCGTTGTCACCTCTGTGTCGCTCAAGATGGGCGTGTTTTTGAGCCGTTGCTTTAGGCTGTCACGTTAAAACGTATGCAACAATTTCAATGTTGTGAAACAAAGCTGAAGCTGTGATTGATTTCAGAGTGAAATTAAAATCTGTGCCACGATTTAAAAGGTTATTTCTCTACTCGAACGCCCACACATCCACAACATAACACTCTTTCTGGGGCTACAGGGGCTTAACTACGCGTTTCCGGCAACATGTTTATTGGCAAAAATGGTTGCAAATAATAAGAGCTTTCTACCCTCAAGCGTTGTAACATGAATATTGATACACTCTGTATACAAGATGTGTGTTTGAAATATAGCACTGCAATATCTCCTAAACATATCCAAGATATCTGTGTGAGATATAACACTGCATTATCCTTGTAATATTTTAGTCACGTTTATGACACATCACAGTGTGATACGTTTCAGACAGAATAAAATAACATATTTGTAGTATACAAATGCAATTAATCAGAAACATATAAGTACTATATTTCATATATTACATATCAGTATTTTATTTGTGTAGCATAGCACTGCAATACATCAAAACATTTCAGGTTTATAGGCATTTCTGAAATATTTTGGGCCATACTAAAATTTATCACAAATCTTAAACTATTAAATACTGAAAAAACGTATCAAATATTACATCCATTAAATTTAATATCAAAATGTTTCTGAAACTCCAATGTTACAGTTAGACAATACGTGACATTAAGTAAACTATACCAACACCCACATACAATATTTTTGTGTAAATGTATGCTGATAAGATTATTTTTTATGAATTTGGCTAGTAGCATCAGATATAAGCATATACCATTACTAGCTATAAATTATCTGGACACCTAGATGAACAGATATTCCTTATAACACAACTTTTTCCTTCCCCCCCCCCCCCCCCCTTGTAGAGAACCATTGACAATCTCGGTCAAACTGTATCAAACAAGAAAATGACAGGAATATGCAGTAGTGTCAATGCAAAGTCAAATGCATTATCGATGGCATAATTCATGTCATCCACATTAAATAAATAAAATATATTAATCCATACCAAATTTTGTACAAGGCCTACTCATTTCAAATTTACACAGCACGCCAAAAGTATATTCGTACTGACTGAGCGGACTTTCACAACAAAATTGCAAAAATATATTAGTTGCCACTTCATATATACACTCATTTTCCCTCAACTAGGAAAGAAAAACTCAGAAACCAATTTTATATATATATATATATATTCTTACAATAACAGCATTATACAAATAATTATAACAATAAAATAAAAACATAATATAAAATATTTTGTAAAACAAATACATAAGATGTGTTTAGACATCGCATGTGCAACTGTTAGCATAAAATATGTATTTCACACTTATTTGCCAATACTGCTTAGATTGTATAAGATTATAATACAAACATTGCTGTTGCAAAGTTTTCCAATAAACCATTAGTTTAAAAGATTAAGTTAATATCTGTCAAAATAACAGGTAATTTATAGCTATTCCATTAAAGCAATAAAACTTAATGGAGACTTCATCTGATTACCTACATGCTGTATTTTATAATATTTTAACTGAATGTAACATGCACAGATGAAACACAGATACTGTAATTGTCAGAACACCGAAATCTGTTAAATTACCTTCTGTTATGACCAAGGAAACTTTGTAAACTAAATATTTTTCTCCTTGGAATTAAATTAACGCAGTTTAGTAGAAAGAAAAGTGGTATGCTAAGCAAAAATGAATGCTATTATACAATTATAACAAATGGATGGTAGGTATTACATTATTTAACACTATCTTTCATCGGCTGTGTTAAAATAACCACAAACTTCTAACAAAAATAGTTTTAAAAAAAAATTCATCATCTAAGTATGTGTAATGAATTAAAATTACATACTTAGAATTATTGAAACAAATACTTGAGGGGTCTTGCAGGCAGTTATTTCTAAATCAGACCATTTGAAGCATTGACTACTTTTATGAACTTAGTATAAACATTGAAAATATTTGCAAATTAAAATCTAAGTTTGAATAATTTCATATAATTGTGAGTAGTACACAACTTAACAAAATATTCACTTTCTCCATAACATATAAGACAGGTGGTTGCATGTACTCACAGGATAGCACGACGTGCAGTTTCTACCTTCACCTGAAGAAGATGGTTAAAACCATCTAAATGTCTTGAATCGCGCAGCCGCGTGAAAATGTGCCGTCCTCGTATGTGTTTCTACCTACAAGTGCTATCCTGTGAGTACTTGCAACCACCTTTCTTCTATGTTATGGAATCAGTAGCCTAGCGGCCTTGAAACTTTCTATTTATATTCAAAATATTTAATTAGTCGTATTTGATATTGTATAAAGTTTTTTTAAAGTGCATTTTATACTACACATGGAAAGAAAATTATACATAGTAGTGAATTTAATATGCTCACGAGACTTATTACAGTACATAAATAGTGTGATAAACACTTATAATACATAAATTTAAAAAAAAGTATGTAGGCAAGAGTTTCAAAGCCAAAATATAGATAAATTCAATTAAACACCTTCTTTAGTGAGAAGTAAAATGTCTGCACCATCTAGAGTGACCAGTTTTGCTGTTGTATACATATTAGGAGTGGAATCATTTTAATTGGTTATCGACTTATTGTTAACCATTATTAACAGTAGTATTTTCGCTTGATTTTTTTCACTTTAAAATAGTTCGAATTTTATTGCTGGTACGTAGTTAATTTCAACTAAATACAAGCATTAATCGCAGATCAGTTCAGAAAAAATACCTAATCTCTTTACGCTCGAAGCTTCGAAAATTAAAATTTTGTCCAAACCTAATACCAACGACTACAATTTTCAATTTGATTTCAACTAATTTCAAAATTTTGCGCAGCATTAAGTGAGCTCCAATGTGAGTTCCATACACATTTCCTGAAGACATCCACTGCATAATCTCTTCACTCCCTTATCTGTCACATTCACTTTCCTAAAACAAATAAAACTGTGACATTTCACACAGATATCACCAACCGCATGAACGCACTATTTTTAACATGAAAATAGTAAATTATCTCTAGACAAAACACAACATTTCATTTGCAAACATTAATTAGTAAAAGGTCACCTAAAGAAGAAGGCTTAGCAGAACCAAAATACCATCTGAAAAAATAAATCTCCAACAAACCACTACCTGCCTTAGCATTAATACTTTAAAGTGGTGATGGTTGGGTGGTAGGTGGCAACATCACCTCCAAATGCAGACAAGAATTACGAAATGTAACCGAGTGTAATAAACTAAATCATTTTTTTTAAATGTGTAGCTTGTTTAAAGTACAAATACTTGCTTAAAATCTGTAATGATTTTGTTGTATAAAGCCTTAAGTTCTGTATCCCCTTTAATGAATCATATTTTACACACACACACACACATATATATATATATATATATATATATGTTTGGTTTCGCAGGGCGGGATTTGTAATTGCTTTATTACTTTTATTTATAGTATTGCAGGTGGGAACAAAATAACATTGACGAAAGAATAATATGTCCGTTGCATATTGTTTCGATAGTTTAAATAACATACACTTAAATTTTTATGTTGCGTAATGTAAGAAAACAGTATGAAAACAATAATTTACACACAATATTAGCCTATGATTACATTTCCTTTCGAACTTATGTGACTATATTAACATAATACTAATTCAACATTTTCTGTAGGTCTAATATTTTACGATATGCCACCAAAATTACAATGTTCCAAATTTGTCCGAAGCCACAAGCAATCAGTAGCAACAAGCAACGCAAGTGTTTGGCTGAAGTCACGATGAAGTCCCGTTGTTTATTGAAAACAAAACAACGATGAGCATTGGGTAGTAATAATTAACATCTGCAAAACTTTGTGACCAACACAAACAAATCTCTCATGATTAGTCTCAAAATCGTGAGTCATTTTAAACACATTAATATGTTTTCTAAATACAATTAACTTGATACTCAAAAAAAATTATTTTGTTTAGAAAAAATGGTATTAGTGTTTTTTGTCGTAAACCACTTATTCAATATTGGTGTTTGTATTGCTACATACTGCAATAAGAGCTTCAATGTGTAGTATCTAGCATCAGCCCCCTGAAAAATAAAGATGAAAAATGTTAAAATATCATGAATTTTACCTATGTGAATGGCACATCATTGTTCCAGAAATGAATATTTTTGTTCAGACGTAATGGATAAAACAGGGAAAGATTTCTAGTAACCTATTTTATATGCTTTGGTGATTTTATGTTGTCCCATCTAATGTAAGGGAATATAAAATTTAAGTAGTCATTAAAACTCCTGTGGATACTGAAATCGCTTTAGTTTGTGGTATTGAATTACCTTAGCTAACAAGCAAAGCAATAGATTTTGTGCATTATTGAATTCTAGGTAAATTTATTTTAAGTAGACTCCTTATAATTCTCTAATATTAACATTAAATACAAGAGAACTTTTAATAATTGGTTTTAAATACTTGTTTATATGGATAAATAAAATATATTATGTAAATTATGAAAAACCTGCTATAAAAATAATTATAGTAAGTCTCCTACAACATGAATTAGTTCACAAATTTGAAGTTATGTATTTTCAAGGTTATGCACAAAATCTGTAAAAGCCAGTTCTACAATGACAGCCGTAACAACAGTTTTAAGATTGTTTGTAAAGTCGTAAGAAGCTAGTCGTATAACTTGGTTAAAATCCATGTCTTGCGACTTCGACGACTATAAACTGCATTAAAAACTGATGTTGACTCATGGAGATGTTTATTTTTTGAACTAGTCATACTATTTTTTATAGTGCTTCTTAAATACTCGTGACTTTTAAAATTTCATGTTGCGAATTACAAGAACTCCAGAAAGCCAACAAAAATTAAAAAATTATCATCATACCATAAAATAACTGACGTTGCCGTGCAAAGCATTAATTGTAACACTAAGGGAAAAGAAATGCTCATTAAATGTTAGGACACAAACCTGCAAACATTAATACCTACAAACTGTGCAGAAGGGTTAAATTACAAGTGTATAGACACAAGAAACCTAGGTGGAATTGCAAATAGTCCAGTGTTGCGAATGGCAAATGGAAAAAACTAATTTTGTCAAGAAGATATATGTTTTTACTTAGGCTAAAGATACATATTAATAAAACCCACTCTGAAACATGCATTAAATTATTACAAACCAAATATATATTTAGTTGGGAAAATATCTGAAAAAATTTTTACTGGAACAAACATATTGTTTACAATCTAACCTTTGCATTATGCAAAAGTATTTATTATGAATTTCTGTATAAGAGCAGGTAAACAGAACTAAAAACAACATATTTAAATAGTATTTCTTAAAATAATAAGTTCTTTACATACCGATTTCAAGATTATAACGATCAAGACGATAGTACTGTTGCGGGAGAGGGGAGACAATGTGTTTTAGGATAATATTAATTCACTTACATAAAAGCGAATGATAACCGGGATATATTGGACAAAAAAGTAATACGGATTAAACTTTAGGGATCATCAAGTAGTTTATTTCACAGCAATGATTGAAAATATTTAAATATCCTGTGTACGCAATAACAAAAGTATAGTGAATATTCTAACACACAGTCTATAGGTTCTACAATAGTAATATGTAAAATACTTACGACTATACAACGTTTAGTAATGCTATGCTTAATACGAATAATGTATAAAGAAAATAATCGTACCTTACAGATCAAAAATCACGCAAACATAACCACATGAACATTGCGGACAACTACTCATCAACAGGAAACAAAAGCACAGTGCACTGTGGGTAAATAGCATAGATTATATTTCAGCTATGTACCAGGTACATCACTTGAAATATGTTCCATTTTGGAAATACTTTTATATTTCATACATATTTCAAAACACATATAAATGAAATGTTGCAAAGAAACCTGCCTGAAATGTTTATAAAAGCTGGATTGTGAAATGTTATGTATTTGAAACATTGCAACGTAACTGAAATATAACTGAAACATTCTGTGCTGTATGGGTAGGCGGCGCAACCGTGTAGACGTAATAAGCAGTAGAGGACAAGGTTAGGTGGCTGGACAGTTTTCCTCCCCTTCCTTCCACAATAGTATTATCCTACACACCCTATAAAATAGCAAGGATAAATCACTGCCAGTTGCAAACATTTTATAAAAATCAAATCATATGCCGAAAACTAAATTGAAAAGTGATTCAACCCTAGCAAAATTAATTAACAGAAGAGAAACAAATTCATGAAACACCTCCTTCCCCTTTCTTAAAATTCACACATACAACTGTAACCCCACGCCTAAAAAATCTATTCAAAAGACCATCAAGGAGAAACGATTCTCTGACCACCCGATGTCAGAATCAAAGTAAACAAATTATCACGACCGACCTTTAGCTAGAGAGCCAGATGCATAACCAACAGCTCTTCTAGCCTGCGCGACAGACTGCAACCCTCCAGTCTGCCATCCCTCCAACACTTCATAGGACAATCCAGGTGAACAGGACTGTAGAAAAATAATGATGGACGAACCCAATCTGCTCACGGTTATTGTATGTGTCAGGTGAAATGACTGGAAAAGTAATTGATACCCTTATAATTTATTTTGACTGTAAAAATATATTGAAACTTAATAATTATTTTAAAACCTACCTCAAAGAGGCAGGATCCTTTGTAACTCTAGATTACAAATTATTGTTTCTTTTGTAGTATTAAAAAAATTTCAGTCACACAGTGGATAAAAGAACTCTTCGCACAGTTTTTGTATATTTTCTATTATAATGTTTTCAGGGTGTCTACTGACCCTGGAAAACCTGGAAAACCTGGAAAAATCAGGGAATATTGTAATCAGGGAAAAATCAGGGAATTTTTTCAAAAATCAGGGATTTTTTTTTGGTGGGTTGTAATTGGCAATACGTTTTTGTTTATTGATCAGCTTGCATTGACGTAGCATCAAGTGTATCCCCTCCCATTTTTTTTTTGAATGGCAAATAACGAACAGTTCCCACGTCCATTTTCTTTTATTTACCATCGGATTCGGAAGTGGCGTTAAATCACGTGATACAAACTGGTTAAAGCTGGTCTGTTATCCTGCTGACGTATGTGCTGCGGCATGTGCTTCCCGCGTTCGGATTACACCGACAGGTGCATTTAATTTTAAGTAATTATGGATGCCCCCAACGTAAACTGGGCACTTTTGTTAGCTTTGAAAATACATATCACAGACACTTTTGGTGAAGATTCGCCATCGTTGCTAGAAATTGGTAGCTATGGGCTTCATGCGGTCCATGGTGCTTTAAAAACTGGAATTTCTGCTACACAATGGGACGTTGTTAGTTTTTTGAGGCACAGTTACTTTTTGTTGAAGCATGTACCTGCAAGGAGGGCAGATTACATTAGAATAACTGGATCAGAGCTTTTTCCCAAGAGATTTTGTGCAATAAGATGGTTAGAAAATACTACAGTTGCTGAGCGTGCCATGAAAACGTTACCCCACCTAAAGAAATTTGTTAGTGAAGTTTCTATTCATCTGTCTTTCAATGTAGGTAGTGGAAAGTGCTCTTGAAGATAATCTTCTAGAAGTAAAATTTACATTTTTCCACTCTTTGGCATCAGAGCTGCAATTGTTTCTTACAATGTTCCAAAGAAATTTGTTAGTCAAGTTTCTATTTCATCTGTATTTCAATGTAGTGAAAAGTGCTCTTGAAGATAATCTTCTAGAAGTAAAATTTACATTCTTCCACTCTTTGGCATCAGAGCTGGAATTGTTTTTTACAATGTTCCAAAGTGAAGCACCCATGGCACCTTTTCTGTATGATTCACTGGTAGACATTTTATTAGCTTTGGCAGGAAAGTTTGTGAAACCAGAGGTACTGAAGTGCTTTAGGGAAAAAAACACAATGTATCTCGATTGGATGTAGATAACCAGGAAAATCTATTTACTGCTAACAATATCAAGTTGGGTTATGCAGTACGCCATGCCATCAAGAAACAAAAAGTACCAGAAAAGTCTGTCCTGTTACTGATAAATGATGTTAGGACTTGTCCAAAGGTTATGGTAAAAAAACTTCAAGACAAAAGTCCCCTTAAGTACAAACTTACCAAAGGAATTTCCTGCTTATGTCCGTCTATGGCTTTAAATTCGGGTGTGAGGAAACAGCGTGTGAAGTACAGTTTAGAATGTTGTCTTCGAAACAGGTGGCTATCAGGACAAGAAGCTGATAACATTGAGTGATCATATCAGTTGGTATGTTCCTCGCAAGATTCTGAAGCACTGTTCTCGTCTTTTTCTCGAGAAGATGGGCGCTTTGATCACTTGTGGATGCTCATTCTTAAGGCACATACAGTAGCTGTCAAAACATGCCTTCTAAAGTTTGTGAGGATGATGATGGAAATGCATAATTGGAAAGAGGATTTTCAGTGAATTCTAATCTGCTGACTGAAAACTTGCAGGAAGAAACACTGATTACACAAAGACAAGTGTATGACTTTGTTCAACGTTCTGGAGGTGTAGAGCATGTTGATATCATCAAGTCTATGTTACAATATGTAAGAAATGCTAGTTGTAGGCGTAAGGAAGCCCTCCAACAAAACAAAAAGAAAAGGAAGCTACAGACAAGAAGAAGGCAGAAAAAAGAAGAGTTGAAGAGGCGATCAAGGCATTGCAGTTTAAGAAGGCTCGAGTGTTGGATTTGGCTTGTTCTGAAGCAAGTGCTATAGATGCAAAAGTTGAGTCACTGCGAAATTGACGGGAGCTTCCTTTTACTAATGTTTTTTGTGTGTGAAATATTTGTAGCAGCATGTTTTATTTGCCATCAATTGAGTCACTTTGGCCACGTCTAGAAGAAGGTAATATTTGTACTAATTTAAGTAAGTTGAAATACTTTGAAACCCATAAATGTATTGTTATTCAGTTTTTTCAGTTTCGTGGAATGTCGTAATTGTGTTAAAGAAAACCTGGAAAAATTCAGTTTTAGACCTGGAAAACCTGGAAAAATCAGGGAATTTCATTTACTAGATCTGGTAGACACCCTGAATTTTATAATATGAAGCTGGGTAGTCCAGCACACCTGCTTGTGATCGCCAAGCAGGTACCGAGCTACAAACTTGGGGAACTAGTTTAGAAATGAAAATATTTGCCAGATATTAGGGAACAATATATAAGTTTTATAAAACAACTTCAGAATCTATATACTGCTCTCACTCGCAAGCATAACTCACACTCTCAGATATCAGTCTTATACTATAGGCCTACCCCTCCCATATCCAAATAATAATCAAATGTAGGTGAAGTAACAATCCTACACACACAAGAGACCATAATAATATTCAAAAACACACATAAATGCAATTAAAAATATTAAAGAAAATAGAATGACAAAAATTTATACACATTCATAATTGCAGATTTTGACACCAGTTGGAAATATGCTAAAATATCACGAGATTCCGTCTTAACCACAATTAGTTTGACCTAGAAACAAACCCGAATTTCTATATAAAGTGACTCTTAAATTAAAACAAAATGTTCAAAAATCGCAGACAGTATAGTATGAAACCACCATGAAGCATTTATAAAAAACGATAAATAAAGGCAGCAAATATTCACTCAACAAGTAAAAGTACTGAAAATAAAAGAAAAACGAACATGTACTTTAGACCACAGTTTGTCACCATATGAACATCTCTCTCTCTCTCTCTCTCTCTCTATCTCTCTATCTCTCTATCTCTCTCTATCTCTCTATCTCTCTCTCTCTCTCTCTATCTCTCTATCTCTCTCTCTCTCTCTCTCTATATATATATATATATTAATGGAGAATTTACAGTCTTCTTTCTGTCAGAGAGTGTCCTGAAGCCGAATAATTATTTGGTTGTTTTTAACATTGTTTTCCAATTACTTTAAAGCCTACTTTACATAATGCCCAATTTCTGCTTTACCTTCTGTTATACCCATGGGTATAAAAGTGTGCATTAAAGTTTGTTTATCATAAGAGATGAATGATAACAGTAACTAACAGAAACCAGCCAACACAGTTGCCAACCAAAGCAAGCATATTGGGGTAGGATAAACATATTGCTGTCCCCTGAATCATAATACTGAAAATATATGAACATATATCTTAATAACATTACATTAATCAGACATCTCATCTAGTTAAGCCACTGTATTAATTGAGGGGCTGAGAACAAAAACTAGGTAAGTGAAATAATAATCATGGCTATTAAAGTTTAGCATTGCGCACTAAATTCTGAACCTGTGTTACATGTGTTATTATTATTATTTTATTATTATAATATAAATAGACACTATACACAAAATTTTAAACCCGAAAAAATATGGTTAAGTACACAGTAATAAATGTAATTGATGTTTATCTACTATTTGTATGTTTGCGAGTACTAAGCACATTTGATAAAAAAAAACTATGTAAATGAAATTATGTAAATACAACATTTAATAAACTAATAAGAATACTTGTAAAAGCAAATAAAATCACAGTCTCTGTTTGAAAATATATAAAAATACACTGATCATCAACGTTTACTGCCTGTAGGGGAGACCAGCCTAAAATGACATACATTTTGTTTTCGCCCCAAAACTTGAGTCAAACATGGAATAAAATTTAATAATTAGAGTAAGATAAAGTCTGACATTATTTTGTTTTATTTGGTTGAGCCGAAGTAAAAAAAAATCCTTAAATTGAATTTTGGCAATTTAAAAAAAAAGTGACCACTGTGTCGTTTTAGGCTTATAACAGTATAAAATGACATACATATTTTTTTCCCTTTACAACAAAAACTCGATTTAGTTGTAAAATACTTAAACCACATTGCACTTAATGAAGACTTATTTGGTTAGCCACTTATTTGTGATTCTAACAGCAAAGTTCACACACATAACATTTTGTTTTCGCAGGGAGTCCAGCACATTCACTGTGTTCCCACTTTTTACATTGACAG
Source organism: Bacillus rossius redtenbacheri (assembly GCF_032445375.1). Lineage (NCBI taxonomy): Eukaryota > Metazoa > Arthropoda > Insecta > Phasmatodea > Bacillidae > Bacillus > Bacillus rossius. Next base: position 222,263,744 of record NC_086330.1, on the reverse strand, counting down.
CATTGCAGCCAAGTTTCCTTAGGTCTCGACTGAGAATAAAATTTCGTTGCAGTAGAGGCAGGGACAGTCATCATCGGCATCATCTCCAAAAAGTTCTTTTTCGTAGCTAATTTCTTTATCCATCCTAAGTTGTTTGCTTGCTTTCCGCGCTGACTTCCGCTGTTCTTTTGCGTTCCTTTCTGCTACTTTCTTCTTTAAAGCCAGTAAATAGGGAATGGTTGTTAAAACTGCAGGTGCATGGTTTTCCTTACATTTTAGTTTCTGTCCAGAAGTAGTTGCCTGAGGAATGGGTGAAATTGTAGCAACAGAAATTTTCTTAGGAGTGGTGGTTGGCTATCATCATTTGCTTTGTCACTATCTTCAAGTTTTGAGGGTGATGATATCTGATGATTTTCTTGAGCATGGCTGTCTTCATCTTTAATATCATCAGAAAATGCTTGCATGGACCTATCGTGCGATACTGAATTATTTTTATGCAAATAAGATCCTGGGAGTTCTTGATCAACTAGTTGTAGGCCGGAGTGACAAACTTGTGTTGTGGGTAGTTCATCTTCTAGTGGAAGTGGAATGTTTGTTGTTTCAGCTGGCTCAAATAAGTGGTCCGGAAATATATCTGGATTCACTGGCCAAAGTCCGGTTTTCTGAAAACCACTGTAACCCCCTCTTTTGCCTGACCGGGCCAGAAAACACTAATAGGGACCAAGCAGAAGGCTGGATTACAATAATAATAAACCCAGGCTGATGGTATTAGTTTATAATATTCAGCTCCAAAAGAAAAATATACACAGTAAATATTCCACATCAGAAGAAGGCATTACTTCAGTTTACAGACTCCAACAGTCATAAAATCATATAAAATAGACACATAAAATAGAATAATCAATGGGGGTCAAGGTCTCTAGCAAAGGGGGCATACAGGCCGTTCCCCTCCAATACAACCTCCAGCCTCACAAATTCTGGAACCACCTGCCCCCGTCGTCCGGTGCACCGGTTACACCAGACCACTTAACCCCACTAAAAATCTCATAAAAAATAATATATATATATATAGCAAAATAGAATATATAAACAATCGATATAAACATATTTAAATTACTTGTTCAGGTACTATTACACACATCAATATCATACACAATAGGTCACTGGCCTATTCACAATAATAAATACATTTTTATCACCAAGATAGAGTTACTGAGTATTTAAGAATGTACCTGCACTTGTGCTAAAACAAATTATAATAAAACACCTGTTTAGGTAAAATGTTTCAAGCTGGACTGGCAATAAAGTCTATACCTACTATGTACCTTGTAATCACAATATAATACCACAAAACATTTATAAAATTAATAATCACCTAACAAGTATTATAGTTATACCTAACCAAGAACAAAAGTTTCTTCAGTTCACTATTTCCGTTACGAATTTACTTTATTAAGATAAACCAGGTAAGCACCAATAAATACAATAAATATAATTTAAATTCCAACGGAATAAAATCAACTTTACTTTAGCAGGAAAGGAAGATTTTTTTTTTTTTTACAAACTACTCATCCAATTTGTGTGACAAACCTGACTAAGCCTCAGCATTTCCTAGTCGCCGGAATTTACAGCCGAATAGTTAGTCGGCACCAAAAAAGCACAACGAAAGAAAAGCGACACAACATAGCAATCAATCAGAGCATAACTCCACGAGACAAAAAAAATATTAAATCTGAGGAAACCTACACATGCCTAGACTCCTAATTAAGAGAGAAATAAATCTTCGATAGATCCACAAAAAAAAAAAATGTCAACACTTACAGTTTGAAGGAAAACTGATCTATGAAGAAAAATCAAATTGCCCCTAGCAATTTACAGAAGTGTCGGAGGAGCGGCCCCATTTTCTCCAGCCGCTGACGTGCCTTGAAGTCGCCTCGCTGACATCACTGCTGCACTGATTCCACAAAACTTATATTCGTAGACTCCAGCTTCTACTTCAATATCCAAGCAGGTAGAACACGGCATCCTCGTAGCAGCACTCTTCATATCTTCATTCGCCATGAAAAACTCTCTCTGCAGTAAACTTCCTTCTTGTCTTCGGCAAAAAATATTATTACAACTTCTGGCACCCCGACGTGTAGATTTATGAGAGCAAAACGTTTTATTCTCGTGATCAGTCCAATACTCCGACGCAGTTCGGCTTCATTTCTTTCTCCACTTGCTTACTCATCGTCACAATCCCTCGTGAAACTAATGCTGATTTGAATTCATAACTCTCGTTAGCTAATCGATGAAAGGTGAGCCTCTATTCCGTTGTACTCTTGTCTCGGGCGCGCAGCTAATTTTTTTTTTTTTTTTTTTTTTTTAACGTCTCGTCATTTGTTGCGGAAGCTTACTCACAGTTAACCGCCTTTTACTCCTCCTCCAACCCTTCTCTTCAGTAGGTACGACATTCCTCGTTTAAGCGACTCGCATCAACTCACTCCACCGGCTGTCTAACCAACTCCTAACACACGCCCACTCCTGCCAATACCTTCACCCAAGCGCTAAATTCCCTCGCGTACCAACAGCACAAAAAAACACACCAGATCGCAACGCCACGCGACAAAACCAGCAACTAACTCAGATCGCCGCGCGCGCTTTCACACAGATAGCATGCATGATTTGCGCCCGCGCCTCGATCCCACACACAGCCTGAGCAAACACAACGTGGCACTCTAAAGAGTGTCAAACCATTTTCAGCAATAGCTAAAGTGGCAGTTTTTCCATACGCAACAGCGAAGAGTTCACTGATCTGATACTGAGTGACAGTTCTTCCAGGATGATTCTTCAGCCATTTCGTTACTTCCTGGTCGTAATAGGTCTTGAGGGGGCCATAAAACGATACATCAAGCGGCTGTAACCGATGTGTGCAATGGGGAGGTAAAGATAACATCACTATTCCATTTTCTTTTGCATATGTAAGCACATCCACATGTTTATGACTTGAATGTCCATCTACAATAAGAATAATTTTGTTTTCTTGGGTAGGCTTGACAAAAGATGAAAAATGCTTCAACCATGTTAGGAAATTCTCGCCTGTCATCCAACCACTTTCATGTGCAATGCCCAAGGTTCCATGAGGAGCATTATAAGTCAATTCTTTTTTTCCAGTTTTTATGTGGAAAGATTAGAGCAGGAGGAACAAAGACAACAGGACTCATACAACATACCACAGTAATATGTAGGTCACGCTCTGCGCTAGTTATAGCCCCCACCTGTTTTTTTCCCTGTAGTAGCAAAAACCTTTTGTGTTTTCTGAACTGTAGACAAGCTGGATAAATCAAAATTATAAATTCTACTGATGCTTATGTTGTGGCTGTCTTGAGTCTCTTGATATGTATTGAAAAATTTACTGACTTGCTTTTTGTTGAATGCCATCGCCCGTGCTGTAGATGTTGCTTCTGGTTTTCTTAAGGATACATCTGGATTATGCTTCATAAACCCTTGTATCCAATCCCAACTAGCCATTTGCTTTTCTTGGTTAAAACGGTGACTATAGCATTTCTTTCTGCTAGCTGGAAAGCAAGTTTTTTTACTTCTGTGCATGTGAGTCCAAATAAACGGGATTCCAAAATTTTAAATGGCTCACAAGTTCACGTTCTAGAGCTTCGTTAAATGTGGCATGAAAACGGCCCAAACCTTTGTTTACACCATTAAAGAATTTATTTTTGTTTTTCGCTCTTCTTCGAAGAGTAACCTGTGGTACATTAAACCTATTTGCAGCTAGAAGCCAGCCCATTTCACCTGTATTAACTGCATCTATAGCTCTCTGCATTGACTCTTCCTCCCAGGATTGCCGGGAAGACCTTCTTTTGTAGCTTCCAACCATCTGCGAACATATCCCAAATCTTAGACTGTAAAATTATATACTGTAAGGTCCTTATCAAGGCTAGGGCCATTTTATTTAAGGTTCCACATATCTTAAAAGAGCAAGATACTGAAAAGTATTTACTTTATTTGCCTATATTGTATATGCATGCTGTTCAGAAAAATACATATTATAGCCTTATTTTATCAAAACTAGTTGCTAGCCTTTAAGTTGTTAAGCCTAATAATATGTACATGTTAATTCATAAATTTATTATATATTCAAAAAAAGAATGCATTCCATCACATGGAAAACATGTAGCGAATATTCGGGTAAAATGACATACTGTGTCATTTTACCCAATTTGCACGAATATTTTAACCTCACATTTTAAACCACCCAGATGTAACTTAATGAAAATATATTTAGTTCAATAAATAGCAAAAATACCCACTAACATATGAAAAAATACTGTATTCATAATATATCTTCCAAATAATTTTAATACAAACACCCACACAATGCAAATATTTATTTCAGTGACTTGCTATTATTTTTTCCGTCCTCACACAGCTACGCATCCACCAAAACCGACGCCATTTGCAGAGCACCACTACTGCCAACCTTGCTTACCATAGAACCTATAATATGATCATCTGTAGTGCGCAGAAAGCCAAAACACCTGGTGTGTCATTTTATCCTAGTTTATCATTTTAGACTGGTCTCCCCTACTTTTATTCACACCTCTCCAGCACTCGACAATGAACTGTCTTCGTCTTCACTACTTTCTTCTACGGGATTTCCTTCTTGTGCAGATGTACAATGAATTATAATTTGGAATAGAAATGTGTAACACAACTGGTCATCCAATTTATCGCTTTGCATATGTTACTCTTGTAAATGGAATATCTTCGTTGGTAGTACACAAATGGGAGCCCGAGCCTAGGCTTCAGACTCGAGGAACTGGAGCCGATAACTTCCATCTTGGATTGTAATGTCATGGCGGCCATCTTGGATAACCTTGACCCTCAAAATGTGCCAGAAATGGCTCAAAATTTGCCATAATTTACCTAAAATTCACCAAAATTCGCAAACATTTCCTGGTTTTTGGAGAGAAAATCACCCTCCGATAAATAACAAAAAAATTGAAAAATAAAAAATTCCCTATTTTGAGGGAAATTTTCCCGTTTTATAACTCAAAAGTTCAAAAATTCGATATTCGAAAACCCTCTAAAGAAAGAACCAAAAACCGTATAGTGGCTTAAAGTCCCCAACGACAAACCGCCCTAAGCCGCTGAGATCATGACTTTGACCTTGACCATAAACTTGAAATTATTTCATTTTTGACCGAAAAATTCCGAGAAAAAAATTATTTCAAATTTTTTTGTAACTTAATCGATGTAGGTCATAGGTTCAATTCCCGGCAATAGTAAACATGTAATTTATTAATACTTTTTTTAAAATCTTAAGTACAATTAAATGAAAATTATAAACATTCTTTCTTATGTCATACCCGCCATCTTGGTATCTGAAATGTTGCACTTTTCGTTACGGCCACCATCCTGAAAATCCGTAATTTTTATTTTGCTAAAAAATAAGAAAAATTTAAAAATACAAAATATAATTTATTAAAATATTAATGTATAAAACCACCGCCATTTTGTAAATTGTCCGCTGTATTAAAATCCGTTATTATTATTCCATTTTAACAGGGAAAATTTGAAAATTATTTTTGAAAATCAATAATATTTTAATACAAAAATCACTATGAAATCTTTTAGTTGAACCCGGTGACATCATTCGATTAAAAATGCCATTTTTACCTGCTAGAGTGCAGTATTAATTTATTACTGTGGCGCCCGATATCTTGACATTTTTACGCCAGCTTGGAAATCCATAATTATTTAGCTATAAAATCTGAAAAAATTCCGAAATCCACAAAAAAAAAACACTCAATAAAATAAAAATTGATTATATCGATTCCTGTCCTTGGTTACTTTATCGATAAAAAATTATGTAAAAAATTCTTATTCAATAAATATGACAAAAAATCCTACAAGCAGCTAAAATTCCTCTACTATCACCCTCTAGTAAGCCGATGATGACATATTGACGGCCATATTGAAAATGCGTAATAACTAAACTAAAAATTTGGGGAAAAATACAAAAAAAAAACACTCATTAATTTACTGATTGACTCGATCGATTCCCGTCCTTGGTTCGATTCAGAGTCAGTGATAAGAATAACAGAAACTTAAAATAATTTTAAATTATGTTTTCAATTATCTTTTGTTTATTAATAATTCTGTGCCGGAAATTAGACATTTCGTCACCTTTTTTAATTTTTTCTATAATTATAAATTTTTTTGGGGTTTTTTATTTTTTTAATTTATCTGGTTGTTAATGGGGGTGATTTACTTTTTGTTAGGCCGGTGTACGCCACGGATTTAAACTTTGTGCCAGTGGACCGAAGCCCCTTTCCCAGGGGGCCAATCTGATATTTTGCTGTCTAATGTGGACATGGTCAGCCCGGTTGAAATTTCTCTCGCCTGCAGTCACGTCCCGAGTTTGTAATTTTAATTCCCTGCATGACCAAAACTGCATAGAGCAGCTCCTGGGCTGCAAGCTGCTACCTTGTAGAGACCTGCTGAGAAAAGCATGGCTCGTCACGAAGCAGTCTCCAGTGGAGCTGCGTTCCCACCGGAGTGGCGTTTTCTGTGCCCCCCTTCCTCTCTCTCCACCTCACTTTAGTTCTGAGAAATCAAGCTAGGAGCAGTGACCGGACGGGACGATGACCTGATGCAAAAACCTTCTCCCGGGTCCGACAGACACATCCCCGACATCTAGCGGAGGAAAATGTAACCGCGGGCCTGGTCGCCAGCGTGCAGAGCTTACTCTCATGACACCTGGTGGCAAGTCAGCTCACCACCTCAAGTAGTTCCCCCTTACGCCGCTAGAAAGCAGTGTCGCGGTGCCATAAGGCACTATGCTTTCTTCTCGCGGCCTGTAGAAGTCGATTGTTCGTTGCTTTTGTTTCGGTCCGGTAGAGAGCGCGCATGTCGTGTTCTTGTCACGCCCGCCTCGGACTCCTTCGGAAATTTTCGGCTTAGAACCGAACCTTCCCCCCTCCTCCCTAGGGCTTTAGCGCCTGTTTTAATTAGAAGTCTTGTCCGCCATCATCGGCACTTTGTTCTCTGAGCTCGGCTACTGACCACGTGTTCTCGGCGTCCTCTGCGCTAAGAGGCTTTTCGCGGGAACGGCGATTTTCGGTTGCACAAAAGATGTAGTCAGTTACTTAAGGGATGTGATCCCATTTGTACAGTAGCCAGGCAGAGGTAGTTTTTAGAAAAGTCATGCGTAGTTAAAGTTTTTTATTTATATTTAATTCCAAAAATTCTGGTTTCCTTTGCGCATCCGCGGATTCTCGGTGCGCGTCATCCTGATGTCGGCGCGAGACATCTCGCGAGCCCTGTTTCCACACCCTGTTTGGTGAGTAATTCTTTTTTTTTTTCCCAAATTCCCGTTGTTGGCTTTCGTGCCAACTGTGTATGACTGTCTGGACGCAGGTCTAATTCGTTTTGAATTTGGGCTTTGTTTCAGACAGGGTCGAAGTTACGGAGGGAGAAATTGCCCCCGCATGATCTTCGGGACCTCCAGCTGATCCCCCCCCCCCCTCGTTAGAAGAGTTTGGCCCGCAGTCCGAGGTCATCCTGGAAAGACCCGGGTGATATGAGATATATATATTTTTTTCACTTAAATAGAAGGAACTAAAACAAAGATACCAGCGAGCAGTGTTTTAAGGACGTCATCCTCAAGAATCTGGAAAATCGAGGAAACTCATATATATATATATATATATATATATATATATATATATATATATATATATATGTAATCGTTGGGAGCTATATTTGAAATTTTGTTAATGTATTCATTTGATTGTTTGGTTGTAATATGTATTGTTTTAAATAATGCCGGGCGCCCCTTTTAATTTTGTTAATTACTAAGATTTTTATTGTCAGGTATAAATAATGCCAACATAAAATTCCTTAATAATAAACTAGGAAAACCTATAGACCAAGCTACCGATTTTGTGTATTTATTTATCAAATACCTTCTTCATTGTAACGATCCACGGACTCCCAAGTTACTAGTGCGCAGGGAGTGTAAATTTTGTCTTGTTCACCGTCTCGTGCCCCCTCTGGTGATTAACTTAAAATTTTCTTAATATTTTGCCCAGCAGTTTCCAAGGACTTTTTGATTAATTAAAAATAATATAAAAATTGGGCACGAGGGGCGTTACAATTCTTTCTACGATAAAGACTCTAAACAAGATACCTGTCCGACGAAATACGTTTTCGCTATGCCTGCTATGGAAGTCTAACTTTTCGGTACTTGGAATACTTTCCAACAGGTCTTGTACAATGTTTGGCATATAGGCCAAGTGTTTTCGGACTACGAGGCCAGGCCGTGTACAATGTCAGGCTGTAGACAAGATGACTCTGAACCACGATGCCAATCGACCTGACTACAGACATAACGATCCAGAATACGATACGATCGGTCGCAAGATGCAGTAGGATACAATGGCTCTAAAAGTCTTTGCCTTCAACTGTTTTTGGCTCCAACTGTCTTTGGCACCAACAGTCTTTAGCTACAAATTTCTTTTGGCTCTCAAAGTCATTGGCTACAACAGTATTTGGCTTCAAATGTAATTAGCTAATAAAGTCATTGGCTCCTACATTTTTAGTTCCAGCAGTCTGTGATTCCAAAAGTCATTTCCTCCAACAGTCTTTGGATCTGTCTTTGGCTCCAACAGATCCAAAAGCTCCAATTGCTCAAACTCCCCTTGGCACCAACAGTCAGTGGCTCCAAAAGTCAAAGCTCCAAGTGCTCAAATTGCTCTAAGTGCTCCAACAGTCCCAACTGCTACAATTATTGCTCTAACTGCTGCATTTACATTTGGCTCCAACTGATTTCAATTGCATTTTTAAACGAATTTGGCCTGATTCCTGGTATGACTTTATTATCACTCTCCACTTTGTAAGTAAATGGTGATGATTTTTACATCTTTGAGTTAGAAGTTGTATTACAAAATATCGGCATTAGAAGGAAATTAGATTTCGAGATATGAAACAATCACTTTTTGAAATCCAAAATATTAATAATTTTTTTCAATTTTATACACATGCAAGTAACAGAAGTCATTATTGTATTTAGCCAGCTTCCCTAAGTTCTTTGAGTATGAAGGATACTTCTTTGATGTGCGAATAGTTCACTGCACAAAGCGAAGCATGTAGTATTCTTAACCTGTCGAGCAATATGTTAGGATCAACCCATGATGCGTAATTAATATCTTCTACTGCTATCATCTTCCTTGATGTGTATAATAAATATTATTACATAAAATCTCTGGAGTATTCCGTTTTAACACCAGCTCAAGGTCACTTTTGTCATCGACCCAGTGATCATCGCAAGCTTGATCAGAATAATTAATTTTAAAACGACGTTTACAACGTTTTGGTCTCGATCACAGTCTTCGATCTTGTGAGCCTCAGGTACGCCATTACAGTCTTCCATCGTGTCAGCCTCAGATGTGTCATCATAGTCTTCAATCATGTCAGCCAGCTTAAGATGTTTCATCGCAGTATTCTATCTTATCAGCTTCAGGTCGTTCTCCGTTGTTCGCATTTTCATGGAGGCGGCTAGAATTTAGCGTAAAATCTTTTCATTTACCACGAAAGTGCTACTTTCTTCGTTAGTTTTAAATTTAAAATTATTATTTAGAAATCTAGGATAGTATTTTTATCATAAGCATTTTTACTTTATTTGTAATTATCATAGTCGCTAATATTAAGCCTTCGTTCCATTATCTTGGTGTTGTAGATCAGTCCTCGCTATCTTTAGTCAGCTTAGTTGTACAGGTCTTGAAAAGTTTATTCAAGAAATATCTTCCACCAAAGGATTTCTGACACTGACTGCAACTAAATGGTTTTTGGCAAAGACCCAAAATACACTCGCTTCTCCTATGACGTTTAGAATTTTTTCTCAAAGTAAACTCCTTGCAGCAGTATCTACAAATACGCCTTTTTGATACATCTACAGGCAACGAACAGGGATACTAATGCCAGATGTAAACTGAGAGTTTTAAATTAGAACAATGACTTAAATAGAATTTTGCTTAATTTTTTCCTTTGGTGAGAGTTATTTATCTCATACAAAAAAAACTTGTTGCAATTAGTTCTGCTTTTCAACAACAAATGGCGCCACATGTTGAGTAATGGTAATTTTTTTTAATGTGGAATGTGGGATGCTCTCTCTCGATCGCAAAAGGAGGGCTTCGCTAGACATCAAAGAGAATGAAGTTCGTCTTGCATGATAGTGTAATTCAGTTATTTTAAGACACATCAAACGTCTGGTAATGAATCTATTTTATTTTAATTACTCAAAATATATTTTAAAAAAACGTAAGTGCTGATTCGGTAACAGGAAATCACTTAGTAAAATAAACTATGCATATAATTGCTGCTTATCACAAAAAAAAATACATGCAAGGATTGTTTTCTCAGGATTAAACAGAAATACTCCAAGAATCAAGATCAACTAACCAAAAAAATTAATTGAAAAATTTAAAAAATTAAAAGTTAATTGAATAAAAAGTAAAAAATAAAAAATACAAAAAATTCTGGACTAAAACTCTATCCTTGCTGAACAAAGGAGAAGTTAGCAAGCTGGCAGAAGTTGTTTTTGTATTTTTTTAAATTTAAATTTTTTATATTTTTGCTTTATTAATTTTTGTGGATAGGTGTGTGTTTTTGGGGCTCCGGCACCAGGGTTCAGGGTGTGGTGTTTTGGTGTTTTCCGCCATCTTGGATTGTGACATCACGGCAGCCATCTTGGATGACCTTCGACCTTCAAATTTTGCCAAAATTTGCCCACAATGCGCAAACATTATCAGTTTTTTGGGGGAAAAAATTTCTCAAATTTGAAAAATAAAAACAATTTCTTTTAGAGGGAAAAATACCCGTTTGGAAGGAAAATTAACAGTTTTTAGTCCTGAAAATGCCAGCGGCAAGAAATGTCCATATTGAGGCTTAAGCATACATGTCTACAGCCTCTGATAATCTCTAAAATCATCATGGAATATGTCACCGTTACAATTTCCGTTACGGCTGCCATCTTGAAAATCTTTATTTACTATCTGATTTTAATGAAATAATTTTTTTTAAATATATATTAAAAAAATCAATTAATAAAATTTTAATAAAAATATTTAAAAAACACACACCTACGACATGAAACTCGGAGTCCTTCGTTCAAACCCAGTGAGGGCAAAAAATAAATAAAAATGGCGACCGATCCTCCCTCATGGTAGTTGCTGGCAGACTGAACCCCCACCACTTTGTTCATAATATATATATAATCAGCTAGTATGATGTCATGTCCGCCATTTGAAAATCCGTAACTTCAATGCTCTAAATTTAGAAAAAAAATAAAAAAATAAAAAAAAAATTAATGAAATAAATTTTAATAAAAAATCTTTAAAAAACACAGTTGCAAATATTGTTATGGCCTCCATCTTGTATTCTATAAATGTTGCTTGTTTCATTATGCCCATCATCATGTCATCGTTACACTTTTCGTTACGCCCACCATATTAGATTATAGAGCGTTGCACTTTTCATTATGGCCGCCATCTTGAACACCCATAATTTTTATGCTAGAAATTAGGAAAAAAATTCAAAAATTATAAAAAAATATTATTAATTAAAATATAATAAATTAAAATTTAAAAACGCACTTAGACCTTGACGTCTTCGGTTCCATCCCTGGAAGATACAAAAAAATTAATTTTATGTAAAAATAATAATTTCAATAAATCACATTCAAATTTCTTAAAGAGGCTTAGTTTCCTAGCCAAACAACATCCTATAAGTCGCTATGTACGCCATCTTGGAAATTTGTATTTATTGACCCATAAATACATAAAAAATATTAATTTCATAAAAAAATCACAATAATTTACATATTAAATAATTAATTGGTTCGATATATTTAGTGCTAAAATTATATTTAATTAAAATACCAGAAAAGTGTCAGGTTCGAGAAATAAAACACCGCAAGTTCTTTTACAAACATTATATTGTGACGGAGCTCAGCAGAGCCTCCGACAAATCACCACCTAAAACATGAATGTAACTTTGGGGGTAGAATAAAAGAAATGGTAGAGCACTGGCATGAGGTACCCGAGACCTAGTCTCCTACCTATACAGGTAGTGTAGGGAAAGTTTCACGAACTGAAAGAAAACATAATTAAACAATTCAGACACAGATTTATTATTTACCAAAAATATGTTCACAAATAAATAAACAAATAAATAAATAAACATTAACGTGATGTCGGCCGTCACACAAGTTAACATAAGTATTTATTTTTAGGCAACATGGCCGCTCTCCCGTCGCCGCTGCTCCGCTAAGGAATAGTCTACGCCCAGGCCACTACATGTATGCCTTCAACAAGACGTCGATTCCCCAAACTACTTTTCCTAAGACATATTAATTAAACTAAATACCGTTCGAAACTACATTACTTGTTCATCTTAAATTATTAAGTGCTGGACGGAGACCGTCCAGCCTGAAGTTCCGTCTCACGATCCATCACTGCCAATCACTTACCCTCACTACGACACAGCGATACGGCCCCGTACCGACGTGGATCACCCGTCCAGAGAGGTCCCGCAGGCGAAAAAGCCCCGGTCCCTCCCTGGACGAGAGTTTTACCTCCCGAACGAGGTCACACCGAAAACACGAACACAGGAAAAAACTTAGCCACGGGAAAAATGGCTGTCCCCCTCCCGCGAGGAAAACAAAACACGCGAGGTAGACATTTCCTTCTGCGCAGGCGCGAAGTCTCCCCCTTCCCCTCTCGCGCTACTCGCTTGTTCAACGTTTCCAAACTCGGGCGCCAGGTTGTGACACCATACAGGACAGTGTCCTCGAAACGGATACACAAAAACCTCGCGTAGCAAAATGGAGAATAACGACAAACAAAAAAACTGGCGCAGCGCAGCAGGTTTTCGAGAACAACGTGGTGCAACCCCTTGGCGAGCCCTGGCCAGCGACCCGCGAGAATTAGCAAACCACGTAGCCTCGCAAAAGCCTGCGGTGCCTGCAAACTACAATCACAGCAACTTCTATTCCGCTATCCGTGTGTCGCAATCACCAGGCCAAGCATGGAAACGTGCACGTACACCAACACGTTACCCAGACGGGATACAAAAGTAAAATAAATTTAAAAAATAAAGTAAAGAAATGTTCAGACCGTGACACTACCCCGGTCTACGAGGGCTTGTGCCCCACAAGCCATAAAAACTCCTAACCATGAATTTAACAAAGGGGCAAAGACTTACAAGATATATGCCTACTTGAGCAAGAGAGCACACAAGGGTTGGGTTTTACCACAACAATAAAATTCAAACCCTAAACTAGGAAAGTTAAACCAATGTAGGATACAATTTTAGTAAATAGCCCAGGAAACAATTCTTTCCTATTAGAATCGATGGTGGCTTGCACATCGTAAGACTGCTCCTGCGACATACAACTAGGAGAGGCGTGTACTGTGGACAGATCAGCCCTAGTTGAAGCTGGGGGGAAGAGTCCTTGAAGTGTGATCTGCAGCTCACACCCATGATCCAGCATTCAGAGCAGATCTGCCCTCTGCCCGTCTTCCTCGCAGCATGTCATCCGGGATTTCTCCCCAGCGAAACTGAACAAACATTTCATAACCAGTATCAGATTCTCACCAAAGAACATACACTACACTGTCAAGATCATTTCAACATTAGGTTAATTAAGGGGGGGGATTTCATTTTTACTTAACTTCACATCACAACAGTATGTTTATACAAGGTCGAAAACAATTAACGAAAAATTAAATTATACCACTAAGCAAAACTGTAAAGTGACCCTATTAAATAATTATCAAACAATGTTGTCAAATATTTTAACTTAACAAGAAAAACAACTGAGTAATACAGGTAATTTCTCTCTCACACCTCCTCTTTATCACATAAATGAGCAGTAAGACAAACCAAGGATGAGTCAAGGGGCATGTTATTCTCCAATAACAACAACAACAACAAAGATGATCATAAATATGTCAAGAAAATGAAAACAAACACAACTAAATCAAGATGGGAGCTTGGCCTCCAAGAGAAAAGGAATGGATTATACAAGTCAGGAATACAAAGGATAAACATCAGGAAAGGAACCTGAAATATCCATAGGGTTAGGTGAAGTCCAAGATCTTCAAATCACGCCTCTGCAGCTACTATCTACAGAACAGAAAAAAAATAGCATTGTCACTGGTTGGCCGAGAGTAACTAATTTCTTCATTCGGCACATGTCGATGAAAGCGACCCCCATGTTGATCATCAGTTTCTTCATTCTTTTAAGACATAGAGTTCACATACTCACAGAAATTGATTTGGGGGGGGGGGGGGCCTTCAACAGTATAACTCCTCATGAGTTATAAGCAGCCCACCACACAACAGGGGAGGGAAAAGTAGTCCATCTCCCACACAAGTTCAATGACGGCACAACACATGGTCCTCAGTCAGGAGGACATACTCGACGAATAAGTGTTCTTCACAAAGCTTACATAATCGTAAAAGTCTCTGGATGTGGAACATCGAAGCACTATCTCTTCTTCATAAAAGAAAAAAAAACGCAAACACTTGTCGCTAACAACTCTGCCTCACTTGAGTCTGTGGAAAATAAATTACACTGTTTTTAGAGGCACAAGGGCACACAGGTTTGGACAGGGGAGGGAATAGACCAGGAATAAGGAATTCCCTTCCAGGTTAAGTCAAAAACAAGTGAAAACAAACTAAACATTAATACTAGGTTAATTATTGCTTGGACCCCTAGATTCATCCTCGATTGTCGTTAAGATTCTTTGAAAAAAAAAGGAAAACCTCTAAACTGAACAGTTAATTACAAAAATATTATTAATCATAACCACAAAAGAGATTCTCTAATAACACAAAAGTGTTTAACAACAATGTACCCTTAATGGGTTGAACAAATCGAACAACATTAACAACAGTTCTGTTAATTAATCACACAGGGTGAGGTAAACATGAATCTCTTCACCCGACTCACTAACGAACTTAGATTTTACTTGACAATTCTCAGTAAATTTCTCACATAAATTAAATGTCTCACTAGTAGACGCAACAACAGTCTGTACAGGAGATGAAATTTCCTCAGTTTTTTGTAATTTACACTTGAGTGACAACCATTTACATAGCAGAAAATGAATCATACACATTATGACACCAAGTATGAACACAGTTACACTAACTTCCAGTGATAACATAGCATTTTCACTAAGAGCAGATACACGGGGTAATGTGCCAACCAATCCCCACTAGATAAGGATTTCTTACAACAATTAATAATAAAGTGCCACCAATCACAAATAATGAAATACTTTGCAAATTCTTTAACAAAAAGTTTACAACTTCAACAGGATCTTGTACTTGTAGTTCCTCTGGCCGCGC
This sequence comes from Bacillus rossius redtenbacheri, assembly GCF_032445375.1. Classification (NCBI taxonomy): domain Eukaryota; kingdom Metazoa; phylum Arthropoda; class Insecta; order Phasmatodea; family Bacillidae; genus Bacillus; species Bacillus rossius. The sequence continues at coordinate 222,248,351 of NC_086330.1, read as the reverse complement.
AAAGAACGAGAAACAACCAAATTTAAATTAGGTATAACAGAGGGCCAGTCCTCATCCAAACAATTTGCTAATGAAGGGAAAACGGTGTGTGATGAAGCAGTTAAAGGTAAAATCTTTAATAACTTAAGTTTAGTCCAGGCAGCTGGAATCACATGAATCATCTGAAATTTAGCTTTAGAAAGAAAATCACACGGATAAAGTTCATTAATTTTAAGATCATCATTCATGTACAAGCGACAATCGCAAGGGACCTCAATGTCCACAGCGCCAGGTCGATCGGCAGGAGCTAAAAACAAGGTTTGGTTCTTATTCATTAAACACTGTACTTCTAGTTTACCAAAAGGGTTAGTTAAATAACGTTCAGGGCCAGCCTGAGTGATCATGAGGTGGGTTCCCGAATGGCATCTGTAAGCACACAGTTCGCCAAGTTTTTCTGCAGTCACTCCCTGAAATAAAGCTTTAGGACATAGAGAACTTCCCATGGCATCACCTGAAAATCTGAGAACAAAACATAAACTGTCTTCGAAGGGACGACAATCCAACAAATTTCGACCTTGAATGGTTACCAACTGCTCATTATTGGGCTCGTGCTCTAAGTGGCAAGTGTTATTCTTCCAGCGGAAAGGTACCGCCACAATCTGAAATAGTTTCCAATTGGAATTAACATGTACAATAGGTATTTTAAGTTTGACATACAAGTTCTCTTAGTAAACATGACAGCGACAAATGGGCAAATGAAAATACATTTGTACTTGAGCAACATTAATAGCTAGCCTGTACCCATCTTTATTTAGAATCTTTTCCAGTACTTGTAGTTGCTTTTGTAAATTATCCGGGGTAACCAAAACAGAAGGGATCTTATGAGAACGACATTGGTCCAAAATTTCGATTCGAGTTAAAGTATGTGAATGCTTAAGTAGTTGGGCCGCCAACAAGAGCTGCAATTGAAAAGAATGACCTATCTCTTGCCCCATAGCAGAAAATTTAACTTCATGGATTCTCTCAAATCTTTAAGGTAATTAGTTAGGTTAACAAATTTGGACTGGACTCGTTTTAACACACCGGACATAGCCTCATTAACCACACATATTGTATTACTTAGATTAGCTAGGGCAACATGGTCATCTAAAATTTGCGATTCCATCTCACCAACATGGTGTACCATCTGTTTTTGAATTAAAAATAAACTTTCAACTTGGCTGGTGACTGCTATATCGCAAAACCACCTAACAAATTCACCAATGAAGGACAGCCCCCGTTTCTCCCTCTCTTCAAACTTATCATCCACCAAATCTTCTCCAGCAGCCTCATTTAATTTAGTTATTAACATGTCGGAATGAAACATAACCTGTTTAAGTTCCATAAAAACTTTACACCAGTCACCAGAACCATTTTTGGAACAGGAAGTTAAAAGTACAATACTCTCCTGTATGTCTGTTAGTTTGGTAGGCCACGAGACCTTGAAATTGAGTGGAACCGAAGAAGTATACGTCACCTGAGTCAACGGCTCAAAGTGGGCCCCGGCCACAACTCCGACCACGTCCCGCTGTTGAGGGGGAGAGGCAGCTGTACTGTCGAGCGCCCCCATTAGCACGGCCCACACCAGCACCCAGAGGTTCGTCTTCTGACCGTGGGCCCGAGAGGCTTACTTGTAGCAACCTGCAACACTCTTAAATACTGATTTTAGGTACCAAATAGAGCTAGAGCACCGTCAACAGCCTTCTATCAAACAAAACAAAACATAATCGAACCTCTGTTATCAACTTAGACACATTATTAACGAGACACCGGAACATAACCTGCAATAAATAAATTAAACAAACATAACATCTAGACACACACTTACTTCATTAAAATCAGGATAGATTTGGAGTCAACCCCAGTAATTACAAAATGAAACTCAGGATGAATAAAAGGGTTTCATACGTTCCACATTAGTCACCTCAAAAACATCTTTCCCACGTCGACTCTTCTTAAGTCGATACAGGCTATCCGACAGCTTGTCCTCCACTACATAGGGTCCAAACCAGCGATGAAACAGCTTCTCGGACAGACCCTTTTTGCAGATAGGGGTAAATACCAACACTTCCTGCCCAATTTTGTAATTTACAACTCGTCTACGTTTATCATACCTGCGTTTGTCTACCTGTTGCTGCTTCAAATTTTCAGCTGCTTGACGAAGCGCATTCTTCCAACGACTGCGCAACCCCAGACTCTCGTCCTTATCTACTTGTTGACTTAGGTTGATCTCCGAGGGTAGGACGGGTTCTCGTCCATAGATCAGAACAAAAGGGGTAAAATTAAGGGTTTCTTGCTTTGACGAATTGTAGGCGAAAGTTACCAAAGACAAATACTCATCCCAATTTTTCTGTGAACTAGATACATACTGAGACATCATGGCTAGGGTACCATTTAAACGTTCACAAAGACCATTCGTGTTAGGGCGGTAACCAGAGGTCATTAAAGACTGTATGTACATTAATCTTAACAGCTCCTTGACAATTTTCGAACTGAAAACCTTTCCTCTATCGGTAAGGATAGAAGAGGGTACAGAATGACGACAAATAATTTGTTCCAATAAAAATTTAGCTACATCTGAGGCATTGCTAGTAGGGGTGGCTTTCGTTTCAGCCCACCTAGTACCATAGTCTATTGCAACTAACACATACTTATTTCCTGATGTCGTCCTGGGAAAAGGGCCTAGAATGTCAACTCCAATGTGTTAAAAGGGCTCGCAAACAGGTAAGGGTTGAAGTAGCCCAGCTTTCTTTTGAGGGACCCCTTTCTTCCCTTGACAGTCCCTACAACTACGTACGTATGCCTGAATTTCTTTAATCATGTTAGTTCAATAATACCGACGGGTTATTTTGTCTATAGTGCGCGCTGCGCTTAGGTGTCCTCCAAAGATAGGGTTATCATGACATTCACTCAAAACCTCAGCTTTCATATTATCAGGTACCACTAACAATTTTTCTTTACCAACCGAGTTGGGGTTATTTTTGTACAACACATCTTAATCAAAGATAAATTTTTGATTTGTCTGCTAAGAGTACTGTTGCGTCCAGAAGGGTTTTTAATTTCTTTGATCAAAGGTACAAGACTAGGGTCAGATTGTTGTAATTTGGCTACATCAACATCCTGCAAAGCAAATATTGGTAATTCCAAGGACTTATCTTCATCACTTAAGGTTCCCTCATTCACAGCATTACGACTCAGGCTATCAACATGACCATGTGCTTTACCACTTCTATAACAAACAGTGTAGTCATACTCCATGAGTTTCAAGGCCCACCTAGTTAATCTCCCTGCACTGTGAGCATTGAATTTTAACCTATCATGGTAACACAGGCTATGGTGGTCGGTGACGATCTTAAAAGGTTTGAGGTAGATGTACGATCGAAACTGGTCAAGAGCATAAATCAAAGCTAGACATTCCAGGTGGGTTATAGGGTATCGGGTTTCTGCATCTGTCAAAGTACGACTAGCATAGGCTATGGGTTGTAACTTTCCATCGACTCGTTGCAACAGGGTAGCCCCAATACCCACTGTACTGGCATCAGTGTGTACTTGAATGGGTAATTTCTCCTGGAAATGGGCCAAAACAGGTGCTGTCGTTAATTTGCCTTTTAAAGTTAGGAATGCTTTTTGTTGTTGCGGTCCCCAGATGAATTTCTCATTTTTCTTTAATAAAGATGACAAAGGTTTCGCAATTTGAGAAAAATTTGGAATGAATTTACGATAAAACGAAGCAAGTCCTAAGAAACTCCTTACTCCACGTTGGTCCTTAGGTTGGGAAAAATCCCTAACAGCACAAATCTTTCCAGGATGGGGCTTAATACCTTCGCTGTTAACTACATGTCTTAGAACCTCAGTTTAAAAATACCCAAAGGTACACTTAGAAGGTTTCAAAGTAAGATTGGCAACTTGCATTCTTTTCAAAACTAATTCAAGTCTGGCTTAATGCTGGTTAAATGAATTTCCTACCACAAGGATGTCATCGAGATAAACTAGACATGACCCCCATTTTAATCCTGCCAAAGTTTTATCCATGAACCTCTGGAAAATGGAAGGTGCAGTTTTCAGACCAAAGGGCAAAGTTTCAAAACAATAAGTTCCATCAAAAGTTACAAAAGCAGTTTTCTCCTTATCTTTTTCAGCTACTTTCAACTGGTGATACCCAGCATTCATGTCAAGGTGAGTGAAGTAATGTGCTCCAGTGAGGTGACTCAAAAAATCATCTATCCTAGGTAGGGGGTACTTATCATCTTTAAGCACTACATTAAGTCGATGATGATCAACGCGCATGCGGAAATCATTATCTTTTTTTCGTACTAACACAACAGGGGAACACCAGCTGGTGTCACATGGCCGAACTATCTTGTTGTCTATGTGTTCTTGCACAATTTTATTAATGATTTTGCGTTCTCCTGGAGACACGCGGTAAGGTACAGACGAAATAGGACTATCCCCTGTGTCAAGGAAGACAACTTCCTCTTTAGTGCGTCCTATTTGTGAGGGATTCCAACTAAAACAGCCCCTGTACTTGTACAACAGTTGTGTTAGCCTCTCTTTTTGGTCAGGGGGTAAATTAGGGTTAGTATCCAATTGGGTCAGTTCAAATTGGTTTTCCTCAGCTTGAAAAATGTTATTAACTTCAGATGTGGAGGGGGCAACGCCTTCAAATTCACGTAAGTATCCTAATTTCATCCCAGGATGCAAGACAACTGAATGAGGTGCGGTGTTCGTGATCCACACTCCCGAGAATACTCTGGGCTCTGCCGTCCTCCAGTATTTAGTTGGCATCAAACGATTTTCTAATAGTGATACATCTGCACCACTATCAATAAACATGGGGATTTCTGTCCCAAAAATGTTTGTTGTGAGTCTCAACACCCCATCACGCTTGCAAAGGTACATTTTGTTTTCCCTGGACGGGTGGACACCCCGAATGTACCCCGTCCTGTCTAGTTTTCCTGTTTCTGATTACTGAGTAGAGATGGGCACTCTCTCCTCATATGTCCTGGTTTATTACAATAAAAACAGATGGGTCGTCCATCAGGGGTCCGCTGGGGCCTATTAGAGGGTCTAGGGCCCGAGCCTGGTGTTGTGTTTTTGTATGTGTTACTCCTAAACTGATTGTTTGGTGAAAAAAAAATTTCTGGTTACACTCGGTCTATATTCCTCCCTTGACTTAAAACCCCCTTGCGGTTTTGATTGAACACGCAGTGTTTTCATGTCCTCTCGTAACTGTGTTAGCTGTTTCCCAAATTCAAGCAAGGTGCTTTCAAGTGTAGCATTATTAGTGTTATTCGTGTCCCTAATGTTCCTACTAGGAACATGTTCTGGTTTACTGTTGCTTTCCTGTTCCCTGTTATGTCTCTTGGCATAGTACAGCCCTGCCTCAATGTTTCTAAGGTTCCCTAGCAATTGTTCAACTGTATTGTTCGGAAACATAACTTTTTCAACAATATCAGAACGTAGCCCTCTTAACAAGTACATAATCCTGTTAGCTTCAGACATATTTGAGTCAAGCCTATTACACAAATGTAATACATCATAAACAAAAGCCTCAAAGGGTTCCTCCCTACCTTGTATCCTTGACTGAAGTCGTAATTCCAAGTCTTCTACCTGTCCTCGTGTAAAAGCTGCCTTCAAAGCAGTGGCAAGTTCCTCAAACTTAGTAAGGTTTTTTAACGTTTTCTCATAACTATCGTACCAACGTCCCGCAGGTCCCCTAAGGAAGGTTGGTAAATAGGAAATGCATTTCTGTTCATTCCATCCATTAACCTTAGCTGCTCTCCTGAATTGTTTTTGAAACTCTTCCACATCCTCACACTGTTTCCCCCAAAAATGACCAGGGTCTACAAAGAATTTTCCTGCCTCCATGTCTTCAACCTCTTCACAACTATTTCCTAACTGTAATGATCGTATTTTATCTTGTAAGTTAACTAAAGGTTCGTCATCAGAGCAACAGTTTCCTATTAAGTCCTGAATGTCTGCTTTATCGTCCTCACATAAATTTAAGGTGAACCTCTGTGACATACCTCAACCCTTAAAATTATGTAAGTTAAAACTAATCACCTATAAGTCCACATGCTTACTAGTATTTAATACCGGGGGAGAAAACACAAAAAAATTTAATGACTGTTCCCAGTCCACACAAGAATAAATTCAGCCTATTAATTATAGTCAACAAGTTAAATAAAATTTAAAATTCACTTAATAACTGTATGGGAATGTGTCTCTGTGCCTGATTATAGCAAATGCCCTATGTTTAAACTTTAGCATTCTAACTTAATTAAAATAAAACAAATTATAATTACAACATTCACTTAATTAATAACATCGTAATTAATAACATAATTTGTTCATCCTGAAAAAAAAACATGCCGACAATTAAACTCGAACCTCCTAATACCAGCTGCTGTAAGGAAAACAAAATTAGATAAATTAAGTACCTAATTTGAAAGTGTGATAAACAACACAGGCATTATTACACAAAACTACAAAACGGAACTAATAAAATAGTAACACAGCTTGCCACACTCTTCTTTCCATCCTGTAAAAAAATTAATTTGAAACACACAAACCCTACATCAGACTTACCCAAGCCTCACACCACTTGTGACGGAGCTCAGCAGAGCCTCCGAAAAATCACCACCTAAAATATGAATGTAACTTTGGGGGTAGAATAAAAGAAATGGTAGAGCACTAGCATGAGGTACCCGAGACCTAGTCTCCTACCTATACAGGTAGTGTAGGGAAAGTTTCACGAACTGAAAGAAAACATAATTAAACAATTCAGACACAGATTTATTATTTATCAAAAATATGTTCACAAATAAATAAACAAATAAATAAATAAACATTAACGTGATGTCGGCCGTCACACAAGTTAACATAAGTATTTATTTTTAGGCAACATGTCCACTCTCCCGTCACCGCAGCTCCGCTAAGGAATAGTCTACGCCCAGGCCACTACATGTATGCCTTCAACAAGACGTCGATTCCCCAAACTACTTTTCCTAAGACATATTAATTAAACTAAATACCGTTCGAAACTACATTACTTGTTCATCTTAAATTATTAAGTGCTGGACGGAGACCGTCCAGCCTGAAGTTCCGTCTCACGATCCATCACTGCCAATCACTTACCCTCACTACGACACAGCGATACGGCCCCGTACCGACGTGGATCACCCGTCCAGAGAGGTCCCGCAGGCGAAAAAGCCCCGGTCCCTCCCTGGACGAGAGTTTTACCTCCCGAACGAGGTCACACCGAAAACACGAACACAGGGAAAAACTTAGCCACGGGAAAAATGGCTGTCCCCCTCCCGCGAGGAAAACAAAACACGCGAGGTAGACATTTCCTTCTGCGCAGGCGCGAAGTCTCCCCCTTCCCCTCTCGCGCTACTCGCTTGTTCAACGTTTCCAAACTCGGGCGCCAGGTTGTGACACCATACAGGACAGTGTCCTCGAAACGGATACACAAAAACCTCGCGTAGCAAAATGGAGAATAACGACAAACAAAAAAACTGGCGCAGCGCAGCAGGTTTTCGAGAACAACATGGTGCAACCCCTCGGCGAGCCCTGGCCAGCGACCCGCGAGAATTAGCAAACCACGCAGCCTCGCAAAAGCCTGCGGTGCCTGCAAACTACAATCACAGCAACCAATATTTCGCTATCCGTGTGTCGCAATCACCAGGCCAAGCATGGAAACGTGCCCGTACACCAACACGTTACCCAGATGGAATACAAAAGTAAAATAAATTAAAAAAATAAAGTAAAGAAATTTTCAGACCGTGACAATATTTATACATAATTTCTATTCTACTACAGGAACACTTGCGAAAGCCAGCAATCTTAAAAATTTTTTAGCCCTTCATAGGCGTGAAATGACTAATTCTTAGCTCCAATCGGTTTATAATAGACTGAAACCAACCAGAACCTTTACAGACACAGGCCTCCTCTTCTTGACAGAGTTCCTGGATACCTTATTTAACAGTTTGCTTCACATCGTCAGAACTGTAAATTACTGTAGCCAATTTCTTGAATGCACACTTCTTCACTTTGTCATCGAATATATATAGTCATATATAACCTATATAGTCATATATACAGTCCATCCACAAGTTATATTTCAAAGGCCCGTTTATTGCTACGTCATCAGTAACCTGTTAAATGTTCTGTCTCATATCGTCAAGAAAATTACAAATGTCTTTCAACACACTAAACGTATTTAGATAATGGTAGTTTTTCAATGTTCCACTAAATGCAGACTGCACCAAGTAGATCCATTATCATTCTCCTGTAGAGCACCGATCACATTCTTAGGTTAAATTTCATGTCCAGACGTCAAACCAATCGGGTGCTGATCGTCTGTTTTTTTTTTTGCCTGTATGCTTACGAGTCTCCAATCCAAACTGCGGATTCTAAATTTCTGCAGGTAGTTCAACAGTAGCCACACGGACTCCACCTTTACAGTTTTTCACATTTCGACGCAAATTATCAATTCGAATAAACCATTCATGGCACTCATCATAGCGAAACTTCATGCGAGAAGGATTCTTCGTAAATTTACTCCTCATGTCTCTGTACATTATGAGCAAATACAAACGTCATATCGCAGTAGATGCAAGGATACCGTGGTGATGAAGACGAAACCGAACCAGATGTCAATGTTACTGCAGTTTTACCATTTCAAGGCATACTCTTATGCACATCAATCATTCGCTGTTGCACCGAAACCTTTACTTTCTGCCGCGCAGCAGGACCTTTGCATGTTTCCAAGTATTGCTTCAAATTAGCATTTCTTGTAAATTGCTTGCGACACTTATTCCAGACAAATTTTTTAATATAAAGGTTCTTAGCACATTCTCTCTTCTCGTGTCGCCGAGTTTTGCTGATATTTAAGAAAATCTTATCGCAGTAACGACATCGATGTTCGCTTGTTGACGAATCACCATCCATTGAAGTCTCCATCGAGGGCGAAACGACGTTCTTCGAGGTTTTCCTGTGCAGCCAGTACTGAAGTTATTAAGCTCTCTTCTGCTGGTGGTACCGCGACTGCTGAAGTCTCCTCCATCTTCGACGTCGCTGACAACAGGGTTTCCGTAGACGATGGTACAACCTCCATCGAGTTCGCCGTTAAAGACGGTAAATATACCATCGAGTTCACAATAACAGGTAATTATGCGACTTATGCACCAGATGAAACAAACTAGGTGATCTTTACACCGTCGATGACAGTAACAAACTGAGTGATTTGCTGTCTAGGACTCCTATATATTCATGCACCCGATGGAATAATACGCTAGTCAAATCATGAACCATTTAATATCATACACGAGTCCAAACAACATTTAAAAAATCACATATGATCGATAAAATTCGATGCGGTGTGATACATCATCGTCTCATGAATTCGATCCCACCAATGTGTTAGGCTCCAAGAACTACAATTTGCCATCAGATTCATCTACGTTTGGCTCCAATGCTCAAATTGCCCATCAGCTTCAAGTGCTCTAAGAGCTCCAAAGCTCCATTAGCTCCAACACGCAATGTTCGTGCAGTACACGCAATGTACACACAGAAACGAAAAATGAAATCACAGTACACACAGGAAACGTAATGAACACACAGTACACACAGGAAACAGAATGAATGCACAGTACACAGAGGAAACGAAATGAACACACAGTACACACAGTAAACGGAACGAAAAGTCAATGTTCACGCAATTGAAGCACAATACATGCAAAGTACACGCAATATTCGCAATGTACACGCAATGACTATGCATCGTTCACGCAGGTCAAGCTTTTAATAAAAACGAAGCACATTTGGATGGAAATTCTACTAAACGAAAGCACATTTAACGAAAAGAGGTGTATTTTCATGTACATTAAACTCGGTAGGATGCGATCGACAATGATAAGTTAGGATATAATGTCTCCAACAGTCTATGAATCCAACAGTTTGTAGTTCCAAAAGTCATTGGCTTAATCAGTCTATGACTCCAACAGTATTTTGGCTCCAACAGTATTTTGGCTCCAGCAGTATTTTGGCTCCAACAGTCATTGGCTCCAACAGTCATTGGCTCCAACAGTCATTGGCTCCAACAGTCATTGGCTCCAACAGTCATTGGCTCCAACTGTCTTTGGCTCCAACAATCAATGACATCAAAAATAATTTGACTCCAAATTGTCTTAGGCCTAGCGCTATTTTACTACAAGACTAGGAGGCTACGAAGATACGAGACTACAGGACTGCATGTATTCATGAATACTTGACTACGAAGCTACAAGTCTACAAGGCTCCAAGGTATTATGCTTGACCTGCGTGAACGATGCGTAGTCATTGCGTGTACATTGTGTATATTGCGTGTACTTTGCATGTATTGTGCTTCAATTGCGTGAACATTTCATTTTCATTCCGTTTACTGCATGTACTGTGTGTTCATTTCGTTTCATATGTGTACTGTGTGTTCATTCAGTTTCCTGTGTGTACTGTGTATTCATTTCGTTTCAGTCTTAGACAGCAAATCGCTCATTTTGTTACTGTCGTCGACGGTGTAAGAATCACCTAGTTTGTTTCATCCGGTGCATAAGTCGCATAATTACCTGTTATTGTGAACTCGATGGTATCTTTACCGTCTTTAACAGCGAACTCGATGGAGGTTGTACCATCGTCTACGGAAACCCTGTTGTCAGCGACGTCGAAGATGGAGGAGACTTCAGCAGTCGCGGTACCACCAGCAGAAGAGAGCTTAATAACTTCAGTACTGGCTGCACAGGAAAACCTCGAAGAACGTCGTTTCGCCCTCGATGGAGACTTCAATAGATGGTGATTCGTCAACAACAAACCAACATCGATGTCGTTACTGCGATAAGATTTTCTTAAACATCAGAAATACTTGGCGACACGAGAGAGAGAATGTGCTAAGAACCGTTATTGTAAAATGTTTGGCTGGAAAAAGTGTCGCAAGCAATTTACAAGAAATGCTAATTTGAAGCAATACTTTGAAACATGCAAAGGTCCTGCTGCGCGGCAGAAAGTAAAGGTTTCGGTGCAACAGGGAATGATTACATGAGAGGAGTAAATTTACGAAGAATCCTTCTCGCATGATATTTCGCTGTGATGAGTGCCATGAATGGTTTATTCTAATTGATAATTTGCGTCGAAATGTGAAAAACTGTAAAGGTGGAGTCCGTGTGGCTACTGTTGAACTACCTGCAGAAATTTAGAATTCGCAGTTTGGATTGGAGATTCGTGAGCATACAGGCAAAAAAAAATAAAAAATAAAAAATAAAAAAAAACAGACGAGCAGCACCCGATTGGTTTGACGTCTGGACATGAAACTTAACCTAAGACTGTGATCGGTGTTCTACAGGAGAATGATAATGGCTTCTACTTGGTGCAGTCTGCATTTCGTGGAACATAGAAAACTACTATTATCTATTATGTTTAGTGAGTCGAAAGACATTTGTAATTTTCTTGACTATATGAGACAGAACATTTAACAGGTTACTGATGACGTAGGAATAAACGGGCCTTTGAAATATAACTTGTGGTTGAACTGTATATATGGAAAGCCATATCCGTTTGATGACAAAATGAAGAAGTGTGCATTCAAGACATCGGCTGCAGTAATTTACAGTTCTGATGATGTGAAGCAAACTGTTAAACACGGTATCCAGGAACTCTGTCTAGTAAAAACTGATTGGAGCTAAGAATTACTCATATCACGCCTATGCAGGGCTAATTTCTTTTAAGATTGCTGGCTTTCGCAAGTGTTCCTGTAGTAGAATTGAAATTATGTAATAAATATAATGTTTGTAAAAGAACTTGCGGTATTTATTTCTCGAACCTGACACTTTTCTGGTATTTAATTAAATTTATTTTTGGCTCTAAATATATCGAACCAATTAATGATTTAATATGTAAATTATTGTGATTTTTTTATGAAATTAATATTTTTTTATGAGTTTCTGGGTCAATAAATACAAATTTCCAAGTTGGCGGACATAGCGACTTATAGGATGTTGGTTGGCTAGGAAACTAAGCCTCCTTAAGAAATTTGAATGTGATTTATTGAAATTATTATTTTTACATAAAATTAATTTTTTTTTTTGCATCTTCCAGGGAAGGAACCGAGGACGTCAAGGCCTAAGTGCATTTTTAAATTCTATTTTATTCTATTTTAATTAATTTTTTATAATTTTTGAAATTTTTTCCTAATTTCTAGCATAAAAATTATGGGTTTTCTAAATGGGGGCCATAATGAAAAGTGCAACGCTCTAGAATCTAATATTATGGGCATAACGTCAAGTGTAACGATGACATGATGATGGGCATAATGAAACAAGCAACAAATATAGAATTCAAGTTGGAGGCCGTAACAATATTTGCAATGGTGTTTTTTAAAGATTTTTTTAATTTATTTCATTTTTTTTTTAATTTTTAAATTTTTTGCCGATTTTATAGCATTGAAATTACGAATTTTTAAGATGGCGGACATGACATCATACTAGCTGATTATATATATAATGAACAAAGTGGTGGGGGTTCATTCTGCCAGCAACTACCATGAGGGAGGATCGGTCGCCTTTTTTATTTAATTTTTGCCCTCACTGGGTTTGAACCGAGGACTCCGTACTTCATGTGGTGTGGGTTTTAAAATTTTTTATTTCATTAAAATCGGATAGTAAACAAAGATTTTCAAGATGGTGGCTGTAACGGAAATTGTAACGGTGACATATTCCATGATGATGTCAGAGGCTTATCAGAGGCTGTAGACATGTATGCTTAAGCCTCAATATGGACATTTCTAGTTGCTGGTATTTTTAAGGACTTAAAAACGGTAAATGTTTTCTCGAAAAGAGAAATGTTTTATTTTTATAATTTTTTGAGAATTTTTGGCGTAATTGTTTTTTCCCAAAAAACTGCAATTTTTGGCGAATTTTGAACAAATTTTTGGCCAAATTTAATGATCAAGGTCAAATGTCAAAGTCAAGGTCATCTAAAATGGCCGCCGTGATGTCACAATCCAAGATGGCGGAAAACACAACACCACACCCTGAACCCTGGCGCCAGAGCCCCTTAAACATACTACTGTGGTTAATTGATCTTCATTTAGAAAATTTGTATTAGTTTTCTCCGTGCGCTCCTGAATATTTATGTTAATATATTAATGGTTTTCTCTGTGTGCTCCAAAATATTTCTGACAATATTATTGTTGGTGTTCCCCTTAGAAGGCTCATTAAAACATCAGGTCACCAATTACCTAAATCTGTTTCTCCTATTCAAATATATCATCACAACATAGCCACTCAAAAGAAAAACCAACTGAAAAATAAAATACAAAGACTGTGCCAAGGTCATAAATTTTCTACATCATTTGATGAGTGGACTTCACTCTGCAACCGAAGATACTTAAGCTTGAATATACATCCTAGACATTTCGTGGGAGACAACCACTTCAAAAATCTTGGGCTCTTTAGAGTTTTTAGTTCCTTCTCGGGAAAAAAATAAACTGTGGAGGAAATACAGAATAAATTAAATGAATTCGGTGTTTCATTAGAAAATGGTATCATTGCTCAAACTACATATGGTTGCAGTATGATGGTGAAATTTGGAAAATCTATGGCATCATATCATCAAACATGCATTGCACACGCACTGCAACTTGCAATCGTCGATACTTTCTGCAAGACAGATAAAAAGGGAGTCTGTCTGTTTTCCGATGGAACATGAGGACGAAGTACCCTTGGCAGTATTAAACTGGCAAACGCAACAAGTCAGAGACGAGTTTTTATTGAATAATGCAACTACTCAGAACTTTCAGAATACCAATTTAAATACCGTGGTTTTCCTTCGAAAATTAACTGGTCAAATTATTCCGCAAATCACTAACAAAAATATTATGATGTTCTACAAAAATATGTCATTGCAGACTTCCACAATGAATATTCACTAATATGTGACTCAATGACACGATGTATAAGCCTTGCTACAACATTAGATTGCTTCTTTGAAGCTGCGAACTTGCATTGTAAAAGCATTGAGTGACATAAATTCTCGCATACAATTTTCAGAAGAGTGGAAAATTATAAAGAAACTATATAAAGTCCTTGACATAGTCAAAACTGTATTAGAGGCTTTATGTTGCCGTGATATCACACTACTGACTGCAGTTGTGGCTATTAAGTTTGCACTTTAAAAGTTATCTAATATGAATGACAATTATGTAGGCGAAAAAATGTTTAATATTTTGAAAAAATTATACAAATAACGTCGATTGAAGGTTGCTGCAGCAACGTTAAATTACTTACGGAATCTAGAAAAAATACTTTACTAATCCAATGTCGACAATTTATCATGATTTTCCCGACCAAGAAACGAGAAAATCTGCCGCGTAATAGCCACCCTGTTCAGACGCACTAAAACGTGGTCACCACCAACATCAACGACTGAACCTCAAAGATCACAGCTTCAATTGGTAGAAGAATAGGAAGCTGAACCTGAAGTACGAAGAAGTGCTCTAAAAAAACCAAAGAGTTAAATGCTTGACTTACAAAAACTGTTAGTGAAAAATGTATGAAACCAGTACAGAGTGAAGACGATATCGGTTAGATGGTCAGGATAGAGATGGCCCTCTTTGATAATGAAGAAAATTGTGGCGGTATTTGTGTCTGGCATACGACTATGTTCTGACGATTCCCTGACTAGTGTCAAACTAAAAAGAGTATTTTCCTCCTCTGGTTTGCTGTGCAGCAAAATTAGGTCACGTTTGAGTGACAAATGTCTAGATGTTCTTCTATTTTTGAGGTTTTATTACACAAAAATCTCTTTAAAATGAATAATAATATTTTGTAAAGCTTGTTTGTTGACTGTTACTTAGGTATAATGTATTTTAAGTTTTGATGATTTATTTCAGATTTTCTTTTACAATATTTAGTATTGATGAATGTTGTGCATTTTTATTAGTTTACGAATAAGGGTACATCCCATTTGTTTAGCTACAAAATCTGAAATTCTGATTTATAGGTCTCTGATTTGTAATTGTTTATGCTGGCTGAGATGGTCCAGAAGTAGATGAGTCCATCATCACCACTGGTTTGAACTCCAAGAGTCAAGAGCTGCAAAATGAATAACAACTTCATTATTAAAATTAAATTTAAAATTTCCTACTTGATAGTCAATTAAAAGGCCAGTTATGGAAATGAAATTTGAGCAGAAAAAGAGATCAGACCCTAAATCATTAAATACAAAAAAAAATAGGAAAGTCAATGAAAACAAATAAATCTTGAACGTTAAAACTGTAGCTGTGTTTATATTCAATTGCTGCGCTGAAGCAGAGAAGCATTTTAAAGTTACTAATTATGTTTTTTTTTTTTACTAAATTACATTCCCAAAATTTCAAAAAAAAAAAAATCCTAAATTAAAGTAATCAATTTAACATTGTATTTTCTACCGCTCTACCTTTCGCCTTAGGTTAGGTTAACCCTTGGTTCAAAGTGAGCAGAGGAAGCCCGAGGAATATGGGTTCAGCAAAATGTCCTCCTGTAATGGAATGTTTAAGCACAAAGGGGGCCTACTGAATATGCTGCCTAAGAACAATAGGTGCTTAATAAAGTATATATTAAAGATCAAACAAACTTTATGCTGTAAAGAAATTCTAAGGGTTAGAAGGTATGAATAAAAAAAAATTTAATTAGACATATTTAAGGGGGCAGCCATATTACACTTTACTTTCTTTTTTTTATAAATATTATAAATTACAAAACCAAATTACAATAATAAATATAAACTCTTTTAACACATGTGACTTTTGAGTATTAGTAAATCTCGTGATTGACCATAAGTTTATCTCTGCGGCCCCAACTAGTTTAAATCAAGAAAATAATTAATTATAGAGTACAATACATTTAAACATTTTTGTTATATCCGAATTTGATTAATTTTGCGATAGAGCAGAAGCTACAGCTAGAAGATGTTTATTATGGCTGCCACGACATGAAGAAGGCAGAGACAGCAAATTGCTGGGAATTTAGAGGTGACCAAAGAGCCACCACTGTATAGAACAGTGCCAAAAAAAAGTTGTGTTCCTATATACCTATGGCATAATGCCTTACAAAGAAATATATTAAACAATTACCTTTTGATATTTCGTTACAATATTGTAAGTTAAGAAATACATCACAAATTTCATATATATGATAAAGCAAAAGATTACAAACAATCCAACATAATTATTTTATTTTATTATTTTGTTATGTTATTTTGTCTACAGTAACAAATTTATTAGTAAATATAACTGATAAACAAAATTAAGCAGCTCTTCAGTTTGCCTTAAAAAAAAAAAAAATACGATATGATTTTGAGCATATACCCAGTAAATGCTGAATAGTGGCACACACTCCACCCCTCAAAGCGCGCCATAGCTGAAAGGTGGCAAGCGTACCCTCAACACAAAAAACTACACAAAAATCCCAACAATTAAACCAACAACAATAATAATAATAACAAGTTACCTAGAATTACTGAAATATAATTACAAAATTAACATTACTCCACAGTGGAAGAGGAGGCTAAAGGAATAAGAAAAGTACCTGCAGGTATAGGAGGGGAAGGACTGGTAGAAGGGGTTCTCAGAGACCGCAACTTCCACCAAAGGAACAGACCAAAAACTAGGATACCAAAGAAGGTGACCACTGATAAAGATGCGGCATCAAGATTGAACTGAGAGGGTGATTCAATAGGTTGGTGTGGACGCAAAAGTTTTACTACATCATGGAAAGGAGCACTATTAGGTTGAGATATTAACAAGTTATCAATGTCCTGAATAATATAAGTATTAAGGTACAGATTAGCAATCTTTGAAAACATGAGGTGGCTATAGTTAATATTAACCTTTAGGAGGTGTATGGTGGGTAAAGATAAGTTTGACATAAGAATTGAGCTTGCAGAACCGAACATCTTAAAGAAAGGACCAACAATATCACAATGGGTGGCGTTGCTAATAATTACACTACCACTTAATGAGATTGTGTATGGAGCAAAATTTTCTGTGGTGGATCGACATAAGAAGGTGATGTCAATAGAATAGTTACTGGTAAAAATCCATAGTGACTTAGTTTTCTGAACAAAAGGGAGATGTAGAGAAATTTCAGATGAGTCACAAAACTCAAAGTAGGGTTTCCCCAAGAAAAGATTGAATTCGCAGTTGTTGATATGAGAATCAAAGAATGGGAAAACAGCGGGACATAGGGTGATGCCGTGTGTCCCACAACCTGTCAATTGACTGGATGTAATAGGTGCAAAAAGTTTTCTATCTGGGCTGACTAACAAGATATTGTGAACTTTTAATAACAGATAATAATTAAATTAAGGGAATAAGAAGGGTAAATCGAAAACATTATATAAATCAAAGTTGCTATCCTTATTTGCCAAGGGAATTTGCAGCCGTCACGATCACAACTAAAAAAAGAGAAAACAGGGAGGTGTCTTTACATTAAGACCCATGGCAGTGGGGAACTGGTGCTGTCACAAATGATATAAATCCTTACAAAAAATATATTATTTATTCATAGTAAAATGCCTATAGAGTGAAAACATATTAACAAAGTTATAAAAATTATTTTAAATAATCATGTGCTGCTCATGCGCTCCCGCGGGAAACCACAACGAATAAATACAATCATTCAATCATACACTTTAAAACAATGTGAAGATAAAGCGGGAGTGGTGGCAAAGCGTTAGAAGAAGCACACAAGTGATATGGGCTGCTAGGCTGAAGGCGAAATCAAGAAAAGTATTATAATGCGGCTTGACAAGAAGTGTCGAATGCCATCGTGGCATGCCCATATACAACCGCAAAAATATTACGCAACTTACAGGTAGTACTCGGCGTGAGCAAAAGAAACTAAATTCAAACAATGACCTGAAGGGTCCAACATAGAAACATTACATATCATGGCAAAAATACAAAGGTGAAGGCGCGGCCACAACGCGCAGGCAAGAATTATATATCATACTAAATACAGAAGCTAAGTTTCACAGCCGAGTACATACCAGAATGCAGCACCACCCCCACAGTGACAGCCTTCGAGTCAGACGACTGAGAGACTGCCACAAATAAGCTCGGTGCCGAGTATATATAGGCCCGGTAAACCACTCGTCAGAGAGCGCTGGTGAGGCGGCGGGGAAGGGAGGAAGAGAGGGGGTAGGAAGGGGAAGTAGGAGAGGGAGGGGAAAGGAGGAGAGGGGAGGGGAAGGAATGCTGAACAGTGCCCAACTGCTTCAACCTCCCTCCCTAAAGTTTCCCTGCCCTGAGAGTCAGAAGGTCCACACGATGAAGACAGTTCATAACTTTGAAATCAGAGAATTGTAACACCATCAAACAGCAAGCTTCAGGATCGCCGCGGCGATCAACAAGATGGCTTCGAATGTAGACGCTACGCAGGTTGATGGACGCTGAAGAACAGGTCTTCAGAACAGCGGTAGACGACAGCCAGTGGCTGATACGGAGGAAGAAGTCCAAGATGAAGTCGGTGATCAGCCCAGAACAAGGGCTCTGAACAGGGCGGCCCCACGTGTCGCAACCACCCAGGCATGGAAGGGGACTCCAGCAGGGAGAACCAAGTAGCAGTGCCTTAGCAGGCTGACGAAGGGGTCAGCTACGATGTCAAAGACCCATCAAGCAAGGGCCAGGGGCAGCCATGGACTCACGGCGGTGCGAGGTGCACTCAGCCGGAATCAACACGGTCTCTCTCCAAGACCCAGAAGCGGCGAAACAGCATCGAGCCTTCACACGACGAGGAAGCCGCCATGCAAGCTCAAGGTAGCACGATGGACGGTAGCACGATGGGCTCTCATAGGCAGGTACCACCAGTAGGGAGGAGGCGACGAACGGAAGGTCCCACGGAGACGTCTCTCGGCGAGGTGAAACTGAAGATCGCTGGCGGAAGTCGGGCACAGCAAGCAAGGAGCCGCAACACCGCGCACAAAACCAACAAACACAAGTTTAATACACATGTTCCTAGGAACACAAACACTTAACAGGCGAATAGGCTAATCTCATATAAAAGGTACAATACTGCAAAAAAAAGCTTACAACAAACCCATAAAAATCTATTTAATGAAAGGTTTCACCTGGGTTACGTGACCCTTTCGGAATTTAGACTTGTGCCTACAGCACCTTAACAAAAGGGTGTTGGCACCCAATAACTTATCGACACAATAGGGTCCCTCATAAGGAGGAAGTAACTTCACATTTAACTGATCAGCCAACTTAGGCAATTTAAACGCTCTGCAAAGGACTAAATCCCCAATCTTAAAACCATGAGGAGCTATAGCTTTATTATAATTGTCAGAAACAGCCTTACGGGCTTTATGAATATTACAGGAAACAATGTCGAGTACATGTTCCAATGCCTGGGCATCCAGGCTGGTGCCGAGGGACGGCAAGCCCCACTGGTTCAGTAAAGGAACAGTAAGCTCACGGCCTAGGAACGGGATCGAGGGTGGAAAACCATATGCAGAATGAAGAGCAGAATTAAGCCCGACATTGATATAGTCAATGTCTGAATCCCAAAGAGTCTGATCAGACCTTTAGAAGGAAATCAGGATGCTTTTGAGAACCTTATTTTGCCGCTCTACCATGCTGCCCTGCGGAAAATAAGCTGAACTATAAATAGGTTTAACGGCCCATTCAAAAAGAAAATTCTTATAGATAGTAGACTGAAAATACGGGACATTGTCAGAAACAATCATACATGGAAGATCAAACAACTTGAAAACCTGTTCCTTAAGTGCCTTAATGATAGTAGCAGCTTTCATGTTTATAAGAGATAATAAAATGACAAATTTTGTAAAAATATCCAAAACAACAAGCAAACATACATTACCCTTCTTAGAACGTGTAAGAGGACCAAAAATATCAATATGTAAGACATGCCAGGGCACTACAGGAGGTTCAGCGGTGTACAAACCCACCTTAGAATTATGAGGCGGCTTAGAAATCTGGCAGTCGAGACAAGATCGAACAAACCTCCGAACATCAGCATGAAGCTCGGGCCAAAACAGGTGCGCTGAAATTCTGCGAAAAGTTTTATCTATTCCTAGATGACCACCTAGGAGAGAAGCATGAAAATAGGTTAACACCATAGGCCTCAAGACAGCTGGCAGAAGTTGGTGTAAAGTATAACATACCACTCTCCTCAACATAGGGAACAGCCTTCTTATCATGAAGATCTTTAAGTACCTGCTGACAGAGGGGGTCCTGAATCTGACATTCCTTGATATTAAAGTAGGATTCAGGGAAAAAAATTAAAAGCAGTGATAAATTTAGTAGCAGATGAGCGAGGTTCCAAGGGCTCAATTTCATCGGTGCAAAACATGCGCGAAAGAGAGTCAGCAATAACATTATCTTTACCTGGAATATGATGAATGACAAACTGAAATCGTGATAACCTCAAAATCCAACGACCCAGCTTACCCAGCTGATGAGGATGATTGAAGAGCCAACTAAGGGCTCGGTTATCGGTAAATAAATCAAACTCCCGAGCATCGAGATAACTTTCTAATTTTTCTCGGCCGAACAGGCAAGCCAAGGACTCCTTCTCATAGACTCCTAATCGCTGCTCAGACTCCGATAGCGAGCGACTAGCATAGGCGATGGACCTAACATGTCCTTCCTCTAGATGTCCTAGGAGGGTTCCAAGCGCATTATGCGAGGCATCAACCTGAACGGCAAACCGTTTACTAAAATCGGGTAGAATGAGAACTGGGGGTGAAGCCATACAAGACTTCAGCACCTGAAGAGATTTCTCTTGTTCAGGGCCCCATTCAAAAACTGAATCCTTCTTACGTAAGATATTTAAGGGTGCAGATAAAGAGGCAAATTATTAATGAACCTGGAAAAGTAACCTAACATACCCAAAAAATGCTGGACTCCCTTTAAATTTATAGGCCTAGGGAACTGAATGATAGGGGCAATATTGTCAGGATCCATAAGGAGGATACCTTGTGAAATAACATAACCCAAGAATTTAACAGATGTTTTTCCTAGAGTAACCTTCTTGGGGTTAACAGTGAGATTAGCCCCTCGTAAACGAGAAAGGACTTCAGACAAGTGAGTAATGTGATCCTCAAAGGTGTTACTATAAACAATGTCATCGACATAATTAAACACATAATCATACTTGAGATCAGATAAGACATGATCGAGGATCCGGCTCATAGCCTGACTGCCAAAACTAACACTCATAGGCACACAATTAAATTCAAAATGGCCAAAAGGAGTTGAAAATGCGGTATATTTACGGCAACTTGGATCTAAGAGGCACTGGTGAAAACTTTGATTCAAGTAAATAACCGAAAAATATCTGGCCTTGCCTAGATGTTGAAGGGCAGACTCAACAGTGGGGAGTGGATAAACATTGTCTTTAGCAATTTTATGGTTCAAAGGAATGTAGTTATGTACCATACGCCAACTCGCACAGTCCTTTTTGCGCACTAAAAAAGTGGGAGTGCAAAAATCAGATGTAGATGGAGAAATAACAACAGCGGCTAAGAGCTTATCCACGATGTCACACATGGCCTGCAGTTTAGGAGGAGAAACCTTGAGATACTTAGCGCGGACGGGAACTTCATCCTTTAAGTAGACCTTATAGGGCAAAATGTCACACCTTCCTAATTTAGAGGTGATAACATCCGAAAAAGCATGAACTAAGTCGGCAATAGCCTGTCCTTGAGCAATGCTATCAGCATCGCGACACTCAAAAATGATGGAATTACTAGGCTGCGATCTTAAGGGAATCTTTACAGAAGGAGCAATGTCAAAACGGAGCTCATGCTGGCCCACATCCAGGACACAGCGAGTCTTTCTCAAAAAATCTAAACCCAAAATGAAATTAGGGCGAAAGACCAGGAACAACAAGAAACTTTCAATTCCAGGAAAAATGTGTAATCTTAAAGTGAATAACCACAAACTTATTTGCGAGAAGGCACTCGCCATTCGCCACCAAATATTAATCTGGTTTTCAGAAAATACATGAAAAGAAACCTTAGGAAATGTTTCAATTAAAGTCTGGAGAAATGTCTCACTAATAGCTGAGCACGTAGCACCGGTATCAACAAGGGCCGAAAAAGAACGCTCGTGAATACACACAGGCAAGAAATTCAGATAAACAGAGCTAGAGGCTTTTCTATAGAAGCGACAGAAACGACCTCTTTTCCGTCCTGTCAATGGCTGTTTCCCAGACAATTAGTTCGGTAATGACCCAATCCCTTACAAGAAAAACATCTACGTGCATTAACATCAACGCGTGCCTGATCACAGACCTCAGTCACATGTCCAAACACACAACAGTTTGTGCAACGAGCACGTGTGTATGTTGAAACATCCTGTAATTGCTGCGCGGAAGTGGCAACAGCGCTGCCGGTCAAACGCCGCCGTGGATGCGTAGTTTCCAAAGGCAGGGCAGACTGACTGCCACCGGGAGGAATTACGCTAGCCATGCCACCCAAGCGCCCACGTGGCTGCGTAGTCTCAAGATGCGGGGCAGACCGATGGCAACCGGGGGGAATTACACTGGCCACGCCTCCTGCGGGCAAGCACGGACACGAGCCGTTGTCAAACCTACGTGGTGGCGAACTCCGCGCACGTTAGCTGTCATGAAAGCGAGGCGAAAAAGAAGAATGCTGATGACCATTATCTTAATACGTGCGTAAAACACTAGTGTCAGCATCGTGTGCGTCACTACCACGAAAAGTTGAAGTAAATTGTAAGCTGTGAAATCCCCTGTCACGAACATGTGACGCGGACGTAGACCTGGGGGGAGGCGAGAACTCAGCCTCGTATTTAGACACCGCTAATAACCGCGCCTCTACCTCACTACCCCAAGCACGCAAGGCATCAAAGGTGGTAGGTGGAGCTAACATACCACAGTGGGTGAGCACATGAGGCGCAAAGTTGCCTAAAATAAGCTGTACTAACTCAGGCTCAGCCGTGTCAATTTCCAAAACATCGGCATAGGTGACCACCTATCAATGTAATGAGTGACTGACTCATTAGGATGCTGAAACCTGAAAATCGGATTGTGCTTACACACATCCATGACACGTGGCAGACACACAGCACGAAGTACCGACATCCTAAAAGTATGAAAATCTACCTTCTGTACAATAGCCTCTGTTAACCTAGACACATATACGCCAGTACTGTAGGGCCGCGACATCTTGGCGGGTCGACTCCCTAGAGCTCAGCGACCTTGTAATCGACACTTCCCGCCTTGCCTGCTCCGCAGATAACAACGGCCTGGAAGTCTTCATGCCGTTCCGAAAACATTGGTGGAGAACAATCTCACGTACAGTGATACACAGCGCAGATCTTAATGATACAAAGATGCAATTAATGCTTTACGGTAATTTATTATTTAAAGGTAGTGTACTATTTGCTCGACTGGGCAGCTTAGTTAAACATAGTTAAACATAGCTATACAATACTTTAAAGTTAAGAACTAAATTTGTAATTGTGGGTTGCTGTAGGAAACACAATTAATTAAGACTTGCAGGTAACTCGCTCGCTGATGCTTTCTTTTCCATTTGGTTTGGCTGAAACGTGAAGACGATCGACATGACACTTTCACGCACTTCAAGAACCTTACCACTTTTATGCACTCGGGTTGGTATTTTTTTCCATAACAGCACTCTGAAAGAACCATTTTAGTCATTTCGAGGGGGCCGATAACCATATTTCTAACAAACCATCCTCGGGTATTTTATAAAACATTGACCCATAGATAAATGTATATTCTTTTCATGTACAATCCTACTGACAAAATGTTTAGTACTTTTACTCAGAAAATAACATGAATGACATGCTATTATAACACTATTTAGCAGCCAGTAGAGATTTAAGATGAATGACAGCAGTGTGAAATAATGTCAAAATTAAAAACACGATAATAGTAACAATGTTTGGCAACAATAGTATTAAAACAGAAATAATAACAACCATAACACAATAGTAACATAATATAATAGTTACATCATATCCTAGCAAACATAGCCGAAGTACTCTGATAAAATACTTTTTTGACAAATAAGTTTTGAAACATTTGTATTTAGATTAATAGAACTCTCTCAAACATAAAAGTATGAATTTTGGCCGTTCAGAGATTCTGAAATAAACAGTGTTGCATAGCAGCATGTATATGAATGTCACAATGGGACAGCAAGAACAGATTCATCACTACTGTCAGTAGTTGCGTCACTATGTTCAGATGCACTGTCATCGCTGTCATTAAACACATTTATTATAAAACCTTCCAATACATCCTCCATGACCCAGTCCTTTTTACAATACTCGTCCTCTTTACTGACCACGTGTTGACAGTAATCTTCCCAGTCGGTGCTTGTGATGGAATCTAAGGCCCTGGTGGTTTGCGACTGCAACGCTTGCAACGAAAGTTCACCAGAAGTATTGTTCTCACGAATTAAACGCTTCATTTTGGCCCACGCGAGCTCAATAGCATTTAATTCATAATTATAGGGAGTCAGACGAATTACACGATGACCATGTAGCTCAGCTAACCTGTCTACTCTGAAACGTTTTTATCTCGGTCGATGTTTTTCAACAAGTTCGGTAAGTGTTTTTTCCGCATTTTATTGTCACATCCTATACCTTTTCTCTGCAACCAAGCTATCATTGCACATTTACTGTCGTACTTGGATGGCGGTTTGTCTTCCTGCTTGCAATGGTATGGAGCATTATCCATAACCAAGACTGAAGCGGGTGGCAAATTTGGAATCACTTTTTCCGTAATCCATTTTTCAAAGTTTCCAGAGTTCATCTGGCCGTGGTAGTCTCCTGTTGTTGTGCCTGCTTTATAAACAAGAGAGGCTCCGGGAAGGAAGCCCTGCCTAGAACCAACGCTTACAACTATCAGTCTGTGCGCTGCATTTCCTGTTGCCATTACACCTTCAACGTCACCTTTCTTTTGCCAACATTTCTGAAAGGTTAAATTAGTGTCAACCCAGGATTCATCCATGTAAAATATCTTCTTCCCAGCCTCCCTGCACTGTTTCATCTGAGTCAGGTACCGTGATCGCCAAGCAACAACGTCAGATCTTTCGATAAGAAGCATTCGCTTATTTTGGCTTCTTCTCCACACAAAACCCATTTATTTGAGTATTTTACGCAGCGATATCTTTCCCCAACTCCATCCGATTTTTTCTTTCAAAACTGGCAGTAGTTTCCTTGTTGTGGGAACCACTTTTTTTACTGTATAAAATTCGTGGATAGTGTCTCTGATCACTCTTCTATCAAAGTCATCAACTGACAACAAACGTTTCCCAGTTTTTTTTTTGGCCTGAAATGAATAATTAAACATGGGAGGCTGTTTCACAGTCAAATAAAGGAGTGTTATGTAAATGTAAATATAAACACATAAATTGTAAATAAATAATATATTAATATAATATACATTGAAATATATTATAAAAATCATATATATCATAAAATATATAATGCAATATATAATGTATATGTATGTATAATGTATGTAATGTAATATAATCTTATATAATATCATGTAATATAATGCAATATAATGTGTAGCAATATCGGCTACACTTGTAGCTAACAAATATTCTAACAAGCGGTGCAGAAAGTCTGGAAGATTGCCAAATGCAAAACAAACAAACCGCGGATGAATTTACGGGGAATGTGTTTTAAACTTATAATGTAAGTATTATTATTTAAAGTTATAATTACCTTTTTTTGCCTGGTGTTGTTTGTTTTTTATTTGGTGTCTCTCTGTTGTGTTTTCGGATGCGCGAAACTGATCTTTGGCTTATACCTGTGTATCGCGCAGCTCTTTCGGTTGCGTTTGCAAGAGGTACTAGCAGACATTTGTTGGCAGCTTCTTCATCACAACACTGGATTACACTACTTATAATTCCCCTCTCCCCACTATGTATTACTTTATTGTATCTTGAATGTCCTGTGTCGGTCTCCATTGTTCACTTCAGACTGAGAGCGTGGCGCCTGATGTTTTTGCTATGAACCGCATAGCGGCTAATGTGCGCGCGCAGCTGCTTCCCCTCTCATTTACTCTTCCCCGCTTCACCGCAAAACGACACGCCAAGACGTGGCGGCCCTACAGTACATTTACTAAGCAGAGCCTTCATAAATGCACCAGCTGACACGAGATTCAATTTAGCGAGGCGCTCAGCCTGAAAAAAAAAAATCTAAAATAGGCCTGGGCTCACTACCACTCAACACAGGAAGGGATTTGAGAACAGAGAAAAACAATTTTTGGGAAAAAAAATTATCGGGAGCCGGACTTACTTCCAGTGTGGCCTGCGCCGAAGGAACACCAGACGAGACGTCACTGACCTCGCGTATGAATTGAACGAGCCGGGCGCGTATGTCAGCCACGGTGTCGGTCGCCGTGGCAGGAAGCTGGTTCTCCTCGAGATAACGAATCAGCTTGTCGCGGTGAAGCCGGTAGATCCAACTGACTCCCGATCCGCTCATGGTCATGAAAAAAATACAAGCAAAACACACAGCAAAACCACTGCCAAAGCAGAGTTGCGCAGAAGTTGCAGCCGTCACGATGACAACTGAAAAAGGAGAAAACAGGGAGGGGTCTTTACATTAACACACATGGCAGTGGGGAACTGGTGCTGTCACAAATGATATAAATCCTTACAAAAAATATATTATTTATTCATAGTAAAATGCCTATAGAGCGAAAACATATTAACAAAGTTATATAAATCATTTATAATAATCATGCGCTGCTCGTGCACTCCCGCAGGAATCCACAACGAATAAATACAATCATTTAATCATACACTTTAAAACAATGTGAAGATAAAGCGGGAATGGTGGCGAAGCGTTAGAAGAAGCACACAAGTGATATGGGCTGCTAGGCTGAAGGCGAAATCAAGAAAAGTATTATAATGAGGCTTGACAAGAAGTGTCGAATGCCATCGTGGCATGCCCATATACAACCGCAGCAATATTACGCAACCTACAGGTAGTATTCGGCGTGAGCAAAAGAAACTAAATTCAAACAATTCGATTTTTGTTGTATTTTACTCTACTTCTATCATGAGTTTTTTTATAGTTTTAAGAGCAGCTGCCCAAACATCTTTTACATTTTTAGGATCATCTGGCAGAAGATCATTTAGACACCAAATATTTGACAAAGGATTGTTAGGAGTGAAGGTAAACATCAAATTGTACGGTGTAGATTTGTGCGATTCATGTAGAGCATAATTAAAAGCCATTTGGAGCCAAACTAAATTCTTGTCCCAACTACACTGGTGCATGGAAAGCGATTAACGCTGATCGGAGGTTACGGTTGAACCTTTCGGCATGCGAAGGCGGGGGATAGTACGGAGACAAAGTCATGTGCTGAATACCAAGGGCAAAACACATATTTTTGAACAATTTAGAAGTAAATTACGATCCATTGTCAGAAACGATGGATGAGGGAATGCCAAAATTTTGAAATTTTTTTTGTTGAAGAGCTTGACTCATGGAATGCGCATCAGCTTTTCTCAATGGAATAAGCCACACAAATTTGGAAAATGCGTCAATACAAACTAGTAACATGTTGTGTCCTGATTTACTCCATGGTAATGGGTCTACAAAGTCGATGAACAACTTTTGCATTGGTTTTTCTGCTACTTCTGATGACAGAAAACCGAGTTGGGTATGCTGTGCGGGTTTACTAAGGGCACACAAATGACACTGTTTTACTTTATCAGAAATTTCACTATGCATACCTTTCCAAACGAAATGTTTCCGAATGGCTTCTATCATTTTGTAGATACCAAGGTGTGCACCTATAGGTGAAGAATGGAAATACTCGAAGACAAGGGGTTTCAAAACTTTAGGTAATACAATTCTTTTTTGGTTATTTCGAATTCTTGAATACAAAACACCTTTAGACAAGAAATAGGGTTTCTCAGGAATGCCTGCTTTCAGGTTCTGGATAATTTGATGCAATTCATCATCTGTTCCTGATGTGATTGTATAGTTTTAAGTGCCAATGGAAAGTCAGTTACAACAACATTACAAGTGGTGTTACCTGGAGAATTTTTGGAGTGTGTATTATCGAACATGCGAGAGAGAGTATCTGCAATGACATTTTGAGTACCTCGAATGTGCTGAACCTTAAATTTTAGCGATGAAATCCTCATCACCCAACGACCTATCTTTCCCAGCTGCCGAGGGTGGGCCAAAAGCCAGGATAAAGCCTGATTGTCTGTTTCCAGTAAGAATTCTGAGTGTTCCAAATAGGGTCTAAATTTATCAATGCCAAACACAACTGCCAAACATTCAAAATCATAGATACTAGCTTTCTTTTCTTGTTGAGTAAGGGTTCTAGATACAAAGGCGATAGGATGTCGTTCACCATCAAATTCCTGAATTAAAACTGCTCCAATAGCTGAACCAGATGCATCAGTCTGCAAGATGAAATTTTTGGAAAAGTCAGCCATACGAAGAACAGGCGGACTAATTATAACATTTTTTAATGTGTTAAAGGCCTTTTGTTGCTCTTCTCCCCATTCAAACTTAACATTCTTCTTGCGTTAGCAATTTAGAGGAACTACTTTCTCCGCCAAATTGGGGATAAATTTACCAAAGAACTGAAACATGCCAATAAAACGAGCTACACCCTTAATGGCTCGTGGGGTAGGGAATTCCCTAATGGCTTTAGTATGCTCAGGATCAATATGAATGCCTTGCGAAGAAATTTTGTGTCCTAAAAATGAAATTTCCTGAACAGCAAACTTGACTTTCTATGGATTCACCGTTAAACCAGATTTTTCCAAGCAGGAAAAAACTTCCTTCAAATGTTTTACATGTTCATCAAAAATTTCAGAGCAGACTACTAAATCATCCAAATAATTGTAGACGAATCTAAACTTTAAATCATGAAAAATTTGATCCAATAATCTGTTAAGTACTTGTGCACCAGTGGCCAATCCAAAAGGGCACACACGTAAATTTATATAAATTCTAAGGAACACAGTAGCTAGTGATGGGTATCTGATGATATGCTGAGTTTAGATCAATTGCAGTAAAGAACTTGGCTTTTGAAAACCAGTGGAAGGCTGAATGTAAATCGGGCAATGGGACGGATTCAATTTCAATTTTTTGGTTTACACGGCGAAAATCCACAACCATTCGTTGTTTTCCATTAGGTTTGGGGACCAAAAATGCCGGACTGGCATACTGCGATGTTGACTGTTCTATAACACCTTTATCCAATAACGGTTGTTCTTCATTTCGTAACAGAGTCATCTGAGGCGGTGCTAATCGATATGGTTGACATGACACTTAATATAACCATTATCGTGCAGTTTAATTTCGTACTCCAAAAGATTAGTGAGTCCTAATTCAGAAGTTAAAACTTTAGGGAATTGATTACACAAAGTTTCAATAGCATGGCGCTGATCACCTACTAAATGACCCAAAGGATCACATGCCTTATTATGATTTTTGTCCATGCTGATTTTCACAAGATTATTTTGACAGTGATCATTTCCTGCAAAATTCACCTTAAGAGAGGGTTGAAATTTAAAGAATATGCATTTTTCTTGCATGTCCAACATGAGTCCGGACTTAGTCATGAAATCAGCACCCAGAATGAAATCTAAACCTAAGCATTTCGATACTAAACATGGAAACACCCAGGTAAAATGTGCAATCTTCAACTTGATTGTTGCACAACATTCAATAGGCAAGACATAATTGGATGCAGTGTAACATTTAAAATCACCTTTCCTTATTGATTTAAGAAGATGTGCGTTCTTTAGTTTATCAAATAACTCATACTAAATGATTGAACGTGTGGATCCTGAATCTACCAAAGTTTAAACATCAAAAGTACCAAAAGAAACATTAATACGTGGGACAGGTACTGAAAGTAATCCCATTATGTTAGGTGAACTAACTTTACAAATTTGGTCTGGAAAGTGACGATAAGAAGTATTGACCCCAAAATTCTTTTGAAAACTTAGTGCAGCATTAATTTGCTTTAATATGTAAGCATGGTACATAAAATTACTTGTTGAAGGAGGTTGGCAGAGTAAGCCGCTCAATTTGCATCCCTGCTCTGAGCGTTTTTTTGTTGCAGAACTCTGCAATCCTTGATAACATGGTTGGTTCGTTTACAAAATTTACAAAATTGGCCCTGCCGTACACTACTTTGGTTTATTGACTGGCCTGATGGTGGCTGCTCCCAAAATTTATTTTGAGCATAATTAGGTTTTTTTGTGTTATATTACATATGTTAGAAACAGGTCGATGTTGTCTGTAACTTACAGGTTGAGAAATTTGAATATTCCTATGGTGATCTGCAAACCTAACATTTTGTGAATGAATGCACATACTGTCTAGCTCTGTGAAAGTTTGGTCTGTTTGAGAATACTAGCCTGGATCTCTCCTCGGGAGATAGGCCATCCAGGATGGTATTTACCACCTCTAGTTCAGTTACCCGCAGACGAAAAATAACTGCGGCTTCCTTTACCTCATTTACAAAAACTGACAGGGGCTCACCCGGCTTCTGTAGTCGATTAAAATGATCCAACTGTAATTGGGCAAGTAATCTGGAAGGTATAAAAAAATTGAGGATGTGCTCATGATAACTCTCAAATGATAATTGTTGGTTAAGAGCATGTTGAGTGCGTTCAGCCAAAGGTCCAAATGTAAACGGGAAAAAAACCTCTAACAACTGAGACTCATGTATAGTGTTGCTCTGCCGCAATCTAACAATAAGTTTCAAAAAATCTAGAAATTTCGGTTCATGCAAACCATCAGTATTGCGAAATTCCTTAAGCATTTTCTCAAGGAGATGTGTGAGTTTGCCAAACACATTAGGCAGAGAAAAGGTTGACTGTGATGCTGCTACTAGTGGCATACTTGCTGATGTGCTAAAAACAACACGGGATTTACATTTGAAGTTTGTGCCAAAGTGTTGTGTGTTGCATTGGTTAGGTTAGATATGGGAACACTGCATTGCAACTCAGGAATAGTGTCAAGATTTACCTTAGAAGGACCTGGAATGGGTTCAGAATTTGGAGATTGGGCATAGGATGTTGGCAACGAAAGTGCCGCAAACTGTTCACAAACTTGGGGCATGGATAAGGCAGGCGTTATACAGTGCAAAAGCGAGAACTCAGTCTCAAAACTATGAATTATCTCAAAAAACTTCTTTATCTCGGTAGAGATATTCTGTAATGAGGCCTCCTGAACCTCTGACAACATAGTGGAATGTACTTCTAATAAACATTGGACAGGTCTGTTCAAATGGTGCAAACGGTTTTTACACCTGGGCAATGAACTGGGAATAGTAACATCATCATCAAGATTAGAAATCGTCTCTTGTAAAACAAGAACTTTGCTCGCACATAAATTATATTCATAATTAGGGTTTAGACTTTTCATGTTATTATGGACTACCGCGACATTATTCTATAGGGCCGTGCACAGCATTTTGTGCAACATGGCCACCGTGGCATCTAAACCAGATATGCCATGCAACTGGCATTCAAAAAGAAGCTCATCTTTAACTAAAAACTCGGGTACAATAACACTAGACATATTTACTTAGACTAGAGCAAATAAATTGACAAAATCCCCAGACGCTTGCCACCCACACAAGCCATGCACACTTTCCGGCAGTGGCACATGCAAGACAAATTTACGCATGCGCACAAAGGATTACAAGACAGCACATTGGAACCACCAGCTCTGCTACCACTTTCTACCGCTCTACCTTTCGCCTTAGGTTAGGTTAACCCTTGGTTCAAAGTGAGCAGAGGAAGCCCAAGGAACATGGGTTCAGCTATGTGTCCTCCTGTAATGGAAAGTTTAAGCACAAAGGGGGCCTACTGAATATGTTGCCTAAGAACAATAGGTGCTTAATAATATATATATATATTAAAGATCAAACAAACTTTATGCTGTAAAGAAATTCTAAGGGTTAGAAGGTATGAATAAAAAAAAAATTAATGAGACATATTTCAGAGGGCAGCCATATTACACTTTACTTTCTTTTTTTTTATAAATATTATAAATTACAAAACCAAATTACAATAATAAATATAAACTCTTTTAACACATGTGACTTTTGAGTATAAGTAAATCTCGTGATTGACCATAAGTTTATCTCTGGGGCCCCAACTAGTTTATATCAAGAAAATAATTATTTATAGAGTACAATACATTTAAACATTTTTGTTATATCCGAATTTGATTTTAATTTTAGCAGGTTAATGTATCCAAAAGAGAAATTTAATTGTCCGAATAATGCATGCTACACGCGGAGAACACAAGAGTAACTCTTATCTGGTGCTCATCCTGAGGCCGTAGGAGAGAGGAGGTAAATCCACTACTAGTAGAAAATCAGGTATTCATTTCAGACACGGCTCGGTCACATCAAGACGCCCACCGCCCTTTAGCAGGTTAGATGCACTTGAATTACTCCATAATTTTGCGATAGAGCAGAAGCTACAATTAGAAGATGTTTATTATGGCTGTCACGACATGAAGAAGGCAGAGACAGCAAATTGCTGGGAATTTAAAAGTGACCAAAGAGTCACTAATGTATAAAACAGTGCCAAACAAAAGTTGTGTTCCTATATACCTATGGCATAATGCCTTACAAAGAAATACATTAAACAATTACCTTTTGATATTTCGTTACAAAATTGTAAGTTAAGAAATACATCACAAATTTCATATATATGATAAAGCAAAAGATTACAAACAATCCAAACATAATTATTTTATTTTATTATTTTGTTATGCTATTTTGTCTACAGTAACAAATTTATTAATAAATATAACTGATAAAAAAAATTAAGCTGCTCTTCAGTTTGCCTTTAACAAGATTATTCTATCAAAATATTTTTTGGGTTTGTGGATTTTTTTGGCTTTGTTATGTAACACCCCTCGTGCCTCAAAATAGAATTATTTGGAATTAATTAAAAGAGCCTTGGAAACAAGCTGGAAAAAAAAATACGTTAAATGAAATGATTTACCAGAGGCGACACGAGGTGGGAACAAACACAATTTAGGAACTTCCTGTAACAAGCAAAGGGGAAGTTGGGGGATCGTTATAATCAATAAAATAAAAACTACACGATTAACTTGATCTATAGTTTCCCTGTTTTATTTCCCCTGATGAATATCATGTTTCAATTATTTTAACATACATACAAAAGATTTAACAATTTTCCAAGATTAACAAAAGGAACACGAAATTGGGGCCGGCCCGGCTTACTGAGAATAATTTACATTTTTAGTTTGAACTATAAACATTTGCATTATGAGTTTTACACCCAAAGTTGGATGGATCCGATGATTACATTGATAATAAGTTCTATTTGTTTTACATTTTCCTTGGGAAAAACACTGGTCGCTGGTGGGTTGGTCGTCCGCTAAAGATAGTTCGTAGCTCGGTAAGGGGGAAATGTTGAATTTACATTACCACCCGGGGTCTTCAAACGATCACTTCGGGTGGTAGAAAAGTTTCTTCTAATGTTTCTTCCCACGGAACAGGGAATGGGGGGGGGAGGCCACGAGATGAGAGCATCAATCTCTCCCGGTCATCGAACCCTGTCTGCAACAGTCCAAATCAAAACTGATTAGAACTGGTATACAGGCAGTCTATGGGGCAGAAAATGCCCGGAAAAAAAATTTAAAGGGAAAAAGGAGGGTTCGCGAATTATCACTCACCAAAACAGGGGAGTTGCCCAGCACGCTGCAGTCGTGGAGTCAGCCAGGCTCGGGAGCTCGCGAATTGCGCGGCAGGACGCGGATGATTTCTTCATAATAATAAATTTCAAAGAGAAAAATTTCTAAGGCAAATAACTAAACTATGCAGACAGCCTAATCTACTAGAAATGACTTGAGGGATAGCATCCCTTATACGAAGCGACTACATAGTCGTTAGCGGTCGGATGAGGTCTAGCCGATTCGCGATGGAGGTCTGTCTGCAGACGCGACGCGAGTTGGTCTGTGTCGCGGGAAGCCGCGTCTCGTAATTAAAAGTGCCCACCGGCTCTAACAGGTGGAAGAGGGGGGTGTCTGGGCCGCCGAAAAATACCGAAGTTGCCCGAATGCGGGCGGAAAAAAACTCTAGCAGGAGTCTTGAAGTTGGCCACACTGGGCGACCGTAGAGAACTCTGTCGAAGCAGGTCTGAGTTGAAAACAATCGACTCGACCACGGCGTCCATATAACTCAAGGCAAAGCAGGTGCTGCTCTCTGGCGGCCTACAGGGCAAGTTGGCTGGGTGGTTAGCGAGTTTGCCGCTAGGTGTCGCGGGGTGGTCCATCCTGGCACACACATTTTTTTTTATGCAAGGCATCCTGGGAGACGGTCGCTGTTGTCCAGGGGGTTACGACCGGTCATTGGCCTTAGGCGAATTCTTAGAACCGAAAGAGAGGGGGGGGGAAAGTGCATCGACGCTGAGAACAAGCGTCCATGACGTGCTTTTCGAGGAGAGAACCTAATACGTATTCGTGACCAGACTTACTTCTCTCAGCAGCTCTCTGAGAAGTAGCGGCTTGCAGCCCAGAAGCTGCTCTATGCAGTTAGGGTCACGAAGAGAAATGATATTACAGGCTTGAGGCGTGACTGAAGGCGGGGGAAACGGTAAGCTGTCTGCCAGTCAGAGATTAGGCCAGCAAAATATCCGATACGCCGATGGGAAAGGGGCTTCAGGGCATGGAGACAAAGTTTAACTCAGAGGAGTACACCAGACTAACAAATTAATATTACACTATAGTAGAGCAAATAAAATTTCCACACAAAAAAAATTTAAAATCATAATAAAAATTTGAAATATATCGTGTCGAAATTACTAATTAACGGCACATACTTCCCCCCTGAAAGACGGAGTCAGGGTGGCCCACTTGGGCCACCAAAAACCTGTGTTCCAGAAACTTACCCTGTACCAGGATCTACTGTAGTAAACTACTTACATATAAAAAAATATCTTGATCAAATCAAAGGTATATTATAATTAATTAATTAACATTTAACGATGAATGAAGTAATGAGGAAAGTTGATCTCAGATGTTGGGAGTGGTGTCACGTGACAAAACTCTAAAGATGGGCACTGTGAGGCGGGCCGAAAAGCACTGAGGCCGAAACAAGGGAAATGCGTCCTTGAGCACTCAGTGACTGATGGGGATTGTAACCCCTGGAAATGGGTATGGTAACCCGTAACTTACAAAATATATTTGGGAATAGAACCCCTGTACAATTGTCTTTCCATAAAAGGCCGAAGGCATTGGGACTTAGCCCTGCACAATCAGGCCATGGAGAAGACGGTCAAATTTGCTGCTTCCCCGAAGGTAAAACAGATCCTCAGTCCCAGAGTGACACAGGGCCTAAGGGTAAGATTCCCTTGGCGGGTTTTGAAATTATTGGGGTTGGAACCCTAAAAGATCAACAATCCGTATGAATGAATGAATTTAAAAAAAATTAAATATTCGACAAATTTAGAAATTTTAGCGCATACAACTCTGATGTTCAATATAACTAACTAATATTTATTATTTAAAAGTTTTCTGCAAACAAAACAATAAATTAACGACTCTTCGCACTCAAATTTAAATTATTTAAAGAAAGGTAAAATGCAATAAACCAACAATTATCAATCGAAAGGGTTATAAATTATCATGGAGCGGTTAGATCTTCCATGACTGCTGATAGGTTTCACACTGCCTGAGAGGGGGTTTGAACATAGGCCGTCCAAAGGTGAGTGCTGGGGATCTAACCCAGTAACACTCTATGGTCATAGGATTTTTCTCCTAGAGGACCGAGTCTCGGCTCGTTGGCTCGTAGGACCCTTCTTTTGCGCTGCTCGTTGGCTAGCTTGACCTAGCTCCTATTTTAGAAAAACACATAAAAGAAACCAGTTTGCCGTCTGGAAGTCACGTAGCTCTTACTTAAATAAACCATATCATCGATAGCGATGTAAAAGAAATACAGCTTTGGGGGTAGAATGCAAAGGAAACAAAAAAATGGCTAGATGTGACAGCTTCTGTGCTCAGAATCTATGTACGTCGCTGTACATCACATGTACGTACAAGGAAAATAAAGAAAAAATCACTTAAAGGTTTTAACGCTAAATCAATTTAAAACAAACTACAAACATTATTCTTGCTTAATTTACGAATTATGATTATTAAAAAAATTGAACTTAATCAAAAATTAAATAGATAAACTCGTCGAACAAAATTCATGAAGATTAAAAAAACTGTCAGAGAAGTATTACTAAGTTAAAAAAAATAAAACAATTTACGGCAAGCAGCTTGTTCAAGACTGAACTTACATATGGAAAAATTAAAAATTAAAGTATCTTAAATTACCTAGAGTGTGCTAGCCTAGAGACGGGATGCTTAAACGTACCCAAATTAATTTAGTGGACCTCTCGTTGGAGGTTGAAAGGATTTCACCACTCTCGGTGATTACTATAAACATTACAATGAGGCTAGTCACCTCGTAGGTACTTAATTTCGGGAAATACGTATTTTAATATGCTTGATTATATTATTATTATTTTATTACTAGATTATGTTTTCAAGTATTATTACTTTAATAATGTAAGACGTTAAATTCTTATAAGGCAAATGTCTTTCAGTATAGTTTAAAATCATTATTATGATGGGGGGGAGCCCTTGATATGTAAATTAAAATCTATATTTAAATATTATGTGCGTGTTTATTAGTAATGGCGTTAGTAGCCTAAAAAAGTACTCTTAACTTATAGTTATTTGTTCATATGTAAATTTAATAATTAAATTTAAACACCTTTAGCTGACTACTGCGGGACAACAGTGGAAAACTATAAACTTATTTGACTCTCAGTCATAAAGTAACTACGGCGGGCGGAGATAAACAGAGCCCGGCATCACGACAAAGACGTCAGCTGTGGTCACCCCTCGAAGATAAGCGGGCGGCAGAGGCCGCTCGAAGAAGAAAAGGGGGGGGGGGGGTGAGGAGGAAAACAAACATGACAGCTCCCATGTGGCTGTCGGGAAAAGGATGTGAGCGGAACAGTTGCTCACGTAAAAATTTGCTATGGTCCAGTATTAATTGGACAAAAACAAAAAAAAATATACGTCGCGGACATTCGTCTCGCGCTACTGGGACAGTAAGGTTCCAGGTGAGATTACAGTTGGACACCCCTACGAAGGTCGTACAGGGCGGTGAACTGAACTCGACGCGACAACGCGCGCCGTGAAGATAAGCAGCGCGCAGTGACGGGGGAGGGGTCGCTACGACCTTGTCAACAGCACGTTCCGGGACTCGCGGTGGGGGGGACAGCTGGCTGGCTGCCGGACGTCTCGCGCGCTACGCGCTAGCCTAAGTCCAAACGGAAATTGAACTCAAGATAAATTTAAAAATTTAACTCATTATAACTAGGGGGTGTACCAGCGATCAGTTTACAATATTATTTCAAAATTATTATTATCAAAAATTAATTAAAAAAATAATTTTTGTACTTTTAATTTTAGTTTAGGTATGCTTATATTATTCAGGTATGCCTATAGACCAAGGTAACCATGCTCTGCTACCAAGTTGTAACACCCCTCGTGCCTCAAAATAGAATTATTTGGAATTAATTAAAAGAGCCTTGGAAACAAGCTGGAAAAAAAAATACGTTAAATGAAATGATTTACCAGAGGCGACACGAGGTGGGAACAAACACAATTTAGGAACTTCCTGTAACAAGCAAAGGGGAAGTTGGGGGATCGTTATAATCAATAAAATAAAAACTACACGATTAACTTGATCTATAGTTTCCCTGTTTTATTTCCCCTGATGAATATCATGTTTCAATTATTTTAACATACATACAAAAGATTTAACAATTTTCCAAGATTAACAAAAGGAACACGAAATTGGGGCTGGCCCGGCTTACTGAGAATAATTTACATTTTTAGTTTGAACTATAAACATTTGCATTATGAGTTTTACACCCAAAGTTGGATGGATCCGATGATTACATTGATAATAAGTTCTATTTGTTTTACATTTTCCTTGGGAAAAACACTGGTCGCTGGTGGGTTGGTCGTCCGCTAAAGATAGTTCGTAGCTCGGTAAGGGGGAAATGTTGAATTTACATTACCACCCGGGGTCTTCAAACGATCACTTCGGGTGGTAGAAAAGTTTCTTCTAATGTTTCTTCCCACGGAACAGGGAAGGGGGGGAGGCCACGAGATGAGAGCATCAATCTCTCCCGGTCATCGAACCCTGTCTGCAACAGTCCAAATCAAAACTGATTAGAACTGGTATACAGGCAGTCTATGGGGCAGAAAATGCCCGGAAAAAAAATTTAAAGGGAAAAAGGAGGGTTCGCGAATTATCACTCACCAAAACAGGGGAGTTGCCCAGCACGCTGCAGTCGTGGAGTCAGCCAGGCTCGGGAGCTCGCGAATTGCGCGGCAGGACGCGGATGATTTCTTCATAATAATAAATTTCAAAGAGAAAAATTTCTAAGGCAAATAACTAAACTATGCAGACAGCCTTATCTACTAGAAATGACTTGAGGGATAGCATCCCTTATACGAAGCGACTACATAGTCGTTAGCGGTCGGATGAGGTCTAGCCGATTCGCGATGGAGGTCTGTCTGCAGACGCGACGCGAGTTGGTCTGTGTCGCGGGAAGCCGCGTCTCGTAATTAAAAGTGCCCACCGGCTCTAACAGGTGAAAGAGGAGGGTGTCTGGGCCGCCGAAAAATACCGAAGTTGCCCGAATGCGGGTGGAAAAAAAACTCTAGCAGGAGTCTTGAAGTTGGCCACACTGGGCGACCGTAGAGAACTCTGTCGAAGCAGGTCTGAGTTGAAAACAATCGACCTGACCACGGCGTCCATATAACTCAAGGCAAAGCAGGTGCTGCTCTCTGGCGGCCTACAGGGCAAGTTGGCTGGGTGGTTAGCGAGTTTGCCGCTAGGTGTCGCGGGGTGGTCCATCCTGGCACACACATTTTTTTTTATGCAAGGCATCCTGGGAGACGGTCGCTGTTGTCCAGGGGGTTACGACCGGTCATTGGCCTTAGGCGAATTCTTAGAACCGATAGAGAGGGGGGGGGGGAAAGTGCATCGACGCTGAGAACAAGCGTCCATGACGTGCTTTTCGAGGAGAGAACCTAATATGTATTCGTGACCAGACTTACTTCTCTCAGCAGCTCTCTGAGAAGTAGCGGCTTGCAGCCCAGAAGCTGCTCTATGCAGTTAGGGTCACGAAGAGAAATGATATTACAGGCTTGAGGCGTGACTGAAGGCAGGGGAAACGGTAAGCTGTCTGCCAGTCAGAGATTAGGCCAGCAAAATATCCGATACGCCGATGGGAAAGGGGCTTCAGGGCATGGAGACAAAGTTTAACTCAGAGGAGTACACCAGACTAACAAATTAAAATTACACTATAGTAGAGCAAATAAAATTTCCACACAAAAAAAATTTAAAATCATAATAAAAATTTGAAATATATCGTGTCGAAATTACTAATTAACGGCACAGTTAGGATTTTATGTTTCCCTGAATTATTTAGTTTCTGTCTCGAAAAATTTGCTGGTAAGGCAAAGTCTATCACCTGGGTTAGAGTGAATGTGGATAGAGCAGCTCCATAGTGTACATCTTTTTCTGGTGACACTTAGTTTTTTTTTAAATTTTTAGTGTGATGGTAATTTTGGAGTTTGGGCTTTGTATGACATTTTTCAATAACATGGCCATATTACTTGAAATGTCTACAGAATGGTCTCTGTTCATGTGAGAGATAAAACTAGACTGATAATTACTAAGATTGTTTTGTTTTGGATTAAAGGAGGTTGTCAGGGTTTCTTTTGTAGGTTCATGTTGAGCTGAAAAATTTAAGTCTGGTTCTTGGGTAGTCAGCGAAGTCAACATTCGTGACATGAATGCACAAATGACACATATCAGCAAATTATGTGGGCGAGTTTGGAATTCAGAGCATGAGCGCAGCATGGTTCATTCCATCCACAATGTTGGCAGTACTGAAACAACTGCGGACAGATCTAGTAGTACTATCTTGTACAGAGTGCTGGGGATGAATAAAAGGATTGCCTCATGTAATATAGTGGCAGCGGTGGCTGTAGATAAAATCCACGCAATCAGACTTGTATTTCGAAGATTTTTTTTTATATTCCCATTGTACATAATGACAGATGAGCTGTCTGTACAGGAAAACAGCCACGTGGGGGTATCTAAACTCAAACCACCGTCCGCCTTTGATTTTTCTTCGCCAGCACTCTGGAAACAATCGAAACAGCTCTTTACAAGGTATATTTTGGCATCTGGTTATTTGGTTAAACCCGACAATGAGAAGAGAGGCATACTTCTTGTAACGCCCCTCCCTCGTGTCTTGTAAAAGTTATTTAAGTTCCTTATCAAAATTAGGAAAACTTTGAAATGGAAATCTGAAAAACATGAAATTGCTGGAAACGAACTGGTCAAAAAGAATAACAGGGGTGCACAAGTGAAAGAGAGAGAGTGTACAAGAAATTTCATACAGCCCCCGAATGGCTTACAAGTAGCTGGATGATCGTTTGGTTATGAGGTTAAATAAAAAGTCAAGATTTGGGTTGCTAGGATTCTTTTTGATTTATTAAATTAAATCATTCAAATTCTTTTCTTTTAGTTTGCTAGTTGAATTGTAATAAACAACTTTAATTCTTAAACAACAACAAAGGTTAAGTTGGCCCGGGTCCTACACAGAATTATACCAGCTATACATTAAAGTTAAATCCTTCCTTAAAAACAATATAAAATACATTTATAAAGACAAAAACAAACTAAATTTAAATTGTCTCCCAGCTGGCATTTGTTGATTTTATTTGGAGCATGTTGCCGGCAGAAGATGGGAAATTCTCTGCCCATTTGCCCGGGACGAAGTTAAGAGCAGAATGGTGGTATCCCAGTTGATGACCGGCTAATGGGGCTGAACAATGGATGCTTGGCCTGCACTCCTGGAGCCGTCAGGTTGGTGGAATCTTGGCGGTACTCTTGAACCCGCCTACAGACCAAACCAATCAAAGAAATTAGGCCGGATCTGTAGGTGATTAAGGGAGGGGCGGAATTCGCCCTCATGAAGGGGTGGGATCAAAAAGGGGCAGTGGTGAACACTTACCGAAGCGGGGAGAACTCAGCCGTCTCGGTACCGTGTTGGTGCCCGTCGCGCGAAGACGCGGTCGTTCGCGGAAGCCATGTTCTTGGAGCTTAATAAAATACAAAACAATTTACAAATTTTTCTAACTGCTCTGGGCAGACTACCAAAGATAAATGTAAGACTAAAGTAATAAGGCCAGGGTGACTTTATGTAGGTAACTACAACCTGCAGGCGGATGACGGAATTCGGCGAAATGCGTGTGAGCTGTGGATCAGTGGAGAAACCCGCCCGTCTGCTCTGTTGAAAAGCTGCCCAGAGAATCCTCTTCGATAAAGAGGACTTCCTAATTAAAAGCGGGGGCTCTGCCCTTTGTGTCCAGGTGGAGGGGGTCTCTTCGATCTCTCGAACCCTCAAGCACATAGTCGACTCCTGCGAGTTGCCTCGCAAAAGGGGGGTGGATAGTGCAGCGCTCTGGCGGCGGTCCGCGGGACACATGGTTAGTTGGTGTAGCTCTCGTTA
Source organism: Bacillus rossius redtenbacheri (assembly GCF_032445375.1). Lineage (NCBI taxonomy): Eukaryota > Metazoa > Arthropoda > Insecta > Phasmatodea > Bacillidae > Bacillus > Bacillus rossius. The sequence goes on along the minus strand of NC_086330.1, from coordinate 222,206,657 downwards.
GATGGGGCGTGCTGTCACTTCTGGATGCCCAGAAGTTTTTTCTGAAAGGCCTCCCCAAGATGGCGGCCCTGAGGGGGGTGGGAGCCTTGAGCAAGTACAGTGACCGAAAGGGGTTTATGACCGCCCGGGGTCACCTCAGGCAGATTTCTAGGCGCGGGGGGAGGGGAAATTTCCGCTTGGGCGATGGAAATTCGCGGCGAAAGGACGCCGCTACGTGTCTGCTCCGGCTTGAAGACTGCTGATGGCCATACTCCACGAAGTCCGTTGGCAGCTACGCTAGTGCTCGCCACAGCTTTTCTTTTCACGAAATCGTTTAGGGTTTTGAGACGCCGGGCCTGACGGGATCCAGGAATTATATGAGATGGCTGCTTAATGCAGCTCCGGTGAGCTTGAGAGCTGATGATGTGAAGGGGGGAAGGGTGAAGAGGAATGAATCGCTACAAAAGAATTGACCCGGCCGTACACTGGGCTGAAAATGGCCGTAAGTTATAAAATTTAAGTTTAGCTTTATATAATTACTTTAATTAAAAAAACTTAATTATTATAAAATTAAAAAAGTTGCCTATAATGCACATGATTGGCACATACGTTCCCCCCTGATAGATGGAGTCAGGGTGGCCAACATGAGCCACCTAAAATCTAGGGTGACTTACCCTGTACCAGCTTCAACTATATTAAACTACTTAAAATAGGTAGAGTTCTTACATGTTACAATTAGAGCTAAAACTTATAAATAACTTATTAACTAAGTTGCGCACTTAAAACTATACGTCTTAACTTAAAACTTCTTAACTTAAACTAGTACCGTGGTTTTTATAGCTTATAATTAGGACCTAGGAATTTTTGAAATATCAACACTGAGTGTTGATTTTGGCATGTCTGTATATTAGCGCTGTTCCTGTTAAAGGAAAACCAGTGAAGAGTGCCCTATATCAGGTTCGGGTGTACTTTCTTCAATTGTGAGATGTGTGCGCGCGCGCGATAATAGCCGGAGCTGGGGTCGGCTAGAGCGACCGTGACTGGCGTTAAGAATCGTTGGATCTGCCAGGGGCATTTCCAACGATATGAGTGCTTGGCGGAGCGTTTTTCGATCGCCTTGCTCAGGGTGTGTGCATTGCACTGCACCAAATCACATACTCTATAGGGATTGGGGGAACATCTTTTATTGTATTTTTGCCTGCTTGCCTCGTGGGCTAAGTTCAGGTTTTTACGAGCTCTACTCCAGATATATTTAATGTTGCGTGTGTCTTCTGGTAGTAACTCACTCAGCGTCTATTGGTTAGAGAGTGGGGTGTTAGGTTTGTATGTGAACATGAATTCAAACGGTGTTGTCTTGTGACCTTCATGTCGGGCAACCACACGAGATTGGAGTCCCACCTATCTTGTGAGTTCGTATGGAATGCTATTAAAGCAGACCGGAGGTTTCGGTTGAAACGCTCCGCATGTGAATGCTGTGGATAGTAGGGAGTGGTGGTTACATGTTGTATCCCGTATAAGAAACACATGATTTTGAAAAGTGTTGATTTGAAATTTGTGACATTGTCGGAAACAATGATGGAAGGTACAACGGAAATCTTGAATATATTATTTTGAAGGGCTCGAATAGTGATTTCGGCCGTGGCTCTTCTGACAGGGATTAGCGACACAAATTTTGAAAATGCGTCGACGCATACCACAAGTATTGAATTTCCATCCTTTTACCTTGGGAACGGACCCACAAAATCGATGAAAAGTTTTTGCATGGGCCTTTCGGCCACATGGGAACTCAAAAATCCAAATTGTGTTTGCTGGGCTGGCTTACTCAAAGCACATAATTTACATAATTTTACTCGCTGGGTTATGTCCTTGTGCATCCCATCCCAGATGAAATGCTTTCGAATGTTTTCAATTGTTTTGAAGATACCTAAATGTGCGCCTAAAGGTGATGAGTAATATTATTAAAAAATCATGTCCCTGAGATTTTAAGGTAGGGCTATTCTGAAACTTTTGCATTGCTGGGTTCTCCAGTAAAGAATTCCCTTTGAAAGTTTGTAATACTTTGGAGGTGACCCTGAATTAATTTGCGTAATCATGTCGGACAGTTGTGGGTCAGAATCTTGATGATTGTAGATCGGAAAATGCTAAAGGAAAATCCGTTAGCAATGCATGGCATGCAATGGGAGTTTTTTCCTGAACTATGTAAATTATGCGCCCTGAGTAAACCAGCACAGAAAACACATTTTGGTTTTTTAACATCAGATGTGGCCGAAAGGCCTATGCAAAAATTATTTATTGATTTTGTGGGCCCCTTCCCCCATTCTAAAACTGGACACACCATGCTTCTCGTAGCTATTGATGCATTTTCTAAATTTCTATGGCTCATTCCCCTCCGGCGAGCCACCGCAGAAACCACAATACTAGCATTGCAAAATAACATTTTTAAAATATCAGGCTTACCTTCAATAATTGTGTCAGATAACGCATCACTATTTACGTCCAGACTTTTCAAGAATATGTGCTTTTCCCATGGCATACAGCATGTAACCACTTCTCCCTATTATCCACAGCCTTCACATGCGGAGCGTTTTAATAGGAACCTCCGATCCGCTTTAATAGCGTATCATGCGAACTCGCAGGATAAATGGGACACTTATTTGGTCTGGTTATAAATGGCTTTCAACTATGCCCGACATGAGGGACACAAAACCACACCATTTGAAATCATGTTCACGTATAAACCCAATAATCCACTTTCTAATCTCTGGTCACTACAAGAGCTTCACCCAGATAACCCTCGCAACATAAAAGAGGTCTGGAGAAGAGCTCAGCATAAGCTGAACTTAGCCCATGCGGCAAGCAGGCAGAGATACAATAAGAAACGTTCGACTAATCCATACAGGGTAGGTGATATGGTGTTGTGCAGATCACACCCACTAAGTAAGGCGATCGACAAGCGACCAGCCAAACTTGCTTATCGTTGGAATGGCCCGTGGCAAATCCAGCGCTTTTTAACCCTAGTAACGGTCGCCCTAGCCGACCCAAGTTCTGGTGCGTACATAACGCGCGCGCACATTTCGCATCTAAAGAAGGTGCACCCAAACTTAAATTAGGTGCAGCTCTCTACTCCTATTCGAGCAGTCTTAAACAAAGCTTCGGCATGCCATCTGCAACACACAGTGTTGAATGAGAAAAAAATCCATGGTACTATTTTGTAAGAGTGTTTACATTTCAGATGTTTAATATTAAGAATATATTAGGATAAGATATTATTTTTAAGTGGCGCCACTTAATACATAAGAACACTTAGTCCGTAAGATCCACTTAGTCTGTAAAATACACTTAAACCATATGATCAATATGTAACTTAGTTCGTAAGAGAATGATGATACCTAGTTCATAAAGTTATGTGTAAACAATGAATAATCATGTCAATTAGTTTTTAAAGTTGTTTTGTATGGTCATGTTACCTCGTAAGTTCATCAGGTATTGTAAGTAGTTTAACTAATTCGATTCTGGTACAGGGTAAGTATACCAGGTTTCAATCATTTCATACTCTGTGTTGGTTGCTTACCCTGGCTCCACCTTTCAGTGGGGGAGTATGTGCCGGAAATTAGGAATTTCGACACGTTTTTTTTTAATTGTATATAATTTTAAATTATTTTTGGAAACTTTTTTCTTTATAATTTGGTTACTTTGGGTGATTTACTCTTTGTTAAGGCTGGTGTACTCCCCTTAGTTAAACTATGTGCCAGTATACCGAAGCACCTTTCCCAGAGAACTATAGGATCTTTTGCAGATCTAAGACTTTGTTGGCAGCCCGTTTAACATTTCCCTCGCTTGCAGGCACGTCCCAGCTCTGTAATATTACTTCACTTTATGACTAAAACTGCATACAACAGCTCTGGACGAGTTGTTACCATTTCTCAGAGACGAGCTGAGCATAGCCTTTACCAACTCGAATACGTCTTAGGTTCACTCCTCGAGAGTCACATCATGGACGCTCGTTCCCAGAATCGTGGCGCTTTTTGTCCACCCCCCTCCCCTCTCGGTTTTAAAAATTTGCCTAAGACCAATGACCGGTTATAAATCCCAGCAGACAGCGACCGTCTCCAAGGATGACATGCATAAAAAATGTGAGTGCAAAGATGGACCACCCCACAACATCTAGCGGCAGAAACTGTAACTTATTATCTTGGCCGCCAGAGCACAGCACCATACTGCGCCCTTTAACCCCTGGTTTAAGCAGACGCCTTGGGCGAGTCGATTCTTTTTTTATTTCAGACACCCCTCAACAGGTAGCGCTAAAGTCGGCCAGTGCTACCAACTTCGAGACATCGAAGTCAGAGTTTTTTATGATGCCCACTCGGGGAACTTCGGAACCTTTCGGTTTGGACATCCCAACTCCCCCCTCCACTTTTGGTTGAACATTTACTTTTAATTACGAGACATGGTTCTTCGCGAGACACTTCACTTCGCGTCGCGACTGCAGACGGACCGTTTGCGATTATCGGCGAGTCGACGAGACTCTGCAAGACTTCCATCCGACCGCAACCGGCGATGTAGTCGCTTAAATAAATAATGCTATCCCTGTAATCTTTTTTAAGTAGTTTAGTCCGTCTGCGTAGTACAACGAATAGTAATTAATTTCTTAATTATTTTCTTTTTGAAATGATAGAAACGTCCACGCACAGCCGCATATTCGCGGGATCCAGTTCCCGGCTGGCGAAGCATCGGAAATCTGAAGACAACTTCCCTGTCTGGTGAGTGACGATCCGCGACTTTCCCCAACCCCCCCTTAACTTTTGTGGGCATTCTATGCCCAGTTTATACTGTCTGTGCTCTAGTTCTGATCAGTTTTGATTCGGACTGTTCGCAGACAGGGTCCGAGAGCCGGACGCCGAATTGGCATTTTCATCTCCCTTCCTCAACAGTACACTGCATCATGTTCCCGCGTGATCTCCGGGAAACGAAGCCCCGACCTCCTGTGCTACTGTATCTTTCAACCTTTTTTTGAACTTTCCTAAATTACACTGTCAGACGAAGTTCATCATATAAACATAATTTCTGGACTTTAAGTACATACCTCAACTAGGATAGTTTAAACATATTTGTAATTTTTTTATTGGTTTATTTTTTTAATGAAATCTTTTTTATAATTTAATTTAAGGCTAGCCCATATTTATTTTTAAATATATCTGAGAGCTAATTAATTAAGTAATTGAAATTGTATGTTAATGACTTTCTATCTGTTATTAATTTTCCTTTAATAAATTTGACGTGATTATATTCAGACGGAATTACACCTTGTTTCTGTTCATTTCTAATAACATTGTGAAACCTTAAAGATCCCCAGCACAAAGGTGACTCGAACATTCGAGAAAGGGTGTCTGCCACTATGTTTTGGGAACCTCTAATGTGTTGGATATTGAATTTGAGGGAAGCAATTTTTACAATCCAGCGACCTAATTTACCTAATTGTTGTGGTGAGCCAAAAGCCAAGCAAGGTCCTGATTGTCTGTTTCCAGTAAAAATTCTTTATGTTCAAATATGGCCGGAACTTATCAATGCCGAAAACTACGGCAAGGCACTAGAGTTAATACACCGAAGAGGCTTTTCGTTTTTGGTGCGTTAGCGTGCGTGAGGCGAAAGCTATAGGCTGCCTACAACCATCAAACTCTTGTGAAAACACTGCGCCAATGGCTACGTTGGAGGCGTTGGTTTGCAGAATGAGAGGTGTGCTAAACTCAGCCATTCTGTGAGCAGGTGGCCTGGCTATTTATTGTTTTATAAATGTGAATGCTTTGTCTTGTTCTGGACCCCATTTGAAAACGGAATTTTTCTTTCGTAGAGCATTGAGTGGGGCGGCATGTTCGGCAAAATTGGGGATACATTTTGCATAGAAATTTGCAATGCCAATTAAACATGAGATTCCTTTCGCGTCTTCAGGTGGTTGAAAATCTGCTATGGCCTGTGTGCGACTTGGGTCTATCGTCACTCCCCTACTAGAAATAAGGTGTCCGAAGAAAGAAATTTCTTGTACTGCAAATTTTACTTTTTTCGTATTGACAGTTAGGCCAGCTTTGCGTAGTTGCTCAAGGACTTCTTGCAAATGAGCCAGGTGCTCTTCAAAGGTTTCTGAATAGACAACGACATCATCCAAATAATTGAAAACTGATTTGTATTTCAAATCGCCGTAAACTTGGTCGAGTAGGCGTGTTGACACCTGTGCGCCCGTGGCTAGGCCAAAAGGTACTACTTTGTACTGGTACATATTCCATGGAATGCAGAATCCAGTGACATGTTTTGACTCTGAAGTTAGTGGTATTTAATGATAGGCCGAATTGAGGTCAAAAACACTAAAAAATTTGGCTTTGCTAAACCAGAGACACACTGAATTTAGATCTGGTAATGGGGTCATTTCCACTTCAATTTGTCGGTTGACCCGACGAAAGTCGACCATGCGGTGACCTTGACCTTGATCTTTGGGTACCAAAAATGCTGGAAATGCGAAGTTAGAAGTGGACGGCTCGATTACATCCTTGTCCAACAGGTTCTGTATATGCTCACGCATTACCTGCATTTTATGTCCTAATAATTGATAAGGATGACACCTAACTGGGGTTTTGTCAAAAAGCTTAATTTCATATTGTGTGAGATGGGTGCATCCTAGTTTTTTAATTAAAACTTCTGGAAAACTTCTGCATAATTTCTCGATTTCCTGTCGCTGATATGCTTTAAGGTGGGTTAGCAAAATGTTCTTTTCAATTTACATTACTGTGACACTCTGCATCTGGAGACCCAAAGGAAAGAAAAACTTGTTTATTAAATTTGAAGTGAAATCTTCGTGCCCGTTTTTGCAATGAAATCGGAACCAAAAATTAAATCTGTGGCTAAATCATCGGCTACCAAAAAAGGGAAAATCCATGAAAACAAAACGATTTAAATTTTAACGAAAGTCACAAAATTTATTTTAAAATGCTGTTCAGTCGCAGTGAAACACTCTATATCTATGGGCTGTGTTTTCTGAATGACATTGTCTTGTTGTAACTTTTTGAAAAGTTTGCCTGACACAAACCAGCGCACGGATCCCGCATCAATTAGACCTGGGACCTCTTGTTTTCCCACAGTTGTGCTGGCATAGGATAGAACTGTGGGTAGATTGGCAATGATGTTATGGCAGCTTCGTTTGTCAGTGGTTCGAAGACAATTACATTTCTTGCACATGGGCCTAACGATGTTGCAATGTTCAGTTTGTTTTATTTGGCGGACTTTGGTTTTTATTTGTTTTCCTCTGTTTCTGTTTTCTTTGTTTATTTTCCCACCCATTTGGGGAAGCTGTGTTTTGTTGTTGGAATTTGAGGTTGGATTTTTTTTTAGTCTGTGTGAAAACAAAAATTTCTTATTGTTGTTTGGACTGCTGGCTCAGGAAGAATACTTTCTGGCCAGCGATTTACATGTTATTTGAGTGGAAAATTTTTATAATTTGGCCGATAGTTTTTGCACGGCACTGTTCAATGTAGTGTCCCGGTTTTTTTTACATTATCTGCAAACTGGTATTCGCTCTTCTTTGTACTGTGGCTTAGCAAAGTGCTCATGGCTGTGTCTTTGTTGGAAAGGTTTATTAGAATACCGTGGTTTATTTTCCGTTGCTTTCTTTGCGTATTGCTGCATTGTGAAATTAATCTCTCTGTTCCGCTGGTGGTCAGCATACTCCACATTTGTGTTGGAGATGCACAAGCGGTCAAGCTCGGCAAAATTTTGCGGTCGGGCCTGGAAAACTGCCCGCGATCGTTCTTGAGGTTTAATTCCGTCAAGTATATTTGAAACTATTTCTTCCTCGGAGACTTGCAAACGAAGTACCTGAGCCGCCAATTTAATGTCGGCGATGTAGAGGGGCAAAGCCCTGTTTTTTTGTTGGAGCCGGTATACCACTCTAGCCGGATATTGGCTAATAAGTGCGCTGGTATGAAGAAATTCAGTAAATATTCATAGAACTGACCGAACGAGAGATTTTGTTCGATAGCAAGTGTCACTCATTCGCTCAAAGGTGATTGCGTGAAAGGAAAAATTTCCTCGAGAAGCTCTTTGTCTGGGATACTTGCTTTTTGTTTTAGCCTGATCGTGTGTTTGAGGAATTCAATTAAATTTTTGGATCTAAGCCTGTTGCTTCTTTAAAACTCGCTGGCAATCTTTCCACGGGATGTGGAATCTTTGCGTAGAATCTGCCTCCAGTTGTCTGATTGAAGGGAGCTAGTACGGGTACTGGGTTCGATGTTAAAGTATGGGATGGAGGTGGAGGTTGCTGGGTTTGGAGATAATTTTGCATATGGTATACCTGCGGTGCCAATGGCAGATATGTGGTGGAGGGGCTGATTTGTGGCACATGTTGCTCTACTCGGCCACCCGTCGGCACGGATGCTGTATGTGGCAGATTTGCTGCCAGGGCGGAAGGGAATGCTAGCATTGGCGAAACTACCGTGTCAATGGCCGAGGGGGTGGGGTGAGGTTCCGGAGAGATTTGAAGGGATGAGAGGCCAGTTAGGAATTGATGGTAGGGGTTGAACATGGCGGGTGAGGTGGAGGGGAGGTACATGGGGTGAAATGGGTGAGCGATGAATGATTGGGTGGGATGAGTGTAAGTGGCATTGGTACTCCGGTTAGTACCCGTTGCCATTACAGTCGCAGATGGAAAATGAAATTGGTTGGATGTCGAGGTAATGACAGGTAACGCCTGGTGGCGTTACGTCACGGTGGGTGATGGAGGGGAGGGTAAAGGAGGTGGTGGGGAGCTGATGCTACTTCCAGGTTCCATTTGTGTTAATGGTGGCTGTACTTGAGTGTCAATTACTCCTCCTGCAGCTGCATCTACGGGTTCAAGTAATGCTTGATCTATTGCGGCTAGTTTGCTCCCCAATTTGAAGGTTAGACCAGAGATCTGTTGCCTACATTTGTCGATCTCCTTTTGGTAGATCCCATTTAATCTTGAGGTTAGTAAACCTCGTGGCGATATGGTTCAAGTGAGTTAGCACGCATAGGATGTTGCTCGTATTTGTTTCGTCTGCTACAGAATTAGTATAGCTGTAGAGATCTTGAAATATGTTACAAACACAATTAAATTCATTCAATGGGTCCACGTGCGCGAGATTAGCTATTTGTGGCTGAATCTCTTCTGTGCACGCCGCTCGGAGTCACTTCCGAAGCGTGGCGAGATCTGATAAGCCTGGGAACTGTAGTTCATACATAAGCTCATCATGAAGGAGACACTCCGGCATGAGCATTGTCTTAATTTTGTTGTTGGACCTTGTTCCAATCTTACAAAAATAAAAGGAACGCTAAATTTTCATGTTGGTTAGTCAGAAAATCCCAACAAAGCACTTAAAATTACTCCTTAAAATTACCTTAAAATTTTTCATCAACACTTTTAACTTAACTTAAGTTTAATAATATCATCGTTACTCCAGCAGGTCGGGAAAGTATGTGCCCAAAATCATTGAGTATATAATTTCGCTAGAGTAGTTCCGAGTGATCCACCAACAAGGATCTTTAAAACACTAGAAACAATTTTACTTAAAAGGAACGGCCCAGGGAAATATATACTAGAAAATTGTCGGTCTGAAGACACGACAGCGTTACAAGGATAGAAGGGCTAATGACCTGACGTGAAGCCAGTCGGCACTCGAACAGGCAAGTGGAAAAGGGGGGAGGGGGCAAGAGGATCGTGCTTGCAAAGCGAAAGATAAGGCGCGTTCGCCGGCTGGCGTGGCATCGCACGGGGTCACGCGTGACCTTGTGGGAGCGAGAGGGGTTACGTCGGTTCAACGCCTTTCGTGCGACGTAAAATGAAGAAAGAGAAATTTTAATTTAAATCACTTTTGTTGGATCAGGTTTGGTGCCAGCTGACGACTAACAATTAAATAGTACATAAAAAATTAGGTTACAAAAATACTTTAATTTATTTATATATGCATATCTATTAATTATTTCTTTTTAATTATAGCTAACAACCAAGCCACACTCTCTGCTACCAGTTGTAACGCCCCTCCCTCGTGTCTTGTAAAAGTTATTTAAGTTCTTTATCAAATATAGGAAACACTTTAAAATGGAAATCTGAATTACATTAAATTGCTGGAAAAGAACTGGTCAAAAATAATAACAGGAGTGCACGAGTGAAAGAGAGAGAGTGTACAAGAAATTTCATACAGCCCCCGAATGGCTTACAAGGAGCTGGAGGATCGTTTGGTTTTGAGGTTAAATAAAAAGTCAAGATTTGGGTTGCTAGGATTCTTTTTGATTTATTAAATAAAATTATTTAAAAATTCTTTTCTTTTAGTTTGCTGGTTGGAATGTAATAAACAACTTTATTTCTTAAACAACAACAACAAAAGTTAAGTTGGCCCGGGCCCTACACAGAATTATACCAGTTATACATTAAAGTTAAATCCTTCCTTAAAAACAGTATACAATACATTTATAAAGACAAAAACAAACTAAATTTAAATTGTCTCCCAGCTGGCACTTGTTGATTTTATTTGGAGCATGTTGCCGGCAGAAGATGGGAAATTCTCTGCCCATTTGCCCGGGACGAAGTTAAGACCAGAATGGTGGTATCCCAGTTGATGACCGGCTAATCGGGCTGAACAATGGAGGTTTGGCCTGCACTCCTGGAGCCGTCAGGTTGGTGGAATCTTGGCGGTACTCTTGAACCCGCCTACGGACCAAACCAATCAAAGAAATTAGGCCGGATCTGTAGGTGATTAAGGGAGGGGCGGAATTCGCCCTCATGAAGGGGTGGGATCAAAAAGGGGCAGTGGTGAACACTTACCGAAGCGGGGAGAACTCAGCCGTCTCGGTACCGTGTTGGTGCCCGTCGCGCGAAGACGCGGTCGTTCGCGGAAGCCATGTTCTTGGAGCTTAATAAAATACAAAAGAATTTACAAATTTTTCTAACTGCTCTGGGCAGACTACCAAAGATAAATGTAAGACTAAAGTCAGGGGTGCTTCCAAGGGGGGGTAACGACGCAAACTGCGTCATTAAAATTTCAGGGGGGGGGGATGTTAAAAGACGAGAAAAATGTATATATTATTTACATACTTATAGCTTCAAATGTGAAAATACGTTTCTGGTGCTTTAATAGTTGAAAGGGATCTTGTAAATCAAATTGGCAACCCCGCACTGTCCTCAAAAAAAGCAGTTTGGCATCTGTCGGTTCAGGATGGAAATATTACCTGATATGACCAAAATTATTATTAGAAAATCAGTTTTAATTAATGCAAAATGTGACAAAATATAATACTAAAAAAGTATAATATTATAAAATAATTGAGTAAATCATTGAGAAAATGGCATAAAAAAATTCGGTGGGGGGGTGGTGGCCCATCATTAGGTTAGGGGGGGTGAGTCATAGTGTTTGGGGGGGGGGGGGGGTGGGCACCTCTGCTGAAGTAATAAGGCCAGGGTGCCTTTAATGTAGGTAACTACATTCCGCAGGTGGATGACGGAATTCGACTAAATGCGTGTGAGGTACGGATCAGCGGAGAAACCCGCCCATCTGCTCTGTTGAAAAGCTGCCCAGAGAATCCTCCTCGATCAAGAGGACTTCCTAATTAAAATCGGGGGCTCTGCCCTTTAGGTCCAGGTGGAGGGGGACTCTTCGATCTCTCGAACCCTCAAGCACATAGTCAACTCCTGCGAGTTGCCTCGCAAAAGGGGGGGTGGACAGTGCAGCGCTCTGGCGGCGGTCTGGGGGGACACATGGTTAGTTGCTGTAGCAATCGTTAGATCGGGCGAGCTGTCACTTCTGGCTGCCCAGATGTTTTTTCTGAAAGGCCTCCCCAAGATGGCGGCCCTGTGGGGGGGAGCCTTGAGCGGGAACAGTGACCGAAAGGGGTTTATGACCGCCCGGGGTCACCTCATGCAGGGTTCTAGGCGCGGGGAGAGGGGAAATTTCCACTTGGGTGATGGAAATACGCGGCGAAAGGACGCCGCTACGTGTCTGCTCCGGCTTGAAGATTGCTGATGGCCAAACTGCCATGAAGTCTGTTGGGAGCGACGCCAGTGCTCGCTATAGCTTTTATAGTCACGAAATCGTGTAGGGTTTTGAGACGCTGGGCCTGACTGGAGCCGGGATTTATAGGAGATGGCTGCTTAACACAGCTTCGGCGAGCTTTGTTGGCTACTGGAGGGGGGGGGGGGAATTTTGGAGAGGAAAGAAAATGCTACAAAAGAATTGACCCGGCTGTACACTGGGCTGAAAAAGGCCGTAAGCCTTAAAATTTAAGTTTAATTTTATTATTTTTTTAATCAAAAACTTAATTATTATAAAATTAAAAAAGTGCCTATAATGCACATGATTGGCACATTCTGTATCTTCTTGGAGAACGAGCCGAATAATGGTGGTCCAGGGGCATAGCCAGGGGAGGGGGGTTAGGGGTTCAAGCCCCCCCCCCCTATCACCAAACCTTTAATTAATTTCATATTCATCACTCAAACAAATTTCATATTAAAATTAATAAAAATTTTACCATTACAATATTTAAATTTAAGTACTGAAAACTGCTAAAATAGCACTTTTTTACACCTAAAATCCAAATTTTCCCGTGGGAGGACCCCCGGACCACCCGCTTTAATACGAGGGGCCCATGCTTCTTAACACCCCCCATACACAAATCCTGGCTACGCCACTGTATTGGTCTCACTTTGTTCCTGAACTGTAGACTTATGTCGTGGCAATTTTAGCTTTTGAGAATCACTTTAATTCATGTAGTAACATGATATTCTGTAAGTTTAGTTTAATTCAAGGGTGCAAGGGGTCACTAAACCAGTGGATGATTTCATTACTGCACTGCATACTTTATCAGACAGTTGTGCCTATGGTGAATGAAAATGAACTCATCAGAGATCCCCTCGTAGTTAGCAAGACAAGTGAGCAGCTTCAGCTGCGGCAGACCTTATTCCTAGAAGAAGCATTAACTGGTGGCGAAACTGGCAGAGATACAGTCTCACCAGTCCCGAGTCCTGCAAGAGGAAGGTTATGCGGGCATCGAGGTGAACATGAGACAGTGGACCAGCTAGAAGCGGCAGCTGAACCTATGGCAGCTCATCAGAGAAGAAGGACTCCATACCTTTCAGGAGAGCCCCACTGAGTGCAGGGCGGCAGTGATATTTGAAATACTGGTTCTGGGTTGAGCCTTGAGGGTTGGAAGGTAAACTGCGACCAATGTATACAAGAGAATCTGTTTACAAAGCAGTGTTAATTATTACAAGATAAATACTTTTTGGGTAAATACAACTGAACTAACAAATTATCATAGCGGAATGAAAGCAAGAATAACATCAGCCTGTCCAAACACGTGGACATGTGAGTAAACAACCTGAGTGCAAGCGCCCTGAAAGCAGCAGCACGCGTTACCAAATAAGAGTTTGACAGTGGGAGGGGGAACGAGCAGGGTGGCCTTCGATAGCAAGTCGTGACGGCTGGAGGGTGCTAGAAAGGGGAGGGGTTTAGATGTCTCAAGTTGGCCATACAGGCAGGCGTGTTTGGCCAGCTAGTGGGTGGCCCTGCAGAAATTTACATGATGTAATGCCACACAATGCATGTAAGAAATGGGGAAATATATCGTGATACCACGAATGGTCAAATTGACCGGGTGAGGTAACAAAATTGGGGGGGGGGGGGGAATCCGTTAGGGAAGTAAACAACCAAAAAGGGAGACAAAAGCTCTTTTAAAAAATGAGTTGCTGCAACAGCCTGATAAAATTCACGAGAAAAAGGAGGCCGTCAAACAGCCATAAAACCACTCCAATCTTAACTGTAAAAGTAAAGAAGGAAAGTCGTTCGTAAAATGTGGACATACCAATGATAGAAACATTGCATCATCAGCGGGCACGAAAATAACTGTCAGGAAATAAAAAATTACTAGTGTACTTAATGCTTCACTAAAAGTAATACCAGATTATCTGGCATAAGAAGTAAAAAAATAGCAGGTCATTGAGAATCAGCTTTAGATGTGAATAAGAGACTGAAGTATTTACCTGTTGGCATGGGGCTTATAAATAAAACAGAAACATTGTTTATTTGTAAGAATTCACCAACTTAAAAAAGTGATTAAAATAGGTTTACACTTTGCCTACTAATAGTCAAATCACAGGGCTGCATCTATTTGACACCCTTGGGTCTCCTCTAAAACTGTTTCCATAGATACATTGGAAGAGACTGCTCGCACACTATGATTAAAATGCCTTTATATAAAATAAAAACCTGTGGAGGATCTCAGGTGTGCAATTAAATTCGGATAAACTAATACAACTGCTGTATATGTAAGTGGATATTGACTATGTGGATTAGCTAAAATCTTAAGAAAACGTTATTTTATAGCCAGAGTTTGCTCGCTAGATATTCCTGTTTAAGTTTGGTTGAACTCAATTAAGGAATTAAAATAGTTACTTCCAGTTGTATTGTTTCTCTTATTTTATTACTAATGATTATAAAATTTAAAGTTTATACATGAATTCAACAAAAATGGAAGATACAAGATATTTGAGTAATAACTTTAAAAGAAACTACTGATAAGATTTTTGACTGACAAAATTATTTGACTGATTTTAAAAAGAATATAAGAAAACTAATCAGTTGTACACAATATGTATTAATTTTAAATGTTAATAAATAGGCAAAAAAAAAAGTGTAATCAAAATAAGGGATTTATAAAGTTCGGTGATCAGGTGGAACCTACTAGGGCAACAGGGATCTATTTATTTCCTATGTTAATACCGAAACAGTTTATGCCCAAGCACTCGATTAAGTACCAAAGATATATTTTTTTCTCAAACTAGGTTATTGAAGTTTACATTTTTGTAGAGACATAGCTGCCCCATCCCAGTGGTTTGCATAGTCTGTCCGTGACGACGAGATGTCAGTGGGGCCGAGGAAACAGAAAATTTGACAGGCAGTCCATCCTGAAAGGTAGACTTGGAACTAAGAACTGGACCGGAAAACTGGGACAGACCACTGCGCAAAAAGAACAATGTGTATGTCAAAAAAAGGACGAAAAGGATACGAGTGAAGCAAAAGCATGCACCATAGGGAAAAGACAGATGGATCACACTTACTAATGAAGAGGATAGACTTCGGAAGTTAAGACATCATGATGGCGGCGATGAAGGGCAACAAGGAAAATGCATGCGAACAAATGTAGAAAAGTTACTAAACTTTACGTGATGAAAATATAAAAAAAAAATTATTTGGGAAAGAAAATTTCACTTTGCTAGCGAGACACCAGGAGAAAGATCGCGTCGAGCCTGGTAACAACGCCAAACAAATTGCTGTGGATAGGTAGGAGACAAAGATAAAGGCTCACACAGGGGCAGAACATTGAGCAAGTAGTAATTGCCCAGAAGACCAGAAGATGACATGCGCAGTGCAGATTAGATGCATAGACACCTGTTTATAGTTGACACAAGGCCGATAGAGGGCATCGGTGGCACGAAAGAGGGCTTAGGCTGGGATCGACTTGTACCAAAATTGGCCACCAGAGAAAGCGGGGTGTTCGTGCAAGCGACAGGGAGAGGGAGGGAGAGGGAAATAACAGGGGGGAGAGAGCTAGAGAAGCCTGCGAAGCACGGGAGGAGTACGAGAAGGGGAGAGAGTACAAAAATGTTGACATGGTGAGAAAGTATGCTACGGTAGCACTGCATTATCAGGTGCATGTACTCTTGAGCATGGGAACGTGTGTGGTGAGAGCTGACGTCCGCAATCGAGTCGAGCCGGGCTGTATCAAGCTGCAGTCAACCTATCAGGTAGTACATGACTAAATGCAAAGCACCTAAGCCATGCTGTGACTACACACATGAGATCTGGCACAGTTTTTGTGCCCATATTTGTGATAGGCATAAGTTATCGCTCCCCACTGTTTATACAAGTATCTGCACAGGAAATTCTTAGGTCCATGAAGGCTGCAGACTAATTGTGTCATTTAAGCTAGTAAAAGGAATTAAAATCAAACATCTGCAGGTAAAACTAAATAAAGACAGAAATGGTAAAGAGGGATGTCTATGTTAAGGATTTTAATTAAAGACAATTAAAAAATTACTTTTATTAAGCCCAAAATTTTACTAATTATCAACAAATTCAGAATCCCGGGAAACTACTCGAAGAGAAAAGCAAGCAGATCATGGCAATATATTGTAAACAACCGCAAATTTGAGACAAGTTTCAATGCAATTTGACTTTTATATGGCACACCTTGTAGTTTTTGAAGTAATGTTTTTTGAGTAGTGTAGACATGTCTAAACAGGCACTGTTCCTGTATTTATAAGGACACGCTACAGAAAATACTTTCAGTTGCAGTCTATTCTGCAATATGTTTTGTTTCATCCCCCTAATTATTATAAGAGTGTAATACCTGGATTCAGCAGTGTGAGTTCAACAACTGTCAGGAGCGCAAATCTGTAGTATTCGCAGGGGGTCGCGGAAATTCGCAGGGTGGCAGCGCAGCCCAAGTTTGGCATGTGGTTTTAACCGACACAAGTCATCTCTGGATAATGTGGCCTATATGCATGCAATAAGCAAAAAACTTTAAAATATACAGAAATGTTATATAAATCATAGTTTTGATGTTTAAGTTTATCGACACTGTTTTACAGTCACAATTGTGCAAGTCCCTCTGTGAGGGATTTCTTGATTCCAGGGGAGCCCAGGCCCACTCCCCCCTCCCTCCTCGGGCCAGGAATATACACCCATGGCTACTGGAATGATGGATATCTGCGCACATATACAAAAACCTGCGATGGAGGCAATCAGCACTGGTGGTTTTCACACTTTCCACTACCCTACGAACCTGGAAACTGTACCATCTATCATACGAGACAGCATACGATGCTTTCAGCCTGCATCGAAAACTTACTCGCTCTGTTACAAACTACACTGCATTATACAGATATCCAAATTTTCCAGATAATGCATACATATCGTCGTTGCGCTGTGTTCCTGCACCTATAGCATATGTGCCTGAGTTCAATAGTGTAGCGAGGACCACACACCAGGGCCTCAGTTCATCTATTTCTTTTACAGAGTTTTTATAGCTCATGTAGCTTGTCTGGCAAATCATTAATTGCTGATACATTAGAATTCGATGTCATCTTTATACCATCTTTATGCATACATCAATGGAACCAACATTACCAACCATGATAACTTCGTTAATAGCACTCATGACATCAAAGAGAACAGTGGTTACACTGTAAGCTCAAGAAATATCTCCAAAAGCATCTCCCATAGATACCTCTATGTCAGAGGTGTCATAATTAGCAGGTATTCCGATGACAGTGACGCCGAGAACCTTGGAGATCATGGACATGTCAGCGCCAACGCCCCCTACCACTTCAACAGTTTTAGAGACTTCAGCATATATGCAGTGTTTTCAGCAGCAGTATCAAATACATTAGCATTGGTGACGATAACAATAACACAGTGTATATACCGAGTTCAACAGCAAAAATCAGTGAATTTTTGGTGACTTTTTAAAAATTATTTACATGATGATAAAAGTATGTTTTATGCATTAACTTTTTTTAATAGGGTACACACTTTCAAGGTTTTATCTATCGTCTAACTTCAATATTTTACATTAGGTTAAGTACACACTTATACACTTTTCTTCTAATTTTTTTTTCAGTTCCATCTGTATTTCTAATAATTCTCCTTTTTCCTCATTGAGCCATATTTTTCTCCTTCATATCATTTCGAGTAACTTGATTTTATGTGCTACTATTTTTTTTCATTTAATGCCTCATCCTGTTCGTTATTTTTCATTCTTTGGTCTTCCTTCATTCTTGCTGAGGCATTACAAAATTAAAAAAATATATTGTAATTTAATGAGCAGGAGAAGAAACACCCATTAAAAAACCAAATGAACCAATACAAAAATAGTTGAGTAAAATATATTATTGGTACTGCAATATAACACAATCTGAATTGTAAGTAGGCTACTCTCACTTTAGTCCAAAAAAACGTTAGTCAAAAGTTAAAATACTCATCTGGAAGTGAAAATATGTGGTCATGAACCAGTCTTGAGTTACAAGAGATTTATCTTGAAGATTTTCAACAAAAAAAAAATATTTTTGAAAGATATGCTGGAAGAATAGGATTAAACTGGTCATGTTCATATTTCATCACTGAGCTGATCAAATTAAAAATAAAGTTGTCAAGGCTTTCCTTTTTCAAATTAAAATATTTTACAGCTTTCAACACCTCAGGATGTTCACAAATCTTTTTGAACTCTTAAGAATAATCTCTCCATCATCAGGTGCTAACTGATTGTGTGAGAAGTCCTGAATGGCAACCTTAGCTCTTAGAGTTCTAACTAAGTCTCTAACCATTACTTAAGGAGACAAGCAAGTTAAGCCCAACACAATTCTCATTCTCAGAGGACTCTTTTAATTAAGTTTGGCAGATACAGATAACAGAAATTTCCTGCATTCAGCCTTAAATTTCAGGGAATCGGGCTCCTTCCCCCTTTTGAGACTGAAAGTGGCACCAAAACCTACCTCTATGGAATCAGTATTTCGTAAGATATTCTCGTTATTGATATCCAGACTCTTCAACTGAGAATCATTAGAAATGTTGCCCATTACATTTTGCTTGAAAACCCTTCTCCCTATGTTTTTTCATAAAAAGAAAACAACTTTAGTGAATGAAAGGAAGGAGAGGATTATTTCTCTGGAAGTTATCAGAAATTCTTCCAACTCCTCAGAAATCATAGCAGAAAAATGCAGTTTATCTTCCAGAACTGAAACTTCCAAAAAAAAAGTCATTTTTACAGTGCCAAGGTTCTGGGTGTTAGGAGGTGTTTCCTCAAGCTCTTTGACTGCGATGTTATTTTTTTTTCAGAAATGGAATCATTTCTAAGCATATTTTGGTTACAGGTGAGTTTTCAGTCCACCGCACAGCACCGACCATTTTTGGAAAAACTCTGGAACCAGTAATCTGAGAATAAACAGCAATCCGAGATGGATACTTCTTAAACATTTAATACAATGCTCTAAGAAAGTAATTAATTTGCCAACCAACCTTTATATATGCAGTTTTGTAGGCGCCATTAACTATGTGTAATGTACAAGTACCAATATCCAAAGGTTCCTTCTCAGTATCAAGCGTAGTTACTCTTCATGTAACTTTTGAGATCATAAATAAACTTCAGATTTAAATTTGGTTCATCACTAGATGAACATAAACATTCTAGGGAAGTTTGGCTTCACCAACACACATTAGCACTTTTTCAAGCAAATCTACAATGCTCCAGAATTGCACATGCAAGTATTGAGTACATGATATAAGTGTAAAAAGTTCCACTGCAGCTGCTCGTGAGCGAATTGAAGCATGCGTACAGATGCAATGAGTAGCCCACATTATCGCTGCTTTGTTGCACTATTACTATCAAGGGAAGTTGAGAGCTTTTGTTCTTGATGTGTCTCTCCTGGGATAGTACTATAAGATGTATGGTGTGAACAGAAGCTAGGTGCAGGCTGAGATGAATCATAACTTGGCATTCTGGCCCCAGGCTCTGATAAACTAGTGGTGGGCCTAACAAGGGTCACATGTACCCCTGTACAAAAATAGAGCTTTTGCTACGTGCCTGACTTGTGACCATTAAGAAACTCGCCATGTTTATTTTCCTTTTTCATGGCATTAATTGCATTAATTCCTGAGTGATAAACATCCACTTTTTTTTGCATACAAAAAGCAAAACACATATCTTTAACAGCTCTTAGCACAATTTCCATTCCTCCTCTTCCAACCAAATGTCTTGAAAATGATACTTTCGTGGAATTTTTATCACTGATAAAACACTGTAAAATACCCACTGTAGGTGTGCTGAATACATTTACCACAGGTTTTCGAACAATTAAAATTTTATATGCAAACACACAATGAAAATAAACAACAAAATAAATATTTTGAAAACACATTGGTTTAGTAAACACATCCTTAAAATATTGCTGCATCTTACCAGTGCACTTGATACTTTGTATCGGTAACTTTTTATGCAGAAAACGTCAATTCCGCAATAATTTAGTAATTTTTCTGTTTTTCTTCTATTGCATACAACAATATTACTGTAAACCGCACAGCCATCGTCACATGTCGCACAGCCTCGCACATCATCATGCCACACAGAACGAGACACTTGCTTCACGAAACATATTTGATATTTACATTTCCTTTGTGGGTTTCGTTTTGTCAATGAAGTGTTGAACAAGTTTCCTGAACCCATCCTGAAGGGTGAGCTCTTCCTATTGCACCAGGTGGAGAACCCCTCATAAGCACATCGCTCATGTAATTCCGAGGAAAAATGAGCATTGGTGGAACAAAGGATCCACCCACACTCATGGAGCATATAACAGTAACCAGTGATCCACGCTCAGCAGCACTGAGTGCGCCAATCTGACGTTTCCCTGTCAACCCAATGACTTTAGGAGTTTTGCTTTGCCCAACACTGAATCCAGTCTCATCCACATTCCACACTCTTTCAGCCATCAAATTATGTTGCTTGTAAATGTCATCAAGCAAGTCAAAGAATTAAGATACTTGCTCTTGAGTAAAACCTTCTGCTCGAGCATATGATGTGTTAGTGGGTTTCCTTAGTGACAAAATTTACTTGTGCCTATGAAGGAAATGATCGAGCTATGTATACTCTTCCTGCATGCTCATCATGAAAATAATGTTGTTTATTTTTGCGTACAGCCAATTGGAAGGCCATCCTTCTCACATTCTGTCTTGTAAGACCAAAGAATATTGATTCCATTTATAGTACATACTGTAACGGCTCTTTTTCCACATACTCAGGAAAAACCGGTTTTCTCCCCAATTTTTTCATTACGAAAATTTTGGGATCATTCATATCTTCAGAAGCGAGCCTTCTTAAAGTTGTTTTTGGAACGCCATAATGTTTTGATGCCTTTTTTACTCCCATATTTTCTCGCACCATCCTCACAGCAGCTGCCATCGTCTCCTTATTCCATGTTTTTCGGTGTGCCTTAGGTTTACGGTCCAATGAATTTCTGGGCATCTGTAAATAAAAAATAGGTAAAATGGGAGAAAACAATATATGCATATTTAATATAACTACTAAAATTGGAGCTCTTAAACAAACCCTGAAAATAAAAAGATGCAAAAAAGGGGATAAAAATGTTTATCAAACATTTTAAAATCAAGAAAAGTCATACAAATTCAAGATTTGTTTTTTTATCCTTCTAACAAAAAATATATACTCTTCTACAAATAGCTAGCTAATAACGTGTTTAAAAAACAACGAAAAAAAATAATGTTTTCATTATTATTTTTAAAAAATTTATATTTATACATGTATTAAAAATTATAGTCTACTTTCTACATTATTCAAAACATATCTGATGAATAAGTCATGAAGTTACTTTCGTAATCAATGTCGTTATTAATATTGTATTTGGTCTGTATCTTGTAACATTTCATTTTATGGAGTTAAGAAATAATGTAGCAATCGCAGACATTAAATAAAATGAGACAAAATTATAGTTTGTAAATTTTTTTTGTAAGAAACAGACACGCTAAAATGCATATATTATGGCACGGACATGACAGGGGGTCCATAACATAGACAGACAGTGCCATGTTGAATTTGTAATTCAATAGTATTCACAAAAATAATATATCGAACTCTGATAATGTACTGTTACAGCCTCTATGACTATTTTTTTTTGTTATGCACATTAAACGTAAATTATATTACATTTCACATACCTTGCAAAAGTTTTCACAATGTTCAAAACATTCATTGCT
This sequence comes from Bacillus rossius redtenbacheri, assembly GCF_032445375.1. Taxonomy (NCBI): domain Eukaryota; kingdom Metazoa; phylum Arthropoda; class Insecta; order Phasmatodea; family Bacillidae; genus Bacillus; species Bacillus rossius. The sequence goes on along the minus strand of NC_086330.1, from coordinate 222,184,863 downwards.
TCGCTGTTAATATAATGCGACACTACTGGACTGCTACGACATCTACCAGCTGAAACAAATAGTTCATGCAATGAAAAATAGAGTGCAGCACAACACTGCTTCCTTTAGTACAATTCACACCGATAATGGGACAGATGTGCATCATACTGTGTTTGATTATTATATACCTTAGCTTTCAAAACAACAAATAATTTTCAAAATGCCACAATAAATGTTATAAAGCAAGATCACTTTGACATTATTTTATTTCAAAAAATTAATCTTTGAACAAATTTATTTATTAGGTACACAATCATGAAAGGTAAGCATAATAAACAAGGTGAACGAATCACGTGAACACTTGAACACAGGCAAAAGCCATATATAGACGACTTTAAGGGGCCCGCCTCGTCAGGGGTGTATGTGTGTTAGTGAGGCGGGATGATAAGCGCGACGCTCGATGGTATTTCGAGCGCGGTATCGCCTCTAAGCTCAAGGCTCTGAACTGGCGCGCAGTCTTATCGTCGTCACAGGATAACTGTGAAATTTGTGCGGTGACCGTATTTTTATATTACGGGGAAATGAAGATAAAGGTGTAATACAAGTCCCTTAAGTGCTTTCAAGAATCTGTACCACTTGTTTTACACCTAAAAATTACTCTGAAAACATGCGTTTCAGCCATTTTAACTCTTCTAGAAAAACAGTTTAAAAACATGATCCAAAATTAAAAGTACTTTTCGGGCCTCAGCGAACTCTTAAATGCTTTTCGTAAACATAGCTACCCCACTAAGATATCTTGAGTAGTTTTGAAATCGCGTTGTTTTTCCTGAAGCTCTGCACACCGTGTGTGTGACAGGTAGGCGGGCCCCTTAAGAAGGTATTTAATTGCTTACGACAAACTCCTCAAAAATATAAAGAACCTGTATAGGTACGCATTTACAGACGTTACAATACCAAGTCACCCGGATATACTAATAAAATAAGTTATTTTATAGGCCATAGTCACGTGCAAACCACCTAAATTACATTATACTTCCCTTACATTATTATCCATTATGGTTACATTATAACATGAATAGTTTACATCGCGCATTTCAATCGTTACAAAAATAATTAAATACTGTAGCAGTTATTAACTTTTGCCTAAGGTAATATACTATAGAAATTAGGCCTTAACCAAATTTCAACATGAAAACCACATGCTACAATATATTAGAATCAGAGTGCATTTCGTTCGCATCAAGTAGTTTTGAACCATCAGTAAGGCCTGTGTACGGTCACATGCTTTTACATCATACCTCATCGCCAACTGTGTAATATATCATAAACAATTCAAACTTTCAACTGCCTTTAAGAAAATTTAACAAAAGCATAGTACACAAGGTGTGAGGTATAAATTGTTGCGCAAACCTACACAAAAAAGTAAGGCTCGAAAGACTGGCAAGTACCAAGCATAAAACGATAATGTATTGACGTGCTCCGCCTGTTTCCCCGGTGATGGTCGAGTCGCGGGTTCGAGTCCCGTGCGCCGGCTAACTAGTGGTGCACTGATTCTCAAGGGAGCCATTCCACCTCAATTCAGGCAGTTAGCAAGAAAATGTGTCAGGTCACCATCACGGATTTGCGTTAAAAACTACAGCAGTTACAACCAGTGGAGACAAGAAGTGTGCTAAAAGGATTTCGCCCCAATTTTTTTTTACCTATGTTATAGCCTTTTGGAGTTGGTTCAAAATCAACAAAAGGTGGAAAAAAAAAGTGCGTTTTTCAAATGAGCGGCATTTAAAAACTGTTTAACGGATTCCATTGATTTTTTATTTTATTTTGTAGCTATTATATTGAACTACAGAGTAGTATAGTTCCACTAAGCCCCATGACAATATCTTTAAGGAGGGAAAACTCAAACTTTTGAATTTTTTTGGGATTTTTAAAAGAAAACATTTTTACAATAAAAAGTAATTCTGGCAATATGTCGCTCTTTTTCAGTAGTTTTACAGAAAGAAAGAAAAAAATGTTTTTATTTTTATGATGCGCGGAATTATTCTCATTTAACTTTACATTTTGCCAAATTTGACTAAAGTGCCATTTTTTGATTGACAATTACTTAAAAACCCCATTTCTTAAAAATCTAACCTAACCTTTGTTAATAACATGCACTTTGTTGGATAACATGTTTTGCCTGTAACCATTTCTAAAAAAATTTGAAAATGTAATTTTATTACATTTTCTAAGGTCTGCACGCTCAATTAACAAATATGTTCTTTGTTCTCTAAATATGAGATGTAATTCGTAAATTGGGCAAGCCTTGGGAATTGCAAAAGGAGAGTCATTGTATACATTACGACATTAACATAATATGCACTTTCTGTCACGTCTCAATGGGTGTGTGTGTGTGGGGGGGGGGGGGGGGTTCTCTTATCAAAAGTGCAGCTCAGGTAAATAATAAAATAAAAACTTTAACCAGCCATAGAGCTTCTCGGCACTAGAATCATTTTAGTAGTTTTATCCTTGCACAATAACTGAAAAATCAGGATGCTGAGAAAAATAAGATAACCCTAAAACAATTGAACACATAACAGTTATTAAGAAAATAAATAGTTATAACAAATGAGGTGAAACCTTCCATGTCCTCTGCATACAAATAAATAAATAAATAAATTTAATAAACCCAGTCAAGCTTTCCGTTGAACAGGAAAGGAAAATACTCGTAAACAAAGTTAACCCAATAATAAATGGAATAAGCCGCTTAGTCACTGTAAAGTAAACCAGGAGTTATTTAGATTACATTTTTCTACCCACAAACATTAGAACTGAAAATTAGTGACGATAACAGAGAAGATTTTTTTTCTCACTTTTTAATTTAGTCTTATTATACGCTTCCATGACACCTAGTGATTCCAAAATACATTAGTTATTCCGCATCTTCAGTACCTATTAAAATTATCAAGAACATTCTCTAGCAAGAAAAAGACTTTAATAATTACTCAGTTTTGTTCGATAGCATCACCATAAACATGTAAGAAAAGGATCGTGATACAAACGAATTACAGAGTTTATAAAAGAAAATAAAAGAAAACTTTAGTTCTGACCTCATTAAAGTTTAGTAAAACATTATTCGAAAATTATTGTAAGAGCAACTAGGTACCACGCCAAAAGTGAATTTTAAAGTGAACTACGAAGAAACATAAGTTGCGGAAGACTACGACCCAGGCATCATACAGATGCCATTTCACTCACCTAACCCTCACTCCTACGACGCACGGCCGGGCAGCATAACGGCCTGTCACAGGATTACAGCCAGGAGGAAACATTTCACGTCCCTTTTAACCAAATTACTTGGCCCTGAAACCCCTACGGGAAAAACATCCTGACGGGAAGTTTTCCAAACACGTAAAGTTAGTAAAACAAGCCGGCCGCGTAGCCACGCGCTGTGATGTCCACGTAGTCAGAAAACCGGCCGCTAGATTGCAACACTCACCTGCGCACGGCGACTTAGCTGGCCTCAAAAGAACTGTAAACAAGCCTCCGCCGAATTTCTCCAGACTCGCAGCACAACAACGCGTCAGCTGGCCTGGCTGAAACGCGGTCACGCCTGCCCCCCCAGACAAATACGTGCAAGGCTCGCACTCTCCCAGCCCCGCGGAGACCCAAATTACATCAAAGGTGTTACAAAATCTGAGCTTGAGGGAAACCAAGTCCCGAAGAAGAGAAAATATTTAAATTTTGTTTCAAAAAAATTAATAAATTAATGATAACAATTTTTAACCACGTGACAATATAAAATATATGCACACACATATAATACATATGCTGCACTTTAGTTAGCTTGAAAACCTAAAGTTCAAAGTAAAATTGAAACCAACAATGTAGACTGCTTACCCTTCCTCAGCTATATGTAATGTATATTGACAAACTTCCAAAAATATTTTTTGGCTGTTAAAGACAGTGTATCTGCTGGATCTTCAACTCAGCTTTGTCGAAAGTGTGGAGTATTGCTGATTGTCCAAGTGGAGTAGGTTTGCTTACTGCTAACAAAATGTTTTGTAGTGGCACCGTACATTCATCCTTGTTCTTTCCAGATTCCTTTGGTCACTGAAACCCTTTAGCTGGACCAAGGGGAGGCATAAAAGACACAACGATGTCGTTTAACTCTTTATATATACCAGTGATCTGACCCATCCACCAATTCTGATCGTAAACACAAGCAACGAACCGGCCTACTTGGAAATCACTTATTGAATAATGTATTTTAATCTAATTAGATTGTACAACTATTTCTATTTTATCTTGAATTCAGCTTTCCATGTAAGTCTCATTTTTAATCAGCCAGTAATGTTTTGATTGTATTCAACAAATGGTTTTACAGTAGCCCATTATTTTTCCTTACATGACCTATACGTTTGAATTGGTTTACTTTCAAGAGCCAGTAGAGTTATCTTTGATACAAAATTACCTACTTCAGCAACAAATGAAGCAGAATCTCTAATGGCTTTAACACACACTGCCCGAAGATTGTAACGCCCCTCGTGCCCAAAAATTATATTATTTTAAATTAATTAAAAACACCTTGGAAATTGCTGGGCAAAATATTAAGAAAATTAAAATTAATTACCAGAGGGGACACGAGGCGGAGAACAAGACAAAATTTACACTCCCTGCACACTAGTAACTTGGGAGTTCGTGGAACGTTATGTAGAAGAAGGAATGATAAATAAATACACTATATAAATAATTTGGTCTATAGGTTTCCCTGGTTTATTATTAAGAGGTTTTGTTTTAGCATTATTTCGACATGATAATAAAGATCTTAGTAATTAACCAAGTTAAGGGGGCGCCCCTACATTATTTAAAACAATACATATTACACCTTAACAAACAAATGATTACATTAACAAAAATTTCAAGTATAGCACCAAAATTTGATTCTCCCAACGATTATATATATATTAGTTTCCATGATTTTTCATGTTCCTGAGGATTACGTTCTTAAAGCACTGCTCGCTGGTATCTTTTTGATGAATTTAGTTCCTTCTATGCAAGCGGAAAATATATATAGCTCATATCACCCGGGTCTTCCCAGGATGACGTCGGACCGAGAGGAAAACTCTTCTAAAGGGGGAAATCAGCTGGAGGTCCCGAAGATCATGCGGGGAGCAATTTCTCTCCCCAGAAACTTCGACCCTGTCTGAAACATCAGTCAAATTCAAAACGAATTAGACCTGCTTCCAGACAATCATACACAGTTGGCACGAAAGGCCAACAAACAGGAATTTGGGGACGAAAAAAAAAAAGGCCAGATTACTCACCAAACAGGGTGTAGATTTCGGGACTCACTAAGAGTCTCGCGCCGACATCAGGATGACGCGCACCGAGAATTCGCGGATGCGCGAAGAAAAACAAAATTTTAAGGAATTAAAAAAAATAAAGAAGAATTTAACTATACATGACCTTTTCTAAAAACTACATCTGCCTGGCTACTGTACAAATGGGATCACATCCCTTAAGCAACTGACTACATCTTTTATGCAACCGAAAATCGTCGTTCCCACGACAAGCCTCTTATCGCAGAGGACGCCGAGAAGACGTGGTCAGTAGCCGAGGTCAGAGTACTGAGTGCCCGCGATGGCGGACAAGGCTCCTAATTAAAACGGGCGCTAAAGCCCTAGGGAGGAGGGGGAAGGTTCGGTTCTAAGCCGAAAATTTCCGAAGGAGTCCGAGGCGGGCGTGACAAGAACACGACATGCGCGCTCTCTACCGGCCAGAACAGAAGGCAACAAACAATCGACTTCTACAGGCCGCGAGAAGAAAGCATAGTGCCTTATGGCGCCGCGGCGCTGCTTTTTAGCGGCATAAAGGGGAACTAACTGAGGCGGTGAGCTGACTTGCCACCAGGTGTAATGAGGGTGAGCTCTGCACGCTGGCGACCAGGCCCGCGGTTACTTTTTCTGCCGCTAGATGTCGTGGACGTCTCTGTCGGACCAGGGAGAAAGTCGGCTATGGTCTTGGCTAAGTTCACGTCAGGTCACTGCTCCCGACTTTATTTCTCAGAACTAAGGTGAGGTGGAGAGAGAGGAAGGGGGGACAGAAATCGCCACTAAGGTGGGAACGCAGGTCCACTGGAGACCCATTCTTGACGAGACTTGCTATTCTCAGCAAGCCTGTAAGAAGTAGCAGCTTGCAGCCCACAAGCTGCTCTATGCAATTTTTGTCATGAAGAGAAATAATATTACAAACTCGGGACGTGACTGCAGGCGAGAGAAATTTCAACCGGGGTGCCCACGTCCACATTAGACAGCAAAATATCAGATAGGGCTCCTGAGAAAGGGGGCTTCGGTTCAATGGCACAAAGTTTAAACACGTGGCGTACACCGGCCTAACAAAGAGTAAATCACCCCCTTAACAACCAGATAAATTTAAAAAAATAAGATTTCCAATTTTTTTTTTTTTAATTATAGAAAAATTAAAAAAAGTGACGAAAAGCCTAATTTCCGGCACAAGATTGAACTTAGTTGCAAAGTGTTTACAAAAACCGCCTATTGCATCACGTGCACTTTTGCCATGCCCTGTAGCAGAAAAAATGTAATTTTATTTTCAACAGTTTGAGTATTTTTACATCGTTCATACAGTTGGAACCTATTTTTGAAATGTTCACTATTGAACTCAAAAGTTCTGACTGGCAAAATTTGGAAATTTTCAGTTTTATAATCTCTGAAGCACAGAGAACATGAGCAGAGTCGTGAGCTGTATCATCAGATACTACAACAAAACTTTTTATTTCCACACCAAAGTATGCGACACAGGTAAACAGTGAAAGCTGATCAGTTTGCCAGTGGAAAGTTTGGATTTCATCAGGCAATACAACCGATCAGTTCTCAGCAAAATCAAAATGTAAAACAAGAGCATTTTTATATTGGACAGAACTTCTTGCTTCAGCTTTTCCTTCCCTTTGTATTTTCCTAATGTAACTAAGAGGAATAGCTTTCTTAAATAACTAAAATCACCGGTTGCACCTCCGAGACACGTGGCCCAACAACTTGTGGATCTGGAGCAATCACTTATTGCTATGTTTACAATGATCATTACCTCGTGCTCTCCTTGCCATAGGTATGTCATCACTATCTCGCCCTACTACTTCAGTCAGTTGGAAAAAGCAATATCTTTTTCAAATGAAATTTTCCAGGACAGCTTATAAAAGGGGGTGGGGCGTTGGGGAATTTCAAATGATCTGTGACCTAGCTATTGCTCGTTGGAAGAGCATAGAGGCGATACAGTAATGTTTTTTTATAGGAAACACTAGTCTTCGTCACTACGTGCAAAACTAGTTAGTAAAATAAAAGTTGAAGGTGTGGCCTTTTGCAACAGGCTAATTCATCTAAACTTGATATCTTAGTTAAACAAATAAGTTATTTAACTTAATTTTGACTTTTAAAAATGGCCACTGGAAGCGAAACTAGTAAGTGATTAAAAATTAAAATAAAGGTTTTATGTAAAGAGAAAAAAATGAATTAAAATGAAATACTTTATTCGTTGATATACGTATTGACCCTGAAAGTTTAATAAGAAGGTTATTTCACATGGTCAAATGCCAAGGACAAGATAGGTGCAAAAACAACTTGTACTAAATCCTAACAATTCATGCCACATTCAGAGTAGCCATACTTGGTAAAACAAATTATATATTATAAAGCAGAAAACTAATATAAATGATAAAAGTACTGTATAATTAAAGACTTCTAATCATGCATGGCAGCATATATAGAGTAATGTGTAAGGCTAGTTTCAATGCTATGAAAAGTGAATCTGCACAATGTGTTCTCAAGTGTTTGTGTTTACAGGTATGGAATAGCAGGCTCCACCAACGTTCAGGGAGAGGAGGTCAAGAAGCTAGATGTGCTGTCCAATGAGCTGTTTATCAACATGCTGCAATCATCCTTCACAACATGTCTGCTCATCAGCGAGGAGAACGAAACCATCATTGAGGTAAGGTTTTCACATTCGTCACTACATTGCCTTATCGCGCACCTTCTCTCCTTACTCATCTAATTTAGTCACAAATATTTTTCTTATGGCATTTTTAGGAGGATGATATAGTAATTTATTTCTTTGAGTACTGTATATCATAACAAACTTTGTCCAGCTTAATTTTAATGATTTTTTGGAGGATATGTAATGTGTTGGATATTTAACACTAGAATTAGTCACTAGAATTCATTCTAACATTACTGTATACCACTAATTACAAAGGAGTGCATTCCAGCCCCACTAAGTGCTAATCTCACTGCAGTATAATTGATACAATGGATCATTTTGACCACTTGTCTCACTGCACATCTTCACCACTGTGCCATCCTCAATGATTTACATCTTCGCCGCAGAGGCAATCACGCCACAATGTCATCCTTACCCCAGGATATATTTACTGTAGTGCTATCCTTACCTCATGACATTTTAATCACAGTGTTACCTTACTAGATTTCTGCACCACAGTGATTTCCTTATTGCTCAATATCTTCATTTACCACAGTTATATCCGCACTGCTTGACATCATCAAAGTACCATCCTCACTGGGTCTCATTACAACAGAGCTATTTTTGCCGCATATTATCACCGAAGGGTTTCCACACCACAGCAATATCTTCAATGCAATTATTCACCACAGTGCTCTCCTCATCACACAATATCATTAACACAACACATTATTTTAATTTCAGTGCCATTCTCACTACATATCTTCTAATACAGTGCTACACTTACCAAACAAATTAATCAAAATAGTACAATTTTTAATGCACTACATCTTTACCATTTTGCTATCTGTTCTCATATCTTCACTACAGTGCCAACATGTTCAATTCAAATCCCTACCTCACCGCACTACATGTTTATTACAGAGATATTCTCACTGTATGAGGTCACTCACTACATTGCCATCCTCTTCGTAAAACATTTTCTCTGTAGTTCCATCCTCACCACACATCTTCACTACAGTAATATACAGTACAAAAATTACAGGGCATAAATTTAATATGTGGCAGGGAATGCCAAAAATAATCAATTTTTGTTAAGGAACATATCTTCAGAAACTAAACACTGCAATGTTACAGGCGTGAACATTAGCGCGCAAATTAGAGTTTGGCGGATTTCAGAGGACTACTCCAGGGGCTGAGAGGACTACTCCAGTGGCTGGGAGGATGTGTGATCGCAGCGCAGTAATGTTCAAATGCTCGGCTGGAAGCAGGTTACGAGCTGGGCACAGACATTTTGAGTTAGTCATACACATTTTGTTGTACCTTCGTGGTATGAAACTCCCTGTTCCAGGCAATTGTTGGTTAAGCAAATTTTGAAAGTACATTCGGTAATTTTGCACACTAGTTGCAATATTTTTAGCCTAAGTGCACACCATTAACATTTCAGCCATCTCTGCGAATGATAAGTCTGCTGTGTGCTTACCTACATGGTAACACCAGGCGAGTGAAAGAAAGACCCTGCGGATTTCGCGCAGGGTTTACTCTGACCTGGGTCGTCCTGCAAGTTCGTAAGCACGGAGGAAATGCAGTATGGCCGGCCGTGTGGCAGGGGGTGCGTGAATACGCCACTGGCACCCTCCACCAGTGCCCCAGGTCTGAAGCAACCCCTTGTATCAGTGCTAGTTCGGGACGACTCGGATGCCGCACTCGGCAAGTCGGGCTCGGTTATTCAGGTCATTCATTCCCTTGGGCGTCGCATACATGCGCAACTAGGTCGGCCATGGTGTAGATAGTGGTGGATGGTTTTAGTGATCTGGGCCTGTAAAAGGCATACTAACTGGCCGGTGGTGGTGATGGAGCTTGATGTGTGGTGTGATGGACCTGGGGCAGGTGGTTGTCCCACCCCTACTGTCATGGAATGTGGTGTCGGGGTCGGGGTTCCTAGAAAGTTCGTCAGTCAGTTGGTTTTCTCAGCCAGGAACATGCTCCACCATGAACGATGAATTTTGAATCATTACGGCCCAAATGGTAAATTTCGACTTTCCCCCCTGAGCAGAGTCCAGCTACCAGAGGCACTGGCTGTCCATGTGGAGGGTGAAAGGATGCCCCTCTAGGTGGTGCTGGAACCACTTGAGTGCCTACACCACAGCGAGGTACTCCTGCTTGTTGTCATGGTTCTTTTTTTTTGGCTGCCAAACTTTACACTAGTGTACTCAACTACCCTGTGCTGGCCCCTGCCATCCAGCTGATACAACACGGCTCTCATGCCGTCCTGGACGGCGTCGGTTTGCACGAACAGGAGCTCGCCCGGCTATAGCTGGGACAGGGTCGAGCAGTTGCGGAAGCGCTGTTTGATCAGGTTAAGGGCCTGATTAGCGGTTTGTGTCCACCTGAGTTTGTGTTTGGAGGAGAGCAGGTCGGTCATGGGTGCTCTGATTGTGGCGAAATGGGGAATGAAAGACCTCAACCAGTTCAGCAGCCCCATGAGCTTATGGAGCTGTTTCCATGTCCGGGGCACCTGCTTGCCCTCGATAAGGTACAGCTGGGCGTGCAGCGGGCGGAAACCCTCGGCATCGACTATGCACCCCAGAAACTCATCTCTGCCGCTCCAATGTGGTACTTTGTGGGGAGTAGGTACACCCATGCTTGGCGAGATGTTTAAGTACCAGGGCGAGATGGTGCGCATAGACTAAGAAAGCACAGTGTGTGCACGACAGCCTGCGAGTTCCTATGCTTCAGCGATATATTGTACTTGTGTACCACGTACCACAGGAAAAAATAATAACAAAAATAATATAAAAAAATTCGAAATTACAAAAACCGTTTCTGCCAGCTTATGAACTTCTCTGTTGTCGAGCAAGGGTAGAGTTCAAGTACAAGCCAGAATGTTTTGTGATTTTTTTTTTATTATTTTAGTTATTATTTTTGTCTGAATTTCTGATATTAAGGAAAACCTGCGTTAGTTTTCTCCATGTGCTCCTGGTTATTCCTGACAATAATTCGACTGCATTCTTCGTGTGTTCTTTATGAATCCTGTGGTTTCTCAAAGTACTTCTGGTCATTCCTGTGGTTTCTCCATGTGCTTCTGGTTGTTTCTGGGAAATCGATCTCTGCGCGAAATTTTTTTACTTAATGAGACATGCAATTTTATTCTGAGTTACGTTAAATTATGAATTTCTGTTACTAAATCAGCACTAAAAATATTTTTTTATCAGGTGGAATTCATACAAGAAACATCCATTACTCAGTTCAAAAATATAATTTAAGGACGAAATTCCTTCTTTTTGGTGTCTAGCGAAGCCCACCTTCTCGTGCGATCGTTAGTGAGCATCCCGCATCCCACATACAAGAAATAAATAATATTTACCTACATAAAACACGTTGCGACATCTGTTGGCGAGAATCGGGACTACTTACAACAAGTTACTTTGCATGATATAAATTAACTCTCGCAGCTGAATGGAGTTCAAGACAGTTAGAGGCAAGTAGTCTTGTAGCCAAATAGCTGGAGCCAAATACAGCTGGAGTCAATGACTGTTGGAGCCAATTACTTTTGGAGTAAAAAGACTGATGGAGCCAATGACTGTTGGAGCCAATTACTTTTGGAGTCAAAAGACTGATGGAGCCAATGACTGCTGGGGCCAATAACTGTTTGTCCTATCGTAAATTGATGATCGCATCCAACTGATATAAATGTTTGTGCACATGTACGTCCATTACTTTTAATTTACTTCCTTTTACTTGAATTAGCGTTCAAATGTGCGTTCTTTTCTTTCAATTTGCTTTCTTTTTTGTTGAATTGTCGTTAGAAATGTGCGTCCTTTTCGTTAAATGTGCTTCCGATTGTCCTTCCTTTCTGTTTAATGTACTCCCAATTGTGCTTTCTTTTAGTCAAATGCCTGTCATGTATGTGTGTGTTCGGTGTGTACATTGCATGTTTGGTGTGTACGTTGTATGGTCATTGTGTGGTCATTGCATGCCCAGTGCATGCATTATGCGTTTGGTGTGTACATTGTGTGGTCATTGCGTGGTCATTGCGTGGTGAGCATGCTCATTGCATGTTAATGTGTGTACATTAAGTGTCCAGAGTGTATAATTGCGTGTACATTAAGTGGCCATTGTGTTGTCATTGCGTATACATTGCATTGTTATTGTGTGTACATTGTGTGGTCATTGCATATACATTGTGTGTCCAGTGTGTATTGCATGCCCATTGCGTGTCCAGAGTGTGTAATTGCGTCTACATTGCGTGGTCATTGCGTGTCCAGTGTGTTTAATTGTGTGTTTGGAGTGATTATTGTATGTTTGGTGTGTTCATTATGTGTTTGGTGTTTACATTGCATGGGCATTGCTGTCATTGAGTGGGCTTTGCGTGGCCAGCGTGGTCATTGTGTGTTAATGTGTGTACATTAAGTGTCCAGAGTGTGTAATTGTGTGTACATTGAGTGGTCATTGTATTTTCATTGCGTATATATTGCGTGGTTATTGTGTGTACATTGAGTGTCCAGTGTGTGTAATTGTGTGTTTGTATTGATCATTGCGGATTTGGTGTGTACATTGTGTGGTCGTTGCATATACATTGCGTGTCTAGTGTGTGAAATGCATGCACATTGCGTGTACAGAGTGTGTAATTGCGGGTACCTTGCATGTCCAGTGTGTGTAATTGTATGTACATTGCGTGTCCAGTGTCTGTAATTGGGTGTTTGGAGTGATCATTGTGTGTTTTGTGTGTACATAGCATGGGCATTGCGTTTGTCAAATTTGCTTCCAAATGTGTTTTTTTAATGTTGTATTGACTAGTGTATTATTGTAAATGAACCGTGTTTAGAATTGCATATTATTATTCGACCGGTCACGTGTATATATGCGAGTCCCAGACGGCGGGACTTTCAGTTTGTTACTGACTGTGGCGGTGTAAGGATCGCCTAGTTTGTCTCATCAGGTGCATAAGTCGCGTTATTACCTGTTCTTGTGAACTTGATGGCATCTTTACTACCGTATTTAACGTCGAACTCGATGGAGGTTGTACCATAGTCTATGGGAACCCTGACGTCAGCGGATGACGCAGATCCCGTTGACAACGTCGATGACAACACAAGAGGAGACTTCAACAGTCGTGGTACCACCAGCAGAAGAGAGCTTATTGACTTCAGTGCTGGCTGCAGAGGAAACCACGATAAATGACAATTCACCATTGATGGCTGGTGATTCGACAACAACTAAAGAGCATCGATGCCGTTACTGTGACAAGATTTTCTCAAACAACAGCAATGCTCGACGACACGAGAAGAGAGAATATGCTAAGAATCTTCCTCGCAAAACGTTTGGCTGTGAGAAATGTAATAAGCAGTTTGCCAGAAAATATAATATGAAAACGCACCTGAATACAAGCAGAAGTCGTGCAGAATGTACGGGTTTCGCTTCAACAGCGGTGCATTGATGTTCATAAGAGTATGCCAGGAATTGGTACAACTGCAGCAACGTCAGTATTTGGTTCAGGACTGAAAGGTTCGTCTTCATCACCGCGGTATCCTAGTGGCTACTGCGATATGTCGTTTGCATTTGCGCATGATGCACGAATACATAAATGGAGCAAATGTTTAAAGAATCCTTCTCGTACGAAGTTTCTCTGCAATGAGTGCCATGTTTGGTTTACACGTATTTATAGTTTGCGACGGCATGCGAAAAAAATGTAAAGGTGAAGTCCGTGTGCGTACTGATGAACTACCTGCAGAAATTGCATTTCCTCGCTTTAGTTTGTAGACTCGTACGCGTACAAGCACAAAAAAAGGCCTGGGCATGAATCAAAGTCTAAGACTTTGCTGTGTTAATTACAGGTAAATGATAACGTATTCCACTTGGCGAACTCTGTATATCGTAGAATGTTGAGAGACTACTATTATCTAAATATGTTAAGTGAGTCGAAAGACATTTTTACTTTTCTTGGCGATATCAGGTACAACATTATCAATAATCTTACTGATGAACTAGCAACGAACAGACCTTTAAAATATAACTTGTTGCTGGACTGCATTTATGGTAAGCCATATCCGTACAAGGACCAAGAAAATAAGTGCTTTTTCAAGAAATTGAATACTCCTATTTACAATTCCAACGATGTGAAGCAGTCTGTTAAACCCCAGTATCGAGAAACTCTGTCGGGAAGAAAAAGACTATGTAGGCAAAGGATCTGGCTGGTCTCTGTCTTCAGTAAAGCGATTGAAGCTAAGAATTAGTCAGTTTAAGCCAATGCGGAACAAAATGTTTATTGAATTGCTTACTGTAGCAAGAGTCCCTGTAGTATTATAGGATCTATATTATAAATTGTATCTGTAAAAAAGGTTTTTATTTCGAACCTTTTACTTTTATGTTACATTGTTGTAATATTTATTTAAATTACTATTTATTTAAATTACTATTTTCACATCGAACCGAGAAAAGGAGTCGATCGAATCAATCAGTGTATTAATGAGTGGTTTTTTGACGAGTTTTGGACTTTTTCCCTAATTTCTAGCTAAATAATCCAATAAATCCAATATAGCGATCATAAAAGCTTACTGGAGGCTGGTATATAAGGAACTTAAGCATCTTTTAGAATTTTGAACATGATTTATTGAATAACTGAATTTTTTAAAATAAAAATAATTTTTTGCATCACCCAGGGATCAAACCTAGGACTGGAACTAATCAAATCAATCTATATTAATTGAAGATTTTTAAATTAATTTTGGATTTTTTTTTTTTTAATTTCTAGCTGAATATTTACACATTTCCAAGATGGCTTCCAAATTTAAAGATGGTAGGCATCTCAGTTATAATAAATGAATACTGCACTCTAGCAGGTAAAAATTAAACCTACATGGCAGCAGTGCCCTCTAGCAGACGAAAACAAGATGGCAGCCTCCAGCAAACGAATAAAATATGGCGGACATGACGTCATATTAGCTGTCGATATATACCTTGGCATAAGTGGTGGGAGGTCAGTTTGCCAGCAGCTTCCATGAAGGAAGGATCGATCGCTATTTTTTATTTATTCCCTCGCCGGGTTCAAACTGAGGACTCCGATCTCCATGATGTAAGTGCGTTCTTTAAATAATATTTTATTAAAATTTAATGAATTAATTTTTTTCTAAATTATTAATTTTTTCTGAATTCCTAGCATAAAAATTATGGATTTTCAAGATGGCAGCCATAACAAAAACTGCAACTGTGATGTCATAATTAAATATGGCGGAATTAAAAATGGCGGAGAGTACGAGAAAACAAAATGGCGGAATTAAAAATGATGTATTTAAGATGGTGTTCATGCCATCCAAATTTTCATGGTCATGAACTTGTTGGCTGAGGGAGGCGGAATTTAAGCCTCATTACGAACTTTTCAAGCCGTAAGCATTTTTTAGGACTAAAACGGGAAATTTTTTCCTTGAAATGGGAATTTTTTCCTTGAAACAGAAAAAATAAATGTAATTATTTTTTCAAAATGTTTAGTTTTTTTTGGCATAATGTTTTTTAAAAATATGGAAATTTTGAAGGGCAAGGTCAAAGCTCAAGGTCATCTAAGATGACCACCGTGACGTAACAATCCAAGATGGCGGACTGGCTCTGGGCTACTCACTCTGTCACCAGTCCCCGCATGCCCTATTATATACTACTAGTAATTATTTATTTCAATATAAAATATCAGTATGCGATTGACAACAGTCACAAAAGATGCTAATATAGATCCCGAATCGAGGTCTGAGGAATTTTTGAAAGGCTACAGGTGTAGTTTCTGCGGCAATAAATTTGCCCTGAAAAAGAATGCTAGACATGATGATGAGGACGATTGTGTTAAAAGCCCACTACACAAAATGTTAAGTTGTGATCGGTGTTATAGGTTGTTTACCCAAAGTGATAGCTTAAAAACACACGGCAGTATTTCTAACTGTAAGGCTATGCATACTTGCAAGATAGAGGACAACGACGGAACAGTTATGCTAAAAAAGAGTGTGCTGATTGACGAAGATAATTTTCCTTGTCTTTAACATGATTACGTCCATAGCTTTTCTGATCACGACAAAAGCAGAGTAAAATTTGTTAAGGCAAAAGAGAGACTGAATACAAAGGAAGAATCATTATTATAAAATGTGAGAATACATTGAAGCCAATTTCCAGTAGATCTTCCGAACTTTGGAAAAATAATGGACCCTTAAAAGAATGCTTGTAGATGACGATAAAGCTTCGACGTCAAAGAATTCGAATTCTTGCCATATCTAGATGAAGTTAGCTACAATGATGATGATAGTGATTTTCAGGCTAGTGGTAAAACATAAATCTACATTGATTTCCAGATTATACAGTTAAGGTGTAAAAAATACGGAACCAGCAGAAGAGACGGTTTACGTATCTTGGGACGATCAAAATGGAATGGTTGACAGTCTGAGACATTTAATTGTTCCTCTATGTGCATGAGACTATTTTCGCACGGATGAAATATTATTCATACTTGAAGTCTAGAGAAGCATTATTCAAGGAATAAAATGTTGATTTGTAGGTTCAACGAATTTTCATTATTTTTTAAATGTTTGTGAGGCAAACAAAAAAAAACAGTATTATAATTTTCACATGACAAAATGAAACATAACGCTTATCCATGATGACGAATGTGCATCCAAATGTGCGTCCTTTTCTTTTAATGTATATCTTTTTTGTTGAACATGTGTCCAAATGTATGTTATAATGACGATTGTGTGACCAAATTGTGTCCTAGATGACGAATATGTGTATTTTTGTTGAGTGTGTGTCCAATTATTTTCTTTAAATGTGCGTTCCAATATGTGTCTTAAATGACGAACGTGTGTCCATTTTGTTGAATGTGTCTCCTAGATGAATGGGCATTTCAAGTCTTTAGATGGGACTTAATATTTACTAGTACAAAACATTTTTCAGGGATTATTGGTCCTATAGTAAGCATAAAACATGCTTATTTATTTTTTCTATATACTTTTAATAGGTTTACCCATATCAAAGTCTCTTTTCTTGTTTGCTTAAGATAGGTTATGCCTTGTTTTTAAGGTATGAAAAGTATCGACAAAAAGGCCTCATGTTTCAGATACGTTTGGCCTATATGCTTGACACTAAACATATATTGGTTTATTGCATACTTAGTATTGACACAAAAGGCCTCATGGTCCACAGACGCTTGACCTATGTGCTTGTAGTTGGCACACTATTAATCATAAGCTGTGCCGAAAATGATTCGTATGTTAGGCATAGTGATATTGTGTAACATATTTATTCAGTCGGACATTTACCGTGGATAGAGTCCTTGGTCTTAGTAATCAAGATAAATAAACTCTTCAAAAGGTAATGGAAAAAATAAATTAAAATAATAATTTTTAAATGTAATTATATAAAGCAAAGAAAAAGAATCGAAAAGAATCGGAGAAAGGACAGAAATCGAACTTAACTCGTTAGTAGTTATATTTTGCACGTATTGCTGGATTATATCTTGAATGGGTTTTTGACGCCATTTGTTTTTAAACTTTGGTGGATATTACAAAAGTTTGAACATAAAATAATTTCTCTTTAGTTATTTATTACGGCCATTCTTTATTTACGATGTTTTAAGTAAGCCAAGCGTATGCCATGAAAATGTTTTTACTTGAAAAACAACAAAAAATGTAAAGCACATTCATCCTATTTTAAAATATTAACCGAAATATTATTAAAGTTCTTCATTTTTTTATCAAGTAATATGCACACAGCTCAAAGATAATTGGTCCCACCAACTCAGGTTAAAATAATTTTTCGTCAATAACCTTGTCACTACTCCTTTGGCAGCAAATTACCTCTTTAAAATCCATCGGGAACACAGTTATATCCGAACCAAACAAAAGCTCAGAAAGTAACCTTACTACCCCTTGAGCAGATATATCTCACCTAGAGCAGGTCTATACATACTTAAACCCA
Organism: Bacillus rossius redtenbacheri; assembly: GCF_032445375.1. Lineage (NCBI taxonomy): Eukaryota > Metazoa > Arthropoda > Insecta > Phasmatodea > Bacillidae > Bacillus > Bacillus rossius. The sequence goes on along the minus strand of NC_086330.1, from coordinate 222,166,968 downwards.
TCGAGCAGGAAGTTATCTTCTCACCACCCCATTGGAGCAGGCAGTTACATTCTTACCTTTTCTTGAGCTAGCAGTTACATCCTCACCACCCTTCGAACAGACAGTTACCACTTTACCATCCTTTGAACAGGCAGTATTCTCCTCTCCTCCTCTCAAGTAGGCAGTTGACTCCTCACCCCCCCCCCCCCCCCAATCAGTTATTTACCTTGTGCAGGGAGTTAGCTCCTCACCACCCAGCAAGCAGGAAGTAACCTCATCACTACCTATTAAGCAATTAAGCAGGCAGTTATTCCTTATCACACCTTAATAAGGCAGTTACCTCCTCACCAGCCCATTCGAGCAGGCAGTAATCTCCTCACCACCCTATTAGGGCAGGAAGTTAGTCATTACCACCCTTTGAACAGACAGTTATCTCCTCTCTTCCTCTCGAGCAGGCGGATACCTCTTACTACCCTCCGAGTAGGTATTTACCTCCTTACCACCTTTCATACAGGCATTTACCTTCTTACCTCTACTCGAGCAGGCAGTTACCTCCTCACTACTACTCCAGTAGGAAGTTATTCCACTCACATAATATCGAGCAAACAGTTATAACATTTCAAGCAAACAGTTATCTCCTCGAGCTGGCAGGCCTCCTCACAACCCATCGATCATGCAATTATCTCATCACATCATCTCGATCAGACAGTATCCCCTCACCTTCTCTCGAGCTGGGTGTTACCTCCTCACCATCCTTCGAGCAGGCAGTTACCTTCTTGCAAAACTCTAGCAAGCAGTTATCTCATCTCCTCTTGAATAGGCAGAACCCTCCCCACCTCTTCTGGAGCATGCAGTTGCTTCCTCATCACCTTTCGAGCTGACTTACCACCTCCTCTCGAGCTGACTTACCACCTCCTCTCGAGCAGGCAGTTGCCTCCTCAACACCCCTCGAGCAGGTAGTTACCACCTTACATCATCTGGAGCATGTATTTAGCTCCTAACCTCCTCTTGAGCAGGCAGTTACTTACTTTTTCTCACCCTTCGAGCAGGCAGTTATATCTTTACCTCTTCTCGAGCAGGCAATTAGCGTCTTACAAAATCTCGAGCAGATAGTTACTTCCTTATCACCCTTCGAGCAGGCAGTTATCTCATCATATCCTCTGGAGCTGGCAGTTAACTCCTCACTTACCCTCGAGCAGTCAATTACTTCCTCACATCTACTTTAACTGGCAGTTTGCTCCTTATGGCACCTCAAGTAGGCTGTTACTTTCTCACCTCCTCTTGAGCAGCAATTTACCTCTTCATTTCCTCTTGAGCTGGCAGTTACTTCCTCACCAGGCCTCACATCATGTACAGCAGGCAGTTACCTCCTTGCCACACCTTAAACAAGCAGTTATCTCCTCATTTCTTCTCGATTTGACAATTAGCTTCTCGCCACCTCTCTTCTCCACCTTTCGGGAATGTTCTAGCACCTTCACAACTGCTTTAGCAATAGTCATTTATTTTACCTCTAGTAGGCCAGAATAACTTTGAAGGTTTTTAATTTGGTGTGTGTATGATGTATGTTGTAAAATTCTACAACAGTTGTGTGAATTTATTTTACAGGTGGATGCTGACAAACAAGGAAAATACATTGTGTGTTTTGATCCGCTAGATGGTTCTTCCAATATCGATTGTCTGGTGTCTATTGGGTCCATCTTCGCAATTTACAGGTGAGATATTATAAATATGCTATTAAAAATGTATTAAAATTATAAAACAGTAACAATCGTCCTTAAGAACCAAATCATTCTTAATTTGAATACTGTTTATCGTTTATATGTCCAGCTACACTTTAAAATTTGAATACAAATCTGTTGACAATTTTACCATCTGTACCTAGTAATATTACAAAAGATAAAGCTAAACAATTATTTAAATATCTAATTTTTTTCGAACAATAGCAGGCACGCTTTTTGTAAAACTCCACTATTTCATGCAAAATAGCGAACAATGAAAATTTATATTAAACATGACTGAGTTACTCAAGCAAACATTAACCCATAATTTTTTTATGTTAAAAAAGAACATAGTCCTTCGTCTCTTTAGTAAGTTATTGCACAATTATTTTTTTATAAATTTATAATGACAAAATGAATCTAAGAATGGATGAAAACAAAACTTAGTGTAAGAAATTGTGACGGCGACTACACGGTTGAAATTATAACAAATAAGCTCAACAATCACTCCCACCACCCAGTACATACCACCCGGCACCCAGGAGACAACACCCAGTATATACCACTCATCACCCAGCAGACACACAGTAACTATAACCCAGCACCCAGCAAACAAAACCCAGCACAAACAAACAAAATCCCAGAACCCAGTACCCACACCACCCGACACTCACGACCAAAAACCCAAACCCTCCCACCACCCAGCCCAGCCTCTATTACACATTTACCGACAAATCCCCCACAACCGAGTACCTACTACACAGTTACCAGCAAACATAACCCAGTAACTACCACCCAGCAGACAAGAAACAGCACCTACCAAAACGAAACCAGCATACTACACCCAGCACCTACCACCCAGCACCTATCACCCAGCCCCCAGTGGGTTACACCTAGAACCTACCTCCCAGCACACAGAAAACAACAGTTAGATCGTACAACCCAGAACCTACCACCCAGAACCAAAAGGCAACAAACATTACCTTTCCACCCAGTATATCACACCCAGTATCTACCAAAAAGAATTCATCAGACAACATCCAGTACAAATCACCCATCACTCAGGAGAACACACCTAGTTCCTACCACCTTCATGCAGCATACCACATCAGCATGCAGCAGAAAACTTCCTGTACCTACCAACCAGCACCCAGTGCCTTGAACCTAGCACCAAGCATAACACATCCTTTACCTACCACCACCCAGCTACCAGCAAACTGCTTACACCACATTTTAAACCTGCACCCAACCGACAACTCCTTGTGACTAGCACCCAGCAACCTGTAGACCACACCCAGTACCTACCACCCAATATACAGCAGACCACACCCACTACTTGCAACAAAGAACCAAAAAGAAAATATTCTTATTTGCCACCAAGCTCCCAACAAAAACACACAGTATCTATCTCCATCACCAAGCTAAATACCAAACCCTATCCTTACTACTCAGAACTTACTAGACTACACCCAGTACCAACAACCTAGCACCAGAAGACTACTACTACTACCCGTACTTACCACTCAACACCAAGTACCCACCAACCAACCCCCAGCAGATCACATTCAGTCCCTACCACCTAGTAACAAGCAGAATTCATCTAGTTCGTGCAGCACCCAAAAATTCTACAAACAGTGTCTACTATCTACCACTAAATCCACAACACAGATCTTACCACCCAGCACCCAGCAGACTACTCCCGTACCCACTATCCAACACTCAGCAGACCACACTTAGTACTTTTCTCCTAACACCCAGGTGACCACATCTAGTGCCGACAACCAAACACTCAGCAAATCAACCCAGTACCTATAACCCAGACCCAGCAGATCACCCCCAGAAACCACACTCAGTACCTTAATACCTCACCCAGCAGACCACAATCAGTACCTATACTCCACACCCAGTAACTACCACCCAGCATCCAGCAAACCACACCCAGTACCTACAACCCAAACCAGCAGACCACACCTAGTACCTCACTTCTAGAAGTCTACACCTAATTCCTACCACCCAACACCCAACAGACCATACCCTGAGCTAACAACTTACATCCAGCAGACAACACCTAGTCATACAACCCTTCACCCAGCAGACCACACCCAGTACCTACAACCCATATCCAGGAGATCACATACAGTACCGACCACCCAGCACCCAGCAGACCATACCCAGTACTCACCACCCAGGACCCAGCAGCGAGCAGACCTTACCTAGTACTGACCACCCACACCTAGCAGAAATCATCAATTACTTACCACGAAGCACCCAGCAGACAACACCAGATAACTTCTTTCCTGTACACAGGTGACAACACCAAGTATCTACAACCCAACATCCAGCAGAACAAACCCAGTCCAAACCACCCAGCAGACCAAACTTAGAACCCAACACCTAGCAGAACACTCCCTGGTTCTTACCATAAAAAACCCAGCACACAACACCCAGTACCTACCAAAATGTACTTAAGTGTACAACACACAATACCTATCACCCAGCACTCTGCACACCAAAACTGCACATTCCATTCTCCACCCTATTGACCACACCTAGCACCTTCCACCTAACTCTGAACAGATCATACCAAGTACTTAACTACAAATAATCCTACAGACAATATGCTGTAATCTACCATCCATCACCCATCAAACAAAACAATATCAATCACCGAGCACCCAACAAATCACACACTATCAATCACCCAACACCCAGGTTTAACAACCAGCTCTCAGCAGACCTTACTCAGTACCTACCATCCAGCAATCAGCAGTCCATTCTCAGTTTCCCCCCCCCCCCCCAGGCACCCACCAGATAACACCCAGTTCCTACCATTGAGTGTCGAACAGACCCACCCAGTTCTAATAACCTACAGCAGTACATATCACCAAGCAGACTACACCCAGTAACTAACGCCCAGCACGAAGGAAACCACAACTATCACTTGCCACTAGCCCAGGAAATAAAGGTTTTTTGTCGCAACTAATTCCGGGAAAGCTGAATTTTTGTCAGATGTAGGACCCTTATAAGACACGTTTTTCCTCAAAAGTCCCCGCCTCTCGCCTCTCCCCCTTGTGCTTTCCCCACCACCCTTATCGGAAGTTCTAAAATGTCGACCTTTACAGAATCTCTTGTGAATACGTAAATAATTGTGTAAAGTAGTAAATATATAGCGTATTTTGTTCTCAAAAATCTGGTTTTTAATTTGGTTTCTGACAATATTATCTTTAATGTTGATAGTTAAGGCATTATAAAATCACAAACATAAAAAAAACGGGTTTTTAATGTCAAAATGCGCAGTTCACGTTCTGGATGTTTTTAAATATTAGAAATACACAAAATATTTCCAAGTAAATTTTGTAGCACACACTTTCAGCTTTAAAATTATGTATAGTTTATATCGGGGAATTTATTGGTTACTGCTTGGTGGTGGGGGGTAGGGGGGGGGGGGAGCGCATGCGTATGGCTAGCGTGCACCGACCTACTATGTGCATCCTTTTGTATTCGTAGTCCGTCCGTTCGCGTAGCCTTCATAATTATTTGAGGAATAATGTATCTAGTTTTAAACAGTATTCATGTTTATATAAAATAATTAATAAAACAACTAGTTTACATTTTTCTTTTTTTCACTTTATGTTAACAATAATATAGATATATCTAATATTCATTAGCAAATACTTAAAGCAATTCTGTGTACATAAATTTTCTACTTAAATACGCATAGCCAGTTTTGGTTAGGGGGGAAAGATACCCCTACCCAATAAAGAGCCTTCCATTATCCACCACCTATGGTTCCGCTGTGTCCCGGACTGGCTAAAACCCGTAGCTGTCATGATTATGAATAACTTTAAACAAGTTAAAAATCTTTTAAATATTAAATTGTAGTTCATGACAGCATCACGGACCGCCCACCCGCCTCTTATATAAAAGTAATGTATCCTTAATTTTTAACAAATTGTCCTTAATCAATATATGTTGACCTTCATCTGCATCAGTCATGGGCATTTAAAAACTTTTCAATGACAACTGTCGTCTGGAGGAAGTTCAATTTCTTCGTCGAAATTTGGAGAGTTAAGGCATGATAATCCATTACAGTTTCCACACATAACAGAACAGCTTAGACCAGATTTTCTGCATTTGCAATTGTTACCGCGTGAAGTATTACAGCTGCAGGCAACAAGACAAAGAAGGTCATCAGGGGCAAAGGCTTTGGTACTGGGAACAGGTTTTAAAACTTGATTTTTCTGCAATTTTCCTTTACATATTCATGCCTCCAACCCCAATCTGTAGGTGGAAGTTAATTGCCCATCCAATATTGCACCTGGAGGTAAACTCGTAATAGATGTTGGTGAGCTGCTTCTGATGTGGGGGGCAATTTTGATAAATCAAAGTTAGATTTTAAAGCGGATTTACTTGTCATGGATGTAAATTTGTAGTAGCGAGCTTCATTCAGATTAGAATATCTTCTAAGCCTGTACATTACAAGTATGAATGTCTCTCCCTTTTCGAGTAATTCATCGTGAGATACATCTTTTTCCAAAAATAACTCTGCTTGAAGTTTGGCTTGTGGTACAACTTTGATCACATCAACAGATTTTGTCCTTCCCAAACCAAAAAATGATCTCCTGTAATTGCATATGTAAATAAAAGAAGTTTTCTGATGCTCTTTTGCACATTTACTAGTGTTTGTATGTCATAATAAACAATGGAAGGATTTTTGCCACAGATTACTTTTCGAAAGAATAGAGTTATTTTCAGGCGCAAGTGCTATAAGCAGTACCATAAGATCTGTGTCTCATCCCACAACTATGACTACATTGAATTTATTGAGATGTTCAATTCCTGTTTACGATGTCTAAGTTAGCATCTCCCTCGGCTATGAATGAACTTATTACCCTTCAATTTAATGCTTCAGACAGTTTCATAATTAATTTTTTTGTTATTCGTATTAGATAGAAAAGCTTCCTTTTTCGTGATACATTTTTTATTTGTCTCAAATTCTATGTTACATGATGAGTTTATAGCAGATCTTCTTGAATGTTCTTCTCCCTTAGTTGTTGGCTCTGAAGGGTACCCATCAAAAACAACAGTTGAGTTCATTCCATATTTTGTGACGATATATGTGCAGTAATTTTCAATGATTTCTCCAAAAGTCTCTTCAATTGGCCATGTTACACTATGGAGGAGAAAGCCTCCATCAATAACTATACCAGTACCTGTATCTTGTTGGGGTTTAATTTCATCAGTAATGCTCTCAGAAAATACCTTTAGGAATGATGACTTCGCTCCTTTACGTAAAGAAACATAATCGAATAAGGATGGTGGTCGTGAAGCCAGTTCGTACGAAAGGTAAATTTTTAATCTAGTCGGACCATCACACAAACAGAGTATTCGATTGAATAACTGTTGAGGATTCACAGTCACTCGCTTTGATGAACAGCCACAGATTTGTGACTAGATTGAGTCAGTACCATATCCTTCCTATGTAATTTCAGTTCTCCGAAAGACTGTCCCTTCATTTTTTTTCATAGCTGTCCTGCAGCCCGCCCGCCTCGACCCTAACCACTAAACCACTCTTTACGCTATTGCCGAGATAAGACAAGAACGTGTAGCCCACTCCTGCTCCGTCATCGCGAAGACTTAATAAACGAGACGCAATAAGAATATGCATAATAGTGGTGTGCCTGCCACTTAACCCAGTTCTTGCTGCCAAGGCTCAAACATATTAGCATAAAAGCCACTTGACCCTCATACGTTTTATGGCAAATTTACCATTATCGAAATAATTTCGAAACGGTGGGGGGGGGGGGGGGGGGGGTGGTTGCAGTGATCCAGTTCTTGCCTTTGTCAAAGGCGTTTCGGGTTCGAAACCAAGCAGGAACTCCCAGATTTTCGTCAACAGGAATCGAGCCGAGACTATGACGCAGGCCAAAGTGTTTCATCGGAGAGCTCTCATTCCTTCCGCCCGTAATATGTAAAAATAAACACCACCGAACAATTATTTTTGATTCCCTTTTGTATTGCGAATGAATACATCAATATATTAATAACTAGCCTACTATTAGATTTAGGTTTCTATTTAAATTTTAATGTTTTAATTCCTGCATGTAACAGAGGAATATTAAAAATAACAACCTCATGATAAGAGTAGATTGTAGGGAAGCCGGGTAGATGAATGTAGCAGGTCGGAGCATGCTAGCCATACGCATGCGCTCACTCCCCCCCCCCCCCCCCCCCAACAGCAGTAACCAATGAATTCCCCGATATAAGCTATACATAATTTTAAAGCTGGAAGTGTGTGCTACAAAATTTACTTGAAGATTTTTTGTATATTTCTAATATTTAAAAACATCCAGAACGAGAACTGCGCATTTTGACATTAAACACCCGTTTTCTTATGTTTGTGATTTTATAACACATTAACTATCAACATTAAAGAAAATATTGTCAGAAACATAATTAGAAACCAGATTTTTGAGAACAAAATACGCTATATATTTACTACTTTACACAATTATTTACGTATTCACAAGCGATTCTGTAAAGGTCAACATTTTAGAACTTCCGTGAGTTTTGGGGGGGGGGGGGGGGGGGGGGGGGGAAGCACTGGTCAAAATGAAGACAGATTGAGAGTATGCAAAAAAAATGTTTTTGAACACTTCACCTTTAGGAGAGTAAATGGTTTCAAACTGGGTCGTACCTTCGCCTAAAGGTCAGAAATGTCAGGAAGTAGACAGACAAAAAGAATCAGAAGATTATGCAGGAGAAGGAAACTGCGAAGGAGGTCTAACTAAGTCAAAAACAGATGAAAACAGACAGAAGAAAGACAAAGATGATAGTGGTCATAATAAACTTCTTCGCGAATTCTTTGACAGCCTCCCAAAATTAGAGTCACATTACTGTAGGAAAGATACAAAGAAATTGTACCTTGAGCCGAAGTGGCAGTCTAAGGCTGAACTTTACAGACAATATCAGTCGTATTGCAAGTCGGAAGGGAAAGAGAGTTTGTGTGGAAGTATTTTTACATTTTCCTCTGTTTTTGATGAATTAAACCTTGGTTTATTTTCACCTAAAAAATATCAGCGCGATGTTTGCTGCTCGTTTAACAAAGGAAATTTGGTTCAAGAAGAATATGATGCCCATGTACTCAAGAAAACCAAAGTACGACAAGAAAAAGAGAGAGACAAAACAAGCAACAACACTACAGCTGTGTTCACTATGGATGTACAGGCAGTACTTTTATGTCCTGCTTTAAAAGCATCAGCTCTGTATTACCGAACAAAATTGAAAATCCACAATTTTACTATTTATAACCTAAAAACAGGTAATGTCTTCTGTTATCTTTGGGACGAGACAGGGGGAAGACTTACCGCTGATGAATTTTCTAATATTATCAGCCATTTCATTTTCACTGAAGTAGACAAAAGTTTTTATAATGGTGTCATTTTCTACAGTGATGGATACAACTATCAAAATAGGAACTGTACCTTATCTAATGCACTTTTCCTTGCATCCTATGAAACAGATCTCACAATTACTCAGAAGTTTCTCAAAAAGGGCCACACGCAAATGGAGTGTGACTGCATGCACAGCACCATAGAAAAGAAACTACAAAATCGGGAAATATATTCACCAGCTGGATACATTGAAGTTTGCCGCACAGCTCGGATACACCCAAAGCCCTACAAAATACAGTACCTCTACCATAATTTTTTTTAAAGTACAGCTCTTTAAATTTTTTGTCCTCCATTCGTCCAGGTAAGAAGAAAGGAGACCCCATGGTTACAGATCTGAAGTGTATCGAGTACTCACAAGATGGTAATTTAAAAGTTAAGCTTGACTTTTCAGATGAGTACTCAGACCTGCCTAGACGGATCAAACAGCCAACAGACATTGTTTTAAAGCCACTGTATAAAAAAACTTCCTCTAGAAGCGAGTAAATTCCAACATCTTCAAGAAATGAAAGGAGTGTTGCCCAGAGAAGTTCACGTGTATTATGACAGATTGCCACATTTCATGAAAAATTCAAGTGCAGTTTGTAGTTCAGAGGGTTTGTGCACTTGTGTAAAGAATTTTTTTTTGAAGCTGGACACGCTCAGTTTGTAACCGGGAATACTAGTGCTATGAATAGTATCATTGTTCATTGTTCACAGGAATTGTACATGAGTACGGAATATCTTGTATTTTCCTCTAAGTCATTTTTCATTTAGTGTGTATTCTAGCTCAATAAGTAGGTATTTTGTTTTTGCATCGTTCTAACAATGTGTACTTTCCCTGTAGGTAGTTATTTCTTAAGAATGTACATAATATCGCGGCTTAAGAGGCCGTGTCACAAATTTGCGCTCCTATCTATATCAATGTTATTTTAAAAGGCAGTTTTTCTCAAAGTCTATAAGAGGTAGGGGCCGGAAATTTTGCCTACTGAAAGTATACAATACATTTAACATAACCGCTTTTTTCAAATTTAGTTATCATATCATATATTATTTCTGTGATGAAAATAATATTATCAATATTTTGATTTGTCCAGATACATTGAAATTTTGCTTATATTTATAATTATTTAGCAAAAAATGAAAACGCCATTGAAATGTATTGCACATTACCTTCCGATCAGTGTCTTCATGATCATGATGGGTTTATAAACCTGGGTGTAATCAAGTCTTTAACAATTACATGACAACATTTATACTTAATAATTTGGAGATATGCCTTTTCTATCCTCAGCCCCTGAGCTTTTACTATCTGGTCTGGCGACGGACCTGACACTCTTCAACCACCCCAGGGGTCTCCGATTGCACATCTTATCAAAAAAAAAAAAAAGCTGTTCGTTCATTTGTTTTTGTGTTCGAGCGAAGGTTTACTTCTCCATAAGTGCCACAGACTTCACACATTTATGCCAAGGGAATATTCCGCTGATGTGACGCTATACGAATGTATTATTCGCGACCATACAACTTTTTTGTTTGTCATCGGGAAAATGACGCCGCAGTTTGATTTTTTGTGGTGATATAAAATAAATTTTCTTGCTAGGGAATGTTCATTTTGAATTGAGCATTTTTAAATGTCAGCGTAGAATATGCTTATCTGCCCATTTTGTTTCTTTCCATAATAATGAGTAAAGTTAACATTGTCATAGACATTTTATTATATTCGTTTGCCGTCCAAGTACAAATGTCACACTATATCGCACGTAATTCTATTTTTTACTAATTTGTTAGTTGTCATTTTATTTAAGTTATAAATAACAGTAATAAAAATTATTACTTAATAGTCCAGAATAGAGATTGAGTTATTATTCATTTAATAGGAGTTTAAAATATGGTACTACATACATAGTTATATTATCTTGTTGTCTTCTTTGTAACTTTACTGGAAGAATGGCATTTGGTATGTATGTTAACTCACAATGAAAATACTTCAGAAGTACTCAATTAACAGTGAACAACCTAGGGCCTATACTAATTTCATTATGTTCATGAAATATAATTGATATTACTAATAATGAACTGTATGTGTTTTGCGTAGAGATATCGTACGAACTGTATGTGGTACAGACCAACATTAGCTAAGACTCTGTAAATAAGTAATTTCAGTTAATGTGTAGAGAATATTAAAAGTTAGAAATAATGATATATATATAAAACAATGCAGAGTAATCAGCATAAAAATAGAAGTTGTTTTTACGTAGCGCCTACTGGAATGTATATTTTGTGTTGAATTATGTGGTATGATTAGTATTCTCTTATTGTAAGATGTGTTTTGTTAAAATCTTATAAAACATCACTTACTGTTGAAGGATTTTCATTTTTTTTGTGATGATCTTACTTAAACAAGTTTTAATTATATTACACATGTATATTTTAAAAGCATTTTAATGTATACTTATAGAATTGTAATAGGCTTTATACGGACTCTCACGATGCATGTGAGCATCTATAATTAATAGAGACCGGAAAAATTCGCGGATTCATTCGGCGATAGGCTAGAAGTCAAATACATATACCTTTTAGATGATTTTGCTATTGGCTTACTGTTCATCTGGACGAATCTCAACCAATTATAAAACACCAACCAAAGAAGGATCGAATCACAGACAAACAAGCTGAGACGACTAACAAGTCAGCAGCAAATGAACTGCCGTTATTTGCCCGAGTGTACAGGGGAATGTGCAGTCTATCCTGAAGGCCGTCGAAACCGCGAATTTTTCCGGTCCCTAATCTACATCAATATTATGGCCGTTTCACAAGATCAAATATTTATTGAATTCAATCTGTTGCATTCATTGTACATGATTTTCGATATGTACATTGAATTCAATACAAATTGAAGATGTTACTCAACTAAGCTTATTCTTATTAACTTATAAGTATTTTGTTTGTTCAGTACATAAAAGTAAAAGATTCGTTATTATTTAAATAATGAGCATCTTTAAGCAATAACGTTTTCAAAATATTTACATAAACATAATGGAATATATTTTTTAAATACTTTATATCTACGATCACATCAACGGCAGTATTATGTAATCAATGAGGTAATGAAATATCCTGAAAGGATATTTTCTTCTCTGTAAAGTAAATTTGTAATGCAGCCCTCTTAATGTTAGTCTTGTGAGTTATTTCGTCTTCTAATATGCTACAGCAATGTATAAAATTAAGTTTTGTTAGTGTTTTAGTATGTTCGTATTCATAAAGGTAGGCTACATATCGTATTAAGATAAATAGTAATATTTGTAAATTTAAATTCTTTGAAACAACGTCGATAAGAGGTTCACCTACCTCTGTTAAACTGTATGATGGTGCATTGTAAAAAATTAGGTAGTCTGACTTAAGTGAGATTGTATTTAGATTGTGTGTGATGCATATGCAATATCTAAGCATATGCATTTATGTTATTATCCTTTTAAAACGTTACATGATGAATTTCGTATACTTTTTAATGTCAACTAACATTATTTTTCACGGACTATTACATCCAGATAAAGAATAATTACCACATGTTTGAAGATTAATTGTATTCCGATACGTTTAAAGTATTAAAATTTTTAGTTTTAGTTTTAGATACGACTCATACTACATTTGTTAAAGTGAGGTTTCTTGATTCTGAATCCCTGCATCTGCAATTTCCTAGTGAGCCGCCGGTCAGATTGTCATCCTCTCAGATTGTCGAGGAACCAGATACATTTTTCGTCGAGTAAACTCGAGCTGTCAACCTTCCCACTAATCCTGTGATAAGGGTATAGTAGCTTTATCACGCGCTGCGGCTACAGTTCCTTCGGTTGAAAAAGCCACTAAATCTCACTGTTAAAAGAGAGAACTTCTAGAGCAGAATATTGGAAATAAACATTTACTGACACGGCCTCTTAATATTTATGTGTATAGTACAATACGTAATTTTAATTGATGTTACATGTCATCTTCATGCCTTCAGATGAGTTGAATGAAAATTTAGTAGTTTTTACTACTATTGTTATAAAGTAGCCTACCTACTGTTTATATTTTCCTTCTGTAAACGATTTCTCCTTAGAATTTATTATGACTCATTGTAAGAAAAAATCCTACTAAGCATTTAATTGATTGTGATGTTTATTTTTATTACCACTTTGTTAACTTTACTGCCATTTGGCCATAATAATTGACTTTCGTGCTATTTATTTGTGTTGTACCTTAGTAAATATTTTCAAATTATAATTTTTATTTCAATTTGATTTTTGTGATTTCAATAATTTAGTTATTAATAGGATGGGGACTTATTTTCAGTTATCTTTATTTCAACTAAGAACTTAATTTTTCAGTTTGTTATCTGGAGTAAGTCTAATATTTGTAAGCTAATCTTTTCATTATTTGTACATTTTATAGGAAAATACAAATGATGTAATGAGTATTGTGTGTTAAAACTCATTATTTTCCTCCTAACAATGTGCACTGAAAACCATGTATATATTATAGAACGCAAGTATGAAAACTACGTATCTCAAATTAACAATGAAAACCACTTATATAATTCTCATGCAGTATGCAGATTAAGAAATAAAACCTTGTATGTCATAATTAGCAGGAATGACATTACAATAATATGAAAACACCCTCTTCAGGCATCCAAAATATTTTATTAGTAATCACATAAAAAATTGTACAACCATTAATTGAGGGGGCGAAAGAAAAAGGTTTTGTCTCTGCTGTAAAATTTGCATTTTATGAGATACAAGGTTTTCATTCTAAGCCATCGATATATATTCTAAAACGCGATCGCAGCGCTGCCTACCGGATCCAATTGTGAACCTAAACCATCCAAAGATTAACAACACACAAATAAATACACAACACGCACACACACAAACACACACATGTGTATATATATGCATATATATACATGTATATATGTGTCTGTGAATCTAAACCATTCAAAGATCAACAAAAATAAATAAATAAAATACTAAAAAAAATTACATTTTCTTTGGATCAAATTGTGAATCTAAACCATTCTCGAACCAACTTAATCACACACAAAAAATTCATCAAAATCTTTCCAGCCGTTTAAGAGAAGTTCAGCCACATACACACTACAGAAGAATTATATATACCTATATAAGATTAATCTCATGTCCAAAATTTTAGCTAACAAATGGACAATTAAAAATCAATATTTTAATAAATGAATAACATTACAAATATGATGTATGGTAATCACATGTGTAGTTATTTTTCTACAGTTTATTTTGACAGCCATATCTTTGATTATGTTAAAGGGTTTCTTTCAATTTGTTATAATAGTTGCATAGCATTATTAGGAAAATGTATTGTTCTATCTGCAATAATATCTGTTGATTATATTATTTATTCTGTTTAGTGATTTAGCAGATAGTTTTCAGTTGTGGGTAATAAATACATTTTTTAATTTGTGTAAAGTGTTGGGACATGCGAAACTTTTATGCTAATTCCATGCCAGTATATAGTTATTCTGAAAACCTAAATTACAAGCATGACATTTATTGTTTGCTTTTACTTATTTTTTGGAAAGTCATGTGACATATTTTCTTATTGTAGTGAATATAATGCAATAGTCATGTGGCATATATTCTTATTGTAGAGAATATAATGCAATGACTATTTAGGTCTCACATGCACACATTTTTAACCCATAAAATTAGATCACTACAGCTTTATTATTTCTTATATGCTTATTTGTAAGATGAGTTTATTTAAAAATAAGCAAGTCTATGTTTATTTGACTAGCATATTTATTATTTTAACTAGTGTTGTAACATTACTGAACTAATTAATGATGTGTTAGCAAAACAAAGCAACTGCAGCAACAGAAGTGACCAAAAATCTGACAATGTTTACAGAAAGAGGGCGGCGGATATTGGGCCATTCCTGACCGAAGCCTTGCAGCCTGGGCGAAACCTGGTAGCGGCCGGCTACGCCCTCTATGGCAGTGCTACAATGATGGTTCTATGCACCGGTAGCTCTGTCAATGGCTTCACCCTGGACCCTGTACGTCTTGCACAAAATGTCTAACACATAGCACAAATCACCCAAAACCCACACCAAACATCCGAAAGATAACAGCATTCAGCACACAACAATTACAACACTCCTAGCACAAGACAGCCAAAAACAAGCCAAACCCAGGATTCAGCAACTTACTTACTTGCTACCTGCACCTCCAGCTACCACCATTAACTGATCCCCCAAAACCAGCACACAGCACACAAGACCCATTACCAACCTGGCATCCAGCACTAACATCACAATATCCAGCACCCAGATCACAACACCCAACATACAGACCTGGGCACATGTAACCCACCACCCATCACTGTCCATACAGTATCTACCTCTCAGCACCCAGCACCAACAACACACAGCACTGTGTACATAGCAAACAACAAATAGTACCTACTACATAAAACCCAACACCACATAGCACTAGGCACATGATACCCAGCACACCATACCCACCAACTGGCATCTAGCACCCATATACCGACACATAGGCCCACAGCCACATCCCAGCACCTGACTTCCAGCACCAACCACCACCAATCACCAACCATCACACCCACCACCCATTATCTACAACCCAGTACCCAACAGACAACAGACAGCACCCACCAAACCAGTCTCAGCACCCACCAGTCACCATCCAGCAACCACCCACCAACATCCAGCACCCAGTAAGTACTACAAACAACCCACCAAGAACCTACCACCCAGCATACATCAAACGAGACTCAGCAAATCCCACCACATACCTTGCGCTCACCACCAGATACCCCAATCACAGAATCATACACACAGCATCCACCACCAACTACCCATAACTTAGCAAACAACATAGAAACCACCCCATAGCACCCAGACACACCACCCAGCACACATAATCTACCACCTGATAACCAGCAGCTACCACTAAATACACTACACCCTCTACCTACAACACACTTGCCAGAACATGATACATGGCACCCACCACACAGCACCCACAATTAAACTAACCACTACCAACGAACCACAATCACTCCAACACATCTGCACCCAAGACCCAGTAGATGACACCTAGCACAAAAACCCCTAATACTTAACACCCACCACTCGATACCAAGAACCCACTACCTGATAACCAATACTTACCACCTTATACTTACAATGTACCAACCTATCCCCACCACCCGATACCCAGCACCGAAACCCCGATACACAGAAACCACCTCCTGATACTTAGCACCCACTACTCCATCCCAAGCACCCACCACCTAATGTCTAGCACCCAATATCCAGGGCTCACCCCTGATATTCAACTCCCTCCCCACAACATCCACCACATATAACCCTTAAAAAACTACTCATACTGAAAACCAACCACCCATACCCATCACCCACTACATACTACATGATTTCCAGCACACAACACCCAATACCCAGCACATTCCACCAATACATAGAACATACACCCTTCAAAAAAGGAACCAACACATTACCCAGCACCTAGATGATACTCAGCATATACCAACCTTTACCCACTATATCTAGCACACACCACATACTCAGCTCAAAGAAACCCTATACTTAGCACCAGCCAACCGATAAAAAGCACATATTACCCAATATATAAAACTCAATCCCTGATAACCACAACCAGCACCCTTCGCCCGATATTCAGCACCAACCACAACATATCCAGCATCCATCACTATATACCCAGTATCCACCATCCAATACGAAACACCTAACACCTGAATCCATCACCTCACCCCTCAATATAGAGCACCCTCCTCTCATTAACCAGTACTCATCAAACAATACCCAGCACCCACCACCCAATAACCAGCACCAAAAATCAGATACCATAATCCTCTATCCGAGACTTAGCACATACACCACCCGATATCTAACAGTTTCCAGCCAATACCCAGCCCTCACCACCCTGTACCCTGCACCCACGACCCATAAACAAGCATCATACATGATACCTCGCACCTAACATCTTGAAAGCCTTTACAAAGCCCTAACTAAGTGGATCCTGGACATGGCTTTCATGTGCCAGGAAAAGATATCAAGGGGTAACGGGGAGGGGCTGAATATAAAATTTATTTTATATTCAGCACGGATCGTGTATTTTAGGTGCTTTTAAAGGTGAACACACCTGGAATTCAAAAAAATAAATGATATAAGGATACATTTAATTAGTGCACTTCTCAATAAAAAATACTTATAGACGTGCAAACAACTCTTTATAAGCTTCAATAAGAATAGAAAAACTTGCATGCGTGTGTATGCGTGTGGGACAACAGAATAGGGGCGCAGAAATCCCTAATAACAAGTACAAATTACACTTTCCTACTTATTACGGATTAACAAAGATGCTTCACTTAATTATTACCGTACGTTTGCATACAAGCACAAATGAGTACATTTAAATACAGCTACACTGAAATAGTAAAACATTTAAACTATCTGTGAAAGGGTAACATATCCCGTTAAGCTAATGTAGTAATACCCATAAATATACATTGAAGTGCAAGCAGTACAACAGGAAATCAAGCCCTATCATGCTCAATTGAATGGGACTTGGCTCATAACTATGCTGGCAAATAAATGGTAAACGTGAATATTGCTACCATACTAAATAGATAACGAACGAACGGTTACAGATTAATAATAAGCGTACAATGGCTTATTAATTCCTAAGGAGAATAATACTAAGACTAGAACAATTGCAAACGAGTCGACCTCGCGGGGCAGAATAGTCAAAATAATGAATTTCCAAAAATAAACGTTTACATCCCACGCACAAAACATTATATCCAGATGTAATTTTTGAGGTGGCGTCCGATTGAGAATTTAGAAAAGACAAAATAAATTTAAAGTTCGCAAAATACATTATGAGTAGGGCCACTGCCTAACCTTCAGAAATAACTTGAACTTACATTATTTTTTCCCAGTGATTGCTCCCTCGGCCTATCAATGAAGTCCCCTAAATAAAAAACCAAATTTAATAAGGCCTTCAAAGAGCTGAGCAACCTCTTATAAAGGCTCTGGGCGGACCATCGCGCATGCGCCAACCCCGGGAGGGGCGGCTAGAAGCAAAGCACATCACAACAACAGGGCAGGGGGAAGGAGGGTGGGAGAAGCCATTGACGCCCCGACGCGCTGTTTGAAAGTAGCGGGACCTGATCGCTGAAATCTGATAAAAAGCACCAACCACCTATAATCAGCACCGAATAAATAATTCCCAAAACCTACAAAATTATACTCAGCACATACCACCCAATACCCAAACCCTGCATCCAATACATAGCACCCAACAGCCTATAAAAAGCAACTTACACCCAATATCCAGCTCCCTCTACCCATACCTAGTTCCCACCAACAGATATACTGGATACCAATAAAACCCAGCAAACACCTACTCCTAATACCTAGAATCCATGACCCCATACATCGGTCCACCCCCCACTACCCACCACCCAAAACCCGATATTCAGTATTCATTACAAGAAAATAAGTACCCACAACCCAATACCTAGCATCCACCATTTATTTCATAGCACTCTCCTCCTGATACACACCACCCAATAACTACAATAATCCAATCAGTACCCAGATCCTACCACCCAAAATATTTCACCCACTATCTGACACCCAGCACGTACCACCCCATACCCTGCCTCCTACCTCGATACTCAGCACCTATACCCCAATACCCAGGATTTTAAAAACCTTATATCCAGCACCCACCATATGATTCACAGCATTCACAACCTGATACCATGCACCACCATCCAATATCTAATACCCACACACCTAATATCCAGTACCTACCACATGTTTTACAGCATCAATTGCCTGATACACAGCACCCAATGCCTAGTACCCACCACTCGATGCTCAGCCCCGCCACTCATATCATACTCCCACCATATTATACCCAGCACTCAAAATCCTTCACCCGATACTTATCACTCACTACCAGATACCCAGAATCCACCACCTGATAGCAAACACCTACTACCTGACCCAGCACCTACCACCCTGCACCAAGAACCTACTGCTGGATAAACAACACCCTTTACATGATAACTACCACCAAGCATATTACACACATTTGGTACCCGTTACCCATTACCCAATACCCTGTATCCACCAACTGATAACCACATACACCACACGATACCCAGTACTTCTACATTTGGTCCAACACACACCAGCTGATACCCAACACCTACTACCAGGTATCCTGCATACTTTAGACGATACCTAAAACCACCACCCGATACCCAGCACCCACTATCCGATACCCAGCACCCACGATCCGAAACCCAGCACCCACTTCCCTATGCCCCACACCCACTACCCTATGCCCAACACCCACTACCCTATACCCAGCATTTTCCATTCGATTCCCATCCCAAACCATCCAATGCCTAGCACTCACCACCTGATACCCAGGACCAACCACCTTTTACCCAAAACAACCACTACCCAATTCCAGGCCTCCACGAATTATAACTAACACCCAGCAACCAGAAACCATTCCCAAAAATCCAGCACAAACACCCACTAACCAGCACTTAGTAACCAGCATGAACTGCCATCTAAACAGTACGAACCACCGGATACCCAGCACCCACCACCTGAGAACCACCACCCAACATTTGATACCCAGCATCAAGCAAACAACACTCACTACCTAGTACCCCACATCTACCACTTAGCATTCATCACCCGATACCAGAAATCCTACATCCGATACCTACAACACACGACCCGATACCAACAACCTGTCTTGAAACCAGCACATATCTCCCGATAACCAGCACCTATTATCTGATAACCAACATGCACCTCTGATACCCAGCAGAAACATTTGATACCCAACACACACCTCCGGCATGGATGTGGCATAGCAATGCAACACGGGTGTCTAACTGGCCTTGACAGAAAGTGCGATTACTGTACGGGACATTGAAGACAGTACGTGCAGCCAGGCGGGGAAAATCTGACATGCTGCTAACAGTGCATGGGATGGTGTTGCGCGTCTACCTGCCTAGCGCAGTAGCACTAGCAGCGGGCGGACCGACTGCCTAAAGCTTAAATAATAATGACCACATTAAATAAAAAATTAAAAGAAAATTAAGTATGCGTCCTTGAACACTAATCAAAAGTACGAATAGATAAAAACATGAAACACTTCCGAGAAAATCACAAAATTGCAGCACATACTCCCCTGCAGAAATGCGAAGCATAGGGTTCTAGTCAAGGAAATAAATTAATAAGATTAAATTTGCAAAATCTGAGTTATAGATAATATGATATTACCTAATTGTTGATGAAATAAAGAACATTGATATCAAATGTGGACATTGTGTAGATTAGCAAAATGGCACAATGATGGAGGCCAAAAACACTGAGGACTCAGTCCTTGAGATCTTAGGGAAAATAGTTAATGTACAATTCTGCAAATGAAATAGCTGAGTATGGAACCCATGTACATGATTCTTTCCAGTAAAAACTTAAGAAAGGCAAAGGGACTTAGGACACTTTTTCTGGAACTGGAGAAGACGAAAATCAAATTTGATGCTTGCTCAAAAAGCGAAGCAAAAACCTCGGCCCCAGAATATACATTTATTGGCTTAACATAGTATCGGGTTGTCCATGTTCTGAAGGGTGATTATTCCAACAGCCTGGAACTGTGATGCCTACTAAGGAAATTCCCAAAGCTAGATTCGGCAGGAAACCCAAAAGACCAACACTTCAAAAAGTTAAAGAAAATAAATTATAAGAATATTTTGTAAGTTCAGCTAACACAACAATGGCTGATACAGGAGTATTACAATTTAAAAAAATGAATTAAATGTGTTGTTAAAAAAATTATTGAATACTAGCACTCAAATTTAAATACTTAATAAAATACAAAAATCACATTAACTCCTACTATAAATCTAGAGGGACGACAATCCTTAAGTGAGCAATCAGATCTTCCATGGCAGGCATAAGGTTTAATACTGCCTGAGAGGGATTTGAACAGAGGTCATCCAAAGGTGAGTGGTGGGAATGAAACCCAAAGAAAACTTAGAAGAGGTCATAGCTCATAGACCCAGAGGACCTTAGCACTTATGAATTTAGTGCTGCACAATGGCTAAGCATGGCCTAAGTTCTACTTTAGAGTACACAAAAAAATTATTCCATATGCTGTCTGGAAGTCGCAAGGCTCCAAATAATGTAAAATAGCTTCATCATAATGATGCAAAATAACCTACTGACTTTAAGGAGATTGTAAGAAAAAACTAAAAGAAAGTTTATATTTCTGTTTACCTAGTTGTACATACTAAAGTGCTTAAATATTGTGTATGTGTGTTGTGAAAACCTCGTTTGCAAAGTTTGGGTAGAAGGATATTGGAACATGACCCTGGCTGGGATTATTTCTTTGCACAGATGAGGCATAGAGAGGGCGGGAGTAGTAGCCAAGTAGAAGTCAGGTCCCCCAGAAAGTGGCGCTCAGGAGTGGGAAAACAGAGTAACTAGTTTGCCAGGAGCTGGAAGATGGTGACCTGAGCACCGAGTTAGACAGAGTAAGATCTAGGGCATCCCTAAGGTGGCCATAAGAGAAAGGGAAGGAGCTAGGTGCAAAAAGGTAAATGCCTCGGGAGGTGGTGCTCTTAAGTGTAAAATTCGAGTACTATCAGGAAAGGTGGCATAATTTATTTCGTCCGGTGCCCAACAGATGTCGTACCAAGGTGGCACCATTAATGCAGGTACGGACATCTGGGCATCGCCAGGAGGGTTGGTGAACAGGAGAGGTCAGATTTTGCCCTGCCAAAAGTTCTGAGAGCCACAGTATAAATAAAGGGGGTTCACTGTGAACAATCTAGCATGGTGCTTGTTCAGGCTGGCTGCACCAACCGATTTGGCATGGAGGTGACATTGTAATGCAACATGGGTGTCTAACTGGCTGTGCCAGTAAGTGCGATCCCTGCATGGGACACTGAAGATGGTACATGCGGCCAGGTGTGGAAAATCTGACACGCTGCTAACAGTGTGTGGGATGGTTTTTGACGTCCAGCTGCTTAGCGCAGTAGCACTATTAGCCGGCGGATCGACTGCCTAAAACTTAAATAATGACCCCATAAAATTAAAAAATTAAATGTGAGCTATCGAACACTAATCAAAAGGACAAATAAATACAAATAAAAGTTGTGCCGGGATAATCACTAATTTGCTCACACCTGATCCACGCAGAACATACAGCCCAATATCCAGCACGTACAATGCAATACCAATTTTGATACCACATAAACACAAAACCAGCACCAACAACCCAATAAACTGCACCCACCACCTGATTACCACCACCCAGCACCTGATTGTCTGCATTTAGCATCTAGCATGCTCCAGCAGACTCCAAATGCCCACCAACCAAGACCTAGCACTCTCAACCCAATAATTAGCTCTTACTATTCGATTAAAACAACCTAGTACCCGGCATCCAGAACATGATAACTATCACCTAGGATGCACAACCTGATAACCAGCACCCTCCACCCAATACCTGGCACCCACTTTCCTCAACTTGATGACCACCACTGAGCACCTGATAACCAACACCTAGTAACAAGCTCACACAACACTCACGCATTACCCAGAAGTAGCCTTCTGCAGCTAGCACCTATAACCTGAAAACTAGCACCCATCATGCACCACCCAATACTCATCACCCATGACACAGATCCTGTCACCCTATAACCACCACTAAGAACTCAGAACTCAAAATCTGATTACCAGCACCCACAACCTGGTAACCAGTACCCATCGCTCAATATCTAGGAACCACCTCCTGATACTAGCACCCAACTCCCAACTCGCAACAACCAATAACCACTACACAGCAACCGATCCCCAGTGCCAACATTCAGCACCTAGCACTTACAACCCGAAAACAATCACCCATCACCCACTCAATGCCCATCATCCAGGCCCAGCTCCCATCTCATGAAAATCACCCTAAGCACCCAGCATTCACAATCCGATAACCAGCACCTCCCACCTAGTAACCAGCCACCACCAGATACCAACATCTGATTATCACCACCCATCATCCGATACCCAGCACCCAGCATTGACAAACAGATAAACAGTATCCACCACCCAATAAATACCACCCACCATTTGATACCCAACAACCAGCACTCAATACCCGATAACCAGCACCCACCACCTTATAACCTTCACCAACCTCCTGCTGTTTATCACCAGCACCCAGCATTTACATCCCGATAACCAGCACACAGCATTTACTTCCTGATAACCAGAACCCACAATTTGATAACCACCACCCACTACCCTCTACCTATTACCCACCATATGATATACAGCACTCAACACCCAATATCCTGCACCCAAACCCGGAACCAAGCATCCAAATCCCAATACCCAGAACCTACTAACTGATAACCACAAATAACCACCCAATAACAAACACCCAGCAAACAGCTTACAACCCTATAAACACCACCTAGCATTTAAAGCTCGATAACAAGCTCCCCCCACATGATAACCACCTGTCACCACGAGATATTCATCACCCAGCACCCAGATCCTACACTCGGAAAACAACCACCAACTACCTGATACCTAGCACCCAGCACCAAGAACCTACTACTGGATTACCAGAACTCTTAACTTGATAACTACCAAGCACACTCAATCAAATAACCAGCACCCACCTCCCGATAGATAGCACCCAAAAACCCGATAACCAGTACCCACCACTCAATACATAGCACCCATCACCTGATAACCAGTTCCCACCGCCCGATAACCATCACCCAGCTCCCAGCACTCACAACCCGATTACCACAACCCACCACCTGATAACTACCACCAATCACCCGATACCAGCACAAAAAACTCGGTAACCGTCACTTAGCATCTGATACCCAGCACCCACCATCCAAGTTCATGAAACATGATGAGATGAGGGTGTTAGCTTTCAACGTGAAGTGTGTGTTAATGTGTGAGAGAGAGAGAGCACGACTTACACTGCGCAGCCCTGATTGGTCGACCAAGATGGTAAGAGAGTGGGAAAACCTGGCCTATGGTTCGATGAGCTGCAGTTGGGTCACAAAATCGGTCGTCCAGATTGCCTTTCGGGCAGCTTGTATGCTGAGGAGTTTGTAGCCACCCACAAGACACGAGTGCACACAAACAGTCGTGAATGATAATTTCAGAAAGTAATTTTTTTTTTTGTGATGCATGTGGCGAGAGTGTTGTCTCTCCAGCATGTGCAGTTGTTCCTTTGTGCTGGCTGTTGTCCAGTTGTCCAGTTACAGCGGTGAGCCTGATGGATGATGATGTTGCCAGGCTATTGGAGAGTTCGTCCTGACGGAAGCAGACATGAAGATACCTCCTCGAGGGAACATCTACAGCATCAACGAGGGCTACTATCACTCCTGGGATGGCGCAGTTAAGGAATATGTAAACAGCAAGAAGAATCCCACGGTCAGTCAGCTTTAAGTATCTCTTGTTTGCAGTTATACGTTAGCATTTATGGAGTATTATTTATAGAAAATGGTAGTGGGAGATATATATTGTTTGTGAGTATGTAATTTATAGGATTTTTTTATAGAGGAATGCAGTTAAAAATAGTTATAATTGTAGCATAACTTTTTGTGCCATATATTTATAAATATAATATGTAAACATATGTTTATATATATGATATAGTATAGTCTTCAGTTAGATTGCTGTTTTTTAATATCTGTTATTATAGAAGAAATACTGTTTTCACAGTTTGTTTTTGGAGAACATATTATGCAAATTTACAATGTTAAAAGATACATAGAAACTGAACGCATTAAAACCATTTTTTCTTCTTCATTTTCGTAAGAAATGAAGATTGTTTAAACGTTTTTAAACGTTTTATATTCAAAGTTTCTAATGCATATGAATGCAGTGCATTTAATCATGACTTTTTCTCAATCCTAGGCCATTAATAATCACATTGTGGCTATGTATTCTATGTATAGCATGACTTGCGTCTATGCTTCGCTCAGCAAAAACCACACGAGTTGCATCACTATAACCTGGATAATTGGCAACAAAACATGAAATGATTGTTTACTATACAGAGCTTTTCCTGTACATATAATAGCTTTTAGTTATCTTCTGCTCTTCTTTAATATAGTAGTCTGTAAATTATCGTGGGAGCCACACATATGTTACAGACATCAAACTGTCGAAAGTAGATGAGCTTTTCAGCTCTGTATCTCCTTGAGGCCAAAATCTTTGCAAGTGGCATTTGGATAATTGGGTAAACCCTATTCTATCCTGCATTTTCCTCTCTCAAAGCAATTCCCCAACAAGGGTGGCACCCATTTGGTCTTTGACAAACAACCCCCCTCCCCCCTCTCAAACAAAATAGAGATTATCTGCCATTTTCTGTAGACCCTGCACCTCCGTAGGCAAGTCCCTTTGGGGGAGGGGGGGAAGAGGAGGATGGAGGCCTGTGGTTGGCTGGAGTGTAGGAGTTTTGAGGGCAGGATGGTGAAAGCTCCCAAGTGCCTGGAGTGAAATGAAGGGTGAAAAATTAATTTGGAAGGGTGCGTGAAAATGCAAAATAATTTAAGGGCAGTTCATATAACAACTTGTAGAAAATTGAAGTATGTGCAGAATTAGTGTAAGGTGTATGTAGATGAAAATTGATACAGTGGAAATGGAGCTAAGAATGTTAAAAATTTTCTGATCGCAGACGGGTGATGAGGAATCAAAGTGGAGACAGTTATGTCAAGAAAGTAATCTACAAAAGCAAAGAGAAGATGATAAATAAAAATATTGCAAGTAAACAAGTAATGTAAAAAGATTCACACACTAAATAAGAAAGAAAAAAATATTGCCTTAATTAAATGTTCGCTCTACACCACAGCCACACTCCCACTGAGGTAACAGGTGACACCCTCTTTTCCCCGGAGACTTGGGATAGGATGAACTGACAGTAATTCCCTCTTTGTGTCTCTTTGCCATAAACGATATTAATTATTTGTATCCTGATATAATGGTTATGTCCCTACTTTTTAATTTACTAAAGTTCTTGTTTAAAGGGGGTAAGTTTTGATGTAATTGTAAAAATTGTCTCTCTAAACCTTTAAAACAGACGTAAATTATTTAATTAAAAGAATTAACTACAAATTATATTTTTACCACTTCGTAATATTCCGCCCCTAAGGGGTGTAAAATTGGTTCTATATGATTAAAAAAAAACATTTGTCAAGTCTGCCAGGTCTAAAGGTAATAAATCATAAATGACCAAAAATCATATACAGGTAGCGTTAGTAAGATACTTTGTTTTTCAATTCTCGGGATTTCGACTTTTAAGGGTGTAAAAATGGAGTAAGTTTGTTTTTATCATAAAAAAAATCTCCACAGCAAAAAAAAATGGATGTAAGAAACTGAGCATGAATAACTTAATTATGTAGGGTGATTTTACCTTTTTCGATATTCAACCCCAAATGCGATGAAATGGGAGTACGTTAGTTGTTATAGTAATAAATAATATTTCCAAAAAAAGTATAAGGTAAAAACCTGAGGAAAAAAACGTACATTTAATAGAATTCTTTTCATCCATACCATTGTTCTATATTCGACCGCAAAAGGTTGAAGACGCGGTATTTTTTTTTATTATAAAAGTTCTATCTCTGAAAGTAACAGGATGTTAGTCATGCGGTATGATTTATAAACATGCAAAATGTACCAACTCTTTTTGACGTGACAACGTCTAATAAATCGATGAACGCTGGCTGCGCGCACGAAAAAGTGTCCCACTACGGATGTCCCACTACGGATGTGTTCTGTTTGCTCATTGTACGCATGCGTGGCATCTCTCTTCCACTCGATCGGAACTACCATCGATTTGACTTTTCAATCATATTTTCGTCGTTTGAATTATTAGATAATATTATGTAATTTAACGATCGTCCACCGATTTTCAGCACAATCGGTAGGGTTATTTAAAAGTAATGTTGAAAATTCAAATACGTTTTGAACCAACAATGGTGTTTTACAGTTACACATAATAATTCAAATTACACCCGGGATCTTTTGCACAATGTTTTAAAAAATATTGTAACACATTATAAATAAGTTTGGTGTATTTGGGATGCGTATTTGTTATAAAATCGTGTTAATATTATACCCCTACCGTAAACAAACTTTTTATAAATATATATATATATATATATATATATATATAAAACATTTGAAAATACATGACTTAGTATGGCCTCGTGGGCGTGTGGTTAGCGTACCTAATTCTAATTTAAAGGTTGTTGGTTCGAAACCCGGCAGCTGCGGAATCTTTTTTTGTACTTGTAAAAATAAATATGGCGCACGCAACATTTCAAAAGTAATAAATATATTTGAATTAATGAATGCAAATATAAGTAAATTTATTAATTCAATTGCACATTTCATTTCACTCCTTTGTATCCATACAAAATAGTGATAATTCAATAAAAATGATTCAATTTTATTCATAAAAGTATGCAGATGTATATTTTATCATGCAAATATTGAAAAATTAAAAAAAAATTCTTCCTCAAAATATATAATATTTTTAATGCCTAAATGGTTTGGTTGCAAAAACCTATTACGTCTCAGTCTCAGGCCGAATATGATATTTCCTTTTCTTCTGGATCAATCATTTCATCAATGTTTTGTTATGACGTTGTCACGTTAAACTATCGTCCGTAAACCGACTTTACAGACAACCAATTTTTTTACTACTTGCCAAAGTTCTACTTCTTAGGGGGTTAAATATTGAAAACATTGTTTTAACATTTAAAAAATTATATTTTCTAATCAAATGAAGCTTAATTTAAGATATTGTAAATGATTAATATACAAACCTTAAGCTACCATCTCCTATTTAATATTATCTAATATATTACTTCTAATGTTTTAACAGGGGTTAATAGTATATTAAAGTTTTGGAATCCAATAAATCAATATCGGCAAAATACATTTGAATTCAATATACATGTAAGTTTATTATAATTATTTTGGTTTTTAGATCTACAGTCCAAAAACTGAAAGAGTTTGTTTTTTTATTGGTTAACGCATTTTGCCATCTTTAGTTATTTCTGAATTTTTACATAGCCTTCATTGTGGGGAAAGAGGTAAAAAAATTATGGGAATTTCTTTTAAAGTTTAAATAAACATTACTAAGAAATAGCTAATAAACGTTGGGTAAGAAATATCTGTATATCTGTACTTTACATTTCAAATAAAGATGCAATTGTATTAAATACTTTAAAATAATGAAGGTATTTGTAATAAGGTGAAATTATTTAATTTTTTTAAGTATAGAGTTAAACATATTAAATTAAATTGAAAATGTAAATAATGGCCTACATTTAATTAAAATGAAATAAGCACGTATTTAACAGATTTTTTTAAAATTGTCTACCTTCTGTTGAAAAGGAGGTAAGAGTGATTTCATTTCCTAGGACACACTAAAACAGGCATTATAAAATCAGATACTTGATCTATATTAAAAATTAGAAAGGCCAGGCATAACTACTTGAATAAATATCATTCTTAAACAGTTTGGTCATAAATTAAATCTTTTATGCACCTGATAATTTTTTTGTGTCTATTATTTGGTTTAAATGTTTGGGTATAATCACAACATACTTTTCTTTCAATGATAAGATCTCAGCAATACAATGAAATTGCGCTTGCGAAGCCGAAGGTTTTTTTTTAGCTAGTTATAGAATATTTCAAACTGGCTACCTCAAAATTAATAGGAAGTTAAGGTGAATTTAGTATGGTAAAAATATTCTAGAATAAGTAGTGTATATTGGGGCTCCAGGGACTTGGTCTCTCGCGAGGAGGTGGGCACGGTCGAGGAGCTGACCACCATATTGGATTGTGACGGCACGGCGGCCATCTTGGATGGCCATGCCCTTTTACCTTGACCTTGTTGGCCATTTTGGATGCTCCATTTAGTTTATCCATCATATTAGTTTCCGGAACATTCCATCATCTTGGTTTCTAGAATATTCCGCCATCTTTTATTTCTAGAATTTTTCGCCATCTAACACTCCACTCCTTAGCATTGCACTTTTCGTTAGAGTCGCCATTTTTAAAATCTATAATTTTCATCAAAAAAATCGAGAAAAATTTTAAAATTTACAAAAAAAATTAATTAATAAAATTTTAATGTAAAAAAACCTTTGCCATTTTGAAATTTGTCAGCATCTTAAATATCCGTAATTGTTATACCATTATAACAGTAAAATTTTTAATATTAATAAAAAATTAATAAATACAATTTTAATTAAAAACATACTTATGCCATGGAATTTTCAGTTTGAGCCCAGACAGGTCATTTGATTAAAAATGGCAATGGATCCTTTCTCCACAGAAGCCACCAGCAGACTGACCTTCCACCACTGATGCCAAGGCAGATATTATGGTGGCCATATTGTTTTCGTCAGCTGGAGGCCACTGCCAACATATTGTTTTCGTCTGCTAGAGGGCAGTGACGCATTATTAGTTTAATTTTTACCCACTAGAGTTCAGTATTCATTTATTACTGTGGTGTCTATCATCTTGGCATTTGGTTGACATCTTGTAATTCTTTAATTATTAAGCTAGAAATCCGGGGAAAATTCTAAAAATCAACAAAAAATAACCCATCAAAATAATGATTGATTAATCGATTACAGTGGTGGGTTCGATCATTGACTGACAAAAAAAATATATTTTTTAGGTTAAAACAGATAATTTAATTAAATTTACAAAATGACAGGTTCGAGAAATAAAATCACCACAGAATTACGAATAAAAAATTTATTACATAATTTCTACTCTACTACAAAAACAAGGAAATTACAAGCATTTATAGATTCTTGCAGTCTTCTTAGAGTAATAAATATAGTTTAAAAAACTAAAGAAACATGCTATTAAAGATTATCAAACTAAAAAGTTAAAAATAATTTTAAAATTTAATTTATGACAATAGTATATAAGCAATACTAGTATAAATGAGAAAAAAGCTTGAGGCGCTTTGTGCCATATTTTTTGTATATTAAGCGCCCCATGCTTTTTTCTCATTTATACTAGTATTGCTTATATACTATTGTCATAAATTAAATTTTAAAATTATTTTTAACTTTTTAGTTTGATAATCTTTAAAAGCATGTTTCTTTAGTTTTTTAAACTATATTTATTTTTAACTTTTTAGTTTGATATTCTTTAAAAGCATGTTTTTTTAGTTTTTTAAACTATATTTATGTATAATTATCATAGGGAAATGAGTTACCGACACTACCTATTACCATCTGAGATAACTATTTGGAGTTGCAACGTCACAAAGAAATGGTAAAGTCTCTCCGAATCATTTACATGTATGGATATAATCTTAGAATTTACCGGGGGAAAAAAAAAACATTTTGTTTTCGGCGTGGCCGGGAGTAGAACCCACGATCGCTGAATCCGAAAGCTAATGTCACAGAAGTCGCGCGCCTTAGACCGCTCGGCTAACGAACGTAATGAAATTGGTGGGACATTTTACATTGATGAGACACTCACTCTTAGTCGAAAGAGTTACAGACGGACAGACAAACAAACATACAAGTGAAGCTAATATAAAGCATGTAAAAAGCAAGTCCTTTGTATTTCTTAACGTGACATCTCTTAACATGACATGTCTACACATTACAGTTGATTACCACATTTTTCACAAATTCAGAGTTCTCAATTTCATTGAAAGTAGGTACTACAGTTATATATTTCATTATGCCTTGCACTAATAATGTGCACAAACGTCTTGCCGCAGAATATACAGTTTGATTCCTTGAATGTGCAATCCGTCTTTTTAATCCTCCATAGTTAATAAACTTACTACAACACCTGTTGCACTGATATTTAATGTATTCAGATTTATTATTACAATAGTGTATTACATAATCACGAATTTTCAAGTTTTTGATGTTGTCACAGTATGTGCAGTCAGTTGCTGCCTCCTTGATTATTGATTTCACTGCTGCTGAAGACACTACACACATTGAAATCTTCTCTTTTGGTGATGTTGTCATCGGGATCAGCGTTGTCGTCGATGTTGCTGCAGTCAGGGTCCCTGACGTTGATAAAAGGTGGGTGTCAATGCATTTGTTGTAGGTGATAGGTCATGCCATGCTAAAGAACCACCAGTTGGTGATGATACAGGTGTCATGTAGTTCGCTGTTAAAGATGGTATTGATGACATTTTGGTCTTCAACTTTCAATTTCGACCAACACTATTGAGTAATTGTCCTTAATCTTCCACAAACAAAAAAGTAACTGAAAGTCACAGCCGAATCAAGCTTGTTGTATATTCATACAGTCATGTGACATTATGGAGCCGAGTGCAGTGCAGATTTCGTAATGTCTAGTTAGACTATCTAGTCGTGCAATTATTGTACTACATTTAATACACTGAAACAGTATTCTTTGCGGTACCTTATTTGGGCACCCTTTTCTCTTATGCCTGGGAGAATTTTATGGTTTAGTGAATGACGCATCACAGTATTTGCACTGGTGTAATAAATGTCCATCATTTGCTGAAGTCTCTAAGGTGGTTGGTAAAACTTCAACTGATGGAACAGTGCCTTATGATGTCTCCTCTGCAGCCCGTATCACGGATGCCATCGGGATCTCTGACGCCGTCGGCGTAGCTGCTATCGAGGTCTTGCTGCCTTAGCTGCCATCGAGGTCTCCGTCGTCGTCGCTGTCATCGAGGTCTGTGCTGCCATCGATGGTAGACCATCCATCGAGGCCATCGTTAAACATGTTAATGAAGACATCGAGTTTTCAAGAATAGTCGGGTACTGGACTGATATGGCAGACAGGCCAAACTAGCCGATCTGCACTGCACCACAGCCAGAGGTGGGCTGAGGATCCTGTCGGCTAGATCTCACTTATATACCCGCAGCAGTAGGGAGAGCGTGCCGACTCTGGAACATAGGCGAGGGGGGAGTGGGGTAATCCGGGGATTATCCGGGGATTATCCCATTTTTTATGGTTTTTTATGTGCAAATCTAGTTTTTTATGCGCTAATCCAGTGGCTAATCCGCTAATCCAGTGGCTAATCCGCAAATCCGCAAATCCGCCATTTTGTATTTCTAGAAATTTCCACCAACTTCGAATCGTGACGTCATGATTCTGTGTCGTCTGCTGGAGGCCGCCATCTTGATTTCTTCTGGCCGCCATCTTGTTTCGTTTGCTGGAGACCGCCATCTTGATTTTTCCTGGTCGCCATCTTGTTTCGTCTGCTGGAGGCCGCCATCTTGTGTGACGTCATATAGTTCTGTTGGTCGCCACCAGGTAGCAGCAGGTATTATTTTATTTTAACTAAAATATTTTCAGTGCCGAGGCTGGGATTCGATCCATGGGACGTGAAAACGTCCAGGATGTCGTGGTTACGAGGCGGACGCCTTGACCACTAGACCACGAGACCAATTGGAATATGGTGGAATAAATAATCTATATATGCTACGTACTGACGGCAAGTTTATGATAAATGGGGGAGGGTGTTTTTGCCTTCCTTAATGCATACCTAAGGCGCCAAATTTGAAATTAAAATTATTATACAGCCGCCATCTTTAATTCCAGCACAGACTACCAGATGGCGCCGAATTCAAAAATTAGTTGTCAGAGGCGCCGCCATCTTGGTTCTCAAGTTGGCTGGTAGATGTCGCTAGTATCGCGCGGCAAATTCAAAAATTAGTTGCCAGAGGCGCCGCCATCTTGATTCTCAAGTTGGCTACCAGAGTGTGCCACCGTAGCCATATTTTAGTTCATATAATCGATACCAGATGACGCCACCGTCGCCATCTTTATTTCATATTTCAGCTGCCAGGGCGGAGCACCATTCGATAGGTCGAATGCTAATCTATATATTTACTTTTATTTCATATTTCAGCTGCCAGGGCGCAGCACCATTCGATAGGTCGAATGCTAATCGATATATTTACTTTTTTTTCATATTTCAGCTGCCAGGGCGCAGCACCATTCGATAGGTCGAATGCTAATCGATATATTTACTTTTATTTCATATTTCAGATGCCAGGGCGCAGCACCATTCGATAGGTCGAATGCTAATCGATATATTTAGTAACAAGTGTTGCTACCAGAGGGCGAGATATTTAAATTTAAAAAATATTACAACCTTTAAACAATTCTCCGCCATCTTGGATTCAACAGCCCCACCATCTTGGAAGCACATGATACACCCAAGGACTCGTTCTAATACATGCACAGAGTGCACCGAAAAGATTGTTCCCTTACATGCACAGAGTGCACCATATTGAATGATCATGATATGTGTTCCTTTATATGCATCAGAAGCAGGCATAAGAAATTTTTTCTTATAGGCATACTTTAGTGTTAGCTTTCCTGTAATGCATTTAATAATAGTGTAAGCTCATTATTATTATTTAGTGATAGTGAATTTATAACTATGATGTGTAGTCTCATTCTCTTCGTTTCGACGTGGCGGAAGATTCTCTGGAGTGTAAGCTGAAAAAAAAAAACTTGTGTTTGAATTTATAGTGGTATGCTGCTTTCCACATCACCTTAGAGACTATGTCTCAGGAGGTACAGCATTATATGCGTTAACTCCTTTTTTTTTATACATGGGGAGTTTCCCCGAGAGGCCTATTTTCCATGTATAACAAGGGCGCAAGCATTATGCTTCACCGTCACTCTCTCCGAAGCCGCTGTCCACTCCATCATCTGGCTCCACTTGCTCTTGAGCCTCCATTACAGCTTCAAAGCATGCTATAATACCGTTGTAAAGGTATGTTAGAAACTTGTATTCCTCTGGAAATGCAGCGAACAAATTGATCGTGGAGACCTCTAGATGGTGTACTATCGCATCTATATTCATGCCGATGCAAGCATGAAGCGCATATTCAATGCAATCGCGCATTTCCTCAAAAGCAGCCATGTTCATTATGGAATTGTCAGAGACAGAATGAAGACTATAGTTGACCTGGTCTTGACGGAAAGATGACATGCAACAAAGTTTAACCACATTACCATTTAAAATCAGGATAGACTGAAATTTACTTTAAATTATTAAACAGACTAGCATTTAAAGAAAACTATCAGATTCACTATCTGAACCGTGTAAATAAGATGAGTGCAATCTCTACATGTTAAACATACCGATGGTTTTATCTCCACATGCGCAGTACAGTAGTGCATGAGTTCTGTCCAACATTCTTAATGTTTTATGGGTGAAGTGGGAGGCAATGAATCGAAGTTGGTTGCCATCTACCCAGTTGGCCACTCCGAGCGGAGGAGGAGTTTGGAGCGCTGTTGTTTTTCTACAACTTGACTCGGAGCAGCAATGCTTATTGAGCGTACCAAGGTATGAGGATAGTACAAAAAAAATATAAAACTGGAAAATTATAAAATAAAAAAAGTTAGAATCTCTTATTATGTGGGGGAACTCAGGCTCAGGGATCTAGACGGTAATGTCCCCATGGAAGCGTGCTAATTCCATCATCGGAAATGCTCCGCTTGTCGTCACCTGATGACAACGCCACCTTAGTCACGCGTTCAGTACAAACAATGTGATTTCGTGAACGAAAATGATTTTGAGTCCCCCAAACCCGTGAATTTGTTTGCAAGCAATCCAGATATTGCTCAAAAAGTAGCGAGCTGAGTACACTGGCCTTCACACCCTTGGCTTTAAGCGTAAAAGCACCATCGTCCATCTTGTATGCATAAAGTTTGGGGCGAAGACCAACATACTCAGTAATGATGCGTCCAGCGGCTTCATCCTTCATGACACCAGTCATGCCGTGGTTGACTGATGGAAACCTTTGAACATTATCTGGAGCATAATTCGAAGTGTCGAATCGAGAAGCCAAATCGGGGAGAATCGAAGAATATACATCGCGACACTCTATGTGGTACAGAAGAGAATCGGTATCTGAGTAAAGCAGGTGCAGAGATGGAAAGGGAAACATAACCTGCATATAGTTATAGTAGAAATCATAGAGATGCAATTTGGATAAATCTAAGATGGCCACACCAGTGTAAAGGGGTTTGTTGAAGGTTACCAAACCTTTGGCTAACTCAATGAGGACCAGATTCTCATCGACGATCCGCCTTGCCTTAAATGACGGACGACCTATCAACTCTGCCGCACCATATATGGTATCGTACCGCGAAACCACACGTATGTCACGCTCCCTACACGGCGACTGCAAAGATTTGCCAAAAACGGAATTATTCATTAATTTATAGAAGGATTTCTCAAAGGGGTTCGCTGCCTGAGCACGGCAATTCAGATTATACCGTACGTACGACGCCATCCAGGATTTTTGTTCAAAGCGCAAAACACGATGAACATTGTCAAGAACGGCCCCGTACGTGAGGTAGTGCTGCAGTGTTTTTGCATGTAAAACATAGTTCTTTCGTGGTTCAAGTGTCAATAAGAGCTTTGACATATTGCCGTTCACCGGCACGCCATTCACGGGTGCAAGCGGCAGGTCTGATAGCCGGTCATGACATTCACGCGGAAAGGATAGATCCACCTCTATAAAACATGAGCAGTCACCATCGGTGTCCATGGTGCTAAAGTTCCAGTTTGCATATTCGAGTTCCTGCACCCACTGGAAGTTGCCCACCGGAAGCTTACCAAGCATCGTATGACCATAGAGAGAATTTACATCGAAATAACAGATGTAGGAAGACGGCAGGCTGGAGTCATAATCGCTCATGTAAACATTGTTAGCCTTCGCATAGCGCCGACTAACGTTGGTGATCCCACCCCGAACAGCATTCTCCAAGAAAAGATAGATATCTGGATCGGTGACTAATTCCAGACACACCTCAGACTTGCTCAACAAACCGTCCCACGCAAGTGATGGGGCCGTAATGTAGTGCGTCGGATCTAAGCCATAGGACTGGCAACAAACTGAACGGAAATTCTCGAACACGTCAGCCAACAAACTCGTATCCACCTTCAAATACTGCAACGCGTAATCGTTCAAAGTCTTACAGCGGAAAACATTCCACGCAGATCTAGCGTGAGCATAGTCCCCGTCACTCACGTCAGTCCCACTAAGAGCATTATGAAATGCTTCCCTAGGAGGTAGTGAGGTCGTCTGCAGTTCTGCCATACTAGTGACGAAATCTTATGGGAACACCCCTTTCCTACGAGCTAGATCAAACTGTGCGTCTTCTGGAAACTGGACACGAGTGAGGCTCAGCTGAGCAGGCGAGAGATTACCTGCCAGAGTATCCAGAGATGAAGTTAGGAAGTTAAGGGAGTCAATGAATCTTAAACGCACTGTTCGAGTACCTCCTCTCGTATCATTACCGGTAATCGGTATGTACTTTGTTATGCTCTTGTAACTTTCAAGAGACGTGCCTATAACCCTGACCTTCCCGGGGTTCTCCAAAATGGAGGAACCGTCAGGTTGTGCAATATGACGTGAGACTAATGGTCTCATCAAAAAGTGGGAGTCATAATTCTGAAGATTGTGGAAAATAGCCACCAGTTGGTTCTTCTGCAGTCTAAATGCAAGATTACACTTAGAATGCGCATAGCCACGAATCTCACCGGTCAGGTGGTCATGGTCCAACACTGACTTGTCACCTAGTGTCTTATTACATATATGGCAATGTGTCTGACTCGCCAACCGCGCAGCAACAGCAGGAGTCTGGGCTTTCATGGGAACGGTCTTAGCATAAATCGCGCACACCCACTTAGTCATATCAATCAAGGTAGAGACCATGTCGGCAACACAATTCTCCCCTTCAAAGTGCGCATATCTGGTAAGCGAAGCATCGTACGAACAAACTAATAAAATGCTACATGCATAAGGCACGTGCTCGTTCACCGTCGTGGTGCTGGAGGCATCGGTCTCCGGTAAACAGGTGGACATCGGTTTCAAGTAGGTCTCTGTATCGCAATAAGCGACAAAGCCCATACGTTCCTTCTTGGATACATTTGTGAACTCGAGCCATTTAGTCTCCTCAGTCGGGAATACTGACCGAACGGCCGTGTGTTGGCTGCACAAATCAGTGTGGGAGTTCAACTTGTCCGCAGTATGGAAATACTGAAGACAGCGGTCGCAAACCCACTTTGTATGTTGATCACGCGAGAGTTGAGAAGAAAGCAAGCGGGACAAATTCTTAATAGTCACGAAATGGAGATGAGCGGGAGCACCAGACGCACGAATAGCCAAAATATTCACATGGCGATCACATCGCATAGAGGTAATGCAAATCGGCTGGATACTTGCATCAGTGGGTTTGTTAAAATCCTCGTCAATAATCGTTCCCTGATCACTCACGCAAGAATAAATGTTCACGGAAATATTATTGAGACTCTCAAAGATCTTAACCTGATGCAGTGTCATGGGGAACGTCATACCGGTCGTATCAAAAACCTCGAGAGGATTAGGATACGATCCAGTACGAGTAACCATCCCAGCCGCCGGCGTCACACCTGCCATAACGGCATACAGAAAGCACATCTCACGGTCAGTCTCGATGTTTACACAAGCTTTGCGGTTAGACAAAAATGCAGGCAACTTTGTATGCGCGGCCCCCACCGTGAATGGTCGGTATGCAGAGACATGCATGTCGAGATGTTTTACATGACTCAACATCCATCCAGACCCGCGCAAAGCAAACTCACTTACATGCTCCATAAGCACAGAAACTAATGTGAAACTGAAAATTTCTGCTAGGTCCTCACTTAACAAAACAGGGATACTTTTGGAGGCGAAGTGGAAGCTATCACTGATGGGCCCCTGCACAGGATCCTCCTTAATAAATACCGCGGCCAATTTAAAATAAATTTTGAATGGGTGGAGAACGCCACCCACTACGTCCAGAAAGGGTTCCCTGCACCTGGAGAGAAATCTATTAATGTTGGGGTCGGGCTGGGGAATATCATTCGCGATTCTGGAATCAACAAATCGACCCTGGAATGCGGAATCTAAAGTGACGGGCTTCAGGCTAGGCAAAGAGGGAGGTGGCGTGTCTTCGATCTCTAGGTTGGATGAATCATCAGCCGACGATAAAATCACTGACTCAAATGATGATGAAGATGAAATCAATGAATCAATAGATGATTCATCGAGCTCAGACATCGAAGGCTCGCTTTCCTCAAATCTAGCACGGTTATTAGAGTATGGAGAAGACATTATTATAAAAGGAATTTAAAAAAAAATAAAGAAGGATACGCTCAACAAATCACCGTATACTTCTAAACTCCAAACAAGAGTTAATTATAGTTTTAGAAAATACGTACATTAACTCTATCGTAGATGCGAGTGCGCACCCTTAAGCAGTTAATTTAACCATAAACTCTATCGATTGGGCCGTACCACACATCCAAGTGTCTCCAGCGGAACGCACGCGACTGCTTAAGCTTGTGGAGAAAAGCAGAAATATAGATATAGCATTTAGATCTTGGTCTGTTGAAACATATCCCAGCATGCCACAAGCACAAAATGTCAGCTGGTCAGTAAAGACAAGCTTCTCGATGGAAAAACCACGATACATAATAGTCGGCTTTCAATCGGCTAAACATAATGTAATGGCTGCCGATAAATCGAGGTTTGACCACTGCAACATAAAGAATATAAAACTATTCTTGAATTCAGAAAGTTATCCGTACACGGATTTGGACATAAACTTCGACAATGGATTTTACTTAATCGCATATGATATGTATTCAAATTTTCAAGAGTCTTACTATGGAAAGCAGAATGCACCTTTGCTTGACCCTCATCAGTTTAAGGAACTGGCTACGTTATTCATGTTTGATGTAAGCCGTCAAGCTGAGAAAATACCTTCGAATATCATAGATTGCAAGTTGGAGATCACAAGCTCAGCCAACCTACCGATCTTAACACAAGCATTTGCAATAATATTGCACGACAGACTTGTCTCCTATAATCCACGAGACAAAGCTGTTAAAATACTGAGTTAAGCATAGTAGAGGCTCAGTCGTGTCTCAGCCACCATGAAGTATGTTAATCTGCAAGGATTTTTCTCTCAGTATGGCTTTATTACCAAGGAACTTAGCATTGCTGACTCTGAGGGGAACATAATTACGCGAACATTCAAACCGCCGTTTGAGTGGAGAGACATTAGTCGTAAATACCGGAGAAGTAATGCGTGGCTCACTAAAAATTTTCATAGTTTAAAATGGGAACACTGATTGTTTCCCTACAACAGTCTTTCCACCATCTTGACAACTCACTTGAGTGGAACTGTAATAGTTGCTGGAAGCGAACAGAAAAGATTGTTGGGTAAACACTGTCTCAAACACATGCACATAGTGGATGCACAAGAGGAATATGGCTGCCCGGCTTTCAAAAAATTAGACATAATGTATGCTCAAAATCGTGACAGCATAAGACCTGTATCGTCTCGCCGTAACGTCGCATTGCTTAGGGCTTGGATGCTAGAACACAGCGTTCCTGGAATGTTGGATGACGCGCTCGAAATGGAATCAACAACAAGCAAAGCAACGGTAAACATGTCTGGACTGGAGGCGCTATAAATTGAGGTCATCGTCCCGGGGTACGACAGTCAGCGTACAGTTCGCGGTCGTGCGGGCGTAGACTCACTATATATTCAAGAAAAAATGACGTTCGATCCATCGGCACGCTACGCAGACGTGTCACCCAGCTTTCGTCGTGTGGCATACCTTACCGGAGATGGAGAGTTCCACCTCATAGTATGCAACTTCAATCATCACTGGAGCACCGATTGCGATCTGGAGGCTCCGGACTTTATTGAGACGCCCTGCAATCAGGTAGATTGTGTTGTGCACTACTTGAGACCCGACAGTAAATTTCCTACTACCTTAGAAGAACTTAAGGCAGCAGCCGCTACTGAAACTATAACCTCAGAACCAGATTATTCTGCAGTAAGGTGTGATTTGAGACGCAGCACGAACCCAGAGATAGTTGTGCATTGGGAGGAGCAGTGTGATGGTTATGTTCACTACACAACTTATGAAAACAGTGTTTGCTACGAGACATGTAGTTTCCTTCAGTGTAAACTTTATCGATTCACCCCATTCGCTTAAGTTTGAGAGCTAAGACAATACTTATGTCAGTCATGTTATCACCGCGATTCCATGATATAACTCAAAGCCAAGAAGATGCCGTAATAGATGAATTGTGGGCACCGAGCATCTTAACATGGGATGAAGCGACAAGATATTTTAATTATCCTCCTGATCCACGATCTAAAGAAATGAAGCCTTCGACTTTGTTTGACAATACCGAAAATAGATATCTTTACAAACGTGCAAGTCTGAACTGTGTTGAATTTCATGTAGAGTTTTATGAATTTGATATTGGATTGAGTAGTCTTCGATACGTTTATTTCGAACTTTGTCGCGAAAATACTCATTTCCGACTGAGGTGGCACGCTGATAGACCATACAAGTCCGTGACTCTCTTGACTGTTTTCGACTGTCAGCATAAAGACTGTGTAATAAATCTTAGTCATCCAATGGCAAAGTTTCCCTGTACTATTGATGAGCTCAAGACATCCCGTGATAGAGACTATGAAAGTACTTTCTCCGAATGGTGTACCGGAATTAAACACTATCGGCATAATCCCGCTACATGCATGTGGAACCCACCTCACGACACGCCTTGCAGTAATCATTTGTGTTCCTTGTCGAGAGGTCGTTTATTACGAGAAAACAAATTCTCGGTGTCGATGCATCTAAGCAAGCAACTATGGGGATAAAGATAATGGACTGTTCTACGAGATGCTCTACTCTATGGAATTTCGTAATCAATTTATTCATTCGGATGGGCAATATATTTTTAAATAGGATCGCCGCTTCCTGGGTCGACAGTCGAGCTGAAACTGTGTCGGTGTGAGGATCTGTGCCAAGCAAGATGTCTAACTTTCATTCAAGCAAGAAATACGTGAGTGTAAATCCTGGTCTAGGCAGTGTTGATTACAGCGAGTGGAGTCAAGACAATTTAAAACACATATCGGAAAGCTGTGACGGCATGTTTCACTCGAAACAAATACTCGACCCAGGACCTCAAGACATACCATTTGAATTAATTAACTGCTCGGGTTATGGACAATGTATTGTTAACATGCTTCGACACGATACAGTGCTGCCTGCCACGAGTGAAGATGTCTACGCACACGCATTCAACCAGACAGCTACCCAATCGGTTCAGGTTATCCCTGAATGCATTCAAATCAGCCCTGATTCGCCAACATCCATCATACCTGTAGCTGAGCCAATCACCGAGGCGACACCGAAGTCCACCAGACGACAGCGAAAGCCTGCTGCCTCTCGCAAGAGTCGAACCAGAGATCTCAGTCATTTAGGAGCGGTGAGTCAAGATGTCGGAGTTCAAACAGAGTCTAGTGCTTCCATACAAAGAACTGACGAGATGGCCCGGGCAGCAGTGCGCTCATTACTTCTAGAATTATTAAGCAAAATATAATTGAATTTTTGTCACTTTGTGTATGTAAATGTTTCAGCTGAATACGTAAATATAATATTCTTTGTGTGTAAGGAAATGTTCAAGTTAGCATTCAAATCTTTTTTTTATCGTCACTTTAATATTCTTTGTATTTAAATGTTCAGGTTTGTATGCAAACATTATGTGTGATTTTCTTGTAATATTTCAGTTTTGCATAAAGTTTTAAAATAAATTGTTAAAAGCATAATGCATATTTTATTACCGAAACTGTTTGTAACTTAAGTAAAGAACGTGTAGGTTACTGTATTTTTTATTAATGCTCTTTTCAATTATATAATTTTCTGGTTTAGTATAATTTAAAAAAAAAGTATTCAAATTATCCATCAGTCTCTGCGCCCGCACGTTCACGAAATGTATGTTGACTACAATAAAACTAATGTGTAACCTCTGATTTACTGTTATGATTTAAGTATTCCTCTGATATAAAATAAAAGCTAGCATTGAAACGTCCTGCCTTCCTGGGCCGACCAGCGGGTTGACGTGCGCGAGCCCGTGGATGAAACTCTCTATTTTCAGAGAAAGGAATTTGTTTTTCCAGACAACTGTCGTCGCACCTAAGAGGTGTCTATATGCTGTCACAGACTTGGTTGACAGTTTCTGCAATCGTTGTAATGCATAACAACGATTGCAGAAATATGTTTTCAGTAAGCTATAATAAAAAAAAACATTAATTAAATATTAATTCTGAAAAAAGTGAATGGTAGAAAATCTACTTTCTAAAACAAAAAAAACATATAGTTTAACTAGTTTTCCATGATCACCATATTATTAAATGATTTTACCAAATATAATCTACTCAACTTTCTTAAATTAATAATTTTCAGTTTATAACTGTCATCTAAAGCCGACACACAGAGTAGGCGATTCCGCGAGAATTCAGGTCATCGCCCGACGCAGATTTATATATATATACACCTGCCACAGAGGTCGGAAACGTCATTTGATCGCAGCCAGCCCTCGCCAGCCCTCGATACCTCCTCCGCAGAGAGACGTTCTTCTCCAGATAAGGTATGTGTCCTGTCAGTTCTGACTGACAACACGAGATGGAGTACATTCGTTTCGTTAAAACACGTTCGCGCACTGTGTTTACAGTTCTTATTTAACAATATGTCCACTATTTTAAATAAATAAACACGTTAAAACGGTCGAATTAAGCAATAACTAAATCCATGTATTTATATTACTTAAATTGTGTATTATCACGGAAAAATTACTAAACTCTATTTTTTTTTGTTGCGATTATATCACTTTGAATATTATTCCTGTTTTCGCTTATTTATTAATGATTGAGAATCAACTTGTTTTCATAATTATTTTTACAACGGGATGCATGTATTTAATATTTCTTTAATACATCTTTCATTCTGTTACTGAACGCTATGCGCGATTTATAAAAAACAACAACCATTCCGAGCTCGTTCTTTGCTTGCAAACAGTTAAATAAATTTTGTCAAACTTTAAACAATATTAAGCGTGATATGAAGTTGATATACATTTGTTTTCAATACAGTATGTTCCATGTAAATAATAATTCTCTACATTCTCAGAATATACCGACATATAATTAATTTCTTGCACATTGTTTACATGTCTTAAACATTTTATATTTCTACATTATTTACAAGCATCTTTTATTTATTTTTCAGGTTCTAACTTGTTGAGCGTATCCTTCTTTATTTTTTTTAAAATTCCTTTTATAATAATGTCTTCTCCATACTCTAATAACCGTGCTAGATTTGAGGAAAGCGAGCCTTCGATGTCTGAGCTCGATGAATCATCTATTGATTCATTGATTTCATCTTCATCATCATTTGAGTCAGTGATTTTAGTAGGGAGAGCGTGCCGACTCTGGAACATAGGCGAGGGGGG
The DNA here is from genome assembly GCF_032445375.1 of Bacillus rossius redtenbacheri. Taxonomy (NCBI): domain Eukaryota; kingdom Metazoa; phylum Arthropoda; class Insecta; order Phasmatodea; family Bacillidae; genus Bacillus; species Bacillus rossius. Next base: position 222,123,351 of record NC_086330.1, on the reverse strand, counting down.
AGCGGGGTAATCCGGGGATTATCCCATTTTTTATGGTTTTTTACGCATTTTTTATGGTTTTTTATGTGCAAATCCAGTTTTTTATGCGCTAATCCAGTGGCTAATCCGCTAATCCAGTGGCTAATCCGCAAATCCGCAAATCCGCAAATTCACAAATCCGCAAATTCACAAATCCGCAAATCCGCAAATCCGCGCTAATCCAGTGGCTAATCCGCTAATCCAGTGGCTAATCCGCTAATCCGCAAATCCGCAAATCCGCAAATTCACAAATCCGCAAATCCGCAAATCCGCCATTTTGTATTTCTAGAAATTTCCACCAACTTCGAATCGTGACGTCATTATTCTGTGTCGTCTGCTGGAGGCCGCCATCTTGATTTCTTCTGGCCGCCATCTTGTTTCGTCTGCTGGAGGCCGCCATCTTGATTTTTCCTGGTCGCCATCTTGTTTCGTCTGCTGGAGGCCACCATCTTGATTTTTCCTGGTCGCCATCTTGTTTCGGCTGCTGGAGGCCGCCATCTTGTGTGACGTCATATAGTTCTGTTGGTCGCCACCAGGTAGCAGCAGGTATTATTTTATTTTAACTAAAATATTTTCAGTGCCGAGGCTGGGATTCGATCCATGGGACGTGAAAACGTCCAGGATGTCGTGGTTACGAGGCGGACGCCTTGACCACTAGACCACGAGACCAATTGGAATATGGTGGAATAAATAATCTATATATGCTATGTACTGACGGCAAGTTTATGATAAAAGGGGGGAGGGTATTTTTGCCTTCCTTAATGCATACCTAAGGCGCCACATTTGAAATTAAAATCATTATACAGCCGCCATCTTTAATTCCAGCACAGACTACCAGATGGCGCCAAATTCAAAAATTAGTTGTCAGAGGCGCCGCCATCTTGATTCTCAAGTTGGCTGGTAGATGTCGCTAGTATCGCGCGGCAAATTCAAAAATTAGTTGTCAGAGGCGCCGCCATCTTGGTTCTCAAGTTGGCTGGTAGATGTCGCTAGTATCGCGCGGCAAATTCAAAAATTAGTTGTCAGAGGCGCCGCCATCTTGGTTCTCAAGTTGGCTGGTAGATGTCGCTAGTATCGCGCGGCAAATTCAAAAATTAGTTGCCAGAGGCGCCGCCATCTTGATTCTCAAGTTGGCTACCAGAGTGTGCCACCATCGCCATCTTTATTTCATATTTCAGCTGCCAGGGCGCAGCACCATTCGATAGGTCGAATGCTAATCGATATATTTACTTTTATTTTATATTTCAGCTGCCAGGGCACAGCACCATTCGATAGGTCGAATGCTAATCGATATATTTACTTTTATTTCATATTTCAGCTGCCAGGGCGCAGCACCATTCGATAGGTCGAATGCTAATCGATATATTTACTTTTATTTCATATTTCAGCTGCCAGGGCGCAGCACCATTCGATAGGTCGAATGCTAATCGATAAATTTAGTAACAAGTGTTGCTACCAGAGGGCGCGATATTTAAATTTAAAAAATATTACAAACTTTAAACAATTCTCCGCCATTTTGGATTCAACAGCCCCACCATTTTGGAAGCACATGATACACCCAAGGACTCGTTCCAATACATGCACAGAGTGCACCGAAAAGATTGTTCCCTTACATGCACAGAGTGCACCATATTGAATGATCATGATATGTGTTCCTTTATATGCATCAGAAGCAGGCATAAGAAATTTTTTCTTGTAGGCATACTTTAGTGTTAGCTTTCCTGTAATGCATTTAATAATAGTGTAAGCTCATTATTATTATTTAGTGATAGTGAATTTATAACTATGATGTGTAGTCTCATTCTCTTCATCTCGACGTGGCGGAAGATTCTCTGGAGTGTAAGCTGAAAAAAAAATAAAATAAATAAAAACTTGTGTTTGAATTTATAGTGGTATGCTGCTTTCCACATCACCTTAGAGACTATGTCTCAGGAGGTACAGCATTAGATGCGTTAACTCCTTTTTTTTATACATGGCGAGTTTCCCCGAGAGGCCTATTTTCCATGTTTAACAAGGGCGCAAGCATTATGCTTCACCGTCACTCTCTCCGAAGCCGCTGTCCACTCCATCATCTGGCTCCACTTGCTCTTGAGCCTCCATTACAGCTTCAAAGCATGCTATAATACCGTTGTAAAGGTATGTTAGAAACTCGTATTCCTCTGGAAATGCAGCGAACAAATTGATCGCGGAGACCTCTAGATGGTGTACTATCGCATCTATATTCATGCCGATGCAAGCATGAAGCGCATATTCAATGCAATCGCGCATTTCCTCAAAAGCAGCCATGTTCATTATGGAATTGTCAGAGACAGAATGAAGACTATAGTTGACCTGGTCTTGACGGAAAGATGACATGCAACCCCGATGTCGCGCTACACATTCCAATGAGGCGCCCAGCGCGGGCTGACGTCACAGCTTGTTGATCCCAAGCTGCAGAGTGCTGGGTCGTGTTCAGGAAGTAGTCCACACATTATAAATACATTGCAGGAATAGAATCTCAACAACAGCCCACACAAACGATTCCATAGAATATGCTTCGATTGAGAACAAGCAATAAGGTAAAATAAAATGTGTATATGTAATCTTAAACTCCCATATCCTTTCTCTTTACCCATGTCCTCACGGTATCGGGAAACCCCTTCCAAGACACCTGTAATATTTCACCACGCTTTCGATGAATTTTATTTACCAAGTATGTATCGGGGTATTTTGTAATTTGAATTTCTGAAGCATAAAAAACACCTTGTATTTCATTTCCATCCATATCACTCAAGTTATACACACGCGGAAAGCTGGACCTCATAGCTGTTACTTTAAACACTTCGTGAGACCAATTCGGTGTAAACCCCTTTTCAAAAACTTTCTTGTTTCGTGACACGCGTACATGATCCCCCACACGAGCCTTAGGTTTTCTAGGGTCAATTGTCTTTACATATTTGTAAACACTTTGTAGCAAAGAGTCATCCTTCACTTGATTCGGAGCCATGCCAATGGTGCGGTGGAATCTGTTATTGTAGACACGTAGAACTTGTGGTAAAATTTTAAGCCACTTATAATTTCCTTGAGCTGAAAACTCGCGAAAAAGCAGCGATTTTAGAGATCTATTAAACCGCTCTACCACACTTGCTTTAATCTCACTGTGAGTGGAATAATGATTAATATTTTTTCTTTTCATAAGAGCTCTGAAAGTTGAGTTATAAAATTCTGTTCCCGCATCACTTTGAATACTTTTAAAACTTCCTGCTTCTTTCAAAATACTTCTCATGGCAGCAGTAACCATCACACCTGTCTTTTGTTTAACTGGAACTGCATAAGCACGTTTGCTGTACACATCTATGGCAGTCAGGATGTACTTGTAACCACTGTTCACTTTACTGTATGGTATCATTTCTACCAAATCAATCTGTAGTAAATCATGGAGTCCATATGTTAAAACCTTTCTGCGAGGAAATATAATACGTTTGCCTCGGTGAAGCTCGTATGCAATCCCACGCTGTGCGTCGCTCATTTTGCAATGTATCCTGATTCTTGTAACTCTTCAAGTATCGAAAGGATTTCGTTATTGTGTCCGGTGTGGCCAGAAGCCTGCGAGGCCATTAACAACCTGAGTCGATCTACTATCTCATTCGGATCATTCCAATAAATGAACTCTCGTTTACGACCTAAATCCAATGTTTTATGTAACAATCCACTTCCTCGTTGCTGCGAACCAATATGTGGAAACAGTTGCTTAATGATATCAAATTTCGCATGTGACGTGCTTTTATAGAGATTTGTTGCAGGATCATTCTTTTTAAAATAAGCATTTGTAAGCTCTAGTAGATTACCATATTGTTTAAGGGCCGATTCCGAGTACGTATGCGGCTCTCTGCGAAATAAAAGTTCAAATAAACCAGGAGCAGGTTGTATTAGTTCATCTTTAACGCGAATCATATTGTTATCGTGAAAAAATACTTCCGTGTCCCCTAAAAACCAGCGGTTATGTCGTTTAGATACACCATAGGTTCCATCACCAGAGCGAAGGTTGTAGCTCTGCAAATAAGACTGCACTCCACCTAAAGAATCATCATATGGAACACCGTGATGTTTTAAAGGAATAGCGCTCGAGTCATCACTGTCGCTTGATTCTAAATATTGTTTCACAGTAGCTTCTTCCGCAGAATCCTGCTTCACAGTATCGATAGACTGTGCGAGCGATGTAGTAGGTCCAAGTTTATCCAAACGCGAATTAACCGACTTGAATATTTCTTCATTAATTGCATCCCTCTCCAAACGAGCTCGTTTGGCAAGTAGATACTTTGCACGAACATTTTCTATGACGCGCTCCAACTTACTAGCCTCAAGAGACATGACTGCAGAGTTAGCGATAGCATATCACCCTTTTATATACAACTAGCATCAATACGTGAGTGATCTAGGCATGTCTAGAGCTTGATGGTTTTGGAGGTGCTGGTTTTGGAGGTGCTGGTTTTGGAGGTGTTGGTTTTGGAGGTGCTGGTTTTGAAGATGCTGTTTTTGCAGGTGCTGGTTTTGGAGGTGAAGGTTTCTTAGACAACACACCGCGAGAATATTCATCAGGAGTAATCGTCAAAACACCAACAGTGCGATTCATTTGTGAAAGCTGTTGTACAATTCCAGCATTAATTTTCAATACCATCTCAACCATGTTAGCATTTAGTGCATCATTTAGTTCCTCTATAAATGTTTGTGCGAATAAATCTAACCTGCTCTCCAACGAGGTGCACATATCACCCAACTTTGTCGACACAGCTGAAAGACTTTCATTTAATTGAGCAATTAAATGCTGTTCTTTAGCCTCCATATTGCGCAAGAACTCCATAATCCCCACTTGCACATCTCTTGTTACAGTAAGTGATCTGTTGATATCTGTAACTTGTCGTGTCATACCATCAGTCATCGAATGCAAAGCATGTGTAAAAGCCCCGCTTACTGCGTCAACATACTTCTTATTAGCAGCATCACCATCTTGTTTAGGATCACCAACTCTCTTCAAATGTTTCCAGCTTAAGTCGCAGTCCCCTTCACGAGTAAACGTCATGCATGAGTCGTGCGATTGTTTAAGTCCACCACCACCGAACTTTGACATCATGATTCATGAACCTATCACAATAAACTGATCAAAACCACATCTGTAACGCCCTTTATGTAGAGGAAAATCTTTAGCTATCACAATGAAACCATGCTCATTAGGACTGTTCCAACAGTGACCGCAAAGAGTTTTAAATCTCTCAAAGCTCATATCTGTACCGACATGGTCGGAAAACACATGTTTTAGATTAAGATCGTCCATTTTAAACAAAATTATTAGATAACAATTATCTCGCACTAATTGCTTTCGGGTTTGGGTATAAGTTTGTACCAAGTAGAAACAGTCGATCTTGTGGTGTCGCCCCATAGAATAATACTTTTGAACAATGCTTTGTTTATCACAAGCAACATCATCGAAGATTAGCACAGAGTTGGGGAGGGCTTGACTGGGGTCTAAAACATCAGCATTTTCTCGAAATTTAAAAAATTTCACTCCCCCGACATTTTCCAGCACATGGGCTAAACGTTGATATTTTGGTTGTTCTAGGGACTTGCTATATAAATACACATTCTCAAAACGTATCCCATTGGGGTGTTCTAGAAGTGAAAGAATAAGACAAGTTTTGCCAGAATTCGAAGGACCTGACACTATACACCGTATGGTATTTGGTAACAGAGATCCATGACGTTCTTCAGTTTTACTAAACACATCATCATCAATTAGTGAAATTGGTAAAGCGAGCTGTTGTTGAACAACCTCCATTCTTAATACTAAACCTAAACACTATAAAACAGTCATCCTTATAGTGAAACCACTCAGTGTCTTGATATGTCTTGTATGAGACGGAAGAGAGGTTCAGGCTTAGTTAATTCTGTTATAAATAAGCTACCATTCGAGGCACATCTTCCGGGCTACAATTTCTGTGGACCTGGCACGAGACTAGCCGAGAGACTAGCAAGAGGTGATCGTGGTGTGAATGCACTAGACGAGGCGTGTCGTCTTCACGATATTGCGTATGCGAATAGTAATAACTTGGCTGAAAGACATAAAGCGGATAAAATATTAGCTGACACGGCCGAGAAGATTAGAAAGTCTCCCGAAACTAAATTTGGACAGAGAGTATCCGCGTGGACCGTTAACAAGATTATGAGAGTGAAACGTAAGCTTGGTGCAGGTTTAAGATTTTCATCATCAAAGAAGAGAAACCGTAAATCTGTCAGGAAAGCCCTGGGGAAGAAGGGTGGTCTATTACCATTTATATTTCCAGCACTCGCTGCATTAGGCAGCTTAATTGGTGGAGCTGCGGGTGTTGCTAAAACTGTTTCCGATGTCCGGAGTCAGGCACGTATGCAAGCGATAGCACGTGCAGCAAAAAACGGTTCAGGACTTTATCTACGCCCCTACCCACAGTCGGGTGGTGGGGGAAAGCGAAGAGGAAGAAGAAGAAAGAAAAATCGCGGGAGCAGGAAGCGATAATCAAAAACTTACCAAAGCGAGCTCTTACAAACCTCGAGTTAATGAAGGCGATAAAAGAATTGAAAATACCATACTTTAGACAAATATACATGCGCGATTCGCTACCTAAGAAACCATTGCGTAATGAAAGTGCTATTTTGAATCTAGACTCATCCAAAGGACCGGGAACGCATTGGACTGCTTATGTCAAGACCGGTCCTAACGTTGAATATTACGATAGCTTCGGAGACTTGCCTCCACCAGTGGAACTGATACGATATTTAAACAAGTGCAACATACCCTATAATTATGACAGACAACAAAAGTTGCATTCATGGAATTGCGGTCACTTATGCTTAAGATTTTTAGTATCAATATATAAGAAGCATTAGTGTTATCATAAGCCACATATGCGACAGAGTGTTTATAGAGAGACCACACACAACGCGAGACGCAGTGTAAACTAGACAAAATGTCAATAACATTAATTTTAACTGGGAAGAGCTCGATTATGAGAACCTACTACTTCCCTCCCTTGCAATTGGATGGAGAGTGGACAATGGCATTGATCGATCTGACAACATATAACTCGATACCGAACATTGATGAAAATAATCAAGTTTTTCGATACATCGCAAACAATGAACATCATGAAATGAAATTACCAACAGGTGCATATGAAATAAGTGACATGGAAGCTTACATAAAACAGAACCTACCTGCAGATTCAACATTTCTATTACGAGGCAACCCCAACACCTTACAGTGCATAATGTTCAGCAAGAATATACATGTGGATTTTAGTGGAAAAAATACATTAGGTGAAATGCTTGGATTTTCTTCTCAAGTATACAAAGCAGGTGAGCTGCATGAATCGACAAATCCTGTAAATATATTCCCCGTGAATGTTATACGAATTACAAGCAATGCTGTGGGACACACATACTTGAATGGTAAATTAAACAATACTATTCATGAATTTTCCCCCATAGTACCTCCGGGATATAAGATAAATGAACGACCTACCACGCTCATTTATGTCCCAGTTACCGTTCAATCGATATCGGAGCTCGACATTCAAATAGTCGATCAGGAAGGACGCTTAGTTAACCTAAGAAAGGAAGAAATAACTCTAAGACTGCATTTGAAAAAACAATGGGAGTGAAATATTTTTCTAAGCATAAATGGAGCGGTTCAGGTGTGTCCTTATCCAGTAGACGACGAGACATCAAGCGGCTAACATCTGTTAATGTGAGATTCCTTAAAAAACTTGGATTTAGAGTTTATCCTCATGGAGAACACCGTTCTTGAAGTCGATCAAGCACCACAATTTGAGGATTCTATTTCAAAAACTGAACTGCATATTTACAAACCATACTTAAATGGACCCTATGCCCCCAACTCTGAAATCCGTATAGTGATTCAAAATCATGATGCATACACAAACATCTCAAAATCCTTTTTGCGTATACGTGGAAAACTCGTAAAGGCAGACGGACGGAAACCGGACCATGCAAAGATTATAAACAATGGTGTATTACATATGATCAATCGGATAGGATTTGAACTGAACGGCGTTCTTATAGACCAGACCAGATCACTAGGAGTGGTATCTACAGTGAAGAATTATCTTTCACGAACTCGTGATGAATACGCCATCAGCAAAATGGAGGGATGGTGTCTCGAGGAAAACTATAGCTTGCCTCTAACAGCCGATGGTGTTTTCGAAATCTGTGTTCCGCTAAGCCATCTCCTCGGCTTTGCTGAGGATTATCACCGTATACTTCTAAACTCCAAACAAGAGTTAATTATAGTTTTAGAAAATACGTACATTAACTCGATCGTAGATGCGAGTGCGCAGCCTCAAGCAGTTAATTTAACCATAAACTCTATCGATTGGGCCGTACCACACATCCAAGTGTCTCCAGCGGAACGCACGCGACTGCTTAAGCTTGTGGAGAAAGGCAGAAATATAGATATAGCATTTAGATCTTGGTCTGTTGAAACATATCCCAGCATGCCACAAGCACAAAATGTCAGCTGGTCAGTAAAGACAAGCTTCTCGATGGAAAAACCACGATACATAATAGTCGGCTTTCAATCGGCTAAACATAATGTAATGGCTGCCGATAAATCGAGGTTTGACCACTGCAACATAAAGAATATAAAACTATTCTTGAATTCAGAAAGTTATCCGTACACGGATTTGGACATAAACTTCGACAATGGATTTTACTTAATCGCATATGATCAATATTCAAATTTTCAAGAGTCTTACTATGGAAAGCAGAATGCACCTTTGCTTGACCCTCATCAGTTTAAGGAACTGGCTACGTTATTCATGTTTGATGTAAGCCGTCAAGCTGAGAAAATACCTTCGAATATCATAGATTGCAAGTTGGAGATCACAAGCTCAGCCAACCTACCGATCTTAACACAAGCATTTGCAATAATATTGCACGACAGACTTGTCTCCTATAATCCACGAGACAAAGCTGTTAAAATACTGAGTTAAGCATAGTAGAGGCTCAGTCGTGTCTCAGCCACCATGAAGTATGTTAATCTGCAAGGATTTTTCTCTCAGTATGGCTTTATTACCAAGGAACTTAGCATCGCTGACTCTGAGGGGAACATAATTACGCGAACATTCAAACCGCCGTTTGAGTGGAGAGACATTAGTCGTAAATACCGGAGAAGTAATGCGTGGCTCACTAAAAATTTTCATAGTTTAAAATGGGAACACGGATTGTTTCCCTACAACAGTCTTTCCACCATCTTGACAACTCACTTGAGTGGAACTGTAATAGTTGCTGGAAGCGAACAGAAAAGATGGTTGGGTAAACACTGTCTCAAACACATGCACATAGTGGATGCACAAGAGGAATATGGCTGCCCGGCTTTCAAAAAATTAGACATAATGTATGCTCAAAATCGTGACAGCATAAGACCTGTATCGTCTCGCCGTAATGTCGCATTGCTTAGGGCTTGGATGCTAGAACACAGCGATCCTGGAATGTTGGATGACGCGCTCGAAATGGAATCAACAACAAGCGAAGCAACGGTAAACATGTCTGGACTGGAGGCGCTATAAATTGAGGTCATCGTCCCGGGGTACGACAGTCAGCGTACAGTTCGCGGTCGTGCGGGCGTAGACTCACTATATATTCAAGAAAAATGACGTTCGATCCATCGGCACGCTACGCAGACGTGTCACCCGGCTTTCGTCGTGTGGCATACCTTACCGGAGATGGAGAGTTCCACCTCATAGTCTGCAACTTCAATCATCACTGGAGCACCGATTGCGATCTGGAGGCTCCGGACTTTATTGAGACGCCCTGCAATCAGGTAGATTGTGTTGTGCACTACTTGAGACCCGACAGTAAATTTCCTACTACCTTAGAAGAACTTAAGGCAGCAGCCGCTACTGAAACTATAACCTCAGAACCAGATTATTCTGCAGTAAGGTGTGATTTGAGACGCAGCACGAACCCAGAGACAGTTGTGCATTGGGAGGAGCAGTGTGATGGTTATGTTCACAACACAACTTATGAAAACAGTGTTTGCTACGAGACATGTAGTTTCCTTCAGTGTAAACTTTATCGATTCACCCCATTCGCTTAAGTTTGAGAGCTAAGACAATACCTATGTCAGTCATGTTATCACCGCGATTCCATGATATAACTCAAAGCCAAGAAGATGCCGTAATAGATGAATTGTGGGCACCGAGCATCTTAACATGGGATGAAGCGACAAGATATTTTAATTATCCTCCTGATCCACGATCTAAAGAAATGAAGCCTTCGACTTTGTTTGACAATACCGAAAATAGATATCTTTACAAACGTGCAAGTCTGAACTGTGTTGAATTTCATGTAGAGTTCTATAAATTTGATATTGGATTGAGTAGTCTTCGATACGTTTATTTCGAACTTTGTCGCGAAAATACTCATTTCCGACTGAGGTGGCACGCTGATAGACCATACAAGTCCGTGACTCTCTTGACTGTTTTCGACTGTCAGCATAAAGACTGTGTAATAAATCTTAGTCATCCAATGGCAAAGTTTCCCTGTACTATTGATGAGCTCAAGACATCCCGTGACAGAGACTATGAAAGTACTTTCTCCGAATGGTGTACCGGAATTAAACACTATCGGCATAATCCCGCTACATGCATGTGGAACCCACCTCACGACACGCCTTGCAGTATTCATTTGTGTTCCTTGTCGAGAGGTCGTTTATTACGAGAAAACAAATTCTCGGTGTCGACGCATCTAAGCAAGCAACTATGGGGATATAGATAATGGACTGTTCTACGAGATGCTCTACTCTATGGAATTTCGTAATCAATTTATTCATTCGGATGGGCAATATATTTTTAAATAGGATCGCCACTTTCTGGGTCGACAGTCGAGCTGAAACTGTGTCGGTGTGAGGATCTGTGCCAAGCAAGATGTCTAACTTTCATTCAAGCAAGAAATACGTGAGTGTAAATCCTGGTCTAGGCAGTGTTGATTACAGCGAGTGGAGTCAAGACAATTTAAAACACATATCGGAAAGCTGTGACGGCATGTTTCACTCGAAACAAATACTCGACCCAGGACCTCAAGACATACCATTTGAATTAATTAACTGCTCGGGTTATGGACAATGTATTGTTAACATGCTTCGACACGATACAGTGCTGCCTGCCACGAGTGAAGACGTCTACGCACACGCATTCAACCAGACAGCTACCCAATCGGTTCAGGTTATCCCTGAATGCATTCAAATCAGCCCTGATTCGCCAACATCCATCATACCTGTAGCTGAGCCAATCACCGAGGCGACACCGAAGTCCACCAGACGACAGCGAAAGCCTGCTGCCTCTCGCAAGAGTCGAACCAGAGATCTCAGTCATTTAGGACCGGTGAGTCAAGATGTCGGAGTTCAAACAGAGTCTAGTGCTTCCATACAAAGAACTGACGAGATGGCCCGGGTAGCAGTGCGCTCATTACTTCTAGAATTATTAAGCAAAGTATAATTGAATTTTTGTCACTTTGTGTATGTAAATGTTTCAGCTGAATACGTAAATATAATATTCTTTGTGTGTAAGGAAATGTTCAAGTTAGCATTCAAATCTTTTTTTTATCGTCACTTTAATACTCTTTGTATGTAAATGTTCAGGTTTGTATGCAAACATTATGTGTGATTTTCTTGTAATATTTCAGTTTTGCATAAAGTTTTAAAATAAATTGTTAAAAGCATAATGCATATTTTATTACCGAAACTGTTTGCAACTTAAGTAAAGAACGTGTAGGTTACTGTACTTTTTATTAATACTCTTTTCAATTATATAATTTTCTGGTTTAGTATAATTTAAAAAAAAATGTATTCAAATTATCCATCAGTCTCTGCGCCCGCACGTTCACGAAATGTATGTTGACTACAATAAAACTAATGTGTAACCTCTGATTTATTGTTATGATTTAAGTATTCCTCTGATATAAAATAAAAGCTAGCATTGAAACGTCCTGCCTTCCTGGGCCGACCAGCGGGTTGACGTGCGAGAGCCCGTGGATGAAGCTCTCTATTTTCAGAGAAAGGAATTTGTTTTTCCAGACAACTGTCCTCGCACCTAAGAGGTGTCTATATGCTGTCACAGACTTGGTTGACAGTTTCTGCAATCGTTGTAATGCATTACAACGATTGCAGAAAAATGTTTTCAGTAAGCTATAATAAAAAAACATTAATTAAATTTTAATTCTGAAAAAAGTGAATGGTAGAAAATCTACTTTCTAAAACAAAAAACATATAGTTTAACTAGTTTTCCATGATCACCATATTATTAAATGATTTTACCAAATATAATCTACTCAACTTTCTTAAACTAATAATTTTCAGTTTATAACTGTCATCTAAAGCCGACACACAGAGTAGGCGATTCCGCGAGAATTCAGGTCATCGCCCGACGCAGATTTATATATATATACACCTGCCACAGAGGTCGGAAACCTCATTTGATCGCAGCCAGCCCTCGTCAGCCCTCGATACCTCCTCCGCAGAGAGACGTTCTTCTCCAGATAAGGTATGTGTTCTGTCAGTTCTGACTGACAACACGAGATGGAGTACATTCGTTTCGTTAAAACACGTTCGCGCACTGTGTTTACAGTTCTTATTTAACAATATGTCCACTATTTTAAATAAATAAACACGTTAAAACGGTCGAATTAAGCAATAACTAAATCCATGTATTTATATTACTTAAATTGTGTATTATCACGGAAAAAATTACTAAACTCTATTTTTTTTGTTGCGATTATATTACTTTGAATATTATTCCTGTTTTCGCTTATTTATTAATGATTGAGAATCAACTTGTTTTCATAATTATTTTTACAACGGGATGCGTGTATTTAATATTTCTTTAATACATCTTTCATTCTGTTACTGAACGCTATGCGCGATTTATAAAAACAACAACCATTCAGAGCTCGTTCTTTGCTTGCAAACAGTTAAATAAATTTTGTCAAACTTTAAACAATATTAAGCGTGATATGAAGTTGATATACATTTGTTTTCAATACAGTATGTTCCATGTAAATAATAATTCTCTACATTCTCAGAATATACCGACATATAATTAATTTCTTGCACATTGTTTACATGTCTTAAACATTTTATATTTCTACATTATTTACAACTTGAAATACTTCACAAATAAATATTACAAGAAGTTTTCTCATGACATACAATTATTTCATATTTACACTTATTTTTTCAATACAAATTTTTACACATATTATGGAAAATAATAAGTGCTGATACAGCTGTTGGTTTCAGTATATTAGAGCAAGCATCTTTTATTTATTTTTCAGGTTCTAACTTGTTGAGCGTATCCTTCTTTATTTTTTTTAAATTCCTTTTATAATAATGTCTTCTCCATACTCTAATAAGCGTGCTAGATTTGAGGAAAGCGAGCCTTCGATGTCTGAGCTCGATGAATCATCTATTGATTCATTGATTTCATCTTCATCATCATTTGAGTCAGTGATTTTATCGTCGGCTGATGATTCATCCAACCTAGAGATCGAAGACACGCCACCTCCCTCTTTGCCTAGCCTGAAGCCCGTCGCTTTAGATTCCGCATTCCAGGGTCGACTTGTTGATTCCAGAATCGCGAATGATATTCCCCAGCCCGACCCCAACATTAATAGATTTCTCTCCAGGTGCAGGGAACCCTTTCTGGACGTAGTGGGTGGCGTTCTCCGCCCATTCAAAATTTATCTTACATTGGCCGCGGTATTTATTAAGGAGGATCCTGTGCAGGGGCCCATCAGTGAAAGCTTCCACTTCGCCTCCAAAAGTATCCCTGTTTTGTTAAGTGAGGACCTAGCAGAAATTTTCAGTTTCACATTAGTTTCTGTGCTTATGGAGCATGTAAGTGAGTTTGCTTTGCGCGGGTCTGGATGGATGTTGAGTCATGTAAAACATCTCGACATGCATGTCTCTGCATACCGACCATTCACGGTGGGGGCCGCGCATACAAAGTTGCCTGCATTTTTGTCTAACCGCAAAGCTTGTGTAAACATCGAGACTGACCGTGAGATGTGCTTTCTGTATGCCGTTATGGCAGGTGTGACGCCGGCGGCTGGGATGGTTACTCGTACTGGATCGTATCCTAATCCTCTCGAGGTTTTTGATACGACCGGTATGACGTTCCCCATGACACTGCATCCGGTTAAGATCTTTGAGAGTCTCAATAATATTTCCGTGAACATTTATTCTTGCGTGAGTGATCAGGGAACGATTATTGACGAGGATTTTAACAAACCCACTGATGCAAGTATCCAGCCGATTTGCATTACCTCTATGCGATGTGATCGCCATGTGAATATTTTGGCTATTCGTGCGTCTGGTGCTCCCGCTCATCTCCATTTCGTGACTATTAAGAATTTGTCCCGCTTGCTTTCTTCTCAACTCTCGCGTGATCAACATACAAAGTGGGTTTGCGAGCGCTGTCTTCAGTATTTCCATACTGTGGACAAGTTGAACTCCCACACTGATTTGTGCAGCCAACACACGGCCGTTCGGTCAGTATTCCCGACTGAGGAGACTAAATGGCTCGAGTTCACAAATGTATCCAAGAAGGAACGTATGGGCTTTGTCGCTTATTGCGATACAGAGACCTACTTGAAACCGATGTCCACCTGTTTACCGGAGACCGATGCCTCCAGCACCACGACGGTGAACGAGCACGTGCCTTATGCATGTAGCATTTTATTAGTTTGTTCGTACGATGCTTCGCTTACCAGATATGCGCACTTTGAAGGGGAGAATTGTGTTGCCGACATGGTCTCTACCTTGATTGATATGACTAAGTGGGTGTGCGCGATTTATGCTAAGACCGTTCCCATGAAAGCCCAGACTCCTGCTGTTGCTGCGCGGTTGGCGAGTCAGACACATTGCCATATATGTAATAAGACACTAGGTGACAAGTCAGTGTTGGACCATGACCACCTGACCGGTGAGATTCGTGGCTATGCGCATTCTAAGTGTAATATTGCATTTAGACTGCAGAAGAACCAACTGGTGGCTATTTTCCACAATCTTCAGAATTATGATGCCCACTTTTTGATGAGACCATTAGTCTC
Source organism: Bacillus rossius redtenbacheri (assembly GCF_032445375.1). Lineage (NCBI taxonomy): Eukaryota > Metazoa > Arthropoda > Insecta > Phasmatodea > Bacillidae > Bacillus > Bacillus rossius. Next base: position 222,108,198 of record NC_086330.1, on the reverse strand, counting down.
ACGTCATATTGCACAACCTGACGGTTCCTCCATTTTGGAGAACCCCGGGGAGGTCAGGGTTATAGGCACGTCTCTTGAAAGTTACAAGAGCATAACAAAGTACATACCGATTACCGGTAATGATGCGAGAGGAGGTACTCGAACAGTGCGTTTAAGATTCATTGACTCCCTTAACTTCCTAACTTCATCTCTGGATACTCTGGCAGGTAATCTCTCGCCTGCTCAGCTGAGCCTCACTCGTGTCCAGTTTCCAGAAGACGCACAGTTTGATCTAGCTCGTAGGAAAGGGGTGTTCCCATACGATTTCGTCACTAGTATGGCAGAACTGCAGACGACCTCACTACCCCCTAGGGAAGCATTTCATAATGCTCTTAGTGGGACTGACGTGAGTGACGGGGACTATGCTCACGCTAGATCTGCGTGGAATGTTTTCCGCTGTAAGACTTTGAACGATTACGCGTTGCAGTATTTGAAGGTGGATACGTGTTTGTTGGCTGACGTGTTCGAGAATTTCCGTTCAGTTTGTTGCCAGTCCTATGTCTTAGATCCGGCGCACTACATTACGGCCCCATCACTTGCGTGGGACGGTTTGTTGAGCAAGTCTGAGGTGTGTCTGGAATTAGTCACCGATCCAGATATCTATCTTTTCTTGGAGAATGCTGTTCGGGGTGGGATCACCAACGTTAGTCGGCGCTATGCGAAGGCTAACAATGTTTACATGAGCGATTATGACTCCAGCCTGCCGTCTTCCTGCATCTGTTATTTCGATGTAAATTCTCTCTATGGTCATACGATGCTTGGTAAGCTTCCGGTGGGCAACTTCCAGTGGGTGCAGGAACTTGAATATGCAAACTGGAACTTTAGCACCATGGACACCGATGGTGACTGCTCATGTTTTATAGAGGTGGATCTATCCTTTCCGCGTGAATGTCATGACCGGCTATCATACCTGCCGCTTGCACCCGTGAATGGCGTACCGGTGAACGGCAATATGTCAAAGCTCTTATTGACACTTGAACCGCGAAAGAACTATGTTTTACATGCAAAAACACTGCAGCACTACCTTACATACGGGGCCGTTCTTGACAATGTTCATCGTGTTTTGCGCTTTGAACAAAAATCCTGGATGGCGTCGTACGTACGGTATAATCTGAATTGCCGTGCTCAGGCAGCGAACCCCTTTGAGAAATCCTTCTATAAATTAATGAATAATTCCGTTTTTGGCAAATCTTTGCAGTCGCCGCGTAGGGAGCGTGACATACATGTGGTTTCGCGGTACGATACCATATATGGTGCGGCAGAGTTGATAGGTCGTCCGTCATTTAAGGCGAGGCGGATCGTCGATGAAAATCTGGTCCTCATTGAGTTAGCCAAAGGTTCGGTAACCTTCAACAAACCCCTTTACACTGGTGTGGCCATCTTAGATTTATCCAAATTGCATCTCTATGATTTCCACTATAACTATATGCAGGTTAAGTTTCCCTTTCCATCTCTGCACCTGCTTTACTCAGATACCGATTCTCTTCTGTACCACATCGAGTGTCGCGATGTGTATTCTTCGATTCTCCCCGATTTGGCTTCTCGATTCGACACTTCGAATTATGCTCCAGATAATGCTCAAAGGTTTCCATCAGTCAACCACGGCATGACTGGTGTCATGAAGGATGAAGCCGCTGGACGCATCATTACTGAGTATGTTGGTCTTCGCCCCAAACTTTATGCATACAAGATGGACGATGGTGCTTTTACGCTTAAAGCCAAGGGTGTGAAGGCCAGTGTACTCAGCTCGCTACTTTTTGAGCAATATCTGGATTGCTTGCAAACAAATTCACGGGTTTGGGGGACTCAATATCATTTTCGTTCACGAAATCACATTGTTTGTACTGAACGCGTGACTAAGGTGGCGTTGTCATCAGGTGACGACAAGCGGAGCATTTCCGATGATGGAATTAGCACGCTTCCATGGGGACATTACCGTCTAGATCCCTGAACCTGAGTTCCCCACATAATAAGAGATTCTAACTTTTTTTTTATTTTATAATTTTCCAGTTTATTTTTTTTGTACTATCCTCATACCTTGGTACGCTCAATAAGCATTGCTGCTCCGAGTCGGGTTGTAGGAAAACAACAGCGCTCCAAACTCCTCCTCCGCTCGGAGTGGGCAACTGGGTAGATGGCAACCAACTTCGATTCATTGCCTCCCCCTTCACCCATAAAACATTAAGAATGTTGGACAGAACTCATGCACTACTGTACTGCGCATGTGGAGATAAAACCATCGGTATGTTTAACATGTAGAGATTGCACTCATCTTATTTACACGGTTCAGATAGTGAATCTGATAGTTTTCTTTAAATGCTAGTCTGTTTAATAATTTAAAGTAAATTTGAGTCTATCCTGATTTTAAATGCTAATGTGGTTAAACTTTGTTGCATGTCATCTTTCCGTCAAGACCAGGTCAACTATAGTCTTCATTCTGTCTCTGACAATTCCATAATGAACATGGCTGCTCTTGAGGAAATGCGCGATTGCATTGAATATGCGCTTCATGCTTGCATCGGCATGAATATAGATGCGATAGTACACCATATAGAGGTCTCCGCGATCAATTTGTTCGCTGCATTTCCAGAGGAATACGAGTTTCTAACATACCTTTACAACGGTATTATAGCATGCTTTGAAGCTGTAATGGAGGCTCAAGAGCAAGTGGAGCCAGATGATGGAGTGGACAGCGGCTTCGGAGAGAGTGACGGTGAAGCATAATGCTTGCGCCCTTGTTAAACATGGAAAATAGGCCTCTCGGGGAAACTCGCCATGTATAAAAAAAAGGAGTTAACGCATCTAATGCTGTACCTCCTGAGACATAGTCTCTAAGGTGATGTGGAAAGCAGCATACCACTATAAATTCAAACACAAGTTTTTTTTATTTTTTTTTTCAGCTTACACTCCAGAGAATCTTCCGCCACGTCGAGATGAAGAGAATGAGACTACACATCATAGTTATAAATTCACTATCACTAAATAATAATAATGAGCTTACACTATTATTAAATGCATTACAGGAAAGCTAACACTAAAGTATGCCTACAAGAAAAAATTTCTTATGCCTGCTTCTGATGCATATAAAGGAACACATATCATGATCATTCAATATGGTGCACTCTGTGCATGTAAGGGAACAATCTTTTCGGTGCACTCTGTGCATGTATTGGAACGAGTCCTTGGGTGTATCATGTGCTTCCAAAATGGTGGGGCTGTTGAATCCAAAATGGCGGAGAATTGTTTAAAGTTTGTAATATTTTTTAAATTTAAATATCGCGCCCTCTGGTAGCAACACTTGTTACTAAATTTATCGATTAGCATTCGACCTATCGAATGGTGCTGCGCCCTGGCAGCTGAAATATGAAATAAAAGTAAATATATCGATTAGCATTCGATCTATCGAATGGTGCTGTGCCCTGGCAGCTGAAATATGAAATAAAAGTAAATATATCGATTAGCATTCGACCTATCGAATGGTGCTGTGCCCTGGCAGCTGAAATATGAAATAAAGATGGCGACGGTGGCACACTCTGGTAGCCAACTTGAGAATCAAGATGGCGGCGCCTCTGACAACTAATTTTTGAATTTGCCGCGCGATACTAGCGACATCTACCAGCCAACTTGAGAACCAAGATGGCGGCGCCTCTGCCAACTAATTTTTGAATTTGGCGCCATCTGGTAGTCTGCACTGGAATTAAATATGGCGGCTGTATAATAATTTTTAATTTCAAATGTGGCACCTTAGGTATGCATTAAGGAAGGCAAAAACACCCTCCCCCCATTTATCATAAACTTGCCGTCAGTACATAGCATATATAGATTATTTATTCCACCATATTCCAATTGGTCTTGTGGTCTAGTGGTCAAGGCGTCCGCCTCGTAACCACGACATCCTGGACGTTTTCATGTCCCATGGATCGAATCCCAGCCTCGGCACTGAAAATATTTTAGTTAAAATAAAATAATACCTGCTGCTACCTGGTGGCGACCAACAGAACTATATGACATCACACAAGATGGCGGCCTCCAGCAGACGAAACAAGATGGCGGCCAGAAGAAATCAAGATGGCGGCCTCCAGCAGACGACACAGAATCATGACGTCACAATTCGAAGTTGGTGGAAATTTCTAGAAATACAAAATGGCGGATTTGCGGATTTGCGATTTGCGGATTTGCGGATTTGCGAATTTGATATTTGCGGATTTGCGAATTTGAGATTTGCGAATTTGAGATTTGCGGATTTGCGGATTAGCGTATTTGCGGATTTGCAGATTTGCGGATTCGCGGATTAGCCACTGGATTAGCGGATTAGCCACTGGATTAGCGCATAAAAAACTGGATTTGCACATAAAAAACCATAAAAAATGCATAAAAACCATAAAAAATGGGATAATCCCCGGATTACCCCGCTCCCCCCTCGCCTATGTTCCAGAGTCGGCACGCTCTCCCTACTGATTTTATCGTCGGCTGATGATTCATCCAACCTAGAGATCGAAGACACGCCACCTCCCTCTTTGCCTAGCCTGAAGCCCGTCACTTTAGATTCCGCATTCCAGGGTCGATTTGTTGATTCCAGAATCGCGAATGATATTCCCCAGCCCGACCCCAACATTAATAGATTTCTCTCCAGGTGCAGGGAACCCTTTATGGACGTAGTGGGTGGCGTTCTCCGCCCATTCAAAATTTATTTTACATTGGCCGCGTTATTTATTAAGGAGGATCCTGTGCAGGGGCCCATCAGTGATAGCTTCCACTTCGCCTCCAAAAGTATCCCTGTTTTGTTAAGTGAGGACCTAGCAGAAATTTTCAGTTTCACATTAGTTTCTGTGCTTATGGAGCATGTAAGTGAGTTTGCTTTGCGCGGGTCTGGATGGATGTTGAGTCATGTAAAACATCTCGACATGCATGTCTCTGCATACCGACCATTCACGGTGGGGGCCGCGCATACAAAGTTGCCTGCATTTTTGTCTAACCGCAAAGCTTGTGTAAACATCGAGACTGACCGTGAGATGTGCTTTCTGTATGCCGTTATGGCAGGTGTGACGCCGGCGGCTGGGATGGTTACTCGTACTGGATCGTATCCTAATCCTCTCGAGGTTTTTGATACGACCGGTATGACGTTCCCCATGACACTGCATCAGGTTAAGATCTTTGAGAGTCTCAATAATATTTCCGTGAACATTTATTCTTGCGTGAGTGATCAGGGAACGATTATTGACGAGGATTTTAACAAACCCACTGATGCAAGTATCCAGCCGATTTGCATTACCTCTATGCGATGTGATCGCCATGTGAATATTTTGGCTATTCGTGCGTCTGGTGCTCCCGCTCATCTCCATTTCGTGACTATTAAGAATTTGTCCCGCTTGCTTTCTTCTCAACTCTCGCGTGATCAACATACAAAGTGGGTTTGCGACCGCTGTCTTCAGTATTTCCATACTGCGGACAAGTTGAACTCCCACACTGATTTGTGCAGCCAACACACGGCCGTTCGGTCAGTATTCCCGACTGAGGAGACTAAATGGCTCGAGTTTACAAATGTATCCAAGAAGGAACGTATGGGCTTTGTCGCTTATTGCGATACAGAGACCTACTTGAAACCGATGTCCACCTGTTTACCGGAGACCGATGCCTCCAGCACCACGACGGTGAACGAGCACGTGCCTTATGCATGTAGCATTTTATTAGTTTGTTCGTACGATGCTTCGCTTACCAGATATGCGCACTTTGAAGGGGAGAATTGTGTTGCCGACATGGTCTCTACCTTGATTGATATGACTAAGTGGGTGTGCGCGATTTATGCTAAGACCGTTCCCATGAAAGCCCAGTCTCCTGCTGTTGCTGTGCGGTTGGCGAGTCAGACACATTGCCATATATGTAATAAGACACTAGGTGACAAGTCAGTGTTGGACCATGACCACCTGACCGGTGAGATTCGTGGCTATGCGCATTCTAAGTGTAATCTTGCATTTAGACTGCAGAAGAACCAACTGGTGGCTATTTTCCACAATCTTCAGAATTATGACGCCCACTTTTTGATGAGACCATTAGTCTCACGTCATATTGCACAACCTGACGGTTCCTCCATTTTGGAGAACCCCGGGAAGGTCAGGGTTATAGGCACGTCTCTTGAAAGTTACAAGAGCATAACAAAGTACATACCGATTACCGGTAATGATACGAGAGGAGGTACTCGAACAGTGCGTTTAAGATTCATTGACTCCCTTAACTTCCTAACTTCATCTCTGGATACTCTGGCAGGTAATCTCTCGCCTGCTCAGCTGAGCCTCACTCGTGTCCAGTTTCCAGAAGATGCACAGTTTGATCTAGCTCGTAGGAAAGGGGTGTTCCCATACGATTTCGTCACTAGTATGGCAGAACTGCAGACGACCTCACTACCTCCTAGGGAAGCATTTCATAATGCTCTTAGTGGGACTGACGTGAGTGACGGGGACTATGCTCACGCTAGATCTGCGTGGAATGTTTTCCGCTGTAAGACTTTGAACGATTACGCGTTGCAGTATTTGAAGGTGGATACGTGTTTGTTGGCTGATGTGTTCGAGAATTTCCGTTCAGTTTGTTGCCAGTCCTATGGCTTAGATCCGACGCACTACATTACGGCCCCATCACTTGCGTGGGACGGTTTGTTGAGCAAGTCTGAGGTGTGTCTGGAATTAGTCACCGATCCAGATATCTATCTTTTCTTGGAGAATGCTGTTCGGGGTGGGATCACCAACGTTAGTCGGCGCTATGCGAAGGCTAACAATGTTTACATGAGCGATTATGACTCCAGCCTGCCGTCTTCCTACATCTGTTATTTCGATGTAAATTCTCTCTATGGTCATACGATGCTTGGTAAGCTTCCGGTGGGCAACTTCCAGTGGGTGCAGGAACTCGAATATGCAAACTGGAACTTTAGCACCATGGACACCGATGGTGACTGCTCATGTTTTATAGAGGTGGATCTATCCTTTCCGCGTGAATGTCATGACCGGCTATCAGACCTGCCGCTTGCACCCGTGAATGGCGTGCCGGTGAACGGCAATATGTCAAAGCTCTTATTGACACTTGAACCGCGAAAGAACTATGTTTTACATGCAAAAACACTGCAGCACTACCTCACGTACGGGGCCGTTCTTGACAATGTTCATCGTGTTTTGCGCTTTGAACAAAAATCCTGGATGGCGTCGTACGTACGGTATAATCTGAATTGCCGTGCTCAGGCAGCGAACCCCTTTGAGAAATCCTTCTATAAATTAATGAATAATTCCGTTTTTGGCAAATCTTTGCAGTCGCCGTGTAGGGAGCGTGACATACGTGTGGTTTCGCGGTACGATACCATATATGGTGCGGCAGAGTTGATAGGTCGTCCGTCATTTAAGGCAAGGCGGATCGTCGATGAGAATCTGGTCCTCATTGAGTTAGCCAAAGGTTCGGTAACCTTCAACAAACCCCTTTACACTGGTGTGGCCATCTTAGATTTATCCAAATTGCATCTCTATGATTTCTACTATAACTATATGCAGGTTATGTTTCCCTTTCCATCTCTGCACCTGCTTTACTCAGATACCATTCTCTTCTGTACCACATAGAGTGTCGCGATGTGTATTCTTCGATTCTACCCGATTTGGCTTCTCGATTCGACACTTCGAATTATGCTCCAGATAATGTTCAAAGGTTTCCATCAGTCAACCACGGCATGACTGGTGTCATGAAGGATGAAGCCGCTGGACGCATCATTACTGAGTATGTTGGTCTTCGCCCCAAACTTTATGCATACAAGATGGACGATGGTGCTTTTACGCTTAAAGCCAAGGGTGTGAAGGCCAGTGTACTCAGCTCGCTACTTTTTGAGCAATATCTGGATTGCTTGCAAACAAATTCACGGGTTTGGGGGACTCAAAATCATTTTCGTTCACGAAATCACATTGTTTGTACTGAACGCGTGACTAAGGTGGCGTTGTCATCAGGTGACGACAAGCGGAGCATTTCCGATGATGGAATTAGCATGCTTCCATGGGGACATTACCGTCTAGATCCCTGAGCCTGAGTTCCCCCACATAATAAGAGATTCTAACTTTTTTTATTTTATAATTTTCCAGTTTTATTTTCTTTTTGTACTATCCTCATACCTTGGTACGCTCAATAAGCATTGCTGCTCCGAGTCGAGTTGTAGGAAAACAACAGCGCTCCAAACTCCTCCTCCGCTCGGAGTGGCCAACTGGGTAGATGGCAACCAACTTCGATTCATTGCCTCCCACTTCACCCATAAAACATTAAGAATGTTGGACAGAACTCATGCACTACTGTACTGCGCATGTGGAGATAAAACCATCGGTATGTTTAACATGTAGAGATTGCACTCATCTTATTTACACGGTTCAGATAGTGAATCTGATAGTTTTCTTTAAATGCTAGTCTGTTTAATAATTTAAAGTAAATTTCAGTCTATCCTGATTTTAAATGCTAATGTGGTTAAACTTTGTTGCATGTCATCTTTCCGTCAAGACCAGGTCAACTATAGTCTTCATTCTGTCTCTGACAATTCCATAATGAACATGGCTGCTTTTGAGGAAATGCGCGATTGCATTGAATGTGCGCTTCATGCTTGCATCGGCATGAATATAGATGCGATAGTACACCATCTAGAGGTCTCCGCGATCAATTTGTTCGCTGCATTTCCAGAGGAATACGAGTTTCTAACATACCTTTACAACGGTATTATAGCATGCTTTGAAGCTGTAATGGAGGCTCAAGAGCAAGTGGAGCCAGATGATGGAGTGGACAGCGGCTTCGGAGAGAGTGACGGTGAAGCATAATGCTTGCGCCCTTGTTAAACATGGAAAATAGGCCTCTCGGGGAAACTCCCCATGTATAAAAAAAAGGAGTTAACGCATCTAATGCTGTACCACCTGAGACATAGTCTCTAAGGTGATGTGGAAAGTAGTATACCACTATAAATTCAAACACAAGTTTTTTTTTTTTTTTTTCAGCTTACACTCCAGAGAATCTTCCGCCACGTCGAAACGAAGAGAATGAGACTACACATCATAGTTATAAATTCACTATCACTAAATAATAATAATGAGCTTACACTATTATTAAATGCATTACAGGAAAGCTAACACTAAAGTATGCCTATAAGAAAAAATTTCTTATGCCTGCTTCTGATGCATATAAAGGAACACATATCATGATCATTCAATATGGTGCACTCTGTGCATGTAAGGGAACAATCTTTTCGTTGCACTCTGTGCATGTATTGGAACGAGTCCTTGGGTGTATCATGTGCTTCCAAGATGGTGGGGCTGTTGAATCCAAGATGGCGGATTATTTTTTAAAGGTTGTAATATTTTTTAAATTTAAATATCTCGCCCTCTGGTAGCAACACTTGTTACTAAATATATCGATTAGCATTCGACCTATCGAATGGTGCTGCGCCCTGGCAGCTGTAATATGAAATAAAAGTAAATATATCGATTAGCATTCGACCTATCGAATGGTGCTGCGCCCTGGCAGCTTAAATATGAAATAAAAGTAAATATATCGATTAGCATTCGACCTATCGAATGGTGCTGCGCCCTGGCAGCTGAAATATGAAATAAAAGTAAATATATAGATTAGCATTCGACCTATCGAATGGTGCTCCGCCCTGGCAGCTGAAATATGAAATAAAGATGGCGACGGTGGCGTCATCTGGTATCGATTATATGAACTTAAATTTGGCTACGGTGGCACACTCTGGTAGCCAACTTGAGAATCAAGATGGCGGCGCCTCTGGCAACTAATTTTTGAATTTGCCGCGCGATACTAGCGACATCTACCAGCCAACTTGATAACCAAGATGGCGGCGCCTCTGACAACTAATTTTTGAATTTGGCGCCATCTGGTAGTCTGTGCTGGAATTAAAGATGGCGGCTGTATAATAATTTTAATTTCAAATGTGGCGCCTTAGGTATGCATTAAGGAAGGCAAAAACACCCTCCCCCATTTATCATAAACTTGCCGTCAGTACGTAGCATATATAGATTATTTATTCCACCATATTCCAATTGGTCTCGTGGTCTAGTGGTCAAGGCGTCCGCCTCGTAACCACGACATCCTGGACGTTTTCACGTCCCATGGATCGAATCCCAGCCTCGGCACTGAAAATATTTTAGTTAAAATAAAATAATACCTGCTGCTACCTGGTGGCGACCAACAGAACTATATGACGTCACACAAGATGGCGGCCTCCAGCAGACGAAACAAGATGGCGGCCAGAAGAAATCAAGATGGCGGCCTCCAGCAGACGACACAGAATCATGACGTCACGATTCGAAGTTGGTGGAAATTTCTAGAAATACAAAATGGCGGATTTGCGGATTTGCGGATTTGCAGATTTGTGAATTTGCGGATTTGCAGATTTGCTGATTAGCCACTGGATTAGCGGATTAGCCACTGGATTAGCCACTGGATTAGCACATAAAAAACTAGATTTGCACATAAAAAACCATAAAAAATGTGTAAAAAACCATAAAAAATGGGATAATCCCCAGATTACCCCGCTGCCCCCTCGTCTATGTTCCAGAGTCGGCACGCTCTCCCTACTCTCAGGTAATGGTATACTACGTGAGTCAAAACAATTACTTTTTAGAAACTTTTGACTAGTTTAAAATACATGTACTTTGAAACTCTATAAATAAAAACACACAAAGTTCCAATTTCACAAATTTATTAACAAAACTACACCAATAAATATTAGGTTAAGGCATTAAACATTTTCGTAAGCTAAGTCTTTAATGCTACACAGACTGCCTCGTCGTCTCTGGGTACTATCGATTCCGTTCCTACTGGGTCGCTGGTCACGGGCTTAGGAACACAGGTTTCCGACTGGTCCTCTTCTTCGGCGACGACTGTTTCGGCGAGACATGAACGACGTCTGCAACCACGGCTGCGACTTGGCTTTGACTCAGTGCTTGTTGAGACAGGATCACTGACTGAACTAAGACGGGAAGCATGTCGTTCGGGCGTCTGCATAGATGCATCGCAGGTCGCAACAGGTTGCAACAGGTCCGAGTTTGATGTTGCGCATGCAGACGATGCGACTACCTATTTATGCTCGCTGGAAGGATCATGTGTGGTCTAATGTGATATACGGCACAGTTTCCAGGTTCGCAGCAATATAACAGCTGATGAGTTTGTTCGTAGGACACAGGAAAGTGTGAAAACCGCTAGTGCTAGGCGCCTCCATCACAGATTTACGTTTATGTGCGCAGATATCCGGCATCCCAGTAGCTGTGCTCGATACTGCTGAAGCACGGTCTTACACTCACTTATGTATTCACTGGATGAAACGAAAACATCTTCTTGTAGGTCAGTCGATAACTGAAGGCTAGAATGGTGGCACACCTTTTATATATGCAGACTCTTCTCACACTGCGGGTGCCATTTTTGCATTAGCTGCGAGTTTGTACTAGCACATACTCGTTAGAATTGTGGCTGTTCGCTATATATTGCACTAATCTTACGCAGGAAAGGACAGCTGTAGTCGGTCTGCTGGCCTATAATTTCGGTGGCTTCTTTGCAAAACTTGCTCAACCATTTCTTCTGCTCAGGTCCAGTGACATAAATGATGCCACGCGGATTCTGCAGTAGCAAATAATCTTAAGTGTTTTTCACTTGATGGTACGAGATTTTGCCTTCGTCCCACTCCATGCCATGATAATATTAAATTTGCATAGCCATTTGAACAGTTACCTTTTTCGTCCAGTAGTTTCTAAGGATACGTTGGCCAGAAAGTGTGAGTTTGAGTCCTGCCGTCGTCCTCATACGTAACGGAAATTTCCTTGAGCACGAATCCGTTTTGGCTCCGGACACCTTGCAGGTTGCAGTACATCTTGATGCTAGCAATGCTTAGCAATAACTAAATTCATCTCATGAATGCAACAGTATTTATGAGAGAATTTTCACAAGCTTTTTTCGGCAATTTTACGATGCAAGTCGTTCGTAAACCATCAAAGAGGATAGGTGGTTGGTGGAATATTTCCAATCGTCGATATCTATATCCTACAGTCGATGATGTTTGAATTTATACCATCATCCTGTTTGTAAACGTCAAACACCATTAACGGAGCTTTGCTCTTGAAACTGTCGGGACTCGGTATTGGTGACTGTGTGCTGAAACTTGGTACATATTTGATATGCGAGAATAAATATTCTATTTTCAAAGTCCATGTTCACAACAACATTCGGGTAGCTTTCGCTATTTAAAAATATTTTTACATTATGTATTTGGCAGTTATTGAACATGGAGCGGTTCTTTCCTGCATTGAGGTGTCTTGCAGTCGGAAGCCTGACCATGATGTATCTTGGTTTTACTGTAGCGAAGCTGGATTTTTCTAACCAGTTAATATGCTGATTTTTAGGCAAGCCGTAATATATTTCCAGGCTCCAGGATCGGAATGGTACGTCATTGTTCTTGCCATTGCATCTTATTACGTTCGATTGTGCTCACTAGGACGTGAGACAGCATCCACTTGATAGACTGTAGTGTTAGCGAGACAACTTATGGGTTTTCTGCAGCAGTGACAATTGTATTAATGTGTGTGTGTTTGCTATAAACAGTAAGAGCTCTTGTTTCGAATTAATGATTATATGCTTGTAGTCTTCAATAAATTTAAGAAGCATGGACAGGGAAACGCAAATTTCGAATTTTTTCGGCATAAACGGGTAGCTTGTATTCATCCTCGAGGGCCCAGACAGCCATTTTTGCTGCAGAAAGTTCGTTCGGTGTGAGCGAAAGGTAATTTTTAATAGCAGATGTATTGCCTACGTCTGTCGTCTGATTTACCTCGACACCATTGAGTACATATGTAATATGCTTGGTTAGGTGAAGAATACCTTTGCAGGATATTGTCATTGTCGGATGCGTGTCATCTGCCTTTGTCGGAGTACCTCTTATACATAGAAATGACTGCGAAGGTAAAGTACTGATATCATGCTGCTGTAAATTCGGTCGTAGTAGTCTTACAACAGAACTGCATACTGTTCTCGAGTCTCACGAAGCCAATATCTGGAAATACATTTCGCTACTGGCTAAAGAGTAGAAATTGTAAAAAATAAAAAAAAAAGGAATTAATAGAGTAGAGTACCTGCTAGCCATCGACCAGCAAGTGGAGACCTTGGATTTTCGAATTCGCGACATGATGGAAGTATCGAATTCATAAAGACGCGACGATTTGAGGGCTTTTTAAAGTAGCCTGAATGCAGCACTAAATCACTTGACAATGAAAACAGATCTCGCTAACCACAGTGTGAAGAAGTATCTGCGGACGAACAAAAAATGTCTTGCAATACATTTTCAGCCAGAAAAATGTTGGACTTGGCCAGTGACATTCATCATGATATACAGTCTGTTCGTGAAAAAATCTACTTGCTAGAAGAGCCAGACTTTCACGTGAAATGGAAAAAAAGATATATTTAAACCAATCACTAGTCGTCTCGACGAACTTAAAAATAAGGAAGAACTAACCATCACTGTGATGACAATAGTCGATGATGAGATGCCTACTGCAAAGAAGAGGAATTATGAATCAGCTCGAGAAGAAGAGGATTTTACGAGAACAGAGTCTATGCACAAGAAAAAATTATGGAAACACAGTCACCAAGTTAATGCAATTGTCCGGCCATACTTGAGATCCTTAACGAGTATGAATAATGACACGACCTACGGAGTGTACAGAAAACCTAATAGTTGGTTTCTCAGTGCTAAGGAAATATACTTATACTAGCAGTAGTGTAGGAAAGTATTTCCGAGGACTGACATCAGCCTTGTGGTGCTAGGCTTCCATCTGTGGAGCCGGTGAGGCGGGGCAATGACCGACCTCTCAGATGTCAAGGTGGCCAACTTGAATCCGCCATTTTGTTTTCTAGAACATTGCATCATTTTTAATAGTGATGTCACCCTTGTGCTTTTGGTTACGGCCGCCATCTTGAATTATAAAAACATTGCAATTTTCGTTATGGTTGCCATATTGAATTCTAATATCATGTCCGCCATCTTGGATATGATTTAGCAATTTTTTCGGTTGCGACATCGTGTCCGCCATTTTGTTTTTGTATGCGGGAAGCCGCCATACTGTATGACGACACATCCGCCATATTGTTTTTTTTCTGTTCCCTCAAATGTCGACATCTTGGATACCGATGTCTTTGTTTCTGCTGTTTCTTCCTAGAGAGTGCCAGCCTCGCTGTTTCTCATAACATAAGTTCAATGTTCCATTAACTATCAGAGCCATTGTGGTCCTTAACGCCATATTATAATTCTTTTTTTTTTACATAATACATTGGTAACACTATGATTCGAACCATCGGAGCTCTGACATTAAGGTTGGAAAACATACGCCTTTAACCGCACGCCCATTGAGACATGTACCAGACTGAGAATTAAGGTAGGCTATATAATATGCCAGAATATTGGAATATTTTTTAAAATGTATAAAGAAATTTACATAATCAAAATTTAATAAATAATTATTTACAAACACCTCTGAAATTTTCGTTAGGGCCGCCATCTTGAAAAATTGTAGTTTCTATGCTGTAAAAATGGAAAAAGATTTAAAATTTATAAAAAATAATAAAAATGTAAATCAAAACACTCCTCTGTCTTGGATTATGACATCACGCCTGTAATCTTGAAAATACGTAATTATTAACATATTGTAATGGAAAAAAATTGTAACAAATGTATTTTTCAAAATTTAATAAAACATTTTTAAAACATACACTTATGTCCTTGGTTCAAACTCAGTGAGGGCAAAAAAATAAAAATGACAATAGATCAATCCTCCACAGAAGCCGCCGGCAGACAGCTCGCCCACTACTAATGCCAAGGAATATATCAACAGCTAGTATGATGTAACGTCGGTCATCTTGTTTTCGTCTGCTACATTGCACTACCACTATGTTAGTTTATTTTTTGACTGCTAGACCTTTGTCCTTAACTGTTCGCCTTGACCTTTGACTTTGACCTTGAGCTTTCACCTTGTCCTTGGTATTTACCTTGACTTTTACCTTGACATCGTCATTTGAGTTGACCTTGAACTTTCCTTGACTTTGACCTTTGACATTGACCCGGTGACCATCTTGGGTCCCCCATTGTCTTTTCAGTACTCGATGCCAGGAGCGCTAGTTAACACACATCGCCTGCTAGAGGACATTGCCGCCATCTTGTTTTCAATACTTCTTACTAGGAGCGCTATTGTCACGTAGTACACATGGCATCTGCTAGAATGTGTGGTCATAATATTAGTTTAATTCTTAGCCACTAGACTGCAGTATTATTTATTAACAGACAGTTATCTCTCATGGTATCCGCCATCTGGTAATTTGGATGCCATCTGGAAAGTTCGGAATTATTAACCTAGAAATTCGGGAAAAATTTCAAAATTCTTAAAAAAAAACACTTATTAAAATAATGATTGACGTGATAGATATCCGTCTTTGGTTTGATTCTGGGCCAGTGATAAAGGTAACTAAAGCTTAATTTTTAAAAATTCTGTTTCGCGTGTAGTTTATTAATCATTCACTCTAAAAAAAAAACACTAGAAAAGATACCTGTCCATCGAATTAAATACGCTATCTCTGTTCCTTTCATGGATGTCTTATATTTCGATGCATCGCAGGGGCGCAATAACAGGGGGGGGGGGCAAGGTATTTTGCCCCCCCCCCCCCCCCTTGAAACCTTGAAGTGGGGGCAAATGGGGGCAAAGAAAGTGCTGTGTAATCAATTTTTAGATGATAAAACTGCTTAAATAGCACCATTTTCCACCTTGAAATACAAATTTTCCCGGGGGAGGATCCCCGGACCCCCCGCTTCAATATGGGGGATCGATGATTCTTTATAAAAAGCTATATTGTCCCCGCCTCCCTTTTGGAAATTTAGTTGTTGCGCCCCTGGATGCATGGAATAACTCCTAACCGGTTCATGTACAATGCTAGACATATAGACCAAGCATCTTCGTACCACGAGACCAGGTCATGAACAATGTCAGACGTATAGACCAGAAATTCCCGAACCTCAAGACCTTCGTCGTTAGCTAATGTAACATATTTTTACCAGTAAAGATAAAGTCTTTGAACAGTCAGACCTAAAATCGATAAAATCAATTAGGTACAAGCATTTTGACCAGCGGATCATGCGTTACGCTTACAAGAGGACCAAGAATACCTGAAAAATATTTTATCAAGACATAGAGATGCGTCCAGTGTGTGTACTGTACGTCCAGAGTGTGTACTGTGTGTTTAGTATGTGTAGTGTGTGTATGTTGTGTACTTTGTATGTACTGTGTGTTCTGGGTGTACTGGGTCGACTGTGTATACTATGTTTACTATGTGTATGTACTGTGTGTACTGTGTGTACTGTGTGTAATGTGTGTAATGTGTGTTCAGTGTGTTCTTTTTGACGTGACAACGTCTAATAAATCGATGAACGCCAGCTGCACGCACGAAAAATTGTCCCGTAATGCACATTGTTCCACTACGGATGTGTCCCGTTACGCTCATTGTACGCATGCGCCGTATCTCTCTTCCACTTGATTGGAACAACAGTCGATTTGACTTTTCAATCATGTTTTCGTCGTTTGAATTATTAATATTATATAATTTAACTATCGTCCACCGATTTTCAGCACAATCGGTACGGTTATTTAAAAGTAATGTTGTATTTTCAAATACGTGTTTAACGAACAATGGTATTTTACAGTTACACATAATAATTCAAATTACACCCGGGATCTTTTGCACAATGTTTTAAAAAATATTGTAACACATTATAAATAAGTTTGGTGTATTTGGGATGCGTATTTGTTATAAAATCGTATTATAAAAACGAAATAATATTATTCCCCTACCATGCTTTCATCTACGGTGACGGACGCGAACCGAACGAATCGTGCTCTCTATCAGCTACCGTGTGAACCAGGCACTCGTTAATACATATTTTCCTTTGTTTACCGCGATGGGCGTTATTATTAATGAATTATAAATAAAATGTCGTGCCTGGGGCCACAATTGCATATCATTTTGAGCACTGGAAGACATAAAAGCATAACATATTCTCGACGAATTTTAATCTGTGGTTTTGATTGCTTATTACAACAACAATTTTGGCAATAAGGGTTAATTATTCTTGCATTTTAAAAATCTGATTACTAGTATAATTTCAAGTATTTATTCTTTTATTATTAAAAAAAATTGTTTGTCTGTAAAGTCGGTTTACGGACGATAGTTTAACGTGACGTCATAACAAAACATTGATGAAATGATTGATCCAGAAGAAAAGGAAATATCATATTCGGCCTGAGACTGAGCCGTAATAGGTTTTTGCAACCAAACCATTTAGGCATTAAAAATATTATATTCTTTGAGGAAGAATTTTTTTTTTAATTTTTCGGTCTTTTGTATGATAAAATCTACATCTGCATACTTTTATGAATAAAATTGAATCATTTTTTTTATTGAATTTTCACTATTTTGTATGGATACAAAGGAGTGAAATGAAATGTAATGTACAGTTTAATTAATAAATTTACTTTTATTTGCATTCATTATTCAAATATATTTATTACTTTTGAAATGTTACGTGCGCCGTATTTATTTTTACAAGTTCAAAAAAAAAATACGGCGCACCTGCCCGGATTCGAACCGACTACCTTACGATTAAAAGATAGCGCGGCTGAACTTTCAGCCACGAGGCCATGCATGAAATATGAGGGTGTTAGATGGTATATAAAGTTTATAATCATTTTGTTCACGGTAGGGGAATAATATTATTTCGTTTTAATAACTTGATTTTATAACAAATACGCATCCCAAATACACCAAACTTATTTATAAGGTGTTACAATATATTTTTTTAAAACGTACAAAAGATTCCGGTTGTAATTTGAATTATTATGTGTAACTGTAAAACACCATTGTTGGTTCAAAACGTATTTGAATATTCAACATTACTTTTAAATAACCTTACCGATTGTGCTGAAAATCAGTGGACGATCGTTAAATTACATAATATTAATAATTCAAACGACGAAAATATGATTGAAAAGTCAAATCGATGGTCGTTCCAATCGAGTGGAAGAGAGATGCCACGCATGCGTACAATGAGCAAACAGGAACATCCGTAGTGGGACATCCGTAGTAGGACACTTTTTCGTGCGTGCAGCTGGCGTTCATCGATTTATTAGACGTTGTCACGTCAAAAAGTAGCATCTGTTGGCGAGTGCAGTAATAATAGGTTATGTTAGATATTTTATTACACTATTTACATGAAAACTTGTTCATAATTATATTTAAACGAAAAGATAATGTGGTTATCATTGCTTATTACAACAAAAATTTCGGCATTTTAAAAATCTGATTACTAGTATGATTTCAAGTATTTATTTTTTGACGTGACAACGTCTAATAAATCGATGAACGCCGGCTGCACGCACGAAAAAGTGTCCCACTACGGATGTCCCACTACGGATGTGTTCTGTTTGCTCATTGTACGCTTGCGTGTCATCTCTCTTCATACTCATTGTACGCATGCGTGGCATCTCTCTTCCATTCGATTGGAATAACCGTCGATTTGACTTTTTAATCATATTTTCGTCGTTTGAATTATTAATATTATGTAATTTAACGATCGTCCACCGATTTTCAGCACAATCGGTAGGGTTATTTAAAAGTAATGTTGAAAATTCAAATACGTTTTGAACCAACAATGGTGTTTTACAGTTACACATAATAATTCAAATTACACCCAGGATCTTATGCACAACGTTTTAAAAAATATTGTAACACATTATAAATAAGTTTGGTGTATTTGGGATGCGTATTTGTTATAAAATCGTGTTAATATTATGCCCCTACCATGAACAAATTTTATATATATATATATATATATATATATATATATATATATAACATTTGAAATTACATTACTTTAGTATGGCCTCGTGGGCGTGGTTAGCGTACCTACCTCATAAAAGTATGCAGAGGTTGATTTTATCATACAAAAGATAAAAAAATTTTAAAAAAATTTCTTCCTCAAAGAATATAATATTTTTAATGCCTAAATGATTTGGTTGCAAAAACCTATCACGGCTCAGTCTCAGGCCGTATATGATATTTCCTTTTCTTCTGGATCAATCATTTCATCAATGTTTTGTTATGACGTTGTCACGTTAAACTATCGTCCGTAAACCGACTTTACAGACAACTAATTTTTTTTATTATTAAAAAAAGTAGCATCTGTCGGAGAGTGCTGTAATAATGTGTTATGTTACAATTGACTAAAAAATTATGGTGTTTCATATAATTGATGATAGATTTTTGATTACAATTTATATATATATATGAAAACTTGTTCATAATTATATTTAAACTTTATAGCTAAATGCCAGTTTTTAAAATTAACTACAAGTCATCTACACGTGAACTGTTTCGTCGACTGTTTATAAAGTGAAGTGAAAAGTTAATGTGGTTTTCATTGCTTATTACAACAACAATTTCGGCAATAAAACTTAATTATTCTTGCATTTTAAAAATCTGATTACTAGTATAATTTCAAGTTTTTATTCTTTTATTATTAAAATAAAAATGATTCAATTTTATTCATAAAAGAATGCAATCATTTCATAAATGTTTTGTTATGACGTTCTCACGTTAATCTATCGTCCATAAACCGACTTTATAGACAACCAATTTTTTTTTAATGTTGAATATGTGTCGTTTCGTTAAATGCGCGTAGTCAAATCTGTAGTAGTTCTGTAGTAGCTCTGAATATTTACTAGTCCAAAACCTCTTTGTCTTGATAAAAAAAAAATATTCAGGGATTCTTGGTCCTCTTGTAAGCATAAAACATGATCAATTGGTCTAAATGTTTGTAATTGATTTTATCGATTTAGGTTTGACAGTTCAAAAGACTTTGTCTTTACTGTTTGAAATATGGTATATTAGCTATGGACGAAGAAGTTCTTGAGGTTCGGAAATTTCTGTTCTCTACGTCTGACATTGTTCATGACTTGGTCTCGTGGTACGAAGACGCTTGGTATTTATGTTTAGCAGTGTATAAGACATGGTTGGAAGTTATTCCATGCATCAAAATATTAGACATCCATGGAAGTAACACAGATGACGTGTGTAATTCGATGGACACGTATCTTGTCTAGTGTTGTTTTTTCTTAAAGTAAATGATTAATAAACTACACAGTAAGCAGAATTATAAAAAAACCTTTAATTACCTTTATCACTGGCCGAGAATCAAACCAACGATGGAAATCTATTGCGTCAATCATTATATCAATAAGATTTTTTTTTAATTTTGAAATATTCTCTAATTTCTAGGTAAATAATTACGAATTTTCCTGGTGGCATCCAAATTTCAGGATGGTGAATGCCTTGAGAGATTGCTGTCTGTTAATAAATAATACTGCGCTCTAGTGGCTAAGAATTAAACTAATATGACGGCCACACACTCTAGCAAATGCCATGTGTACTACATGGCACTAGCGCTCCTAGGAACAAGTATTGAGAACCAGTTGGTGGCAATGACCTCAAGCAGGCGAAGTGTGTTAACTAGTGCTCCTGGTATCGAGTACTGAAAATACGATGGTAGATCCAAGATGGTCACCAGGGTCATAGTCAAGTTAAGGTCAAGTGTAATATCAAGGTAAAAGTCCAAGGTCAAGATCAAATGATGTCATAATTAAAGTAAATACCAAGGTCAATGTCAAATGTCATAGTTAAAGTAAATACCAAGGTCAAGATCAAAGTCAAATGTCAAGGCCAACAGTTAAGGTTAAAGGTCTAGCAGATAAAAATTAAAATAACATGGTGGTAGCACACTCTAACAGACGAAAGAAGATGGCAGATGTGACTTCATACTAGCTGTCAATATATACCTTGGCATTAGTGGTGGGTGGTCACTCTGCCGGCAGCTTCTGTAGAGGATGGATCTGTCGTAATTTTTCTTTTTTTGCCCTCATCGGTTTCAAACCAAAGATCTAAGTTTGTGTAAGAAATATATTTTTTAAATTTTGATTAAATGTTTTTTTAATTTTTTATCATTAAAATCTGATAATAATTATGTATTTTCAAGATGGCAGGCATGATGTCATATTCTAAGATGGAGGAGTGTTTTTATTTACATTTTATTAGTTTTTATAAATTATATAAAAATTCCTATTTTATAGCATAATAATTACGGATTTTCAAGTTGGTGGCCGTAACGAAAATAGCAATGGTGTTTTTAAATAATAATTGATTAAATTTTGATTACTTAAATTTATTATTAATTTAAAAATTTTCCCCGATATTATAGCATATATACCATTTTTAATTCTCAGTCTGGTAAATGTCTCAATGGCCGTGCGGTTAAAGGAGTATCTTTTACAACCTAGAGGTCAGAGCTGCGATGGTTTGAAAGACAGCGCTTCTAATGTATTTTGTAGAAAAAATAAATTTAATATGGCCATAAGGATCACAACATCTCTGGTGGGTAATGGAACATGTGATGAGACAGAGCGATGCTGGCACTCTCTAGGAAGAAACAACAGAAACAAAGACATCGGTATCCAAGATGTCGGCCTCAAGTGGAATAGAAAAAACAATATGGCGGATGTGTCGTCATACAATATGGCCACTTCCAGCATACAAAAATAAAATGGCGGACATGATGTTACAATAGAAAAAATGCTTGTGAAATCCTATCCAAGATGACGGAAGTGTTATTAGGATTCAGTATCGTGACCTTAACAAAATTTGCAACATTCTATAATTCAATATGGTGGCCGTAACGAAAATTTCAATGGTGACATCTTAATTCAAAATGACGGAAAGTTCTATAAAACAAAATGGCTGATTCAAAGTGGCCGACTTACATCAGAGAGTTCGGTCATTGTCTCGCTCCACCAGCTCAACAGTTGGAAGCCCGGCACCGGCACCACAAGACTGACGCCTGTCTTCAAAATACTTTCCTACATTACTTCTATAAAATATCATATTTGTAGAAGAGTACAATAAACATTGGACTCCAGGTCTTACCAAATTGCTGTTTCGCAGGGAACCTAAAGGTTATTCTCACGAATATTTGAAAGAGTACAAAAAACTACTAGAACTAACTCATGCGCATTTTTGCGATAACGATCCAGAAAATTACATACATTAAAATGAAGATCATGAAAAAATCGTCATTCTCTCCAATATCTTCTGTGAACTAGCAATACATGGTGATGGTTTTAAAACAAAGCTAAAAAGTGGACATAACTTTGACTATATGTATTGGGACGACCCAAACGAATTGATCTACAGGTTAAGACTTTTACTTGCTTCGCTTAGTGCAGGAAACTATTCGTACATCAACGAAATAGTCTCCATATTTGAAGAACTTAGGGAGGCCGGCTACATACAATGAGTCAAACCGTAATCACTCATGAACTTCATGCTCCTGCAAGACGAAAATACCTTCGATGCAAATTCGTAGTGCATGGACTTTATGATTTGTTCCAGGCGGACCTTGTTGAGATGATACTATATGCCCGAATGAATAAAGGTTTCAAGTACATGTTGATGGTCATCGATGTGTATATCAAGTTCGCTTAGGTTATACCTGTGAAATCGAAGAATGAGTCCGACATAACCAGGGCCATGGCAGACATTTTTCGTGAAGGCCGTGTACCATCGAACCTGCAAACAGATCTCGGCAAAGAATTCTACAATGCAACCTTTAAGGCTTTAATGAAGAAGTTTGGCATCAAACACTACTCTACATTTACTAATGTGTAAGCCTCTGATGCCGAAAGGTTTAACTGAACTTTGCGTACTTTGCGACTGATCACGGCTAACGGAAATTACAAGAGGCTGGATAACTTGCCGAAACTAATAAGCAAATACAATTCTACAGTGCATTCTTCCACGAAAAGATGCCTGAGGATGTGTTTTCCAACACGAAGAAGAAAGATTTACGAAAGCATAAAGCTAACGTGGGTGATATTGTGCGAATATCTTAGCAGAAAGGCATCTTCGAGAAAGGTTTCACTGCGAATCGTAGTCCCGAACATTTCCATGTGACCCATGTTTGCGAATAGGAACCTAAGACCTACTACCTTGAAGATTTGGACCACAAGCCTATACGTGGTGGCTTCTATGCCGAAGAGATTCAGCCTACGATGTATCCCAATATATACTTGGTGGAGAAGAAATGGACGATCTTGCATCAAGTGGTGAAGCTTCCTACCTCGCTTTAATTCGTGGGTAGTAGAAGCAAAAATTGAGAAGTGCTAGTAATTTTATTGTTTTTGTAGTAGAGTAGAAATAACATAATACATTTTTATTTCTAATTTTGTTGTTTTATTTCTCTAACTGATCACATTTTTATTGATTTTATTTAAATAGTATATTTACCGTAAATTAACTTATTTTATTAATCAAGGTTAGAACCAAGGACAGAAATCAATCGAATAAATAATTAATTTAATAAGCAAATATTTTCACGATTTTTGGAATTTTCTTTCGAACCTATAGGTAAAAAATTACATATTTTCAAACTGGCGGCCACGACGACCGACAGGATGGTAGGCGTCCTGGTAAGAAATGATTCCTGCACTATAGCAGGTAAAAATTAAACTAATATGGTGACAGTGCCCTCTAGCAGACGAAAACAAGATGGCCACCATTACGTAATACTGACTGACATAGTATCTCCCTTTGCATTAATGGTGGGAGGTCAGTCTGCCAGTGGCTTCCGTGGAGGAAGGATTCATTCTTAATCAAATGACCTCTTTGGGTTCGAACCGAAGACTCCAATGCTTAAATAAGTTTTTAAAATTAAAATGTTAGTTATTATTTTTTATAAATTCTAAAATGTTACATGTTAAAGTTCTATAATAATTGTGGATTTTTAAGATGGCAGACAATTTTCAAAATGCAGAGGGGTTATGTTTTACAATTTTATTAATTAATTTCTATAAGTTTTAAAATTCTTCCCGATTTTTCTGATGAAAATTATAGATTTTCAAGATAGCGACCGTAACGAAAAGTGCAATGTTAGGGAGTGGGGTGTTGAATGGTGGAGAATTATAGAAAGCAAGAAGCGGAATGTTATCGAAACGAATATGATGGAAAATCAAATTGGCTTATCCAAAATGACCGCCGGGGTAAAGCTCAAGTGAAAATCATCTAAGATGGCCGCAGTGACGTCACAATCCAAAATAGCTGTCGGTTCCTCGCGAGGCACTCAGTCTCTGGAGCCTCCAATATATACCACTAGAATACATTTAAGAGTTTCAAAATTGATTACTTAATTTAAACAAAAAATTAAACCTGTATGCATCACCATTTTAAAAATTTTTATCAATATTACATTGCTTATTTATGAATGAAATATTTTATTTACCAGACATTTTATTGTGCTTATTTACTATAAAGAACAATTTGTATTAATCATCTACTCTTCTTACAATGGTAAAATATCAGCAATACCCGTAAATTACGCGAGCGTAGTCGCGGGTTATTGAACAGTAAAAATAAAATTTCTTGATCTATTCTGGTTTTCTTTTCACATCATTCTTTAATTCACCGTGTTAGTTCCTTTTTACACGCTTTATATTAGCTTCACCTGTATGTTTGTTTGTATGTTTGTATGTTTGTTTGTATGTTTGTAACCGACTCCTTTGGGTGCGATTTTGACTCACTTTAAACGGCCAGATTTCATTCAAACTTTGTAGATTTATCGAGGACCGATGACAATACACTAATTTGATAAGATTATTCCATTATTCAATTTGCAAAATAAGATTTTGTCAATTTATATAATTTCACAAGAAAGAGTTCGCACATGATCAAAATGGTTTTCTTTACAATGTGCGAACTCTTTTCTTTCAGTTTGTCTTTGGCGCAATATAAACAAAGCCTACTAAATATTGTGACATTTAATTAAATGAAAAGTGAGAATGGGTTATGTTTATTGTGAGCAATATACTTTATTGAAGAGAATATTATCTATATTTGTAAAAATATGAAAAAACAAACCTGATATAAGGGCTTTAAATGTTGTTTCTTTCGTTAAATAGAGAAACACAATTACGTCTTTGTTTCATTTTACCAATTAATCAAGAGTGAAACATTATTATAAAACAACATTTTCTGCAAATATTTCACGAAACATGGAAAAATTAAAGTTTGATTTTGCTGTAAAACCAACAGCAGATGGGAAATCAAACACCATTATGCATAACCTCAATAGCTACACCTGATGGACAGATTTTTGAAATTCCACTCGAACACCAACCTGCAAATCTACACCAAGCAGTTACAAATACTCCAAACTATGTCAAGGTCAGTAACTCATTAAATAAAAGACATCAAACACGGAAAATATGGATAAGTTTGACAAATGATATATCAAAACATATTTGGATAGAGAGCAAAACTTACAGTTTAAGTATTTTTACCTGGAAGAAATTGAGGAAATAATTTTTAAAAAAAGCTTAAAACAATAATGAATGGAAAATACTAGTATTATTGTGAAAAAGGCGTGGGGCGATTTGGTCCATATTTATCGTACATCGAGCGCCCGATGGTAGAGCAGCCGACATGTCATCGGAAGCCTCTGGGTTCGAATCCCAGTCCGGTCTATCCGAATTTTTCTCACATATTGTATACACTCTCATTGAGCAGGTCCTTTCCTCATCCTTTATCAATCCTTATCCTTCCCAAAATTCTTGTGACGTAAATGTGGAACGCTTCACGTAATAATTAATCCGTAACTCCCATCCTTTCCTGCTTCACAGCATTAATTTCGTACAGTATGTAAGACTGGTCGATATCACTTGTTCGTCAATAACCTTATATCATTAAGTCTCACTGTATATATTGATAACGTTAAAATTTTTGAATGGCTTCTAAAATCGAGATTTGACTATCAATACAGCTGTACACATTAATAATTTGTAAAATAATTACAGTTACTTATAGTTATCACGGAATTAATAGTAGATTAGAACAAATAACAGTTTAAAAAAATTAAAAAAACACGCTTTTATAAATAAACAAAACTAAAAAGTAAAAAATAAATAAGAGTTTAAAAAAACTAAAAACACGCTTTTATAGAAAATCCAACTAAAAAATAGAAAATAAATTTAAATAAATTTAATTTAAAAATTGTGTAAAATAAAAAATGTATTTTATTTAAAAAAAGCTTGGGGTGCTTTTTAAGATATTATCAAAATGATAATCCTTCTACTCATATCTGTCAGTAAAATAATTATAACTATTGACAGCATGCACCCCACGGTTTTTTTTATAAAATACATTTTTTTTATTTTACACTATTTTTAAATTAATTTTATTTAAATTTATTTTCTATTTTTTATTTGGATTTTCTATAATAGCGTGTTTTTAGTTTTTTTAAACACTTATTTATTTTATTCACCAAGGAACAATTCAGACACTTTAAAGACAACTTAAGTTAGGTTTCATGCTTATCACATTTGAGAGAAGTGCGGGACGAAAGAGAAAAGTGATAATGTTAGTAAAATTGCTTCCAGAGTGTGAATATTGTGAGTGTTTGTGTTGTGTTCAGCATGGCAAACCATATGGCGCACGCTACGTGGGGTCCATGGTCGCCGACGTACATCGCACACTCAAGTACGGTGGCATCTTCATGTACCCGGCTACTAAGGACTCTCCGAAAGGCAAGGTGCGTACGCAGTGCACACTCGCACATACTAGTTCTCGCGAGATCTTCACCGAACTCACGATGCACAGTGTGTGGAGTCCAATGTCGCCGATTTGCTTGACGCCCATAAAGTATGTTAGCATATTTATGTACCCAGCTGTCACCACCCTTCTTGGTCTGAAACCAAATTTAAGAAAGGGGGACATTTTGAAGTTCCTTGTCACCATCACAAAAATAAATTCAAAATAAATTTTTTAAGCATGCATGCAAACAGCCTAAGTAGCAGAAAACATGTAGCCTATTAAATCCTTTTCGGAGTACCTACCGCTTCAATAAACTCATCATTAGCAGAGCAAATATTGGGAGATGTTAAACTTGGGAGTTTGGTTTCAACGAATTCAAATGTCAAATGTACTTGCAAACTCAAAAATTCTTAACACAAATATTTACAACCATACAGGACATGTATCGTGCAAATAGGTGTTACTCGCTACAATCCTAATGAAATGGCTAAATTGTTTACACATATATGAAGATTCAACCCTTAGGCTACAAACTAAAATGTTAACGAGTACAAAAAGGCTCAATACATTTAACAAAATTTGGTTGCAAGAAATATAACTATGTAAGTCTTTAAATAGTAATTAGCCTATTAAAGTTTTACCTCTTTAACATTTTAGATATGTACTAGCTGAAGTACCTGGCATTGCCCGGACTGAACCACGGGATGTGCACTCATTAGAGAGATGCTTGAACAACGTTTTGTTTGTGTGCACGGCCGTAAGAGCGCTAGTGTGCTCACTGCTAAATGTTTGTTTACGATTCGTTGCCAAGTCTCATTTGTAATGGCGGAAATTTTTCTTTCGTATTTTTGATTAGGACTTTAGGTTATTTGCGTGCTACTTGCTTATTGCTTCGTAGGTGGAAACTGGAAAATATCTGTGGTTTATTTATTAAATTATTTAGTGGTCATATTTTCATTGAGGTACATTGTTAAATTGAGTATAAAATTACGTATTATGTAAAATACAATGCAACTTCAATAGTAATGCTAGCTTGTGACATAGGTTGTTTTAGCATAAATAGCTACTTAGGTCATTCTTCCACCAATGTTTGTACGGTTAGTACTGTGCACGGCCACAACAGCGCTGCAAATAGCGTTCTAGCTGTTATTCAGAGAGGGGCCTTTCTATCCCTCCCTCTCTTTTCTATGGACTGAACACAGAGTAATATATTGTCCGCAAGTTAAAACAAAATGGATAGCGCTATATGATAGTGTGGCAGACATAGAGAAATGACACACAATTGCTGTTTGTATGTCTATGACCTGTGATTTTCTGTTTACCTATGGCGATCGGTTGAATGGTTTAGAAGTTGATGCATTGCAGATTCATCTAGTGGCGAGTTATAGCAAAATTGATACCATGAAAATATTCTCCGTGTTCGAATATCTATGTATACCAATTTTCATGGAGATTGGTCAAACAGTGTCGGAGTTTATCAACGTCATACATACCAACATCCTATTATATATATATATATATATATATATATATATATATATATATATATATACACACATACATACATACATACATACATACATACACACACCAAATTGCAAAGAATTCTTTCGCCCTAAAAATATTCTTAGGGTAGTATAAAGTTTTTCTTGAGTACTATCAAATCTTTCTCTAAACCAAAATATTTCTAAATCACCTTGAATTTTTTAGCTTTAAACGAAGTATGACACAAACCTATCCATCTAGCTAGATAATACACTTTGTTGGATATTGAAACTAGTTTGACAATTTTTGCACGGAGTCGTTAATCTAAAGATAGAAAGAAAACATCGCTGTTTTTCTTATCTTGTTTACTGTAATGAATTATAATAGCAGTTGAAATGTTATCTTTGAAACTCCCACGCAATTTTATTTTTGCCGTTGTACATTTTTCCGTGTGCAAAACTATTACTTGCATTATCTAGTGCGAGGCGCAAAAGCGTAAAATAATTAAGTTCAAAAAGGTATTCCTACTTCAGCTACGTGTCCCTCAACATGCTAGAGCGCGAAAGACGTTCATAATATTAGGTCGCAGATCACTTATTTATATAATTCTATTTCAGTGTAT
This sequence comes from Bacillus rossius redtenbacheri, assembly GCF_032445375.1. NCBI lineage: Eukaryota > Metazoa > Arthropoda > Insecta > Phasmatodea > Bacillidae > Bacillus > Bacillus rossius. The sequence continues at coordinate 222,079,322 of NC_086330.1, read as the reverse complement.
AAAGTTCATGTGAGCATTTCATAATCCAACAAATATTGCAAACAATTTTAAGGCCTGGGAAAACAGCTGTCATAGTTCTTGTTAAAAAAAAATACTTATCTTCAAAACAGGTCAAACTAACCAAAACTTGACAATTAAGTCAAACAGGATGCTTACATTTCATTCTCCAAAATGTCACTAAACAGAGCATACTGTGAAAGCCGTCATTTTGAAAATTATCAACAGCCAAGGTTTACAACAAGCCTCCTCCTAGCATAACAAGTTTTTCATGTACCCAATATTCATGTTAGTATTCAGTACTCTCTTTTCTATGGGAAGGAGTGAGTAACTTGGACAAAAAGTTGCTTACCAAGTAGCTTGATTTCCTTTGATGCAATCCATTGAGAGCACTGATTGTTCATTAGTTTAGTGGGAAGTTGGTTGACATGATTTTTATTTTTAATACTAACACAGTAGTGTACTGAGATACATGTAGAGATATGATTCTAAGGCTAGAAAATTATCAGAAGTCTAGTAGATTTATTTTGAGGAGTCTTAAACTATTTCACAAAAAGAAAGACTCAATCAAGTTCTTATCAGCTTCGCTCTAATGCTGTGTTATTACCGGTGTTAGCACCTTACCAGCTTCATAGCAGTAGTATATAACACAGGCCAACAAGAAAAAATAATATTTGGTGCCTAGTATTTTGGAACTGATTTTAGCTAAATTTGGGGCGCTTAATCTAAATATAAATTTTGTTTTGTTTTTCTATCAGCTCTACTTTTTGAGATAAGCAAAGCTTTAAATGTGTTCTTCTACACAATGGGAACAAATATTGTTCAATACCAATTGTTCATTCAACGACGGTGAAAGAAACATATAGCACCATAGCCATGGTCTTGGAGAAGATAAGGTATCGTGAACACCAATGGGTGATATGTGTGGACTTAAAAATTATAAACTTTTTCCTCGTACAGCAAAGTGGCCACACCAAATATCTTTGTTTCTTGTGCCTCTGCGATAGCAGAGATAAAACACTCCACTGGGTTAGACTAGAGTGTCCTAAGAGAGAAGACATGGTCGTAGGAGAAAAAAAAAACATTATTAATGAACCCTTAGTTGAACGAGAGAAAATCATCTTTCCTCCACTGCATATCAAGCTGGGCCTTATGAAGCAGTTTGTAAAGGTTCTTGATAAGGACGGATCATGCTTTGCATTTATAGGAGGAAAATGCCTCACTTGAGTAAGGAAAATATTAAAGAAGGAATATTTAATGGCCCATTAATAAGAAAATTCATTAAGGATCAAGCCGTCGTAAATTTCATTAATGAGACAGCGATAATCCTGAACTTCATTTGTTGTAGCTGCAGGAAATTTTCTGGACCAACGAAAAGCAGAAAACCCTGTTGAACTGGTAAACGATATCCTTAAAAATTTCAAACCCTTGGGTGCGACATGAGTATTAAGGTGCACTATTTACACAGCCGCCTGGATCTTTTTCCTGAGAATTTGGGAGACAGCAGTGAGGATCAAGGTGAAAGATTTCATCAAGATATTAAAACTATGGAGGACCACTATCAAGAAAGATTGGATACGCTCATGATGGCAGATTATTGAAGTTTAAAAGGGACTGTTCCAAGATATATTTAAGAAGTACACGAAAAAGAAGCTTCCGAAGTAATGAGTTACTATTTGAATCCTTCGATGACTTGGTACTATCTTTGTATTTATAATAATATTAATATATATTTATATTGTTTGTATAATATAATATTTGTATAATATAATGATATTTGCATAATTTAAAATATCTGTGTACTTTAATAATAAGAATTTCGTGCTTATTTTTTCTATTTAATCATCGATTTAACCTAAAATAACATTAATTAAAATATTATTAAAATGTAATATCTTATAATTTTGACCTCCTAGGCAAAAACTAATGCCACATTTGAATTCAGGGCACCAATTTCATATGAAATCACCTCAAAATACCCCGAAACGAAAACTATTGTTGGCCTGTTTCATACATAGTTCCTCCTGCGCCTGATGCCAGTGCGAGGAGTGAGGAGCAGAGCCGCCATCTTGGATGAACTTCACCTTGGCCCCGGCGGCCATTTTGAATCCAGATCCGCAATTTTGTTTTCTGCTATTTGGAATTCTAGAACTTTCCTCCACCTTGGAATCGAATGTCTCACTCCCCAATGTTGCACTTTTCGTTACTGCCACCATCTTAAAAATCTATATTTTTTATGCGAGAAAATTGGGAAGAATTTAAATTTTTTTAAAAAGATTTCTTGAAAAAAGTTTAGTATAAAAACACAATTCCGCTATTTTGGATGACGATGCCACTATGCAGTTTTCGTAACGACCGCCATCTTGAAATTCCGTAATTTTAATGCCAGAAAATTGGGAAGAATTTAAAATTAATAAAACATTAATTTAATCAAATTTTAGTAAAAAAAATACTTGCATCATTGAGTCTTCTGTTTGAACCCCAGCGAAGGCCAAATAAAATAACCCCTCTTCATGATGGCAGCTGGCAGACTGACCCTCACCACCATTTTCCAAAGCATATATGTATGACTAAAATTCTCCCTTCTCTTACAACCCTCCTCCCAGAAATGATTTGTACATACAATAATGCCTGCATACAAACAAGCATACAGAAATACACACAATGCAGTCGCCGAAACCTTTAACACATAACCCATATGCCAAGCATACATGTACAAAAAAATTATTTGACATCATACATAAGATTTCGTGTACTAACTTGAAAAGCAGCAAGTTTGCACGAGACTCAGATGGTATCCAGGTGCTCTCTCTACGGATCACACTGGGCAGTAGCTCGACGTAAAGAGAGAATACACTGAATACCTGTGAAACATCCTTAACACATTTAATAAATGTGTACAAAGAAAATTATGAGTTGTACTGTTGCACTCCGTAACGTTGCATGTACTCAACCTGTTGTCATGATTTTTTTTTCTTTTTTTTTGTGCAAACTGGACATCATGTAGGTTCAATTTTGTGAATTTTAAAAATAATTACTTTGTTATGTAAGTTTTGTATTTTAATCATATCTAAATGTAAATTGTGAGAAATGTGAAACCTATTTATAATCTAAAGTGAAGTGCTTCAAGATATTCATATAACAAAAGGAAAAACATTAAAGGACTTCATAAAATATAAATTTTTTTAAACACTAATATTTAAATAACTTAAACTTTTTCATTTACTTTAGTTGAAATGTATTAGTGATAATTTTGGAACTAAACCTGTATTGTTTTAATTTTTGTTCACCAAGTTTGACATCTTGTGTCAATATCTATGGTGTAGCTTCTTAAAGAGATTATCTATGTATGTTCCTCTTTCTTCTTCCTAATCGGTCAGCCATCATGTAAACTTCGTTATTCAAGTATCTGTTTTAATCCGCTGGATTATGCGGTGAATTGATTGTCGCTTACCGCCTTTTGGGTGAGTTTTCTTTCTTGATTCCTCTGGAATCATGTTCTTTATTTATTTTTGGCCGATGTCTTAATTTTGGTGATTATTTAATTCTTTTAGTGGTCATTGTGGGTGGCGTGAGACATCCGGGCCATGCTTGACGTAGTCCACTAAGTACGGGACGGGAGTGAGCCTTTTCTCCTCCGCTATTGGCATCAGGATGCAGCCTACTAATTAAGGAAAGTTTTCTATTTTTTTCATCTTTTGGCTTCCAGCATGTTTCGGCATGAAGTTTAATCTGCTTTCGGCATCATCGCCTCTATCTTCGCGTTGAAAAATAATAATGAAGTGAAAGGAACTTGCCGTCATTTCGTTATATGAATAAAGTACATTTTAGTTAATAACCTCAAAAATTTTTCTGTTATTGTATTTGTCACTGGTGCCATATGCTTATTGTCTTTTAATGTTTTGTACGAGTATGGGGCCCCAAGCTTGCAGTTTTAATAATTTAATGTTTTGTGAAACTGAATACTCATATCTTTGTAAGTTCAGTATGTGCATGATATTAGGTATTCAAAATATTTAAATAAGAACAAATAGTCTGAACCGAAATAAAAATGGTAGGTATTATTTCATGCAAAATTAGTACCTTTCATAAGTTAATTTAATAAATATTTGTTGTGTTCTGTTGGTTGTAAGAGCCACGTGATGAGCCAGTCGGCGTATTCTCTCTACTTGTATACCTCTACACATACAAAGCAGTGCCATTGGGACTAAGGTCCTGGAGCTTCCCTGTTGTGTCCCTCACGAGGTTAACCTAACCGACTGAGGAGGACATGGCAGAACAGTGTGGACTAATGGATTTAAAATTATTTCCGGTAACAAATGCTATTTACATACACTGTTTTAATTGAGTAGTAGAAATAAATAAACAGTAATAACTGTACTGGAAAAATAAATTATGTTAAAAAATTTTACCAAATAAAATTGTAAATATATATTCCTTTATTTGACACTGTTATACAGTGCGAGTAGCTGATTGTCGGGTGGGGGAAGACGACTAGAGCGCGCCAAGTGGCAGACGTAACAATTACTCAGACGAAGGACGTGCCTCCCTGCGTGTGGGTCGAATGTCGGGCAGGAGCGGGTTAGTGAACAAGGGGGGCCCCCTTCCCCTAAGCTGTCCCGGCAGAATGACACGGACCGCTCTGGCCACAGGCGGCAATCCTCTCTCTCCTGGTCACGATGTGTCCCTACCACACTCTCTCACGATCACGCGCAGCACCGATCTTGTGTGTTAGGTGATTCCGTACTTGGCAACTAACATACATCGCTACATTACCTATGAACAAGGATAAATAATGTCTAAATTATGTGTAATTAAAGTGTTCGATAAGATATCTAAGAAAACTGTAAGTTAGGAAAAAATGTACAATAAAATTAATAATTTACAAGATGTCGACAGTAACCTGTATGTCTGCGAGACCCACACATGAATCACATTTGCAGACGAAAGTACAAGACGGTTATGCTGTGAGTGGTTTCTTCCCGTGCGGCCTTGGCTCGGCCGGCTGGCGGCGAGCACGCTGTCAGCACCTCGTCCTTGCACACCGGCACATCTACAGTCAGCACCTCGAGCCTTCCACACCGGCGCAGCTGCTGTCAGCTCCTCGAGCCTTGCACACCGGTACAGCTGCTGTCAGCTTCTCGAGCCTTGCTTACCGGCGCAGCTACTGTCAGAACCTCGAGCCTCGCACACCGGCGCAGCTGCTGTCAGCTCCTCGAGCCTTGCACACCGGCACAGCTGCTGACAGCTCCTCGAGCCTTGCACACCGGCACAGCTGCTGTCAGCTCCTCGAGCCTTGCACGCTGGCACAGGCACTGTTACTGTCAGCACCTCGAGCCTTGCACACCGGCGCAGGTACTGTCAGCTCCTCGAGCCTTGCACACCGGCACAGCTGCTGTAAGCTCTTCGACCCTTGCACACCGGCACAGCTATTGTCAGCACCTCGAGCCTTGCACACCGGCACAGCTGCTGTCAGCACCTCGAGCCTTGCACACCGGCACAGCTACTGTCAGCACCTCGAGTCATGCACGCCGGCATAGCTGCTGTCAGCTCTTCGAGCCATGCACACCAGCACAGCTACTGTCAGCACCTCGAGCCTTGCACACCGGCACAGCTACTGTCAGCACTTCAAGCCTTGCACACCGGCACAGCTACTGTCAGCACCTAGAATCTTGCACACCGGCGAGCTGCTGTCAGCACCTCGAGACTTGCACACCGGCACAGCTACTGTCAGCACCTCGAGCCTTGCACACCGGCACAGCTGCTGTCAGCACCTCGAGCCTTGCACACCGGCACAGCTGCTGTCAGCTCTTCGACCCTATCACACCGGCACAGCTATTGTCAGCTCTTCGACCCTATCACACCGGCACAGCTATTGTCAGCACCTCGAGCCTTGCACACCGGCACAGCTGCTGTCAGCACCTCGAGCCTTGCACACCGGCACAGCTACTGACAGAACCTAGAGCCTTGAACGCCGGCACAGCTGCTGTCAGCTCTTCGAGCCTTGCACACCGGCACAGCTACTGTCAGCACCTAGAGTCTTGCACACCGGCGAGCTGCTGTCAGCACCTCAAGACTTGCACACCGGCACAGCTACTGTCAGCACCTCGAGCCTTGCACACCGGCACAGCTGCTGTCAGCTCTTCGAGCCTTGCACACCGGCACAGCTGCTGTCAGCACCTCGAGCCTTGCACACCGGCACACCTGCTGTCAGCTCCTCGAGCCTTGCACGCCGGCACAGGCACTGTTACTGTCAGCACCTCGAGAATGCACACCGGCGCAGGTACTGTCAGCTCCTCGAGCCTTGCACACCGGCGAAGCTGCTGTCAGCTCTTCGAGCCTTGCACACCGGCACAGCTGCTGTCAGCTCCTCGAGCCTTGCACGCCGGCACACCTGCTGTCAGCTCCTCGAGCCTTGCACGCCGGCACAGGCACTGTTACTGTCAGCACCTCGAGAATGCACACCGGCGCAGGTACTGTCAGCTCCTCGAGCCTTGCACACCGGCACAGCTGCTGTCAGCTCTTCGACCCTTGCACACCGGCACAGCTATTGTCAGCACCTCGAGCCTTGCACACCGGCACAGCTGCTGTCAGCACCTCGAGAATGCACACCGGCGCAGGTACTGTCAGCTCCTCGAGCCTTGCACACCGGCACAGCTGCTGTCAGCTCTTCGAGCCTTGCACACCGGCATAGCTGCTGTAAGCTCTTCGAGCCTTGCACACCGGCACAGCTACTGACAGCACCTCGAGCATTGAACGCCGGCACAGCTGCTGTCAGCTCTTTGAGCCTTGCACACCGGCACAGCTACTGACAGCACCTCGAGCATTGAACGCCGGCACAGCTGCTGTCAGCTCTTTGAGCCTTGCACACCGGCACAGCTGCTGTCAGCATCTCGAGTCTTGCACACCGGCGAGCTACTGTCAGCACCTTCAGTCTTGCACACCGGCGAGCTACTGTCAGCACCTTCAGTCTTGCACACCAGCACAGCTACTGTCAGCACCTCGAGTCTTGCACTCCGGCGAGCTGCTGTCAGCACCTCGAGACCTGTACACCGGCACAGCTACTGTCAGCACCTCGAGCCTTGCACACCGGCACAGCTGCTGTCAGCTCCTCGAGCCTTGCACGCCGGCAAAGCTGTTGTCAGCTGTTCGAGCCTTGCACACCGGCACAGCTACTGTCAGCACCTCGAGCCTAGCACACCGGCACAGCTGCTGTCAGCTCTTCGAGCCTTGCACACCAGCACAGCTGCTTCATCACCTCGAGCCTTGCACACCGGCACAGCTGCTGTCAGCTCCTCGAGCCTTGCACGCTGGCATACCTGCTGTCAGCTCTTCGAGCCTCGCACACTGGCACACCTACTGTCAGCACCTTGAGTCTTGCACGCCGGCACAGCTGCTTTCAGGACCTCGAGCCTTGCACACCGGCACAGCTACTGTCAGCACCTCGAGCCTTGCACACCGGCACAACTGCTGTCAGCTCCTCGAGCCTTGCACACCGGCATACCTGCTGTCAGCTCTTCGAGCCTTGCACACCAGCACAGATACTGACAGCACCTCGAGCCTTGCACACCGGCACAGCTGCTGTCAGCTCTTCGAGCCTTGCACACCGGCACAGCTACTGTCAGCACCTCGAGTCTTGCACACCGGCGAGCTACTGTCAGCACCTTCAGCCTTGCACACCGGCACAGCTACTGTCAGCACCTCGAGCCTTGCACACCGGCACAGCTACTGTGAGCACCTCGAGTCTTGCACACCGGCGAGCTGCTGACAGCTACTGTCAGCACCTCGAGTCTTGCACACCGGCAAGCTGCTGTCAACACCTCGAGTCTTGCACACCGGCACAGCTACTGTCAGCAGCTCGAGCCTTGCACACCGGCACAGCTGCTGTCAGCTCCTCGAGCCTTGCACGCCGGCACAGCTGTTGTCAGCTGTTCGAGCCTTGCACACCGGCACAGCTACTGTCAGCACCTCGAGCCTAGCACACCGGCACAGCTGCTGTCAGCTCTTCGAGCCTTGCACACCAGCACAGCTGCCGTCATCACCTCGAGCCTTGCACACCGGCACAGATGCTGTCAGCTCCTCGAGCCTTGCACGCCGGCATACCTGCTGTCAGCTCTTCGAGCCTCGCACACTGGCACACCTACTGTCAGCACCTTGAGTCTTGCACGCCGGCACAGCTGCTTTCAGCACCTCGAGCCTTGCACACCGGCACAGCTACTGTCAGCACCTCGTGCCTTGCACACCGGCACAGATACTGTGAGTATCTCGAACCTTGCACGCCGGCACAGCTGCTGTCAGCTCTTCGAGCCTTGCACGCCGGCACAGCTACTGTCAGCACCTCGAGCCTTGCACACCGGCACAGTTGCTGTCAGCTCCTCGAGCTTTGCACGCCGGCACAGCTACTGTCAGCACCTCGAGCCTTGCACACCGGCACAGCTACTGTCAGCACCTCGAGCCTTGCACACCGGCACAGCTACTGTCAGCACCTCGAGCCTTGCACACCGGCACAGCTGCTGTCAGCTCCTCGAGTCTTGCACGCCGGCACAGCTGCTGTCAGCTCCTCGAGCCTTGCACGCCGGCACAGCTGCTGTCAGCTCTTCGTGCCTTGCACACCGGCACAGCTACTGTCAGCACCTCGAGCCTTGCACACCGGCACAGCTACTGTCAGCACCTCGAGCCTTGCACACCGGCACAGCTGCTGTCAGCTCCTCGAGTCTTGCACGCCGGCACAGCTGCTGTCAGCTCCTCGAGCCTTGCACGCCGGCACAGCTGTTGTCAGCTCCTCGAGCCTTGCACGCCGGCACACCTGTTGTCAGCTCTTCTAGCCTTGCACACCGGCACAGCTGCTGTCAGCTCTTCGTGCCTTGCACACCGGCACAGCTACTGTCAGCTCTTCGAGCCTTGCACACCGGCACAGCTACTGTCAGCTCTTCGAGCCTTGCACTACGGCACAGCTGCTGTCACTAGCAGTGACTAGGTCAAGGATGCGGCGTGTTGCATTTAAGATGGACTGGAATATTTTTGTAGTTAAAATTTTGGGGGAATTCTGTACTTACCAGAATGATGGAGTCTATGAAGTAGAAAACGGAGATGAAGCTCTGAACACGACCAAACTCATTCAGACGCAGGAGCAGAATTTGCGTTTGTTGACTCCCTTTTTTGTTAATTTATACCCGACTCCCCCCCCCCCCCCCCCCCATCAACAATCCCCGCAGAGAATTTAGTGAGAATGACTAGCCAGAGTGCTTGGGAACCATAGTGTGGTCAGAACGATTTGAAATTATGGGAAAGGATGAGGAGGGACAATGGGAGGAGCTTAGGAGAAATATTGCCTTTATGATATGGATACCCACCATCCAATCAGAATCACTCAGCTCCTGGCAGCTGGAAGAACCACCATGCCAATACCTAGAGCCAAGATTATATGGTTTTATGCGAAATCGCGAATTTTCACGCGAAATTCATCCCAAACCGCGAAAAATGCGAAATGTTTTCTAACCACAAATAAACACCTCAATATTGATTTAAATCGTTAACTACCGACTATTGGTTGATTGACAAAAATTCCGTATCTGTTTGTAGAAGAAATGGTCGTCATCCAACTGCAGTGTGGTGGTTATTTAATGCGTTAATTATTCATCTTAAAAAATTACAAGATATCACAAAAATTGACGATTTCACGAACAAAAAAAGATCGTTATCGGAGTTAGGTTAGAGTTTTTAAACGCATCTAGCCACTAGAGATCACGCAATATTAACAACTGACGATCGTAAACTTAAAATTATCAAGTTAACAAACACAACAACGTGAAAAATCTCAGTGCCTTGTTTGCTGTATCCTTTGAAAAATACACGTGAAAAAAAACTGCATTCATTAAATAAATACGTATGAAAATAAAATAAAAGCGAACATTGATATTTAATGATCACTTAATATTTAATGAAATTTCACTGTAACGCAATTTTGTGTGCTTGTTGAATAAGCAGTTTACCGTGAAGCCTTCATTTTCATTTCACACTTCACAGGCGAGAGTGCCAAAATCGTAACATAATCTAAGTTTTCCGATCGCTAATGAAAAAGCACCATATTGCAAGGATTTATTTATTTTACGGTCATTAAATATTTTAAATAACGCTTACCTACCCAACCCTCCCGGAAAATAAATAAAAACATTTATTTCACTGACCTGACATAACCTAACCTTTTACTTCGGGTTGAGTATATGGCTCTCTCGCCTGTAAAAAGTAGGCTTCCCGCGGTTTATTTTTTCGCTAAAACTTCAGTAAATACTAGTTTTTGGTACCTCCGGGCTTTGTTTACAAATGACGTGCATAAATGAAAGCTAAATTTCTTAATCATGCCGAAAAATAAAGCTACTGCGGCATCACGTGCTGACGAGTTTAAGAATGAGGGATTATATGCCAGTGACGGAAAAATACTTTTCTGTAAATATTGTAATTGCCGTTTGGAGCATGAACGTAAGGACACGGTAAACAAGCACATAATTAGCGACAAACATGTAAAAGCTAAACGATCCCCATGCACTTTGAAACGACAGCTTTCTATCCCAGAAGCAGGAGTGGCGCAAATATGCGCAAAAAAACAAAAGGAAGATTTTGTTCTCGAAACTGTTGAAGCCTTTGTAGCTGCAGGTATTCCTCTTGAGAAACTTGACAACAGCAAGCTGACTGCATGGATGCAGAAGCATGTAAGTGGTGCTGGTGATCTTACAACAGCGGATTGGATCAGGAAAAAGTACATTCCCCTACTTAGAGAGAAAAAAGAAGTGGAAATCAAGCAGCAGCTCTTGGGGCAAGATGTGGTCATACTCGCAGATGAAACCACTGACAAGAGTAATAATTGTGTTTTCAACATCTTGTTTAAAATTCTGAAACCAGGTGCTGAACAAGATGTTATCTTAGGGGCTTCTTGTGTCCTTGATGCAGCAAATGCTGTTTGTTGTTTTCGGGCAGTGATTGATGTATGCTACAAATATGAAGTCAAGGAAGAAAACATAATTGCGTATGTTACAGATAGTGCCAGGTACATGACAAAATCTGCTGGTACCCTTGAAGGTGTATTTGGTGACCGCATGTACCACATACAATGTTGGGCCCATAAAGTAAACAAAATGAAAGCGGATTATCCTGAATTTGCAGCTGCTGCTTTAAAGTTAATATGGATACCTGCAACGAATGTGGACTCAGAAAGATCTTTTTCTAAGTATTCTGTAGTTGTAAGTGACAGAAGAAGATCTCTAAAACCAGAGAATGCTGAACTGCTGACAATGGTGGCTTTTTCCTGAGCTTAATTATATTGCATTTATAGAACAAAAGTTTAACTGTAGTTTCTATTTTAATTAATTTAGACTCTCTCCTGAACTCAGGAACAGTACTTACCTGCATAAGAATACTAAATATTTTAGTTGTTAATTTTTTATGTACTCTCAACATAGTATTGTTTAATGTGCATATTTTAAGTCTCTAACCACGAATTATTGAAGCATTTGATCAAGGCAGCTCTGCTAGGTGTGTACATGTTATTACATGTGTTTTAATTTTTTATGACGATAAAGACGAAATCCACAATTCTTAATGACGAAAAGTCCTTTTTCATAACACCATAAAATCTTGGCTCTACCAATACCTTTGCACCAACAAAAAAATTATTATATTAAATATATTATAATATAATATAACTTTTATTAGTCTTCAGAAATATTAAATTACTTTTAACCACTATTTTAAAAACAATTTTTTTAACCACACAATTTTTTAAACTTTGAAATACTTAATACTTTATGAAGGCGAAATAAAAACTCACAACATGTAGTTTTATACGCTATTTATTTTTCTAAAAGTACATAATTGGTAATTCTACAACACATATGTATCCTAAAATTATACTACACATATCAAATACATTTCTCAGATTTTAAGAAATTCTTCCAGAAACGAACGCACTGCACTACGAATGGCTGTCGCTATCAAACCGAGCCGATCACTGGAGGTCGCTGGTTCCATCTGGTGGCGACGTCTCTTGCGGCGACACTGTGTCGCTGGCTTATTGACGCGTGGACAGCGTCGAGAGTAGGGAGCACCAGGCTTGGTCGGGTCTAACGATGTCCCGGGTTCGGTGGAAGACTGCGTTCAGAGTATTGTTCGGTCTGTGCTGAGCATACTTATACAGTTGTACCGAGAACTTGTTCCTTGATGCATGGCAGTACTGCTTGTGGTTTTGTACAGCAGTCTATTTACTCTTCGGATCGCTTGTAACTGCGTGGCGAATGAGCCATTAGAAAATTCACAACTTCTCCTTTGCAAATTTCTGTATAAGTACCTGGTTTCCAGGTGCTGGATCTCCGGGTTGAACGGTGACATGTCCTGACGTAAACTGATTTGCCAGGCAGAATCCTCAGCTATTTAAACAAAAAAAAATCATATTCAATTGTGCCAATATTTTAAAAATTAATGTTCGAATGTGCCAATATTTTAAAACTAATGTTATGATGTGCCAATATTTTAAAAATTAATGTTCGGTTGTGCCACTATTTTAAAAAATTAATGTTCGGATATGGCAATATTTTAGAAATAAATGTTCGTGTGTTCCAATATTTAAATAAATTAATTCTGCAGGGGCCATTTCTGCTTTATCTGCGAGTTGTTACAGGCACATACTCGATCAAACATGTCGTGTAGCTGTTCGCCATACATGACACAAATCTTGCGCAAGGGACAGCCGTATTCAGCCTGCAGGTCTAAAATTTATATTTGTGCTCCGCACAACTCGTTCAGCCATTTCTTCAGCACGGGTACGGCAACGTAAATTATTACGTTTTGTAATAATAAATCTTCGAGTGTGTTTTTCACTTGGTAGTACGGAATTATCGCGTCGTTCCACTCCAGGCCGTGGTAATATTTGCATAGCCATTCATTAGAACGATTGCTTTTTCGTCCAGTAGTTTTAATGGAATGGAGTTCGAAAGGTTCGGGTTCGAGTCCTGCCGACGGAAGTCACTGCAGTCTCCTTTAGGACGAATCCATTGTGGCACTGGAAACCTTGTAGGCTGCAGTACATCTTAACTTTGAATGGTGCTTGGATGCTGTATTTATATAATTTAGCTCATGAGACCTGAAAACAAGTCGTAAATTATAATTATATCGTGAAGTATCAGGCAGTACGCCATCGTGTTTGGAAGAACATTAACTTTTGGAGAAATTTCTAACCTAAAGATCATTGAATTGCTGGAGACAAAAACAAGCAACGGAGTTATTGACTTTTAGTTTTTAGAACTTAGGACCGGGTGAGGTTTACGTCCATACTACTACGAATATTAGAACTGCGAGTAAATGTGAATAGGTAGGGATATACCTTCATATTAAAAATCCATGTTCACTTAGAGATAGCTTATGCTCTTCAAAAACACTTTTACGTTTTCCCCAGAAAACAGTGGACGAAAACTGAAATGTCGGCCTTGGCTTTCATTTGCCTGTCTTTTTGTAATGCTGCAATTTTGTATCTTGACTTTTCAAAGATCGAATACTTTTTACAACACGGTGGTTCCTTCGATTTTGGGCTAATATGGGACACATCACCAAATTCCAACTGCAAAATAAAAATTCTACTTTTTTTCCTTCTTGACAAAATTCAACAGTCTCACCCTCTCGTTCGTACTAATGATTAGTAGCCTACGTGCGGTACAAACCACTTCATGCTCGTAATGGTGACTGCGATGGGCTGAGGGTCGTTTTCCAGGACTGCATTTAGGTGATAGGTCACGAGAATTAGCTCTATTTCTTGGCGGCCTTAAATGAATTAATTTTAATCTTCGGCGAATCTAAGAAGCGTGGATCGAGCTAAGCTGATTTCGAATTTTCCATCTTCGTAACTCGGGACCTTTAAAACATTTTCTTTTCAAAACCCGCAATTATAGCTGAACTAGGTTAATTTGGTGTTAGAGACAGGCAATTCTTTTATAGTTGTTGTAACACCAGGGTCTCAAGTTTCATATATAGAAATATTGTTGAGCTCAAACGTGATTCGTTCGAATAATTGTAATATTCCATTTCGGGCGAAATAAATCGTGGCCAAATGCGTGCCATCTGCCTTTGTCAGGGTACCTCTAATACGTAGAAACGACTGCGATTAATTAATGTGTAGACACCTTGTCGCATTAATGGAATTATTATCTCTCTTCTGGGCGAATATGGTCCTTGAAGGTATGGCGCGTAGCGGTGGTACTTGACCTTGTTGATCATGTCGCTAAATTCGGCTTTTTCCCCAATGCTGAGAATGTCCACCAGGCTTGTGCACTTTGTAACCTATACCGTGGAGATATTTCTCGCTAAGAGGAATTAACGCGCCGTGGCTTCACAACAGACTGGCCCTGGGTTCGTGTCGCTTCTTTGCTTTATAAGTCTCGAAAATCAGGCCCATCGCTCAAGTGCAGACGTAATGTTACTTCTTCGTTACAAAAATTTTCAAGTTTATCGTTCTGATCGACGACGACGATGACTACTTTGTGCACCGTCTTGGCGATAACGGGACAGTAAATGATGCTTTGCGGTACTTCAACCAGTTTATATCCCGGCGGGGCGAAAATTCATATTTGCAAATTCTTGTTTTACCATTTAAGTAAACGCCGTCTGCCAAATTACACTTTATTCTTATGATGTTTGTCATTATATTTACAGGTCGCGTGGAGATGTGCAGTGTTGGCCGCGTATATTTTCGGTTCTAAGCCGTGCATCGATCGTACAGGCCCTGGTTTTGAAAAGTCAATTTGTTTGTTACAAAAATGTTTTTCACTGTAATGTATTAGAATTATCTCTTGATTCAAAAATCGTGTTTGGAGACAGGGGTGCCTGATGCAACTTGCAATATCCTCAACTCGTAAGTACAAGTGGGAATTTTATTTCTTGAACGGACCCATCACTTTCCAGGAAACACATCTTGCACTTATCTTAGTCCATATTCAGAATTGCATTATACGATTGAAAATACACTATTTTCCTTCCAACTCCAAATGCCGGTAAAATGTTGCTCGAAGCTGCGATCTACGACCCGATAAGATAAGTGTTATCTATATGACTGACCTATTTTCATAACTGCGCAGTTATTTTATAAGCAAAAATTAGCAAAAAAAAATGTTTAGTAAGAAAGCGAAGGCACAAGTGTTCGAAGTGTGTTTGGTTAGGCAACTGTTTGGTTACGTAATTGTGATACAGTGTAATGGTCAGTCCCAGATACCATCTACGTTCTGGCGGAGGTTTCAATTGCCGAAACTATTGTAGTACTGGCCTTTTTTCTAGACTATGTATGCTAACCAGTGCGTGTACCGCATAAACACTCCTCAGAAATTTATTTTAGTTTTGAAACATACCTAGTTAAATCTATATTGTTGAACGGACATTTTGACAGGGAACTTAGGATTTTTTAATTCGTTTCTTTTTCATTCCTCGACCTAATTTGCGAGGCAGTAGGTAAAGTCCTGTGCCGTTTTTTTACCAGTGGCAATGGCTTCCATGTTGGCATTATGCCGTGCTTCCTGTAGTTGCTTCTGCTGGTTCTTGGAAGTGTTGACTGCCCTTGCGGCTGCAGCGATTCCTCTGAGAGTTTGCAATGTGGGCAAAAGCAGATGCACCCTTTTTCACACTAGGTTTTCGCTTGGTCTTGCGGGGCCTGGCTTGGTGAACATCCATTACTAATTTAGTCTTTACCTTCATGATTTTGGATACACCCCACGCTGCGATTCTTTCTCCTAGGCTTGTGTTCGATGATTTACTTTATCTCTGGCTTCATGTGGCAGTATTTCGTCGGCCATAAACCTAGATTCCAAGTCATTGCTGAGGGAATAGGCAATGTCGTGCTGCTTGCACATTTTGTCAAGATAAAATGCTCACGTCACCTCGAGCTAGGTGTTTGGCTAGTTTAGTTCCTGGAACGAAGAATCTGTAGCCTGGAATGTGAGCTCGAAAGGTAGATTATTTATCAACGAGTTTACGAGTCCTACTCCGGACCTGCTCGTAAAACTTATTACAGTATACTGAGCTAAAAACTATAAATACACTTTTATAGAATTTCGTAAGTACAATGGAGAAAGAAGGCCTGAGGTATTTTCCATCTACCGATAATGCAGATGCGCTGCCTCCTAGTGAAGCAAGAACCAATTTAGTAACAGTTTTTTTACGAAATCGTGTGCGAGAAGCAAGGCATAATACAAGAGTACTTTTCTATTAACAGACATGACAAAGTAGACTGCATTTACCTGTGTCAGACCTACAGTCGTATACCGAAACATTTACTACATCACAATGCTAATATCATAGTATTTTTTCCGCATGGATGAACTTAATTAACGTCACACTGACAACGATCATATAAACACTGACATGCTGTGTTAGGAATTTAAAGACATGTGTTTCTTGTGCTGGAAAAACGAGCACGGTTTTCTATAGTCAAAGACTGGCCTATATATAATGGCAGATACAGACAAGGTTTCAATAAGTTTATCATAAAACATGAGTCACAGCATTTCTAAATTCGGTCGTAGCAGTCGCACTACTGAACTGCATGCTGTTCCCAAGTCTCTCGATGCCGATATCAGGAAATACATTTCACTACTTGGCCAAAAAGTACGACAAACGAATTACTAGAGTACATGCTAGCCATCGACCAGCGCGTGGAGGCCTCGATTTCTCGGATTCACGTCATGATCGAAGTATGTAATGCGCAAAGACGCGACGACCTAAAGTCGCTTCTAGCCGAACTTTATTTGCATCTGGTGACGAAAGGCGCTTCCCAGTAAGCATGGATGAAAAAACAATTTAGCTAAACAGCTGTACGATGTGATCGAAGCCATTCGTGCAAAGTACTTGCTCACAAATCAGCATAGATTAGCCAACGAAGTGCATAGGGAAGAGGAATTGAAACCCTTGAGTACTCGTCTGGATAGTTTCATAGCAAGGAGGGGCAGAGAACTGAAAAAAACCCGTTAAAATTGAATTAAGTAGGAGTCACAGCATACATATGTAGGGAAATGTAAGCGATCTCTCGAACAAACGGTTGATACCAGTGCGGGTTCTAGCGCGGAAGAAGTACAGCATAGCAGATTCTCGTAACACGGGGTCCGAACTCGTTCCACTGGCCCACGAAAACCTCACCTCGTGTGCGTTTGGAACAAGCAACACGACTTATGGCGTGCATAAACGCAGGAATAAATTGGTCCTTGGTTCGAAGGAAGTACATTTCTTGTCTGGCGATAATATACTGTAGACATTATTAAACTAACTCGCAGCCTGTGTGAATTGTTTTGCAAAAAACCACGACGGTATCCGGAAAAAGATTTGCGAAAATATCATAAACAACTTAAAGCCACGCACTCTGTTTTCGCAAACAACGATCCAAGTATCACGAAGGTTTAAGAACTATGAGCACCGAAAATATCCCATAATAGCTAGACTTTTTTTTTCTTCAGAAATCGTAGGGTCTGGACTACATAGATTTTATACTGGTAAAAAAAATTGATTATGTGATTTGGGATGACATATACGAATTAGTTTTAAGACTGAGACTTTTGATGGCTTTGCAGAGTGTGGGAAATTATTTGCACACTAACGAAATAGTGTACATTATCGAATAATTACAGAAAGTGGGATACATCGAATAGTAATCATGTCAAAGTATACCATAGTGGGCGAGTTTCATAGAATCGCAAGATGCATCTATCCACGTCGAAAAATAATAATTAAAAGATTGGTCGACAATTGGCAGTCTGATTTGATTGAAATGATTGAGTATGCTTGCGTGAACAAGGGCTGCAAGTACATTTTCATTGTTTAGACACATATTCCGAATTTCTTTGGACTAGGCCTTTGAGACTTAAGACTGCGGGATATTTTACGAATGTGATGTTCGATATTTTTAAGCATAAGCATAGGCCGTTATTATTTCACACGGACGACGGAAAACAATATTTTAATGTATCATTCAAGGCCTTGATGAAGACGTTTGGCATCAAACAGTACATTTAGCGGTGTCAAGATGAACGCGCGATTCGTACGTTCAAGAATCAACTATGTAAATATTTTACAGCGAACGGAAATTACAAGTGGTTGAATGTCTTACCGAAACTAAATAGTGAATACAATACCACTGTGCTTTCTACCACGAAAATGAAGCCAAAGGACAATAATGACAATCGTCTGCTTCGTACCGTGTACTATAATAGCAAGAGACTGGATCCACGAAAGTCTAGAGCTAATGTAGATGATTTTATGCGTATGTCGAAAAATCGTGGAATTTTCATAGGCCGTATAAGGGAAACTGGACTGGTGAATTATTTTGTTTTTATAAAATAAGACTTGCCTATTCTATAATGTATTTTCTGGAATACTTGAACGGTAAAAAATAAAAGGTTGGTTTTACTATGAGAAAATACGGAAATAAAAAGTTTGCAGACACTTTTCTCTACGAAAAAGTGTTGAAATGAAAGAACGGCAAAGCCTTGATTCGTTGGTTCTTCAATGGACCTGAATTTGATTCGTGGGTTTATAAAAAATATATTTTGAAATACTATCTTTTTGTGTGTAATATTATGTAAATACAGTTTATGCATAAATAAAATTTATGTGTAATAACATTAATGTGCAATACAAATTATTGTATTTCTGTAAACATAATAATGTAACATGTCTGGTGCGAGCATTTGTGATGAAGCAGGTGCTTCGTGCCGCGGCTAGCGGACGAGTGACGGCTGGTTTCCACCAGGGTCCTGACGCAGCTCTCCATGGTCGACGGACGTGCGCTTGCACTGTGTCAGCTTGGTCTAGACCCGTGATCTGGCCATGTCCTCTCTCCCTGCACTGACGGACTGAATTGAAAGAATATTTTTCTTACTTTATTTTACTGAAATGTTTCCCGATTTTTTTTACCTCTCACTTAACTTTTAGTCAACTTGATTTTTTTAAGACAAACCATATAACTTGAATATCTCATCATGGGATTTGTTTAACATCCTTTTTATTATAGTGGTGTGGTTTTTTTGATAATAGGAAAACCCCATACATTTTGATTTTTTTATTTGCGACAGTTCCCAGCCCAATACCGGCTGGAGACAGAGAAGACACTTATTTACATTACATTTTAAATGGTACATGTTCTTAAAGTTTACATAACACACTTTGACATTTTTTCAAGTAATAAACACATTGAATGCATATATTTATTTTATTGAGTTTTTAGTCCATACTGTTTTTTAACATGATATGTTGTGGAAAAATCTGCTTCGCGTAATAAGTGTGTCATGGCCACGGGGCACATATGACTACAACAGGAAGTGTCAAACGTCCGCCATTGTGGTGATTCACTGTAGATATATCTACAATGTTTTGTTCCGTTGCATTCTCCATTGTATCAATGATTGTGATCGTCGTTTCGAGAGTTGGAGTTCCTGAAGCGTACAGGGAAAACTTGCTTTTGGGAAACATAACTTTACGACACAATTGGAGTCCTCGCAGTCAAATACAGTCACAGGTTTCACTGTGCTGTATGTATCTTTCGGGTCCCATTTAAGGCGAAAGTGCGTACCGTCTCGACAAGACTCTTAAGTATGTGATGGAGTTGCGAAATACGTCGGAAGTAGAGCCATAGAACCTCACTTGGTACAGTACACACTGTAACTGGGTAACCTGTATGAAAAAGTAATTTTCTTCGGAGAAGTCAATCATTGTACACCTGTTTGCCTCATGCGGACGTGGGTCCGGACAGAGATCCCAGGGCCAAGTGACGTCGTCATGCTCACCTTCATCTCGTCCTCGCAGTCTGCTACCTCCATGTAGTTGACTGCTGATGTCCGCTGATTAATTATGATGGAAGACTCTCTTGTGTGAGACTGTGATGCTGGTCTTGGAGCATCGGTGCACAGACACTATTCATCCCCCTCACTCTACCTCAAGTCACTATCCACTCCCTCACCTAGATTCTCCTGTTGGGCTGCCATCGCAGCCTCGACGAGTGTTAGAACCGAGTGGTGCAGATATAAAATTAACGCTTCTTCCGCTGGGAACTTGACCAGAACTTTGTGGATGGTGGATGAATGACGATGTTGTATTTCATAGTAATTCATCCCGATATAACCTTGTACCATTTCCACCACAGAATCGCGGACTTCCTCTGTAGACACCATACTGTATATATAACAGCTTGTAGCAAATTGAAGGAATCCTGGGCTACCGAGTCGGTGTTTATAGCATAAAATTAAGGCAGGGGGTTGTGGGAGTCCGTCAATAAGACATGGGGAGACTATATTAAAGGTAGGGAGACAATCAGGAGTCATTTTAATTTTATTGAGGGTGGTAGCCAGAAGCATTGCAATTAATAAGGTGGTGGGAATTAGCATTGTGGAGGGGTATAGCCAATAGTATTAAAGATGTAAGCCTGGGTGGGAAACAAGTAATTTCTGGTTGGAGAGGGTTGGATCAAGTGATGGGAGTCAATATGCCAGCTGCCATCGTAAAGAGGGGTTATTTTGTTTTGCCTTTGCCGGAGTTCGGATCTAAGACGCTATGACGCAGGTACTTTTTTTAAATTGAAATTTTATTAAATTATTTTTTTTATGAATTTTTACATTTCCCTCAATTTTCTAGCATTAAAAATATAGAATTTTAAGATGGCAGTCATAACGAAAATTGCAACGGTGACAATAATCATTCAAATGCAGCATTTTAAAAATTTTCAAAATTTTCCCTATTTTGTTGCATAAAAATATGGATTATAAAGATGGCTGCCATAACGAAAAGTGTAACTTTAGGGAGTCGGGCATTTGATTCCAAAATGGCGGAAAGTTCTAGAATTCAAAATGGTGGAAAATAAAATGTATTCAAAAAAGCTACCGGGGTCAAGGTCTAGGACATCCAATATGGCTGCCGTGACGTCACACTCCAAGATGACTGACCTGCTCATCACTTCTCGCACCGGCACCAGGCGCAGGAGGAACTATTCTACTGTTTTCAGCTGCATTTCAAGAACAAGAAATTGTTAAATACATTTCTAATGAACTCAATTTTTTCTAATGTAAAAGTATTGAAACTCGTTACAAAATTTAATTCTTATGCCTCTTGAAGGTTTTTATTAGGATTAATAATAACATTGTTTTAGGGCAAGCGGGTGATTGATATGCCCCTTTTGTGCCAAATTTCACCCTTAAAAACTTGCATGCAATGACTTAACCGCCTTTATTCCTGACTACTCAGGAGGGGCTAGCCCTAAACCTTTGTCAGTCTAGATTTCTGCCTCGATTACATCCCAGGTGCCTGGAGTAACACTGTAAAATTCTTTCCTGCATCCAAATATTAAGGAGTGTGAACTTTTCTATCAAAACATCAGAGGCCAAATCTATCGAATATTTTGATAATCTTCTCAATTCACATTATGATATCATCTGTGTAACGGAAATGTAGTTCAATAATCGTACCATTAATTCACATCACTTCATAGACCAATATCTGATATTTAGAAATTATAGAGACGCTCTTTTGACAAAGATATAACGTGATGGTGGTGTTCTGATTGCAGAAAACAAACTCAATGTTTCATTATTTCAACTAATTAATACTTTCAATTACCTTAAATTGAAGCTGTTTGAATTAAAATTAATTCTATTAATTTGTTATTCTTGGTAATATCTATCTACCTCCTCATTCATCAAAGTTTACCTATATATCTTATTGTGAGATTCTTGAAAACAAACTTTCCTTCTGTCAAGATGATTTAATGGTACTAGGTGATTTCAATGTTCCTGGTGTAGATTGATCTAATAACATCTTGCACACGAACATCAATAACAAGGCAGAGTGTGTGGTTAATTTTTCATCTAGTCTTGGACTACTCCAGTTCAACAATACTGAAGCACCCATAAATATTTTAGACCTCTGTATTACTAATTTATCACAGTTTGAAGTGGCTCAAGCACATGAATCACTTGTCAGAGAAGATATGTACCATCCTGCCTTAATTATAAATATTACTTTAGACCATTTCCCCTGCCAGATCACTTCATGTACGGTCTTTAGGAACTATGAAAACCGTGATTTCCTTGGCATTTATAATTCCATAAAAAAATATAAGTTGAACTATTACAAGTCATCTGATGTTAATTATTTAGTCGAGCAATTAACTTCTTGCATATGTAATAATATTAATGTATATATTCCGGTTATTTCTAAAAAGGCCTCTAATTACCTTACGGCCATTCCATGCCAAAAAGGACCAAATTATGTAAAACTAAAACATAACATAAAATTTTTTTATAAGACTATAACTACCCAACATATCCTTAATTTACCAGAAATGTATACATTTTTCGATTATTTTTAATTTTTCATACATAACTTTTCATTTTAAAATGGGTACCTAATAATTGCCATGTATTATGATATAAACAAGTCAAGTTGGCGCTCCTTTAACATTGGTTATATATGTTTTTCTTTGACAGCTGTGTTTTGGAGGGAGAAGACCAGTTCATTTGGCTTCCATCTGTATGGTTTTTGTGGTTTAAAGGTTTTTTTCAGAGGTTTCAGCTAGTGTTTTTTGAAGACCTATTTGATGGTGTCCCGTCCGTAACAAAAATGTAAGAAAGTTTATTATACACATAAAATATTAATCAAGTAATTGTTTATCATACATGACTAGATACTACAACTAGATGTTAACAGAACCTCAAAGTTTAATGTTGATTATTAATTTTCTGGACTAATAAATCACTTTTTTAAGATTTGTCCTGTCCGTAACGTTTTTAAGATTTATTATAATATATAATCATTTTGTTGTTTTTTGTAAATTATTGCGAATTTACCTAAACATGTGCTAATAACCAACATTCACATGAGAATTTCTATAATAATATTACCACATCTAGAAACATGTAATGTACAAAAATCTTTACTTTGAGAGTTGAAGCCAAGGAACAGAATTCCATATTACCGTAAAGTGTACACTGATTCGGAGACAGATGAAGAGTGTGTTGTGCAGAAGCTTACCAAGAACAATGTTCAAGGAGGGCAGTACCTACTCATTGAGCAAGTAGGGCAGAGTAGGTAAACATAAATATGTAGTGGTGAGCCAGGGAGGAGTAGAAGATGATGGCAGCATTGAGATTTTCTACATGGAGCAGGTTGTACGCGATGCATGCCAGGAAAATCTTTTTAAAACTGATACGAGGGAGAAATATGTTGTGAACTTTTCAGAAGTGATAGGTTTACTTCCAGAACCTGAGTTAAAACAGCTTGGAGATAGGATTTTTTACAAATTTGAAAAGATAATTCCTGCGATTATGTAGAATCTGCTTTTCTGAACTTAAAAAAAAAATATTTACGATACTGAAATGACTGATAATGTTAGAATTTTTGCTGTTGTGTTCATTAAGGAGTAACTTTTAAACCAAATTGTTATGTTCAGTAAGGTGGTATTGTAAATTATATTTTGTCCCAGGTCATGTCCCGTCCGTAACAGGTCACTCACTAACAAACATTTTAACTGTTGCTTAAAACTTAATTATTTATGTCAGTATATAGTATACTTTTAACTTCTCGTTATCTAGATAGCCTACTAAATAGTAAATTAATTGGATTAAAACCACTTAATGTTTTTCAGAAAATATTTAGTATTCCTCTTTGATTCAGAGGCCAAAAATAACTTTAAAATGGACAATTAATAGCATCATATATGCTGATATTATTAAATGTAATTATGTTCTGTTCATTAAGAAAATTATTTAAGCCAAAGTACTAAATTAAGAGTGTTATTGTCATTCAGACTTTTGTCCCATCCGTAACGTCCCGTCCGTAACGTGTCACTTTCTCAAAAAACATTTTATTGATGGTTATTAAAACTAAGTTCTGATTTCAGGAGGTTATGCATGTTTGAACTAACTACTACTATACCATGTATTGTAATAACTGGATGTAAATCACTTCATAATTCACAGAAAATATTCGGTGAAAAACTCACCTTTGCCGTCCTGTCCAAACTGTGTCCCGTCCGTAACAATACCAAAAAGATGTATAATTCAAGGATCAAAATTAATAATTATCTCGTACATCAAGAATTTGAAGTTGTATAATACGTACTAAGGGTGAATAACTGCAGATATTGATAAAATAGTAAAATAATATATTTGAGACAGTGTGCAACATTATTTTTAAGGTCTAACTGTCCCGTCCGTAACAATGGAATGACCCCTTAGCTGGTTCTCTACGTATTTAGTACAAGCTCCCAAATCTAAAAAAAAAAAAAAAAAAAAAAAAAAAAAAAAAAAAAAAAACTTTCTCAAACTTTATAAAAGAAATAAGTTTTATTATTCATACTTTTCACAGTACCGGAAGCATGTCAAAATCCTCATCAAACAAGACGAAATAAGTTGATCCAGATTTATTAATAACAACATCAAGTCCAATCCTAAATGGTTCAGGCGCTTTGTCAAAATAATGAGAAATGGTTTCCATGAACAACACTCACTAAAAGTAAATGTTGCATATATTGTGACCCAGTTTTACCTACTATCTGATGTTATTGCCGAGTATTTTTGTAGTGTTTATGTGCCTTTTAACGATAGATTCCAAGCAAATACCCATCATATGTGCTATGATACAATCTCGGTTCGGAAGCCTAGTGCTCTGGTATCAAGTGTTTAAAATCTACTTTACCTTCTGGTCCTGATGATAAATCCAATTTTATTCTAAAAGGTTGCTTTTATATATTAGTAACTCTTTTGAATCACTTATTTAATATAAGCCTTAAAAAACTAATTTTTCCTAACAAATGGAAAATAGCAAGGGTAGTTAGTTCCTTTTCATAAAAATTGTACCAAATTTAATGTTCCTAATTACCGACCAATATATCTTCTTTGTAATTTTTCTAAAATCTTTGGAAAAAAAATATTTAAAATTATAAATTTCCCTCTTTAAAATATAATTTCACTCTATCAACTTTGGTTCAGATCTGGAGTGACCACTGCTACCAATCTTATTACTTTTCTCAATCCTATTTACAATGAAATCATAAGTAGGCGCCTGTTTGATATTATTTAGATTTTACTTAGCAAACTTTCTAATTTTTTCTTATGTGATCGTTTTGTAAACTGGTCCTCCAGCTATCTTAATAAGTTTATTTTGTATCGATTAACAACAGTAATTCAGTTCTTTTTAAGGCTAGTTCTGGTGTACCACAAGGTGGTACTCTATCGCCTTTACTCTTAACATTCATTGATGACATTTCACATGTTCCCATACATTCCTCTGTGGTACTGTTTGCTTTCGATCTCAAAATTTGCTGAACCATTAACTCTCGTAATGATTGTTTATTACTTTATATTGAAATCATCGAAATAATAAATGGTGCAATCGTAATCAAGTAACTCACTATTAAAATAAAACAAAAAAAGGTGGGTTGTCTGTAAAGTCAGTTTACGGACGATAATTTTACGTGATAACGTCATAAGAAAACATTGATGAAAAATTGAATAATTTTAATTTTCAAATATTATTTACAGTTTTTGCAAATTTAATTTAAATAATTTGTTTAAATATAATCATAAACAATTAGATAAACAGCCCGCCTTAACCTGTTTGATATTATAGAATGTGCCGTGTATTAAGTATTTAGGCACGTTTTATTTAAAAATTTTGTAATCTTAAATATTTTTGGAAATATTATTATTTTTTCTCTCATCTTATTTTCTTTACGGCCAGGCCCCCAGCCTCTGTTCTCAGAGGCGAGCTGATTTTCTTTCCCAGCCTCATGCTAGGCTAGCATTCTGGCTAATATTTCTCCCGCCTCCAGGCACGTCGGGGCCGGTAACTTTATTTCTTCGCGTGACTACCTTTTGCTAAGAGCAGCTTGTGAAGCAGTGCTGAGCCCTGCTAACTCTGTCACGAATCGGTATAAGGTTCACTAGCAGCAAGGCACGACAGGAGGATCCCGTGGGCCTTGTGTCCCACAGACCATGCGTTTTTTGAAGCCACCCCCCGCCTGCTCACCCACCCTCTCTTCTCAGAAGTGGCTAGGAGCGACGACCGCTCGGGTGCGTTAACCGAAGTCAAGGCCATCTCAGGCTTGACAGCCGCAGTTACGATTCTGCACCTTAACGACACCTAGCGACGGCTGTGGTAACTAATGCCACTTGTGAGGCGTCGGCAGCGCCGACACTACCGCGCTCGCGCGGAGGTAACGACAACCTCTCTCCCCTCCTTATGTCTCAGGCCGCTAGGTGGCACCACTGGTTACTCCATTAACCCCCTAGCTTGACACTCTCGTCGGTCACAAGTCGATTTATTAGTACTTCCTCTCGCCACCAAAAGATAGCGCCTCAGTCGCGCAGTCACTCCAGTAAGATCTAATTTTTTTATGCCGGACACCTTCGGGTGGGCTCGGTAATTTTCGGCTCAGAGCCTACCCCCCTCTCATTCTCTAGAGACCCCGCGCTTATGATATTCTGGTGATATCCCGCTCTGAACTTACTTCGGTGCGCGCCTCCGGACTGACTGGTACCGTTTGTATCTGCGATCTTCGGCGAATCATCGACGTCGTATATTATGTAGTCTTCTCAGACTAAAGGGATGGAGTCCCTAGCTAAAATTATTAACCAGTCAGTAGTTTAGTTGAAAGTAGAGAAACTTAGTATTTTTATATAAATTATTTTTTTAATTATTCATGATGACTTCCGTGGCTACCGCGAATCGTGGTTCGAGTTTGCGGAGACGAGACGCCCTCTCCTGAGCGCCAGGACCAACACCCTGTTTTGGTAAGTCTTGACATCATCCCCCCCCCCCCCCTTTATTTCCCTCTATTGGCCTTTTGCGCCATTTAAGTATACTGTCTGGAAACAGGTCTAATTCTTTGGAATTTGGACTTTTGTTTCAGACAGGGTTCCAAGTTTGGGGCAACCAAAATCCTCTGCCAGAACCTCTGGAGTCGGTTCCTGCGCAGAATCCAACATCATTAGGCCTACTACCTTGATCACCGTCTACCTACAGCCCCGGGTGATACCTGCATAATTCTATCTTTTTATTCACGAACCCAAGATTAGTGTAACCCAGTTAAGACAGCGGACAGTAAAAGGCAGTTCGAGGAGAAGAAATTTATATTATGTTTTGGAAGGACTATATGTACAATCTTTAAAGTTACCAATGTTAATTTCATTCTTGTTTTTAAATATTTTAAATTTTGTTATACATTCAGGGCCGGCCCTATCGTAAATAACGTTAAGGAATATCATATAATAAGTGTAATTGTGAGTTATGTAAATAAGATCACTTATCAATGAAAAACAGTCTTTACTAAGGAAAATTTAATCTATAAAAAAAAAGAACAATGATTAATAAAATAAGGAAGTCTATAGACGTAACAGTTGTTTTTATTTATTTAATATATAATAACGATCCTTTTACTCCCAAGTATTTGTAGGGAGTCCCTAAATTTTCTTTGTTTACTTCTAGTGTCGCCTCTGTTGTTGGCTTTTATAGTTATTAATTGAGGGCCTCAGTAATCAAAGCTTCCAAATCTTTTAACCTTATTATTTAATTATTCTTTAAGACACTTGGGGTATTACAAAATGGTAGCAGAGCATGGTTACGTCTATAGGCATACCTAAGTTGAAAGGTCATACCTAAAATTAAAATTAAAAAAAAAATTGAATAAAAAAATTTTTTATTTTTTATTTTTTTGTCACTTGGAATCTTTTTGTAGTAAGTAATTTGTGAACTGTCCGCTGATACACGTAGTAGCTAAATTGACCCTTGAATTTTAAAATTATCATAAGTTTTGTGTGTTTACATTTGAGCGCGCACTGTGAGCAGCTGGCTGGCTGCCCGCCCACGCAACTCGGGCCGCGCGCGTGGCTTATCAACAGAGATGTGTCCGCTGGACAAGATACTTACTCCTCCCCACACACCCCTAGTTAAAGGCGCTTCGCGCCAAGGTCAGTCCTGCCGACTGACGTGACGTTCCTTGTAGGTACCCTGTTGTGCAAGCTAACCTGACAGCTTGTTACACCCGAGTACACTGTTCATTTCCCGACGCGCGTAGTAATAATAATAATAAATTATGAAGGCACATACTTCCCACGCAATAAAGCAATTGTTTTAATCATAAGCTAGATTTAAGTGTATACCTAAGTTTAAAGTTTAAGAGATAATTTTAAGAGGGTAGTGTTTTGTTTTGTGTAATACTATGAATCCGGACAGGATGATTACTCCGGAGCTATTACTAGTAGATGAACTAAGTTACGAGTTGCAGTTGCGTAATTT
The DNA here is from genome assembly GCF_032445375.1 of Bacillus rossius redtenbacheri. Classification (NCBI taxonomy): domain Eukaryota; kingdom Metazoa; phylum Arthropoda; class Insecta; order Phasmatodea; family Bacillidae; genus Bacillus; species Bacillus rossius. The sequence goes on along the minus strand of NC_086330.1, from coordinate 222,051,023 downwards.
ACCAACTACTGGAAATGCGCAAGAGCTGCGAAAGAGGCTTCGAGCCGCAGTACGTGATAAGTTACCTACCTCAGTACATAATCTAAATTTAGAAATACTCGAGGAATTCAACATAGCTTGCTCCAAATTTTACGACATAGCTGCTTTCGTAAGTTATTCAGATGTGGAAGAGAATTTGCCCAATGTAAAGCGACACATTATGCGATTAGAGCATGTCACCAGACGACTGGAAAATCTTGTGGTACTTTCCGCAGATGTGCTCAATAGTGTTTATCGAACAGAGCTAAATCGTTGTCTGCAACAGACAAACGCCTTCCAAATTAAATTGAAAGCTAGGGCAGCCCAATTAGAAACTCAACAGGACCTCCGGGCCAACATTGCCCAGGCAGAAAACCTAGGAATGGAAACGCTAGGAAATGTAGAGAGTGAAAATCCGGAATTTCCTCAGGAAATAAGGCAATCCGACACACAAGTATCTTTGTGCCAAACAAGGCAGGTTCCGCCCATTTCATCAACATCAACATCTCAATCACTTATCACAGTTTTAACCCCTCCCATCCCAGCAGCCACCACTCAGATTCCCTCAGGCATGCATGTTTCTACAGCTCCCATCACCAGTGTCACATTTTCCGGTAACTTGCCTGCAAATCCGCATCCTTTAACACAGCAAAATTTGTTTTTCCCATTCACCACAAACCAATCATATTTTAATCCATATTCCCAGTTTCATTCTTTATTGACATCCGGGCAAGGAACTCCGATCCCTACCATCCCCACCGCGCAAATTGCACATCCTTCACCCCCACCTCCGCCATCAACGCAGAATCAACCGGAAACAACATTACCAGTTACGCCAAGGGCGGCTGAGTATAGCTGTTATGGGAAAATTGCCCATCCAGTCGAGAGATTACTTGTTGGTTTTCCAGAAACAAGTGGTCTTGACCCAGATAAATTAATCGAATTCATAAGGCACTTACTTAAAATCAGACAGAAAGGGGGCATTCCTGACAAACAGTTGTTGGAGATAGTTTTTCCCTACACCCAACCACCATTGAGTGAAAGAACGAGTCAAGCAATAGAAAATAGTTACTCTTTTGACAAATACCACGAAGAAATTTTGAATTTTTTTATACCTGGCAGACTTTTGACAAATTACCGTTTGGAATGGTACAACAGGCTACAGCGAAGTAATGAAGCATTGCCGCACTATGTAGCATCAATCAGAGAAGCCGCGGCGGTTCTCAGATTGGGCGTATCAGAGAGCGAAATAGTTAGTTGCATAGTAGACGGACTAAATCAGGCAGAGCGCTCACGCGCTGTTTTCCAGGCTAGGTCACGGAGTTTTGTAGAACTAGATCAACTCTGTATACAGGCCATGAGTTACGAATATGCAGACACTCAGAGAAACAGGTCAGCGAAGTCCGTGGATAAGCATGATTCTCAGGCAGAAACTGCAAATAGTTTTCCATACACGAAACAACAAAATAGCCACCCACAACAGAAAACAAACTACTACAGAAATAATAAGTATGGTTCAAACAAGAACATACAACAACAAACACCTTTCTGTAATTATTGCAAGCAAACAGGACATTACATTGAGCAATGTAACCACAAAAATTTCAAACCAAATTTCAACAAGGCAAAAAACGCGTAAGGCGGTGGCCAGGCAAATTTCTACCTGGTCCACCTAAAACTTCATCCAAGAGGAATTTTTCAGTGCATAATGTGCATACTAACAAATCACAACAACAAAACAAAAATCAACAAAGGCATAACACAGGAAAACAAAAACACAAGAAAAATAAACGAAAGAAATACACAGAAAAAGACAGAAAACACAAACAGAAGATTATAACACAGCAAATTAATCATAAAGAAAATTCTGAGAAATTCACAAGAATTTGCAAAACGTGTGTTAGCCTGACTAACCAAGGAAAACGTAAGTGTCACAACATTTTCGGTCACGTCCGAACTGTATTACCATACACTAAAGCAATGTTTGGCAAAAATCAAATTATTGGTCTGATAGATACAGGAGCTACTCGTAGTTTTATTTCAGGCGATTTGTTTAGGAAATTACAGAAGAACAAGCAGGTTCTGAAAACAGAAGTCACGGATGTGCGCTGTTTTACTGCAGCGGACGAACCAATTAGTATATTCAAAGTGGCTATAGTGAAAATCAGGATAGAATTATTCACTTGGAATTTCCCTTTTCTTGTGGCAGAAAACTTAGCCACGCAGCTTATTCTAGGCTCCGACTTCATCGCAAAAACAGGTATTTTGATTGATCTACAAGCAGGAAGTTTTGTATTTAAATTTAATAAAAATCTTGTCATATCATTCGTGGAACCTGAAAATAAAATGTCAGGACAAGTTACTAATGTTTCTACCAACACTGACGAGAGAAATTCTTTGTCCCTGGATCATCTCGAGCCCAGTAAACAAGTTGCTATTCGAGATTTGTGTAATGAATTTTCAGATGTGCTAACTAAGAAATTAGGTCGAACTAACCTAATTGAATATCAAATTGAATTGACTGATACCACGCCAGTCAAAAGTCACCCTTATCAACTTTTAGGTCCCAAAATGGAAATTATGAGAAAACACGTACAGAAAATGTTAGATAATAAGGTAATAGAACCTTCTAATTCTCCTTTCAGTTCACCTGCATTTCTAGTACCCAAGGGCACGGAACAACGTTTCGTCACTGATTATCGAAAACTGAACAAACAGATTAAAATACCGCAAACACCCCTCCCAGATTTGAACTCGGCCTTTCATTGGTTTAGTAAGGCCAGGTATTTCAGTGTGTTCGATCTCAATTCGGCGTACCATCAGATCCCACTCACGCAAGACTCAAAACCTATTACCGCATTTTGCGTACCTTGGAATCTTTACCAGTATAATGTGGTACCTTTTGGCTTGGCCACAGGTGCTCAAGTACTCACACGACTTCTTGAACAAGTAGTAGGAGATTTTAAATTTAAATTTGTTTACAATTATTTAGATGATCTTGTAATTTATTCAGAAAGTTTTGAGGAACACATCCAGCATCTGACTCTTGTCCTTGAAAGACTGCGCAAGGCAGGCCTCACTGTAAATACAAAAAAGGTAAAATTTGCTGCTTCCGAAATGTCTTTTCTTGGACATTTGGTATCACACAAAGGTGTTACAGTTGATCCAGAACGAACACAGGCGATCAGGGAATTCAAACCACCTAAAGACACAAAGGGCATAGCTCGTTTTATTGGCATGGCTAATTTTTATTCCAAATACATACCAAATTTCGCCGAGCATGCGGCACCTTTAAATGCATTACGTAAGAAAAATACACAATATATTTGGGGTCCTGAACAAGACAAGGCATTTAATTTCTTGAAAGAAGCTATAGCGAATCCACCTGTTCTGCGCATGGCAGATTTTAGTAAACCCTTTATTTTACAAACAGACGCCTCAAGTGTTGCTATAGGGGCGGTATTGTCTCAGGAAATAGATGGTGCCAGGCAACCCATTGCCTTTGCCTCACGTACATTAACTTTTCAGGAAAGGAAAGCATCTTCAGTGTATGAATTGGAATGTTTAGCAGTAGTTTTTGGTATTGATAAATTCCGACAGTTTCTGGAACATAGGGAATTTCTATTGGAAACTGATAATCAGGCACTCGCTTGGCTGTTAGCTCACCCTAAACAATTAGGAAAACTTGGAAGGTGGATCACCAAAATACCTTCTCTCAAATTTAATATTCAACATATTCGCGGTACTCAAAACATTGTGGCTGACACACTTTCTCGAATGTTCGAGAACCCCTCCGAAACAATATCTCAGGAGGAACCTCAGATTTCGTGTCAGGCACTCCTAACCGATTTCCCCTTAGCTTTTCAGGACATACAAACACATCAACAAGCCGACCCATATTTGGCAAAAATAATTGAACAAGTTAAAGCGGGTACAGCTCCGAAATTTTATAAGTTAGCTAAAGGTCTCCTACAAAAACGTACACAACAGTCAAGGCACTTTAAAATTGTTCTTCCACAAAATCTGCGTGATATGATTTTCACATATTACCATAGTTCACCTCTCGGTGCCCATTTAGGTATTTATAAAACCATTCAAGGTATCCGACGCCATTTTATTTGGGAAGGAATGCACCGGGACATTACACAGCGAGTTAAGTTATGTAAGCTATGTGCATTAAGTAAACCTGCACAAAATACACAGTACGGTTTTCTTGCCTCAGAAGTAGCCGAAAGACCTATGCAAAAACTTTTTATTGATTTTGTAGGGCCATTTCCTCGATTCAAATCCGGACACTCTATGCTTCTTGTGGGCATAGATGCTTTTTCTAAGTTCGTTTGGCTTATCCCACTCCGTAAGGCTACAGCTGACACCACTGTGCGTGCATTACAAAATCACATTTTTAAAACTTCAGGATTACCGAACATAATTGTATCCGACAACGGAACACAGTTTACATCCAGAACTTTCAAGAACATGTGTTTCTCGCATGGTATACAGCATGTGACGACATCGCCATACTACCCTAAACCCTCGCACGCGGAGAGATTTAATAGAAATCTTCGTTCGGCGCTCATAGCGTTCCACGCGAATGCGCAGGAAAGATGGGACAGTAATTTGGTGTGGTTACAGATGGCATTTAATTATGCCCGACATGAAGGACACAAATCCACCCCATTTGAGATTATGTTTACTTATAAGCCCAACACACCACTTTCCAATCTTTGGTCTCTCGAAGACCTACTGCCGGATGATCCCAAGGACATCGCGGAGATTTGGAGAAAGGCGCGTAGGAATTTAAATTTGGCTCACCAAACAAGTCAGAGAAGGTACAATAAGTACCGCTCCCCTAACCCATACAGGGTAGGTGACACGGTAATGTGCAAAGCACATCCGCAGAGTAAAGCCATCGATAAGCGATCGGCCAAGTTATCGTATCGCTGGACTGGACCATTACAGATCCAACGGTTTCTAACCCCAGTGACTGTGAGTCTAGCCGACCCCAGTTCCGGAGAGTATGTGACACGAGCGCACATCTCCCACCTTAAGAAAGCGCATCCGAATTTAAAATAGGAGCGATTACTTTCTCTAAGCCTTGGCATGCCAGATATAAATATATATATTAAGACTCAATAAGGAGTTTAACTGAAGAATACAAAACCTAGGTAGTAACATTAAGTAACAATAAAAATCCATGGTACTAGTTTGTAAGAAAACTTAATATAAGGTGTTAGTTTAAGTGGCCACTTAAGTTAATAATTTTATTTAAGATAATGAATTTAATCATGTTAGTCAATAAGAATGTGCACATTAGTTCATAAGAGTGTTTAATATTTTTTTTTGTGTTTTAGCATGTAAGTAGTAGGATACAGGCGAACCTGGTACCTCGTCCTGCTGAAGTTTTTGGTTTCTTGTTTTTGCTTTCCCCTAAGCTCCGCTTTAACGCGGGGGAGTATGTGCCGTGTATTAAGTATTTAGGCACGTTTTATTTAAAAATTTTGTAATCTTAAATATTTTTGGAAATATTATTTTTTTTTCTCTCATCTTATTTTCTTTACGGCCAGGCCCCCAGCCTCTGTTCTCAGAGGCGAGCTGATTTTCTTTCCCAGCCTCATGCTAGGCTAGCATTCTGGCTAATATTTCTCCCGCCTCCAGGCACGTCGGGGCCGGTAACTTTATTTCTTCGTGTGACTACCTTTTGCTAAGAGCAGCTTGTGAAGCAGTGCTGAGCCCTGCTAACTCTGTCACGAATCGGTATAAGGTTCACTAGCAGCAAGGCACGACAGGAGGATCCCGTGGGCCTTGTGTCCCACAGACCATGCGTTTTTTGAAGCCACCCCCCGCCTGCTCACCCACCCTCTCTTCTCAGAAGTGGCTAGGAGCGACGACCGCTCGGGTGCGTTAACCGAAGTCAAGGCCATCTCAGGCTTGACAGCCGCAGTTACGATTCTGCACCTTAACGACACCTAGCGACGGCTGTGGTAACTAATGCCACTTGTGAGGCGTCGGCAGCGCCGACACTACCGCGCTCGCGCGGAGGTAACGACAACCTCTCTCCCCTCCTTATGTCTCAGGCCGCTAGGTGGCACCACTGGTTACTCCATTAACCCCCTAGCTTGACACTCTCGTCGGTCACAAGTCGATTTATTAGTACTTCCTCTCGCCACCAAAAGATAGCGCCTCAGTCGCGCAGTCACTCCAGTAAGATCTAATTTTTTTATGCCGGACACCTTCGGGTGGGCTCGGTAATTTTCGGCTCAGAGCCTACCCCCCTCCCATTCTCTAGAGACCCCGCGCTTATGATATTCTGGTGATATCCCGCTCTGAACTTACTTCGGTGCGCGCCTCCGGACTGACTGGTACCGTTTGTATCTGCGATCTTCGGCGAATCATCGACGTCGTATATTATGTAGTCTTCTCAGACTAAAGGGATGGAGTCCCTAGCTAAAATTATTAACCAGTCAGTAGTTTAGTTGAAAGTAGAGAAACTTAGTATTTTTATATAAATTATTTTTTTAATTATTCATGATGACTTCCGTGGCTACCGCGAATCGTGGTTCGAGTTTGCGGAGACGAGACGCCCTCTCCTGAGCGCCAGGACCAACACCCTGTTTTGGTAAGTCTTGACATCATCCCCCCCCCCCCCTTTATTTCCCTCTATTGGCCTTTTGCGCCATTTAAGTATACTGTCTGGAAACAGGTCTAATTCTTTGGAATTTGGACTTTTGTTTCAGACAGGGTTCCAAGTTTGGGGCAACCAAAATCCTCTGCCAGAACCTCTGGAGTCGGTTCCTGAGCAGAATCCAACATCATTAGGCCTACTACCTTGATCACCGTCTACCTACAGCCCCGGGTGATACCTGCATAATTCTATCTTTTTATTCACGAACCCAAGATTAGTGTAACCCAGTTAAGACAGCGGACCGTAAAAGGCAGTTCGAGGAGAAGAAATTTATATTGTACTACCACAAAGTGTCCGTACAGACATTTAATTCTTATTTAAATGTATTTTCAGTATTATTTATATACTTTCTTATTCTTTGAAATAACCTTCTCTCGTGTCAATGCATTTTTACGAGCACGCTATTGTTGTATTGCCTTAACTTGAAAAACACTATAGGTCTAACCTGAAAACAAGAACTTATAATAAGTATTTTGAACCTTATTATTATGAACTTATTTTTCTTATGTATTGTTGGAAGTCCTACTAATTTTCCATGTATGTTTCATCCTGTTAACATTTTTTTTATTTGGAATTTTATTGTTTTTCGAGATATTACTTACCTGTGATTTAACACTATTGTTGTGACCGAAGGCCATGAGATGCTGCTCTGGATCTCCCAGACAGGGTCTTCACGGGATTCGGCAGCACCGGAACAGGAAGTAGATTAAAAATTAAGAAAGAAGGTTTTTTTTGGCGTTACCACGTATAGGCTGAGGCCTAACGCCTTGGTGATTAAAATCTATAAAATATGGTTTTCTTGCATAGTTGCTTATATGGTGTAATGTAAAATTGTGCATCTCGACCCAGACATCGAAGTGAGTAAAGTTGTTCTGGTACTAAGCAAATTATTTTAGGTGCAAATTTTTATTGAGTTTCACTAGTAAAGGTACGCCATAAGCAAATAGCGTCGCCATTGTACTAAGCAAGGGGCTTATAGCAAAAGTGATTTTACGCCCGCGTTAATTGTTGAACTGTACCGTCACGTAAACTATGTAACCTTAAACATTATTTGGAACGAAGATCAAATATTTTTGGCTGTTTTTAAAGAGAAGTACGTTTTCCGAACACTCAGTGGTCCTTCAGATCGATTAAAAATTGCTTCTACTGAGTAATGCCGTGTGCCTTAAGTAACTATTATTTTCTGTTTTCGTTATAACTATCTCTTTGAATTTAAACTGTATTAAAGTATCTACAAACATTTGGAATTTATCTGTGCCTCCGTATCTCCCAATGAGTTTAGCTACAATTAGACTCCAGAAGGGATTGATCACATGTAAATTTTAAATATTCAAAATAATTATAATATATTATTTTTTTTTGCTCAGAAATAAAGCCTGTAAAATATAATAAATTTTCTACTAATCCTCAATTACGTCATACACCAAATAGAATTGTAAACTTAATGTAAGATTTGCATGTTTATTAATCTTAATACTGTTTAAATAAGATTTTGAAGGTTTTCAGTAATAATTATTTGGTTCTGTGTGTCAGTGTTTTGTTGTTAGTGAAAGTATTTGCTGTGTTTTGCCTCCTGTTTATAGTCATTTTATATATCTACCATTTCCACCTTCAAAACTATACTTTCATCCAGACGGCTCTTAATAAAATATAATAAATTTTCCACCATTAAATATTTTTGTTTCTCTCATCATAATTCTCTTGTTGTTATTTCCTTTTCTAACTGCATTCCTACCAGTATACTATAGTCTAGGGTTCCATAGCATACTGACCATATCATTTACAGTTTATCAGCAACAGGAGTCATTTGTTGTTGGCTCATTTATTTTAATGTATTTAGTGTTCAAGGGTTTTAGTACAAATTAGTTTTAAATATGTCAACGAGTCATCAACACCACAGATTAAACATTTTCTTCACCTCTGTGGTATCACCCACCATACTCAAGTATTAATTCTGTAAGCTGAAGTATAAGGTTAAGTTCCGAGCTCAGAAAATAAATAAAAATATATATATATATAGGAGGAGTGGGGACTTCCCAGAGGGGAAGTGGCGCCCGCAACGTGGTGGCTCCGAAGAAATAGTGCCGAACATAGCAACTTCAAGAGTAGGTGTGCATTCTACGTGTTGGCACCAGGGAAACGACTTCTCTACTGTTGTACTCCAAAATGTCATTCAACAAGGTGTATGAGTTGAGGAGCCGGTCTGAGACCAGCAGTGATATGGGCGAGACTGCAGCACCTGTGCCAGGCCAGGAACATATGACCACAGCACAGGCCTGCCAACAAGAAAAGTACGAGCAGGTGTACCAACATCTACTGGATGTACAGCCTGGACAGAACACACAGTCCTATGCAGCTATACCTGAAGGTATACTGGTGCTTACTGAACACAACACGCCGGAGAGGTGTGAAACCAACAGGGAAGGTGGGACAGCAGCAGCCACACCTGCAGCTGCTACTGAAGAGGAAAAGGCACCAGCAGGGGAATCGGATATGTCTGCTCCCACCACTCCTACAGGTGACATATCATCGGCTGATTTAACCAGCATCTTGCTGATGTTGCAACGTATGAATAGCAAGATGGACACCAATGCCCAGAACATGAGTGAAAAGATTGATGCAGTCGCGGGGCAACTGGACGCTAACCTCTGCGAGTTAAAGAGTGAGCTGAATATAAGGATAGAGAGCTTAGATCGCCAGCTGCAAACAGGCCTCAGTGACCTGGAGGTACGATTGGATACCAGACTGCAAGAGCAAACTCAGTCAGTGGGACAGCTGGCCAGTCAAGTGCAAACACAGCAGGAAAGGGTGGAAAACCTAGAATCCCACACCACGTCTCTGATTAGATCTGTGGACCGAGTACGGATGGAGGGACAGGGCCAGTCGCAAGTGATCCACCAGAGGCTCGAACGCATTGAAGAAACCACAGTCACTCTACAGGCAAGAATTGAAACTGTTGAGTCAGGAGCAAGAGCAGCCGCCGAACAAGCTGCACAGGCATGTGCCAGCGCTCTCCAGCAACAAGTCCAACAGCGAGTGGAAGAGCTGCACAGCAGGATGGCGACAACAAACACCTCCATGACCGAGCTACCCAGCCTGCAGCCTGCAGTGACAGCCAGCCAAGACTCACCACCACCCCCAGCTATCTCACCACTTGTCACACCACCTCATCCTACCCCATCGTGCAGCACCCCACATCTTGACCAAGCCGCATTACTGCATCATCCAGCCAAACATTGGGCCGAGTCCATGCCCATGTTCTCTGGCAAGTCATTGGAGAACCCAGTCAGATTCCTCAATAAATTTGAGGAATACGCAAAGACTTTCTCATTAAGTGACAATGAAAAATTGAAGTGCCTGAATGTAGCACTCAAAAGCACTGCTTTTTTCTGGTGGGAGCTCCAGAGCCTACATATCACCTCCTACGAACAGTTCAGAGAAAAGTTCAGAGCACAGTTCTGGAACTTAAAAGTGCAAGGCAATTTGAGGGCCCAATTGCACACGGACCAGTTTGACTGTCGCAAGGGGAGTAGCCTGGAAGCTCACATTTCAGCTATGTATGAGCGTACCCGGTACTTAGATATAACTATGTCAGATGATGAGTTCATAGCAACCATGTTGACACAGCTCCCACTCGCCTACCAGATCCAGATGTCAGGACACACATACAAAGATGTCACCGAATTCCGAGATCATGTTCTGGCAGTAGACAAGCTGCAGAAGCTGCAGCGAGGGCAAGGAGCTAAGGATGAGGCTGAACGAATACCTCAGCAGCCTCCCAGTAAAAATGTGCCAGTGCACAATTACTGGCAAAATCGGCCCAGGGATGACCGCCAGGCAAATGTGCACACCCTGACATGGGAGAGGTCAGGTAAAAATGACGAGTACACCAGCCAAGGGCAGCAAGGGAAAAAGCACAAGGGCAAGTACAACCGCAAAAGCAACCGTAACAAGCCCTACCACAAGACCACCTGGTGGTCAAGCAAGCAGACCTGCAGCGACGGTGAGGAGGACCCCAACAGCCAGTTCCAGGGGAAGACATCAACTGAACGGCCACCCAGGAAGTTCACCTACCCGCAGCGCTATGCCGAGTCAGATGGTGAGGCTGACTACCATCACCAGGGCCAGAAGCGGTTTTATTCTGACTACGCTAGTGGGAAACCTGACTTCCGCCCGCCACACCGCAAGACCCCTGCCAGTCCAGAGAGAAGCTGCAGACCACAGTATCACACCGGCTCATCTGGCGGCATCCAAAATCATTTTCCATACCCACCACCCTCATTCTCATCGCAAGACAATTCCCAGCCTCAACAGGGCTACTTCCAGCGCAATGCGCCAGTGAATCCTGTTGCTGCAGAGTTTCAGGCAGCAGTAAACAGGGCTGCTAATGGTCCAAGTAATTGGACAGGGCCTAACCCAGCAGGTTCAGCTGCCCAGCAGTGCAGCCAGAACAACCAGGATAGAGCGTTAAACTAGAACGGGTCAGGTTTGCATCGCCCCGAACTCATACCCGCTATCCAGAGCCTACATGTCACCCCTTATGAAGCTCTGTATCTGGATAGATCGGTGGCGATCGACCCGCTCTATATGCCCAAATTTGACATGGAAACTGATCAGGCAGAACTACCCACAGGTAGTGAGGTAGAACAGTTGATCAACGACCGCCTACAGTCTGAGGCGCAAGCAAGGCAAAGAAGGAAGAGTGCTTCTAAAATCAAGCAGTTCAGTATAGGAGACCTAGTGTTATGCAGGAGTGCAAGCGGGAGCAAGAAGTGGGACCATGTTACCAAGAAGTTGTTCTTGCTGTTCAAGGGACCCTATGTGGTCATAAACAGAATTCACAACAACTGCTATGAGTTGGCAGACCCTGCCACCAACATCATCATAGGCAGGTATAACCTAACCCAACTAAGGGCCTACCACAAGCCTATTGTCCCACAGTAACATGTGTTGTTTGTGTGTTAGCTAATAGAATTGGTTTTTTTATGTGGAGTATAGAAACAACATTAGTGTACATGTTGTCTACACTGTGTAGTCCTATGTGATCAAGGACCTGTACATCGAACACTGTTAAGTGTGTGAAGCTCAATGTTTCGTGTCCAAGTCAGGACCTGTGCTAGCCAAGGTTGTACGGTACGCTGTATTTGTTAGTGTAAGGAAATGCACTAGTCTGGTAGCCTGATGAGCTTAAAACCAGTGTGTTGTCTCGTGACGGTCTAAGACTAAGGCTCTGCCGCACTGGGATTTGTTGTCCAGCACTAACCTAGGGTTATTATGGTACCGTAATGTATGGCTATGGCATGACCTAAATGGGTATGAAGCTTCGGTGACACATGTGAGCAGGACTAGATGTCTACTAACAGTGTAATCATGTTGTTTACTCTGAAGAAAAAAAAAAAAACCTACTGATCCACTATAGTGTGAGCTAACCAACCTAACAAGAGTGACTACTATGTGTTAATTTTTTCGCCGACCAGCTGTGTGACTCCTAAGCAGTACATGCACATTGCGTACTACAAGCACAAGAACACTTGCAACTACTAAGCCATGCACACTCTAACTGCTAGTTACCTGCAGATATGATACTCCTTCTTGTAGCACTCTGAGCCTTAGCTTGTTGTTGTATCACCCACAAAGCTATCTTATTTGAAAAAAAAAATTGAAAAAAAAAAAATAATAATAATTTAAAAATTTAATAATATTTTGCAATTTAAAAAAAGAAAATTTATGGAAGCTTGATATGAAGAAATTTGTGGAATTTATTTTGCTCAATCAGAATGAAAGAAAAAAAAACTGCATTGGAACTGATTTATTTTGGAATTTGATTTTATAAATTATGGGCACAAATTAATTTTATGAACGCCAAATATTATTTTTGATGTGTAACACATAATTCGAAGCACTGTCATCTTGAGGATCACACTGTCACGCGAGTGACGTCACTGTTGTTCAGCAGCACATGATGATGTGATTGTCTTCTGAGTTGTTATCCACAGTAGCAAGGAACACTGGTGTTGCGAGAGAAAGTCTGCTCTTATGCTGCCCAGTTGTTGTATGAAGTCACTGTAACAGAAGTGTGACAAATGTATAAAAGTGCAAGAAATTTTTATATGTCAGTGTAAATAGGTGTAACACCTGACTGGAAGATCATGAAAATTCTTGAAATGATATGAGACTCTGCATCAGCCAGTAGCTGACAGCCTACCTAACAAGACAACAGCATTCTGCAAGTAATCTACTGTGCAGCTGTGTCCAGAGTAACAGAGTGAGAGACTGTGAACAATCAGCTGAAAGCCTCACCATATTCAAGAGAGAATACTGAACCTTTCAAAGACTGTATATAAATTATTATTCATCTGGCAAGAAATAATAATACTAGTCTTGAATACTAATAATAAATGTCAAGGTATCATAAGAAATGATAATATTTGATTATGTATAAGCTTAAGTATGTATATAATTTTTCAACTGGTTATTTTTGTGTGTAAATATTTTTCTTGTGTTATGTTATTATTTAATAATCTCTTATAATTGTTTTCCATGTAATAAATAATTTTTATTTGTGATGTATGAACACCTAACATCACTTGAAAGTGATATATCCATGTGTAAACAAAACCAAAATCACTGAGATCAAATTGTAAAAACAAAAACAAAAAAACTCTTAAAATATGTTGTAAAATTTGTAATAATACTGCTAATTGCATTAATAGTCAACAAGTTTACTCAGCTAATAGTAAACAAAATGCTGTTTAAACATTTTAAGTATTGTAAAAATTTTATGTTTGTTATGATTCAAATCACAAGACTGTTATATGTCAGTAAAATAAGCTGAATAGCAATTGTATACTATATTATCATGATGTCTAAGGATAATAATTAGAATGAAAACAATTTTAATAATTTTTCTGAAAGGAAAAAAATGCCAACCAACCATGATAAGTATTTCTATTGTAATTGCAAGTTTTATGGTAACAAGTTATAGTATTATTGTACAGTACCAAGGCTAGAGTACTATATGTAAACAAAGCCAGCAAGACAGTTAAACCATTGTACAACTGAAAGACTAGTTAACCAAGAATAAAACTAGCAGTACCATTGTGTAAATAGTGTATTCCTATCATATTTAATAATTATAGCAAAATATTAGTGTTTAAGAAGTAATAAGATGTTATGCGATTGTTGCATACTATACTGTATTCTCATAAGTCAATGATAATTAATTATAAGAATTCTTAATAATTTCATATTTTTCATAATAATTATAATTTTTTTTTGTATGTGATCACATCCCTATTGTTGTCTTACACCAATGCGACAGTGAGGGCGAATCCAGAAAGCAACCAGTAAGCACAGAACATTGTTATGATTATTTATGGAGTAAGTTATGAGACCGCGAGATACTAGAGACACGCCTGTCATGTGCTTAGTGCGGAAGTGAAAACGAGTGTAGGACACGGCCATGTACTTAGCGGTGCGACGACGGAGCTGGACCCGCTCCAACGGGACGTCCGGTCGACGCCACGTCCGCTGACGCAACTGCGTCAGCATGGGACCTCCGTCCACCCCCTGCTGTACACCACTGGTCCCCGTCTGGGACGGCTCTAGGGCTGCCCTGCGGACCGCCTGTCAGGACCCGCCGCCGTCAGCCGCTCGTCCCCACGAGCGCGGGTGACCCCGGCACGGCACGTCCTGCTGCCCTCTCGGTAGCAGGCACCCTCCGCGATGGCGTGGAGAGGACGTTGCCGTCTGCCCCGGCGTGGATCGGCACACCACAACGCCGTGGTCACACCTGCAGAACGACTGAGGGTTGTTAATGGAACACCTAACACTGAATCGCCGTCCACTGCATTCAATTGTAAGTAAACTCACCAGTGTCCTGAGCCTGCCTGATGCTAGACACCCTCCCAACACCTTACCACCAGCACGACGACGAGACGACGGAGTTTTCGCGCCATTTCTGGAGCGCGGAGCAGCGAGGTGTTGCTTCGAGGACGGCCGGCGGGAGACAACGAGTCACTCCGAGCGCCAGCACTGGGTTGGTCGCCGGTCGCGCGCCAGTTACCCCCACCCCTCCGCCAATTCTCAACCGTCGCGCGGGAACCTGAAGCGCATGCTACATAAGACAGAGACAGATGGGCTATCACTAAACCGGCGGCCACGTAGTTCGTGTCCACTGCGTTTTATTGTTACCCCATGGGACAGCTTCTGTACTACCACAAAGTGTCCGTACAGACATTTAATTCTTATTTAAATGTATTTTCAGTATTATTTATATACTTTCTTATTCTTTGAATTAACCTTCTCTCGTGTCAATGCATTTTTACGAGCACGCTATTGTTGTATTGCCTTAACTTGAAAAACACTATAGGTCTAACCTGAAAACAAGAACTTATAATAAGTATTTTGAACCTTATTATTATGAACTTATTTTTCTTATGTATTGTTGGAAGTCCTACTAATTTTCCATGTATGTTTCATCCTGTTAACATTTTTTTTATTTGGAATTTTATTGTTTTTCGAGATATTACTTACCTGTGATTTAACACTATTGTTGTGACCGAAGGCCATGAGATGCTGCTCTGGATCTCCCAGACAGGGTCTTCACGGGATTCGGCAGCACCGGAACAGGAAGTAGATTAAAAATTAAGAAAGAAGGTTTTTTTTGGCGTTACCACGTATAGGCTGAGGCCTAACGCCTTGGTGATTAAAATCTATAAAATATGGTTTTCTTGCATTGTTGCTTATATGGTGTAATGTAAAATTGTGCATCTCGACCCAGACATCGAAGTGAGTAAAGTTGTTCTGGTACTAAGCAAATTATTTTAGGTGCAAATTTTTATTGAGTTTCACTAGTAAAGGTACGCCATAAGCAAATAGCGTCGCCATTGTACTAAGCAAGGGGCTTATAGCAAAAGTGATTTTACGCCCGCGTTAATTGTTGAACTGTACCGTCACGTAAACTATGTAACCTTAAACATTATTTGGAACGAAGATCAAATATTTTTGGCTTTTTTTAAAGAGAAGTACGTTTTCCGAACACTCAGTGGTCCTTCAGATCGATTAAAAATTGCTTCTACTGAGTAATGCCGTGTGCCTTAAGTAACTATTATTTTCTGTTTTCGTTATAACTATCTCTTTGAATTTAAACTGTATTAAAGTATCTACAAACATTTGGAATTTATCTGTGCCTCCGTATCTCCCAATGAGTTTAGCTACAATTAGACTCCAGAAGGGATTGATCACATGTAAATTTTAAATATTCAAAATAATTATAATATATTATTTTTTTTTGCTCAGAAATAAAGCCTGTAAAATATAATAAATTTTCTACTAATCCTCAATTACGTCATACACCAAATAGAATTGTAAACTTAATGTAAGATTTGCATGTTTATTAATCTTAATACTGTTTAAATAAGATTTTGAAGGTTTTCAGTAATAATTATTTGGTTCTGTGTGTCAGTGTTTTGTTGTTAGTGAAAGTATTTGCTGTGTTTTGCCTCCTGTTTATAGTCATTTTATATATCTACCATTTCCACCTTCAAAACTATATTTTCATCCAGACGGCTCTTAATAAAATATAATAAATTTTCCACCATTAAATATTTTTGTTTCTCTCATCATAATTCTCTTGTTGTTATTTCCTTTTCTAACTGCATTCCTACCAGTATACTATAGTCTAGGGTTCCATAGCATACTGACCATATCATTTACAGTTTATCAGCAACAGGAGTCATTTGTTGTTGGCTCATTTATTTTAATGTATTTAGTGTTCAAGGGTTTTAGTACAAATTAGTTTTAAATATGTCAACGAGTCATCAACACCACAGATTAAACATTTTCTTCACCTCTGTGGTATCACCCACCATACTCAAGTATTAATTCTGTAAGCTGAAGTATAAGGTTAAGTTCCGAGCTCAGAAAAAAAATAAAAAAAATATATATATATATATATATATATATATATATATATATAGGAGGAGTGGGGACTGCCCAATATTATGTTTTGGAAGGACTATATGTACAATCTTTAAAGTTACCAATGTTAATTTCATTCTTGTTTTTAAATATTTTAAATTTTGTTATACATTCAGGGCCGGCCCTATCGTAAATAACGTTAAGGAATATCATATAAAAAGTGTAATTGTGAGTTATGTAAATAAGATCACTTATCAATGAAAAACAGTCTTTACTAAGGAAAATTTAATCTATAAAAAAAAAGAACAATGATTAATAAAATAAGGAAGTCTATAGACGTAACAGTTGTTTTTATTTATTTAATATATAATAACGATCCTTTTACTCCCAAGTATTTGTAGGGAGTCCCTAAATTTTCTTTGTTTACTTCTAGTGTCGCCTCTGTTGTTGGCTTTTATAGTTATTAATTGAGGGCCTCAGTAATCAAAGCTTCCAAATCTTTTAACCTTATTATTTAATTATTCTTTAAGACACTTGGGGTATTACAAGAAGACTAGCTGCAATACCCGGCGTTGCCCGGGCTGAACACAGGGTGTAGTTAGTAATTGTCTTCTTAATTTGAATGTCAAGTGTGAAAATTAATTTATATCACTTTCAGATCACGACAGACGTTGTTCTGCCAGTTTATAGTTATTGACATGGTCTGTATGTAATTTAGACTTTATAAAGCAATATAGAAAAATAAGAAATTACTAATATTGAAAAGATTCCATTATCTAGCTAATGCTCGGCCTGCATTGCAATGGCTCATTCAGTTTTGTTTTGTAATATGTTTGAAGTAGTTCCACATATACAAATCATCTATCCATCTCTCTATATATTTATCTCTATCTACATATATACTTCCCACTATCTCTATATCTTCTATATATAAGTCTCTATATAGCTCTATACATCTATAGGTATATCTCTTTATCTAACCCATTTCATTCTCTATACCTCGCTCTATCTCAACTTTCTCTCCGTCTCTATCTCTATATATATATATATATATCACTCTATCTCTGTCTCTCTTTTATATTTAAATAAATTGTGTCATGCGTGCGCACTTATACAACAAAAACAGACGAAGTACCGCTATATAAAATGAAATAAACACATTTTTTGACACGATTCGTGCTCCAACTATGAAAAATAGTTATAGCGTCTCAGTAACCTTCATGGGCATGCGCATAACAAATCACCAAAATTTCATCGCAATCGGATGAATGGTATAGGAACGCATACGGCACAAACAAACGAAAATTAAAGACATGACAAACGCATCAAACGATGGTGCGTTTAAAATTCAAGGCAACTCTATCTATTGACGAAGTTAAGAACAAAACTGTTACACTGGTAAACAAGGTGTATGTAACACATATCTGAATAGCATTTTTACTATGTGTTTACCTTCCTGATAACGAAATAGTTAATAAAATATAGCTATCACGTCCCATTTTTATGTTAACAACATATGGTACCATCATATTTTACCATAATATCACATTATTTCTCTATTTGAAGCTCGACAGTTGGCAACACTGCAGAAGAGGGAGGGGGGACAGTTTGATGTTCTTTGTTTTCTTCTGTCACTGTCAGTGAAGTGAGGTTATGTGTGTTTTCATTTAAAGTTTTGTGCGAAAATGGCATCAAAGCAGCGAAGACTTTGTATAAATTCACCAGATAAGTTTTGTTATATTTGTGGACGTTATGTATTAAAATCTCAAGGTAGGCATATGAATGAAGATGTAAAATAAGATTTTTTTTTTTGTATTTTGGATGCAAAATAGGAGACCAAGATAAACAATGGGCACCACATAGTAGTTGTGTGAGCTGTCACGTAACACTTATTCAGTGGATGAAGGGTAACCGAAGCAGTATGCCATTTGCTGTACCTATGGTTTGGCGTGAACCAACTAACCACTTTAATGACTACTACTTTTGCCTTACTAATACTGAAGGTTATTCAAAGAAGAAGAAGAAGAAGAACATTGACTATCCGACTGTACCTTCAGCCATTAAACCTGTTCCTCACGGTGAAGGCCTACCCGTTCCAACTCCACCTTTGAACTGGGAAGATTTGGTAATTCCAGAACTAAATGACAATGAAGACTTACATTCGGAAACTGAAGAGTTGTTGGAAAATACCATTGATCATCATATGTTCCTCCGTCTAGTGAGCCTCACCTTATCAAACAAAATGAACTAAATGAAACTTAGGCTTATCAAAGCAGCAGTCTGAACTACTAGGTTCAAGATTACAAGAGTGGAATCTTTTACCAAAAGGCACAACCATAACGTCCTTTAGAAAGAGAAATGCTAACTTCTCTGTATTTTTCAAAATTGAGGGGCCTATGTGTGTATGTTTCGACATTGTGTGGTTAATGAATGAACTTGGACTAACTCATGTTTCTACAGAGTGGCGACTTTTTATTGACTCCTCTAAGTCTAGCGTCAAGGCTGTTTTACTCCACAATGGAAATAAAAAGCCGTCAATTCCAGTTACTTACTCTGTTTCAATGAAGGAGACTTATGACAACTTGGGTGCAGTTCTATGGTCAATCAAGTATGAAGATTTTAAGTGGCAAATTTGTAGTGACTTGAAAGTGATAGCTATATTAATTGGACTTCAGGGTGGCTTTACAAAGTATTGTTGTTTTTTGTGCTTATGGGACAGCAGGGACCAAAACAGCACTTTGTTAAACAATCATGGCCGCCAAGAAAATATTATACTCCAGGGGAATAAAATGTGTTAAACGATCCTTTGGTTGACCCTAAAAACGTGCTACTTCCTCCTCTGCACATTAAGTTGGGTCTTATGAAGAACTTTGTAAAAGGCATGGTCAGAGAGGGACCTGGTTTTAAGTACTTGTCGGAACTTTTCCCAAAACTTAGTGAAGCGAAAATAAAAGGTGTTTTCACTGGACCTGACATCAGGAAGGTCATACGTGATGCTGAATTTAAAAAAAAAAAGCGAAACAAAAAAGAATTGGCAGCTTGGAAAGCATTTGTGAAGGTGGTAAAAGGATTTCTTGGCAACAACAGAGAAGATAACTACAAGAGTTTAGTAGTTAACCTTTTGAAAACATACAGAGCTATGGGTTGCCGAATGTCCCTTAAAATTCACTTCCTTCACTCGCATATCAACTTTTTCCCGGAGAATCTTGGAGCTATAAGTGATGAACAAGGTGAGAGATTCCACCAGGATATAGCAACTATTGAAACGAGATACCAAGGCCGCTGGGATCCTGCAATGCTCGGAGATTACTGTTGGTTTTTGAAGAAGGAAGATGCCACTCCACATAAAAGAAAAAAATGAAAAAAAAACATGAACAAACTATATATGTATATATTTCAAAGATACTCATAGGTAAAATAACGTGTTTAAGTTGTTTGAAAGAGAAAAAAATTAATGTGTACAATTACATTACAAATTTTTGTTTTTATAATAAGTCTGTGGCGTTATTTTTCCTATAGTATTTACCACTCTATTGCCAGTGTCTCTATAACAAAAAAACCAGACGTTGTAGATGTGTTGCAGTGTCATTTTCGGATTCAGCAGGTAAAAGTACATAGGAATAAGTAAAAAGTATTCATGTTACATACAAAAATATTGTTTTGTAGACTAGTGTTATTAGCGCCTTTATTTTGCTAGCCGCTGCAAGCTCCACTAAGCGTCTAAGCGGACTGGTCTCACCAAGGAGAAAAATATTAATTTGCCAGACCTTACTATGTGTATGAAAAATGACACTCACTCACTATTTGTGTGTATATGACCTATGATTTTTTTCTGTTATAAAATGAAATTATCACTTTTTCACTTCCTTAGGGATGGAATTTCATATTAATGTTGGGTCTATACGTTAATCCAGGTTATAAGCTAGCTGTAGGCCAAATTTCATTCAAATCCATTCAGTAGTTTTTACGTGAAAGAGTAACAAACATCCATCCATACTTACAAACTTTCGCGTTTATAATATTAGTAGGATTACATGGTTAACAATAGTACCTACTCTTTTTACTTTTACAGTATACCCTTCTACCGCAATCATAACAAATTTTTTTTATGCGTTTTATTATACTAATATATTCTTTACTATTATTTACAAAGCACCTACCTAATTGGCAAAATCCAAAACCATCGTAACCATTCTATACACGAATTTGTATTTAATTAACTGGGCTATCCGACCTGTTATCCACACTTTTTGAACCTCTTGACAAAACACTTTTTTTTATGTGCCAATACGATTTATCTGAGAAAAATAAAGTAGCATAACGATTGAAGTTTAACGAACATTTATGATGAATTTATTACAAACCAATCTTTTTGTACTTCAAATTCTATATACACATCTTGTAAATAGTACAACTTTTTTTTTTTTTTTACCGGGGTGCGGGGTGGGTAATGTTTAGTCAACATGAGATCGTTAGAGACAGAAACACACATTAATACTAATCAGATATATTGCAGAAGGTATTGGCCATGGCTTGCAAGTAAAATCTACCTCTTTTTATACCTAAAGTAATTTACAGAAACCATGGAAAACATGAATCGGTATGACTGGTTCGGAATTCTAACTCAGATTTTTAATACCGCGTCACTTTGCTTTATTGACAATGATATATTTTAGTTATTGTAACGAGACTAACACTTCAACATTATTATAAAAACATAACAAAATGAAAAAAAAAACCTTTCGGCACTTCCTACAGGCGTGATTAGATTTCTAAGGAATTATTTATTTTGGAAATGTTCTGGAAACTTTTACAAATTCCTGGAACAATAACAAATTTTAATGTACCTACTATATGAATTATATGTTCACCAATATATAAAAAAAAATATCGATTAAACATTTTCTCATACTCCAAGCGGTGAAAATATATTAAATGTTCTTTTTCTCAACTGAATGCATCCAGCATTGAATGTATAAACGAATTTATTATTATGCCTACTGGTAGTTATGCAATTGGTTTAAACCTTCTAACAGTTTTTTTTTTTTTCATCATTCGCACAAATACGTGGTCGTATGAAAATTTTCTTTTGACAAAGATTTGAGGTAACAGTCAGATAGTCAAAAATAAATACGACTAAAATTTTTAATTTGCCCCTTTATTTTTTCAGCCCCCTGCAACAATGGCTCGTGCGTGCAGCCGGCGTTCATCGATTTATAAGACGTTATCACGTCAAAAATATTTATTTCACAAGAAAATATCTCCCAATCATATTTTATTATAATTGGACAATAATTTTATTCCCAAAACTTCCAAGTCATACTTTCGTTAGCATGTTAATTACTTATTTACTAGTTCTAAACGAACTCTAGCTCTAATCAAATACACCACCTTTTATTCTACCAATCCAGATTTTATTTTTTTTCTTCATTGTCACTAATAAGATCTAAATTAGAATATTATTCAGTTATTTCTAATTCCACTAATAAATATAATTGTGATCATATTTAATCCATACAAATAAAATATATATAATTCTAAATCTTAAAAATTCTCATCCCAAAATAGCCTCTGTTTTAGACCGTAGAGCGTTCCTAGATTCAATCTTCATTAAAAATTGTTATACGTAAAAAATAAACTTTAAATACATTCTTGATAATATTGGACTTTCACAATTTTATAGTAGATTAGACTAACATCTAGTTTGTGTACTTACTGTAAGAAGAATTATATTATTAATAGACATATATCTAATTTT
The DNA here is from genome assembly GCF_032445375.1 of Bacillus rossius redtenbacheri. NCBI lineage: Eukaryota > Metazoa > Arthropoda > Insecta > Phasmatodea > Bacillidae > Bacillus > Bacillus rossius. The sequence continues at coordinate 222,028,644 of NC_086330.1, read as the reverse complement.
AATAAATTTGTCAATCTGGTGGATACTTGATAAGTTTACTGAAAACAATTTTATTCACTTCCAGTTAGTCAAACAAATGCTTTTTAGTTATCTACATTGTTGCTTGGTTTTTTTCTTTATGTCTTGCAGTTAAATTCATTTGTGTGTGTATTTTTTTTTTTTGTATTTTCATTTGTGTTGTCGGTTGTATTTGTCCGTTTTAGTGCCTGTATGTGCTGCCCGTTATAGGTGGCGCCTACCTGCAGTTGTTCTTCCCTGCAAGTAGTGCCTACCTGCTTGTGGTGCGCGCCTGCTTTTTTAATATGGTTTTTGTGTAATGTTTTGTCTCTATGTATATGTATTTGTTGTTATTTTTTGTAGTGCACACCTAAAGGTTTCTCGGCAGTTGTTGTTAACTATACAAATATAAATAAATAATTAACAAATGTGTTAGTGATGATGTAAGCTAGAGCACGGTTGTGGTTCCAGTTACGGCTGCTGTACGAGTGCAACCCCATGGCCTATGTGATAACAAAGGCAGGAGGGCTGGCGTCTGATGGCTCCACCCCCATTTTGGACCTGGTCCCCGAGGCGATCCACCAGCGCTGCCCCATCTTCCTGGGTTCTCGCCTCGACGTGGAAGAACTGCTGGCGGTGATGCGAGCCCACCGCCACTGACGGCCACTTCTGCTGTTTGCCCCTGTCCTGGCCATAAGTACTCAGGCATACCACATATATACTTTATCTTCCTGACTCCTGCCTTGATTTAGAGGAGCAACTTTCTCTATACATGCCGCTAATAAATTATACTCCTGCTTTTCACACCCATTCTATTCTGGCATTTTTAGAGTCCTGCTTCATGTTCCTAATGCTGTAGCCAATCAACCTCGATGTGAAGAAGCTGCTGGCTCTGTATGCATAGCTAATGACTGCCACTTTGCTGTTTACTTCCATAATGGTTCTGGTTGTCAAGCCGATCATACAACCTTGTTTCACCTTCCTTTTCTCGCACCTTAATGTGAAGACATTTTTAGCTACTGCCTGCTACTTTTATTTTTTCATCCATTCTGATCCTGGTTGAAAATGCAATCGTCCATCTTCCTTTGACCATGGTTTTATTTTTTAGGGGCTGCTAGTTCTATGCGTTTAATCCTAACTGACACTTAGAGTATTTATTCCATCCTGATCCTGGCTTTAAAAAAAATCACGCAGCCTTGTTTCATATTTCCTTACTTATTGCCTTGATATGTGCGAGTTGTTGGCTCTGTACATGAAAATGCTGACTGCCACTATGTGGCTTTCTCTATCTTGATCCTGGCTACTAAGGAAAATATACAGCCTGGTTCTATCTTCCTTTGCCTGTGCTTTGACATAAAGTAGTTCCTTTTGACCACCACTTTGCTTAGCTGTTATTTATTTGTCCTAGTTACAGAAACAACCACACAGCCTTGTTTCATCTTTCTTTGCCCGAGCATATGGGTGAAGTAATTGACTTTGAATGTCACTTTACTGAATTGTTAATTACTGGTTCTAGTTACAGAGACAAACCTACAACCTTGTTCCATCTTCTTGCCCGTATCTTGGCGTGATGTAGTTGCCTTCTATTGTCACTTTGTTGAATTGTTAATTCCTTGTCCTAGTTACAGAGGCAAACATTCAACCTCCTTCAAACTTCCTTTGCCTGAGCCTTGGCGTAAAGTTGTTGCATTTGAATGCTACTTTGCTGAATTGTTAATTCCTTGTACTAGTAATAGAGGCAAAAATAAAGTCTTGTTCTATCTTCTTTGGCCCATACCTTGCATGAATGAGTTTTTTTGGTTCCTTTTTTCTCAATTGTTTATTCATTGTCCTAGTTACAGGAGCGAACATTTAACCTTGTATCAACTTTCTTTGCCTTTACCTTGGCGTAAATTAGTTGCTTTTGAATACCTCTTTGCTGATTTGTAAATTCCTTGTCCTAGTTACAGTGGCAAACATACAGCCTTGTTCCATCTTCGTTTGCTCATGCCTTAACATGGAAGATCTGCAGGTCCTGGTATATTTAGCCACTACATGCTGCTCAGTCTGCTTGAACCCCCAAAACATAATTTGCTATTATAGTTTAATAATAATTTAAAATGTTAAATATTGGCTTCCATTGAAAAATGAAAACGTTTTAATTAGCAAGCCTTAAAAGAAATTTGAATATTAGGTGTAAAAACTTTATGGCAAAAAGATGTCTGTTTGTTATAAGTTTATTATTTTGTGAAACTCACTGAAACTTTCAAAAAAAAATTTTTGTTACAAGTTACAGCTGTACAAGCTAGCCCAAGTCATTAAAAATGATTTATTAATTTCACTAGCAGATATGGTGTGTATGAAGATGACAGATGATAGCTATCTTGAGGTTAACATACAATTATTTAAAGACTTGTTACAAGTAATAAGAGCAGTGTTGTTTTAACACACTCATTTTTCTTAAAGGCCAGTAAAAACAATTGGCAAATACGGATGTTGGAGCAGTGGGCAGCATGGGACATTGCTACTGTGTTTTATCTAACTTATTTGCAGGGCAGGAACCACATTTAGCTACATGATCCTTTTTAATGTTAAGTGTGAATTACAATGTTTCCTAAGCAGGTATGACTTTAATATTTTTTTGTAACATGCTTAATTTGTGTATTACCATTCTAATAAAGTTAAACAAAATTTTTTGAACTATATATTTGTTTTTTTTATTATCTTTCCTTAGAAATAGTATAGGTATTTGTTCCTTGCACATTTGTAAACAGGACTATCTTCATGACAGATATAACATGCAATACAAATTGTTTAATTATTTTTATTTGTAATATTTCTTGTTCAGCTACCATTACTGCTGTAATACTTATAAAACAAGAATTAAAATTGTGCTTTTACATGCAGTAGTGTTGAATAATATGACAATGTTGTTAAAATATTGTTAAAGAACACATTGAATAAATACATTTTATTAAACACTGCCATCACCCGGGGTCTTGAGCTCGATACCCGGGGTGAGCCTAGTAGTTGCTGGTGTCTCTGTTGAGGTGTTAGTTCTCCGGGAGGGCGCCAGTCTAGTCTTAAAGTGTCTAGACGTTGCTGGGGTGGGTCGTCGGCCCCAGTGTGCACTACTAAGCTCCTAGGCTATTGACTAGGGTATAGTGGCTGAACACAATAAACACACACACGTAATTACCTGACAGTTGTTACTTGAATGAATGGGAAAAGCGGGGAACGGCACGTCTGTCCTAGTTGATTACCCGTTGTTGACTACCGTTGACCGCGGCCGGCCGCAGAGGGGGGGGGGGGCAGCGTCAGCCTGCATAGGCTAGGCTAGGGGTGCAGTGTCGCAGCGGGGTCCCGTAATGGCAAGATGGAGACTGGACTTCACTGTCACAGGCAGTATGACGTCAAACACCTCTCCTCCCCCCCTGAAGAAGCCCGGTCTTTCCCTGTGATCGGTACCCCGCAGCATGGTTGCACCCCTAGCATTGGCAGCAGGTCCAAGCTGGAGGCGCTTGGAGTGGAAGCAGCTGGTAGGGCCCGCGCTCTGCTCACAGGTCATCCCGCTGTGTGTACCCGGGGGCTGCATCAGCAGACCGGGTGCCCCGGATTGTTCCCAGGTGGTAGTCTGCGAGGTACCCCAGTGGCTGTCTGACCCGTTGGGCCGTCCGGTCAGGTTGTCATGTTTATGGAGGTCAGTTTGGGTGGCTGACGTGGTCTCTTCACTTTCTGGGGTGGTCTGCAATGATTGTAGTCGGTACGGCTGTCCCTCCCTCTCGGGAATCTTGGTTGATGCCAGATTACTCGAGTTCTGGTTGTTTCGGTCCTACTCTGGTTCCGTCGCGGGTGATGTCAGCGCGTGGTCGCTGCTCCTAAAAGGTGCGGTGTCTGCACCTGTGAACAGCCTTGTTCGCATTTGTCGATGCATTTGTTGCTGTGGAGTCATTGGCTCATCGAGGCCATTATCATCCAGGTGACACGGGTGCTGGGTTGGCCGGCGGGGCTGTTCATTAGCCTCGTCGTTCGGCTCGCTCACATGGACAGTGAAGTGGGCATCCTCCAGTGATGCCAGGTGGCCCCAGGCGCCGCGGGTCAGTGACCCAGGTGCGTCGGGGTCAGTCTCGTATGGTTCGGTCACGACCGGTGATGTACTTGGTGCCTCGTCTGCATCGGATGTCGTTTCATCCGCCGAGACATCAGTGATAGTTACTCGTGGTAATCGTTTACGTTTGGGCCTTCGTTGGCGTGAGGCTTGCCCACCGTTCTGGTCCTCGTCCCCCTCACCATCAGGGGTGGTCGGATCGTTCAGTTTTCTCCTGGGTGCTGGGTGTTCTGGTGGAGTCAGTGTTACAGGCGATTCTGGGAACCTGTCTCCCGGGAGTGTGGCAAGGCGCAGGTCATTATGATGAATCTTCTTCACCCGCTGTCCACCTAGGCGCACAAGGTATATGGTCTGGCCCAGGCATCTCTGTACCGTGTAGGGGCCTCCCCAGCAGGGGGCCAATCCTGCGCAGTAATTACATGGTGTGGCCGACAGGGGATGGACATGCACAGACACTTGGTCTCCTGCTTGTACGGTGGGTGGCATGTGGTTCGTCGTTGGTGTTATTTCCATCGCGTATACTTTTTGCCGTTGGTGTGCCTCTTTGTGTGTGGCTGTGCGGCGGCGGTCTCACTCTTCCGGTCCTTCTGTCGGGTGTGGTACTCCATGCGTGGCCCATTCGCCGGGCAGGTGTAGATTGTGTCCCTGAACCATCTCGGCTGGTGTTCTACCAGTTGGCGCATTCACCCGACAGTGCGTGCAGAACAGGGTACCTGAAATGTGCCTGTCCCACTGCGCATGGTCCGAGCTGAGGTGTATGCGCATCTGCACTTTCAGCTCCTGGTTGCGACATTCGGTGGGGTTCGCCCGCGGGTGGTATGCGGGTGTGGTGTGGTGTTGTATTTGGTGGTCGTCGCACCAGGTCATCCACTGTCGGCCCAAGAACTGGCTGCCATTGTTGGAGATGGCCGACTGGGGGTAGCCTAAGCACGGCAAGAACTCGTGTGCCAGGATCTTGGTGATGGCGGCTCGCACATTTTGACAGGGATAGGCCTCCATTCACCGGGTGAACAGGTCAGTTACTACAAGCAAGAACCGGTTCCCCCCTCGGTGTTTGTGGATATGGGCCCATCACATCCAGCGCTATTGTCTGTAAGGCTGTGGTGGGTTCTCGTGGCCGGTGCTTCTCCTCCCCATCTCCCCGTTGTGCCTTCCGTGATTGATAGACTTGACATTCACATACATACTCGCGTACATCGCTGGCAACTCCAGACCAGTGGTAATATTGGCAAACAGCCCGCTTCATCTGGTCGGTGCCAGGATGGCTGGCTAGGTCGTGGTCATGGTAGAACCGTAGTACAGCTTCCCGAGCTTCAGGTGGTACGTATGTCTTCCAGTCCACTTAGTGTTCATGTGTACGGCACCACACGGTTCCGTCTCGTACACACCAAGTGTCATGTTCCCCCATCGTCGCCTGTTGGCACCATCGATCGGCTTCTGGTGATGTCCCTTGGGCTTCCAAAACTCGGTGGTGGACATCGGCTGATGAACTCGGTGGTACGTCGTCTTCCTGGGCATCGGCTGTAATCCGCATGCATGTTGCATCTGGTTGGGCTTGCCTGTTTTGTTGACTGGGTGGCAGCATATCCTCCCAGACTTCATGGTTGGCTAGCTCGCTGTTCTCATCTGGCTCACGAGACAGAAGGTCGGGCAGCTGGCTGTCTGTTCCGGGGTTGTGTTCGACTTCAAAGTCAAAAGATTGAAAGAACAATTCCCACCGGATCAGCTTGCCCTTCCTCCCCTGTATGGTGTGCAGCCAGGTTAGGCACCTGTTTTCGCTGCGGAGCATGAACGGTTTTCCTTCAAGGTGAGGGCAGTACTTCTTCATGGCTCACATGGCAGCCAGGCACTCCTGCTCATTACTGTGGTAACGAAACTCTGCCGAGCCGAACTTTACACTCGCATAGTCTATTACTTGTCGGTCTCCATTCTGGTCCAGATGGTTCAGCACAGCTCCCACCCCTAGGGCACTGGCATCGGTTTGCAGGTACAGGTGGCACTCTGGGTCCACCCATGCCAATGTGTGGCAGCTCGTGAATGCGGCCTTAATGTGGTCAAAGGCATTTTGTGCGATCGCATCCCACCTGTAGCATAACTGTGGTGATAAAAGGTCTGTGAGTGGAACAATGATATTTGAAAAGTTCGGTATATAGCCCCTTAACCAGTTAACGAGTCCCACAAAATGTTGTAGCTGTTTGCTGGTCCTCGGCACCTCAGCCTCCGCGATTTACCGCAGGTGTACTGGTTGTGGGCTGTTGCCTGCCGCATGCACCAGGTGCCCTAAGAACTCGACTTCGAGCGCCCTGACATGACACTTGGATGGGACTGCTGTTAGGTGATGTGTCGTGAGCTGCTCTAGCATGAGGGCAAGGTGGCGGATGTGGTCCTCCTATGTCTCGGAAAACACGATGACATCATCGAGATAGGCTATGGCAATCTGTTCCACATACCCCTCTAGCACCTGCGTCATCATCTCCTTGAAGGTGGCTGGCACGCACTTAAGCCGAATGGCATGGCCCTGAATTGGAAGTGCCGCCCATCTGGTGTGAAAGCAGTTTTACCTCGGTCCCCAGGCCATATGGGCACCTGCCAAAAGCCAGCCTTGAGGTCAAGCGTGCTGAACTCTTTGGCTCGTCCTAAGCCTGCGATGGCATCCTCGACACTGATCTGGGGCGGAGGTTAGCTGATGGTGATGGCGTTCAGGGGCCGGAAGTCCACACAAAAACGCAGCGAGCTGTCCTTCGGGGCCAACACCACACATGAATTATAATGGCTATTGGAGGGCTCGATGCCATCATCCCGTAACATTTCCGATACCTGCTCTCTGATGGCTCTCTGTTCTCGGAAGCCATATCCCCTGGGTGGTTCATGAATAGGTTCATCATGCATGGTTGGGATCCGATGCTCCGCCACTGTGGTGCATTGCAGGGGGTCGGCGAGTGCAAACACATCCTGCCTCTCTTGCAGCACCTTTTCCACAGCTGCCTGATGCTGCGGGGGTATATTGTGACGCAGTTGCGCCAGTTTAAGCGGTTCGCCAGGTGGTTCGGGTGCGAGGCCTGTGGCATACACCGTGTATCGCTCCCGGGTTCCCACATGGACTCGTGCAGCCTTAAGCTCCACCACAGCATCATGCTCTGCTAGCCAGGGCTGTCCTAATACAAGGTCCTCATGCAGGTCCTCCACAACAAGGGCAAGAACTGTGGTCGACATTGCCCGAAGGCTTACCTGGAGTTGGGCTTGGCCCACTGTCATCCCTGGTCGTGTAGTTGTTGCGAGGCGCAGCTCGGTGAGGGGTTGAAGTACTCCTGGGGGGACCAGGCTTGTGCTGTAAAACATGTGGCTCGCACCTGTGTCGACCAGTGCTGCCGTCGGCTGGCCATTCACCTCCACCGGGATGCGTAGCAGGTGGTCGCGTGGCTGGAACAGTTGGCCCAGCATCGGTGTGGTACCTCGCAGTATCCCGATCGGTGGTGGTGCAGGTGGTATCGAGGGCATTGGTACTGTGGCCTGTGATGCCATTGGTAAGGATGGTGCCAGTGGCACTGCTGGTGGTGCCAAGAGTGAGGTTTCAGCAGGTGGTGCCATGGCTGAGGTCATGGAAGGTGGTGCCTTAAAATAAGTTGCAGCATGTGGTGCCGATAAGACTGGCAGGTGATGCTGAGAAGGCTGTGGCAGGTGGTGCCAAGAAAAGAGTTGTGGAAGATGGTGTTGAGAAGGTTGTGGCAGATGGTGCCATTCTCGCGGGGGTGGGCCCCTCAGTCCCGCACCCCTGGTGGTCCATTTCCCGACTGCGGCACGGTCTGCTGCTGGCATGGTGGTGGGGAAAGTGGGCATTCACTGTGCCAGTGATATACCCCAGTGTCACAACCCCGTTGGCACTGAGGTGGTCGCTCATGGTTGTGTGGCGACTGGTTGTCCCGGCGACCTGGCTGTGTGGTGCTCTTGAGTGAAGGCAGTGCATCCTCGATGGCCCGCTGCCGCCTGGGTGATGGTTGCGGCTCACTCGGCCTGGCTTGGTGGTTGGTCACTGGTGCGCCCGGGAATGCTAGGCTGTGGTACGCCCGGTCTGTCGTTGATGGGTTTCGGCGCCACACCATCTGGAGGTTTCTTTCAGTGGCCACTGCCTGTTGCACATAGTCTTCTACCGAGGTGTGTCGGTAGCAGCGGAGTATGAGCTGAAGCTCATCACGCAGCAGGGTGGTGATGGTCGGTTCTGTGTTCGGCATGATCCGCCGAAACAGCTGCAGCTTGTGGGCGACAAACTGCTCCACTGTTTCCCCGTCTCCCTGCTGTCTCCCGTAGAATTGGGAGGTACACTGTACCACCGCCTCTCTGGTTTCAAAACGCTGCATGAACTTGCTGGTGAACTTCGGCCACAGCATTCCAAACTGGCCCCAGAGGCTCCACCAGTGACTTGCCATGCTTCGCAGCTGCTCACGCGCACATTCTGCCCATTCGTCAGGTGGTATTCCCGCCCTCGCTAGGCGCACCTCACATTGCCATAGAAACTCGCCCGGGTTCTCCTGCGGCAGTCCACTGAACTCCGGTAGTGTTGCTCTACCCGTGTTCGTCAACATTCGCGGTGCCCCCCATGTGGCGCTCAGGTCGGTCAGCGATGTGTGTTCCCGTGCCTGCCTTTGCTTCTGCTCGCGCTGTGCGCAGTTTGCACACGCTGTTGTTTTTATCTTATCTGATGGGATTCCCGTGGTGTTGTGCGTGATTGGTGCTGTGGTCACTAGGGCAGGCGGTGCAGTTGGTGGTAGCCCTCTTCGTTATTCCCTTGCCACACAGGATTCCATTGCATTTCCCATGTGGGCTTTACTGTAAGGTGTCGGGTGCGCATCGGCATGTGTTGTGCCATGGTAGTGTCCCTGTTAATAGGTCTATGCCCTTAGGTAGGTAGCAGTTTGCACAGACTGTGGTTGAAATGTGTGGTACCATTTTACCGGTGAGCTATTGTGTTGTTGATGTTACTGGTAGGTGTCAGTTGATGTGGTGTAGCTAATATAATTAAGAAGGATTAGATCGCGTAACAATTTTTACCACTATAAAAGAAATTCACACATAATTTCCGGTGATGTTTGATGTAGTCGGGGTGAGGACTCGTGCGCGCCCTCAGGAGAGAGGTGTGGCGCGGCGGGCCGCTGCCTGGACGACCGCACAAAGAGTAGAGCGATAGCTCCGGCTGGTGGGAGAAGTAGGTTGGGCCATAATGGAGTTCTCGGTGTGGGAAGCGGGGGGGGGGGGGGGGGGGGGAGAGAGAGAGAGAGGTGTGGGCTGTTGCCCGGGCGGTCGCACAAGGTCGCACAAAAATAAGAGCGTTATAGCCCAGGAAACAAAGGTTTCAACCTGTGAAAAATTTGTCCAAAGCTGAATTTTTGCACAGTGGTAGAGTCGACTATGCTTAATAACATACCGAAAGTTTACCGCTGTAGACCTTGTGCGTATCACTGAAAATTTGCAGTTAAGTCCTAGATCACAGCGACTTGCAGCAGTTCATTAAAATGCTTCCCATTTACGCACTTTTTACTGTAGACTCTCGATAGCTATATGAAAATAATCTTAAAGCACTACTACTCACATTTATGATGAATAAAGTTCTAAGTGTTAATATTAAAGGTAAGAAAAAAATGTTTAATTAATGAAATAAGTTTTTTTACATCAGTCAAGGCAATAAAAAGACAATTCACTTAAAAATAAAGGGTCTTACGCAAATATTTCTTAAACAAAAGTTGTTGTATAGTTCTTAAGCTTTACAGAGACATATCTCTCAAAAGTCTAGCTTAATTGATAGGATCTCTAGAGACTCCCGAGCTTATCAATGTCGTCTACGCACTGCGACAGAGCCACAGCCGCAAGCGCTGTGGCCACTCTCACTCCCACGAAATCGAAGATTTTTAATCTTTGTAAAATTTGCTCCTAACTGGAATTTAAAACAGTGGTATAATTCAAGTTTTCTAGCAACATTTGAAATGTTTACCTCCGCAAACCTTGCGCGGAACACCGAAAACGAGAAGTTAAGTCCTAAATAATACTTTATTGACCACTCAACAATATGGCACTATAACGTAATTACTATAGTATACTTTCAGAATAGCAAACCAAAACTTACTCAAAACATTATTCTCAATGATTAAATTTAAAAAAATTTCACTACGTTTGACCTAATATGCTATTTATTCAATAATATTAGAAGAGAGGTGTTATGAAAAAAAAAAAAAAAGGCACAAATGGAAATACGTATTACAAAAACACGAAGAGCCCGATGTGAAAACATTAAATAAAAGGTTTTGCAAAGTTCTTAAACTTTAAATTAGTTTATTTGTTGAGAGCCTTGGTACAGTGTGTCTGACCGCT